>NC_059158.1:28365182-29565182 GCF_019923935.1 Bubalus bubalis
GGAATTCACTTGACACTAGTATTTGATATTCAATATTGACTCTACAATAGTGAAATAAATTTTAATGAAAAGATAAGTAAATGAAAGTAGAGCTCAAGCAAGATAAGTAATAATTGAGAATGAACTTGTATTAACAGAATCATTAGGCTCCCAGAAAAGACCCCATGGTCAAGTCCTGCTGAATGAGGAAAAATAATTTTTAAGGAATAACAATGTTGGCCATGGAAATTTCAGGTGGAAAGAATGAACTACTATGCAAATACTGACATAGTTTATAAATTGTTCACGTGAAGAAAGTTCTCTAGGCACGTGTTATGCAATCAAATAGCTAATATATGCAGTCAGGGAAAAAAGAACTTAAGACAATGAAAGTTGAAGGAATTTTTTGAACATAATTAATTAAAGCACTTTCTTCATTTCATTATCAATTCAAAAAAATTTTTTGAACTTTTTTTTTTTTTGGACTTTCATTAGTCACAACCAAAATTAAAGCATATAGGAACCAGTTTAAAAGAAAAAAAAAAAAGGAGCTGCAACACAGAATTTGGGACTAACAGATATCAGATCAGTTGCTCAGTCGTGTCCGACTCTTTTCGACCCCATGAATTGCAGCACTCCAGGCCTCCCTGTCCATCACCAACTCCCGGAGTTCACTCAGACACCAGTATAAATAAAATACATAAATAGCAAGATCTTATTGTATAGCACAGGGAATTATATTCAATACTTTGCAATAACCTATAATGGAAAAGGATCTGAAAAGTGTATGTATATAATACACATACATCTGAAAAGTGTATGCTATATACTTTTATATACTGAATCACTTTGCTGTACACTTGAAACTATAATTTTTAAAAAGCCCTCTATATAAATACTAAAGGTTTCTGAACATGAAAAAAACAAAAGGAGCTTGAAGATCACTGGCCTTTATTTCTTCAATTTATGGGTAAGGAATGCTCAGAAACTTCAGAAATTAATATCACAACTAACTGCAAAATTCAAACCCCGTTTTCTGACTCCCAAGGAACATTTCCCCATAATCTTAAAAAAAAAGTATTAGAATTTCACATCACTGTTTGACAGTAATACAGCATGCATTTAATTTCAAGAACACAAGTTGAGTCAAGGCTAATATGTGGACCCATAATCATAACAGGAAGGCTGTAGTCACCAATAATTACCCTTCAGTGTTCAAGTTTAAATAGAATTTGATTCATTAATTCTCCATGCAGTAGATTAACTAAATTATGTAAATTAGTTCTATTTGCCCTTCAAAGTTAAGCTAGCACATAATTAATCATTCAACAATAGAGAGTGAGTGGGGCCTGAGTTCTAATCTAGACTTCTTTGTGTGAATCAGTTGTATGGCCTTGGGCATGTTTCTTAGCACTCCAGTTTCCTGTAAAAATCAAATCATAGTAGCATATCTGTTAGAATGGTTAAAAAAATGTATACAGAACCAAGTGCTAAAGAAGATGACCAGCAACAAGGTCTCTCACACATCCCAGGTAGGAATACAAAGGGGTGGTACAACCACTCTGGAAACCAGTTTGTCAGTTTTTGATATAATTGATCCTATATTCATCTTATGATCCAGTAATCACACTGCTGGCTATTTACCTCAGAGAAAGGAAAACTCATGCTCACAAAAAAACCTATACACAAGCATTTACAGCAGTACTATTCACCATTGTCCAAAAATGGAATGAGGGCAAGTGATAAATAAGCAAACAAATACATAAATAATTGCCTCAAGAGATATGTCCCTAAAAGAAATGAACAATATATGGAAACTACCTCTCTGAGAATTGAATATTTAAGGTGTAGAGCAGTGTAAACAGGACTGGAGGGGTAGACAGAGGTTTGAGAAGGCAGGATTTTGTGGTCATCTTCAAGATAGAGGTCTTTATCTAAAATCACTGGAAAGTTGCTTCAAATTTAAGTAACTTTAAATATCAACTTAAATATCAGCTTCCTTTTAGTATATTCAAAAGATCACTCTGGCTGCAAACAGATGGGAGCATATAGGGAGCAGTAAGAAGTTGTAACTGTGCAATACGTCAGGGATAGTGGTAACCAGAAGATGGTCCAGGGTAATGGGTAGGTAGGAGATCAACTCTGGTAGAAGAATGGACTGGACTTTATGAGAGATCTTATGAAAGAAAGGGCTATCAGGTGTAACACCCAGCATCCTGATTCAGGAATTTAATTGATATGCCATTTACTGAGATATTTTTTTGTTTTGTTTTCTTGTCACGTGTGGGCATTAGTTATAAGTAATCTATTGGGAAAATTAACATAGTGTAGTCAAGGTGTTATTTTGAAATCTCCTTAATTATTTTTTCCTTAATAGAGCTTTCAAAGTCTTGAACATGATGTGCTAACTTAACTGGTCCCACTTAATTAATAACTCTCCATTAATTTCTCTTTTCTTTAAGAAAGAAAGTGCCAGATTTTATTTTTCTGCCCATAGTGTCATAACAAACCCTCCTTGTAACCCTTGTCATTAATTAAAAACAGGAGTGGATAAAAATGGACACACCAAGTAGAAAATCATTCCAAGTTGATAATTCTCTATGATTTGGGGTTGGGAGAGAATAGAAGGTAATTGTTTCAGAGTCTTTAAACACCTGGAGCATGGTGTTATTTATGACCATTGGAAAAAAGACAAATTACTTTTTCTGAGAACTCCTGCAGTAAAGGTAGATAACTCCTTCCACTGCTCTGTCCACTCATTACTACTGAAGGCTCGTATGTCTTTTCAATGTGGGGGAGGGCTGCATGTGTGTATATGCTGTGAGGGTTTAGGAATGGAAGGGGGATATACAAAGTCATCCCATTTTTGATTCACAAGTCAGGATCTAGAAGGAATGCTGTTCTTTTCCACTTCCTTTCTTTCTGCTTTCCTTCCTTCTTCTATTCTTGTTTCTTTGCTTTTCTCCTCTTCTCCCACCCTCCTCCCCGTCACTGCCAGACTCTCATTTCAACACTTCATTTCCTCTTTTGTTATGTTCTTTTCCAGCTTCACCCAGACTGTACCTTATGTCTGGAGTAAAACATAGTACAACTAATGAGAAATAATAATACTAGCTAACAGTTATGGCACTGGGCCCAGTACTTCTTAGATAGTATCTTTTGACAAAGTCTGCTGATCTTTGGCATATGCTGTAATCCTCTAATGTCAAACAGCCATTGTTTCAGAAAATGCAGGGTCTTTCTCTTAAAGTTAATTCACTAAAAAGTACTTCAAATAATTTTGCAGAGTGAATAATTCTCTTTCTAAATGATTACTTAGGTTTCACAAGAGACATACTCTTATTATATTGATTTTGGGAAAGTGTGTGGTCCTGTTTTATTACTTGAAGATAACATGGGTATAATCCTCTGTTACTGGATCCCTCTCCTTCTCTGATGGGGGGAGTTTAATGTTTGACTAATTTATAGGGATTTATGGGTAACACCTGGTTTTTGGTTTGGGAAGCTGTTATAGAAATTGCCACAAGGAATGTGCAACTTGCCTGAAGAGCATTATTGAATCATACTCAGGAAGTAAACAGAACCACTTGGTGCTTTGATACGAGGTAGTTGTAACCCTCAGAAACCAACATTCCCACCACTGGTGTCTCCTTAAATCCTTGAAGAGGATATGAACCCCTATAGGTAGTATGGAATTGAAGGCAATGGCATCTTTGTCATTTTGGTTTCAAATAGTCCTGAAGAGTAATGTAATGGCCATAGATTAGTGGGAAGTGGTGCCTAGAGATGTCTAAAACAGTTGGTCCACTTAAATTGCTTGATCCTCCAGAAACTATTATCACTGGTGTGATTTGTAGTGGGGAAGACTTGCCTGGCCCACAATTTCTAGTAAAGCTCTATCTCAGCTCTGAGAATGCAATACTCTGAAACTAGTGTTTTATATAGAGTCTGGCACATAAAGTAGGATTGAAGAAATGAATGTCAGATGATTTCCATCTAATGTGATTGAAAAGCCCAAAGAATCTCCCCAAATGTTCAGCAAAAACTTTTACTTTCCTTTAGATTTATAAAAACCACTTAGGGAGCCCTCTTTTCAAATGCACATATTACTGAAAAATCTAACTAACGTGCTAACAAATATAGGGTTAATATCATCATGTGTTTCAGTTTACCAAACTGAACCCAAAAATTCTATGAAAGAAGATATCATCTTCACCTTCTAAGTATTTGAATATTAATACTGAATTTGGAGAGGGTATAGAAAACTGAATTTCTCATTCCATGCTAGTGAAAGTGTTAATGGCACAACCATTCTAGAAGTCTGTTTATAGGGGGCTGGAATGCAAAAGTAGGAAGGCAAGAGATAACTGGAGTAACAGGCAAATTTGGCCTTGGAGTACAAAATGAAGCAGGTCAAAGGCTAATTTTGCCAAGAGAATGAACTGGTCATAGCAAACACCCTCTTCCAACAACACAGAAGACTCTACACATGGACATCATTAGATGGTCAATACCGAAATCAGATTGATTATATTCTTTGCAGCCAAAGATGGAGAAGCTCTATAAAGTCAGCAAAAAAGAAGACTGGGAGCTGACTGTGGCTCAGCTCATGAACTCCTTATTGCCAAATTCAGATTTAAATTGAAGAAAGTAGGGAAAACCACTAGACCATTCAGGTATGACTAAAATCAACCCCTTACGATTATACAGTGGAAGTGACAAATTGATTCGATGGATTAGATCTGATAGACAGAGTGCCTGAAGAACTATGGAGGAAGGTTTGTGACACTGTATAGGAGGCAGGGATCAAGACCAATCCCAAGAAAAAGAAATGTAAAAAGGGAAAATGGTTGACTGAGGAGGCCTTACAAATAGCTGAGAAAAGAAGAGAAGCAAAAGGCAAGGGAGAAAAGGAAAGATATAACCATTTGAATGCAGAATTCCAAAGAATAGCAAGGAGAGATAAGAAAGCCTTCCTCAGTGATCAGTGAAAAAAATAGAGGAAAACAATAGAATGGGAAAGACTAGAGATCTCTTCAAGAAAATCAGAGATACCAAGAGAACATTTTATGCAAAGATGGGCACAATAAAGGACAGAAGTGGTATGGACCCAACAGAAGCAGAAGATATTAAGATAAGGTGGCAAGAATACACAGAAGAACTATACAAAAAAATCTTCATGACTCAGGTAACCACAATGATGTGATCACTCACCTAGAGCCAGGCATTCTGGAATGCGAAGTCAAGTGGGCCTTAGGAAGCATCACTATGAACAAAGCCAGTGGAGGTGACAGAATTCCATCTGGGCTATTTCAAATCCTAAAAGATGATGCTGTGAAAGTGCTGCACTCAGTATGCCAGCAAATTTGGAAAACTCAGCAGTGGCCACAGAACTGGAAAAGGTCAGTTTTCATTCCAATCCCAAAGAAAGGCAATGCCAAAGAATGCTCAAACTACCACATAACTGCACTCATCTCACACGCAAGGGAAGTAATGCTCAAAATTCTCCAAGCCAGGCTTCAACAGTACATGAACCTTGAACTTTCAGATGTTCAAGCCAGTTTTAGAAAAGGCAGAGGAACCAGATATCAAATTGTCAACATCTGTTGGAACATCGATAAAGCAAGAGAGTTCCAGAAAAACATCTACTTCTGACTTATTGACTATGCCAAAGCCTTTGACTGTGTGAATCACAACAAACTGTGGAAAATTCTGAAAGAGACCCCATGGACTGTGGCACGCCAGGCTTCCTTGTCCATCACCAACTCCTGGAGCTTTTTCAAACTCATGTCCATCGAGTCAGTGATGCCAGACAACCATCTCATCCTCTATCGTCCCCTCCTCCTCCCACCTTCAGTCTTTCCCAGCATCAGGGTCTTTTCCAATGAGTCACTTCTTCACATCAGGTGGCCAAAGTATTGGAGTTTCAGCTTCAACCTCAGTCCTTCCAATGAATATTCAGGACTGATTTTCTTCAGGATGGACTGGTTTGACTTCCTTGCAATCCAAAGGACTCTCAAGAGTCTTCTCCAACACCACAATTCAAAAGCATCAATTCTTCTGCACTCAGTTTTCTTTATAGTCCAACTCTCACATCCATACATGACCACTGGAAAAACCATAGCCTCGACTAGACGGACTTTTGTTGGCAAAGTAATGTCTATGTTGGTCATAGCTTTTCTTCCAAGGAGAAAATGTCTTTTAATTTCATGACTGCAGTCACCATCTATAGTGACTTTGGAATTCCCACCCAAAATAAAGTCTTTCACTGTTTCCATTGTTTCCCCATCCATTTGCCATGAAGTGATAGGACTGGATGCCATGATCTTAGTTTTCCAAACGTTGAGTTTTAAGCCAACTTTTTCACTCACCTCTTTCACTTTCATCAAGAAGCTCTTGAGTTCTTCTTTGCTTTCTGCCACAAGGGTGGTGTCATCTGCATATCTGAGGTTATTGATATTTCTCTTGGAAATCTTGATTCCAGCTTGTGCTTCATCCACCCCAGCATTTCACATGATGTACTCTGCATATAAGTTAAATAAGCGGGGTGACAATATACAGCCTTGATGTACTCCGTTCCTGATTTGGAACCAGTCGGTTGTTCCATGTCCAGTTCTGTTTCTTCTTGACCTGCATACAGATTTCTCAGGAGGCAGGTCAGCTGGTTTGGTATTCCCATCTCTTGAAGAATTTTCCAGTTTGTTGTGATTCACACAGTCAAAGGCTTTGGCATAGTCAATAAAGCTGAAGTAGATGTTTTTCTGGAACTCTTGTGCTTTTTCAATGGGCCGCAGATGTTGGCAATTTGATCTCTTGTTCCTCTACCTTTTCTAAAACCATCTTGAACATCTGGAATTTCATGGATCACGTACTGTTAAAGCCTGGCTTAGAGAATTTTGAGCATTACTTTGCTAGCGTGTGAAATGACTGCAATTATGCCATAGTTTGAGCATTCTTTGGCATTGCCTTTCTTTGGAGTGGAATGAAAACAGACCTTTTCCAGTCCAAAATGGCAGAGTAGAAGGCCATGTGCTCATCTTCTCCTGTGAGAACTCCAGAATTACAACTCGTTGCTGAACAACCATTAACAGGATAATGTTGGATCCCACCAAAAAAAGATACCCTATGTCCAAGGGCAAAGGAGAAGCCCCAGCAAGACAGCAGGAGGGCAAAATCATGTTTAGAGTCAAACCCCATACCTGCCAGAGATGCTTGGAGGGCTCAGACAAACCTTATGCACACCAGGACCCAGAGACTGCACTGAGACTGAGCCAGAGCTGTGTTTGAGTGTCTCCTGAGGAGGTATGGATCAGCAGTGGACTGCTGCAGGGGCAGGGGCTCTGGGTGCAGTAGACCTGGGTATGGCATAAGCCCTCTTGGAGGAGGTCACCATTAATCCCACCATAGAGCTGCCAGAACTTACACAGTTTGCTCTTAGGATCAAAAATAAGTGACAAAGACATTCGTAAGTTTTGCAAAGTGGGGTGAAATAAATTTCAAAGCTTACCTGTCACCCTTCTCTCAGCTCCCATAACCCTGCTGCCCTTCACGAGAAAGAAATACCAAGGCCCAGCTGGGGAATAAAAGCCAACCTTCCAGGCACTCCCACCCCGCTCCATGTGTGTTATACCAGCTTGCAGGAGCACAGACCCTACAGAACTCCCAAATTCAGGCCCTCGGGCCTGGCCCTGGCAGTCGGCCTGAATTAGAAGAGAATGCAAATCTGACTCCACCAGGAAGAAAATACCAGGAATCCTGGGAGCAGGCGCCCCTCTTCTGCATTGCTGGGAATAATTGCTACAGTTTGAGAAGCACAGATGAGCCGCCCTTGTAAAATCCCTTCTGCACTTGCCGAGCTCCCGTTTAAGCTGGAAATTCAGTTTATCTCTGTGCCCGTTCAGAAGCCTGTGGTGCAGCTAATGGGAGATTTATTTTTAGTGAAAGTGTAAGTGAGGGCGTTGGAGGGAGGACAGTGGAGGAGGGACCTGCCAGACGGGTGCAGAGAGCTCCCTGAATTGCACCTCCTGCTTCAGTGTCAATCTTTTACCCATGTCCCCCAGTATCGCAGGGTTTTCCTACAGGGAAGAGATGGGAAAACCATGGCAACAGCTTCATTAGAGGCCAAGGATCAAGATGAAGGCTTTGGGCTCCCATGACCCTTGTGGAGGCAGTTAAGTTCCCAGTGTTGCCCCGTTCAGAAATGGAATTTGGAAAGGACCAGTCCCCAGCTCCCAGAGATGACTTACTGGAATCAAAGGCCCAGGCCTGTGAATTTTCCTCCAGTCTTGCCTTCTGCACTATTTCTCTCTGACTTTAGGTGAATCATTTAATCTCTCTGGGGCTGAGTGTTCTCCATGGTTAAATAAGGATAAGAATAAAGTTCATCCCTGCTCCCCTCACAAGACCATTTTAGGATGAACTGTGCCGAGCAATGGGATTAGATAAAACTCTGCTGCTAGACTTCTGCAGGAGGGAGAGGTTGCCCACAAAGGACCCCAACAGACTCAGAGCACCTGACTTGAAACTCTCAAAGAGGCCAAACCTATGTCCCCTTCATCTCTGAAGCCCCATCACTAATTAGCTTGATGCCTAGAATATTAAGAGCTGTCCTTGCTTATATGCTGCCTTGTGGGCCATGATCTGTTCTTAGCACTGAATGAGCAATGACACATTATAAACCTGAAAAAAAAAAAAAAAAAAAAACCATGAGGAAGGTACATTATTTTCCTCATTCAAGAAAACTGCCCAAGTTGTCAACACAGCTGCAAGATAAGGGGTTTAGGTCCCTGCTCTTGGGTCTGGAAGGACCTGATGCTGCTTCAACTAATAGAATATGGCAGAAATCAGGGTTATAAGCTTGAGGATGTGTCATTAAAAGCAATGCAGTCTCTAGCTTGTCTTCTAGAGCATTCCTACACATAGCCTGGGCAGCAATGTGAGGAGCATGACCTCCTTGAAGCTGCCACAGTGGGACACAGTCCAGACACAGGCAGAGGCCACAGGGAGATGCTCTGGTGAGCAGTTCTGGTCAGTCCAGCCCAGACCTGCCAGTTCCAGCCTTCAGAGGATTCCGAGAGTCTTCAGCCATCAAATCATTCTCAGGCTCCAAGTCTTTCCCTGTCAGGCCCCAGTCATCACAAAATAGAAACAGCCATCCCTGCCATGCACTTGTCTGAATTCCTGACCCTCAGAATCCATGAGCAGAGGAATGCACTTGTTTAAAGCCACTACATTTGGGGGTAATTTCTTATATAGCAAGAGTAACTGAGACAGAAAGCAAAGAGAGATTTAAGCCTATGGCCATGAGACTCAGAGTTTGAGAAGCCAGGATGCCCTGGCATGTGATCCCAGAACTCACACTCTTAATCACAGATTCTTCTGCTTCAAAGTGGTTGTGACCATGTATGTCCAAAGAACGGATGAAAGAGAGTTCTGGTTAATAAAATTCACTATTAAAAACAATTTTTAACTGATTTTTGTAAATATACAAATATTTAAATTATATATTATTTAAATGTGTTTGTTTATGCAATTCAACCAAAAAGAATTATTTATTACAGCTATTCTCAGATAAGGACTTCCCTGGTGCTCAGAAGGTAAAGCCTCTGTCTACAATGCGGGAGACCCGGGTTCGAGCCCTGGGTTGGGAAGATCCCCTGGAGAAGGAAATGGCAATCCACTCCAGTACTATTGCCCGGAAAATCCCATGGACAGAGGAGCCTAGTAGGCTACAGTCTATGGGGTCGCAAAGAGTCGGACACGACTGAGCGACTTCACTTTCCTTCTCAGATAATACCTCGTAGATAATAATTATGCTTTTAGAAACTCGAAACAATAATAAAATGCATGAACTCTGCATGATACAGCCACATAAAGAGGGACAAAAGAGTTCACAGATTAGCATGCCAAGGTCAGCCTAGGGTTTAAACACGAATCCAAACTTCTCTCAGACAACGAGTGGGTTTTCTTTTCAAATAAAATTCAGCAAAAATCTCTTCTATTTTTAATGTCCTAGAATCCCTACCTTACCATACACATATAGTGTGGAGCATCATAGTACAAACCAACCAACCACATTCAATGGTCGTGGAGTCTGGAGTAAGCCCCATACTCACATGAGTCAATCATATTATTGAGGATGCAGACAGAGAGAACAATCCTCCCCACACTCCAGTTTAGCAGCAAATAACAATACATTCCTACAATCTGAAGAGGAAATAAAAAGCTTCCTTACCTCCTTCAGTTTCACAGCCCACTGAGATTCACGATTTTTTAACTTCCCATGAATAAGTGGGAGAATCCATATCGCAATGTTGGCACTGGTTTCCCTGAACCTCAGGGAGAATGCTGAGTGTAGATACTATCTCCAAACTAAAGAAGGAAACCTTATAACAAAGTATCTTCATTATGGAGCATCCCAAAGTCCAGAGAAACCTTCTCAGCTTGTGATTTCCTAAAGAGCTTATGATTAAGATGTTGTGAGCAGAAATGGCAGAAATTCTCTGGTTTTCCAGGGCAGATATTTGTTCCACTGAATCCAAGGAGATCACATTAAAAGCTCTTCACTTTCACTTTGCACAGCATGTCCCTTGTACCCAGATCTCTCTGCTGGTCCAAGTTCTGCCCTTCCTGCAAAGTCCTGTTCAGGTTCAGTAATTTATATCAAGCATCCCTCTCCAAAATGTCTTTGTCTTCTGAATTCCAGCAACATTTGCTCTAGATAGTGTCCACATCTGCCATTTTTCATATAAAAATGGCATGTATCACATGTCATTGCCATCAAAGATATCCTTCTCCCATAAAAGACAAGCTGTGTGAGGAACACAGCTCTATCTGAGACTGCATAGTATCTGGTGATTGTATATCACCAGATCTATGGCGACTGTGGGGTTGGTACATGTCCATTGTTTGGTGGTAAACAGAGAATATGAGGAAAGCCACTGTGGCAAGTTAGGCAGGGGATCAGGTGGGGAGATAAAAATGTGGGACTCTAAACTTCTCTGTGTAGTAGTTGGCAGACTGTGGCCAAGTCATTTCCTGTATTTAGAACTTAGCTGCCTTTTCTGTGAATGTCTTGGCTTGGGCAAGATGGCTTCTGAATCCCTCTGAAAGCTACTCTGAAGTCCACTGGTAGGTCTACAAGATATAAAGAAATGTTCTCTGCTTTAGGATTGTGTGTTTATTAGTTAACGTACACTAAAAGAGATAAACGCTGAAATGTTGACTTAGCACAATAGGAGTAGATTTCTTGTTTGTATAGGATCAAGTCTGTGGCAGGAGTTGGGCTATGCTCCACACAAGTCAAGGGCACAGACATGTGGAGGCTCTTCCAGATAGGTTGTAGCTTCCAAAATCTCCCTGGGCACAGACATCAGAAGAGGGATAGGGTTGCCAAATAAAATACAGGAGATCCAGATAAACAGTGGATAATTTTTAGTATAAGTGTGTGGCGTGCAATTATTTGAAAATTCAAATTTATTGGACATCCTGTTTTTGTTTGCTAAATCTGACAACTCTGCTGGGAAGTTTTTATGTGTTAAGCCTTAAACATGTGCTTATCACTGCCAATAACCTTCCGTTCATCAGAATTCAGTCACATGACTCCACCTGGATGCAAGAGATGCTGGGAAGTGAAGCCCCACCTGGGCAGCTTCTTTCCAGCGAAAACTCTACACCTGCCATTTTATGTTGCTCTAAAGCATAACTGGGCTTCCCTAGTAGCTCAACCGGTAAAGAATCCGCCTGCAATGCAGGAGACTCCAGTTTAATTCCTGGGTTGAGAAGTTCCCCTGGAGAAGGGATAGGCTACTCACTCTACTATTCTTGTGTTTCCATGGTGGTTCAAATGTAAAGAATCCATCTGCAATGCAGTAGATCTGGGTTTGATTCCTGGGTTGGGAAGATCTCCTGAAGGAGGGCATGGCAACCCACTCCAGTATTCTCGCCTGGAGAATCCGCATGGACAGAGGAGTCTGGTGGGCTACAGTCCATGGGAACACAAAGAGCTGGACACAACTGAGTGACTAAGCACGGCACAGCACAGCATAAACAGCCACTTACACCACTGTGCAGTATTAACGTCAACCTGGCTGACTCAAAGAGAAAATAAGTAATATTTTAAGGTACCTTTTTTCCAATAATCTCAAAGACTTGGCATTTTTAAACATAAGTGTACTGAGGCTGGCACTGAGGAAAACAGGCATTTTATCCCATTCTAAGGTCAAGGACGGAGAAGGCAATGGCACCCCACTCCAGTACTCTTGCCTGGAAAATCCCATGGGTGGCGGAGCCTGGTAGGCTGCAGTCCATGGGGTTGCTAAGAGTCGGACAAGACTGAGCGACTTCACTTTCACTTTTCACTTTCATGCATTGGAGAAGGAAATGGCAACCCACTCCAGTGTTCTTGCCTGGAGAATCCCAGGGACGGGGGAGCCTGGTGGGCTGCTATCTATGGGGTCACACAGAGTCAGACACGACTGAAGCGACTTAGCAGCAGCAGCAAGGTCAAGGAATGGAGCTTTATTATATCAGGACAGTTTGCCTACCCAGTGGAGAAAAACATCAGGATCTGATTTTTTCTAAAAATTGATTCTTTTTTATTTGCCAAATTAAATTAAATGTTAAATCACATACTTGCTTCTATTTACATATTAAATTCTCATTCAAAAGACTCCAGAATGTCATTTTGACTCAACGAAATGGATAATTCTCTGTAGTTATCCTGGAGTCCTAGTGTTCTTTCCTTTTTTTCCTTCATATTTTTGTATTGAAATGTTGTTGATGTACAATATTATATGTTACAAGAGTACATTATAGTGATTCACAATTTTTAACGGTTATACTTCATTTATCATCATTATAAGATATTGGCTATATATATATATATATATTGTACAATACATCCTTGTAGCTTCCCTCATATTATTTGGATTGACAACCAGGCAATATACTAAGAAATAAGATGAATTCTCATTTTGCTAATCAAAAGTCAAAATTCACTGCTACAGTATAAACTGCCTGGTTTTCTTCTTTGCTCTGAAGGCCAGAGCGGGACTAAGTCATTACAATGTGCAAACCACATGAGCTACTATGGGCTAGCCCTCCAAGAAAGAGAAAAGGTATAATGTCTGAAAGCTAATAGGGAGTTGGGGATGGATGGGCCCGACTACAAGATGAATGGAAAGCAGTGTGGTCGGTAGAGTGTTCGAATTTTTTTTTTTTTTTCCAAAAGGAATTTTTTACCCCAGGCCAGAAGCCTTTGTGTCAGGGAGACTGTCTCATTTCTCTGCTCAAAGGCTGTCAGAGATGACTGAGATTTGAGAGCAGTTTCTGATGTTGACGAGGTCAAGGCAGGCAGCGCTGCCAACCATCAGTCACCGCGTCAGCGGTGAGCCGCGGAGACGCGTGAGCCCCACAGTGGAACCTGGAAAGCTATTTTCTCCGGAGGAACAGAGGCGGGGGCTGGGGGTGGTGAGGTGCGGGGGAGGTGCCGATGAGACGGAGAGAGGAAAGGCACAGGTCAAACGGTCACCGTGAAGTTTACCACATTAGTATTCAGCCAGAATCAGAGAAACTTTCTCAGTCCCAGCTGGGAGTGTTCTGAAGGAAGAAGTTGACTAGAGGCAAAAATCGTATTAATATTACTGCACTTAATCAATATATAAAACCCTCCGATGTACTTTTGAGAGGCTGCTCAAGAAAGTTAGGACCTGCAGTGATTCTGATTCCACCTGACTGTGTTTGCAAACATTTGCAGGTCAGGGGCATTCAGACTGTGGGAATGAAGGGCTGGCACTGTGGTCCCTGCCTCAGGAATCAACTGGGGTTTGCATAAAGCTGGTCAGGCCACAGCTCAGTCACACTTCTTTTCAAAATCAGGCACTAGCTCAATGGAAGCAAGTCTCAGTGGACAGGACCATGCTCTGCTCTGGGAAGGATGGACCAACGGAAGCTATCATATGTCATCTCTGTAGGTCAGCCCCCTAAAATGGGCCAGCCCCTGGCCAGCAGGTTGGAAGATTTAAAGCCAGAAGTGTATCTTGAAGTCCTACAAGGAAATGTGAGCATTTTCCAGATGTCTATGCCTGTTTGGAATCGTATGAAAAAAATGCATCTCAAACCCAGTGACTTGTCCAAATATCTTTACATCCTTTCTGAAACTTCAAAGGCTACATAAACTAACAAGTCATAGAGAATCTATGGAGATATAGAGAAAAGGTATCTTTCTATTGGCAATCCACAGAAGCACTCCCTGGTTTGGAGGATATTTCTCCAGTTTCATTAATTTAGTTGAGTGGTTCTCTATTGGAAGACCTTTAGAGATTCTGGAAATAATTGTGGTTTTCACAACTGGGGGATATTTCCTAGTATTGCTAAATATCTTTGAAGGCTCAGGTCATATACCTCCGTTTCCAAAACCAGGAATCATTTGCCTCAAAATGTCCATTGCAGTGAGGCTGAGAAACCATCACTAATTAAAATATTAGGGTACTCTGGCTATCAGATATGGGAAAAGCCTCTCAAAAGATCTCACTCACTATCCTAAGATCATTTTCTAGGGCTCATAAACATTTGGATTATTATTCCCTCCTTCTTTCACTATTTTTTCTGTTCTTCATTTTTCTATCTGTAGTTATAAAAATTAAACTATTTTTATTCATTCTTGAGAGTGTATATTTCCATGACCCTGTCATAATAAATGGATTTGTCTCTTTTTACTCTCATAAAAATGCTAACCAAGTCTGAGTTGACCAATGGGATAATTTGATATATGTGAGTTTGTCAAACCCTTTGGAGTTGGGCCAGCAGGACCTCAAAGAGATCTATCTTCTAGGAGCCTTGTATTTTGAATGAGAAGCCTGTAAAAAGCCAGTTGACCTCTCCCTACCCTCATCCTTGGAAGGAGTAAAGGGGATGGAGTGCAATTCAGAAAGTTTTCCATTTTTTCTACTATCTTGCATTTTAAGATCCCACATTCTGTGGTGTCTTAGAAACTTAGAGTTCCTGGTAGCCCACATTAGCCTTTTGAGGCTTTACATTAAAGTCCTCTTGTGTGAAAAAACCTCTTGGACGTTCTTTCCAGCTTCACTGCTTTCAGCGTTTCATCTACGTTTCTTCTGATAGGTCTTCCAAGTGGAAATTCATTCTCTCTCTGCCCGCCAATTGGTCTCATTTCTCTCTTGTTTCCTTGAATCTGCAATGCTTCTGAATTTGGAAGCATCTGCACATTTCATGACTGTGTTCCAAGTTCTCTCAACTGGATCATAAATGAAAACGTTAAGTGGCACCCATCCTGGCTCGTCTGGTCCCCTGTGGCACTTCAGCAGGCACCTTGCCCAACTGCATACACTGTCATTTGTCTTGACTTTGCCTCCAGTTTCTTGGCTGAAGTCCTTCATTACTTAAAAGGCAAGGTAGTTTCTGTTAGTGATGTTGTCATTATCTTCAAAATTAACTATATTTCCGAATACTTCTATTGTCTTTTCTTTGATGGCCAAGAGCTGCAGTATTCTCTCTCCCAACATCCTAAGTAAGCTTCAAGTGGTCTCCAGGGTGAATCTTCAAATACTATCTCTTAAAAACCTTAAATCAGAGATGGATAAATTGTCAGTGCATCCTACTTGGTTCTTATTTTGACATCATGGAAAGTGACTATTTGGTTCATAGGGGGAAATGAACTGTATTCCTAATTCCATTCACTTTCTTCCACCTGTCAGTCAAACTCCAACTCCGATCCTCCTCTCCTCTTTCTTTGAGAATCACTGAGATACATCCGAAGAATGTACCATGGCCATCCAGTGCTCCATGGGACTACCCAAGAGGACACCGGATGGGATAAATCAAGCTGTGCTTCATAAGGGAGCCTCCCCAAGCCACTTTTGCCCTGGAGGCAAACATGTCGATTCTCCCATTTGCTTTTGAAAACTGGTTGCCTCCAAACCAGTTTCAGAGAGGCAGAACATTTTAAGACGACAGTTACCGCAACGAAGTTTTGAGATCTTTGAGGACGGACGGCTTGAGAGGTGGACCACTGATGCATTTCCTGCAAGACAGAACCCTGCTGTAGAAATCCATGCCAGTTTTCCAGGTTAAATCATTCATTCAACAAGTTTTAATTTCAGACTCAGACCCTACTTTATATGTTGAGTAAACAAGAGGAAAATTCCTGCTTCCCAGGAGCGTCAAATTAAAGTGGTACAAAATAAATGAACAAATAAGAAAATGCTGGTGTGTTGTCAGGCGGTGATAAGTACTACATTGAGGAAAATAAAACAGTGCAAGGAAGCAAGAAGAATGTGTGCAGGAACAAAGTGACTATTTTAGGCAGGGTGATGAGGGAAGGCTTCTTTGAGAAGCAGCTTTTCACAGGGATCTGAATGAAAAGAAGCAGCCAATCTGGTGAAGATATGGGGGAAATGTCTCCTAACGGTGAAGTTTAGGCAAGAGACAACAGTGAACCTATCACAGCCAAAGAACAGAGGTAGCTGGAGCAGAGAAAGAGAACAAGGTCAGAGAGACATGGATGGAGGTTGGATCACAGAGAGCCTGGTGGAAAGCGCTGTGAAGGGGTGTGTATTAATTTCCCATGGCCGTCACCATAAATCACCACAAAGTGGGTGGCTTCAAGCAACAGCACATTTTTCTCGCACGGTTCTGGAGGCCTGAAAACCGAGACCAGGTTTTCACCAGGACTGGTTCCCTCTGTGAGCTCTGGGGGAGAGTCTGTTCTCTTCCTCCCTCCTGGCTTCTGGTGGCAGCTATAATCCTTGGCCTTCCTTGGCTTGTAGACACATCACACCAATCTCTGCCCCTGTCTCCCCATCACCTCCTGCTCTATGTCTGAAGGTCTCAAATTTTCCTCTGCCTTTCTCTTTAAACGAATACCTGTCATTGGATTTGGGGTTTACCCTGAATCCAAGATGATCTCATCTTGATATTCTTATTTTAATTACATCCACAAAGATCTTTTTTCCAAGCAAAGTCATATTCACAGATTGTGGGAGTCAGAACACATATTGTCTACTGAATGGGGGTGAGAGGCACTATTCAACCCGCTGCAGGGACCCAGTGGAGGATTCCAATGGGAATTCGACCTGACCAGGTATGTTTTAAAGGACCACTCTGTCTCCTGTGTAGAGTATTCTAGCAGGGACAACGGTGAAAGCATAGAGATGACACACTTTCCCCATCGACTCCACTGCTTTCCATTTAATAACTGTGGACATGAGTGATGGGTATGTCAGGATAATGACAGTTCAGTTTTTATACATGTTGAAAATTTCCAACATTAAAATTAGAAAGGCAACTTAAGAAGTCCAAAGTATATATAAACTATAAAACAAATGCTATATATACTCACTATAGAAATCTGGAAAACACAAAAATGTGTTAAAATAATTTTACAGAATTGCTTATAATGTTGCCTGGTAGTTCTCTGTTATACCAAGTAGCAAGTGCTAGAGGGGCTGGCTGCCTGGGGACTGTTTTTCTAAGTTCTTTCTTTTAATTTATTAATACATTTGAGGCTTCCCAGGTAGCACTTGTGGTAAAGAACCTGCTTGCCAATGTAGGAGACATAGGTTCAATCCCTGGGTTGGGAAGATGCCCTAGAGAAGGAAATGGCAATTCACTCCAGTATCCTAGCCTGAAAAATCCTATGGACAGAGGAGCCTGGTGGGCTATACAGTTCATGGGGTGGCAAAGAGTTGGACACGACTGAGAGATTGAGCACACACACAGAACACAGTTCATTTATAATGGTGTGTTAATTTATGCAGTAGAGCAGAGTGGCTCAGTTATACATATATGCATATTATTTTTTCATATTCTTTTCCATTATGGTTTATCATAGGATACTGAATATAGTTCCCTGTGCTATACAGTAAGATCTTATTGTTTACCCATTCTATATATAATAGCTTATATCTGCTAACCCCAACCTCCCACTCCATTCCTCCTCTAAACCTTTCCCTCCAGGGCTGTGTTTTAATCTGAGTGTACTAAATTGAAATGAAGAACTTCTGTGAAGTTTGAAGAATCTGATCTTTGAATACATTTTTCCTTAGGTCTCTGCATGTTCTCATATCTCCAGGTCAAAACAGAAGCACAAGTTAAGAAACACATTTTCTTTTTTTGTAAAACTATATTTCAGTAAGTACCTGCAAACCACCAAATCTGGGTTCAGGTGTACAAACCAAGTGTTTCAGTGTAAGATGAGCTTCCACAGAAACACCTGGTTGGCAGCTTTGGGGCTTTCATTGTAGGGCCCGTGCTTCACTAGCATCTTCCTCCCTCTCCTTCTCTACCAGGTGCACTAGTACCATCAGTAATTGTCTCTTCTAGGCGCTTGGCACTTACCCTCTTCTAGAGAACATACCTGGAGAGGGCAATGGCACCCCACTCCAGTACTCTTGACTGGAGAATTCCATGGACGGAGGAGCCTGGTGCCTTGCAGTCCATGGGGTCGCTGAGAGTCAGACACGACTGAGTGACTTCACTTTCACTTTTCACTTTCATGCATTGGAGAAGGAAATGGCAACCCACTCCAGTGTTTTTGCCTGGAGAATCCCAGGGACGGGGGAGCCTGGTGGGCTGCCGTCTGTGGGGTCGCACAGAGTCGGACACGACTCAAGCGACTTAGCAGCAGCAGCGGAGAACATACCAGCCTAATTAAAAAAAAAAAAAAACAATTGAGAGGGGTACACAAAACTTCACAACATGCACAGTCATTTAGGATTGCTACCCCAAATGAGCTGGAAAAGTCAGCTGCAGTGATGGGCGCGAGCTTGGCTGAGCCTTCACCAGGAAAGTAGAAGTGTGTCTTTCCACATTTAAATGCCATCATAATGAGCTCACAGATGGATCCCGGATTCCTTCCTGCATCTTTCTGGCCATGCCTCTCCTTCAAACAGCCATGGCACGTGTTCCTTAGACTCAAGACAATTTCCCCATTCTAAATAAGATTTTGCTCTTCAGTAAGATAATTTTTTCTTACTCTGGCTTTAGATTTTTTTTTTTTTACATCCATAATCAGTTTTCAGGGAAAGCTGGGTTTTGTTTTTCCCCTGCATTCGGAAGAGATTTATATTAGGTATTAAAGACAAACGTGGACATTTTTATTTTTTATTTCCTTAAGCAAGCAAGCAAGAGAAATCCAACAACAACTTGGAGTAGATTTACAGTTAGTTCTTCCATCCTTTCTCTTGCCCTGGAGCCTGATGGGGCTTGAGTGTCCTTGGAGGAATGGCAGAGGGAAATGCTAGGGGCCAATTGCTGATTTTATCATTCAAACACAAAATTTGTTACACCACTTTATCGGTCACAGGGAAAGCAATTATATTGTGGTTCAATTTTCCACTCAATGGCTGTACTGGGGATCAAAGTCAGTTTTTATGATGGGAAAAAATGTTTTGCTATTTTATTTGTTACTTAAAATAAAGAAGTACCATTATTATAATGCTTTCTGAGGTTTTTCCTACCCCCAACCTCTACTCCTACATGAGATACAGTGGATTATTTTGGCTTTCTCCTTCTCTTTGATTAAATAATCAGTTCTCTTCCCATCCTCTAAAGAGTATTTCACTGTAGAAATGAAATTGGCACGGTTTAAGGCAACATAGCATTAGGACTCTAATCATAACCACGAAGGGCAAAACCTGCCCTATGCTACTTATTCTATTCTAGACGAGTACTTTTTCAAAAGAATCAAGCATTGTAATGCTTTCTGTGTGCATGTGTGTACTGTTATGTGTTGTTCTTTGCACGTGTTTACTGCTGCTTGTCTTTCATGCTGCTTGTCTTTCATGTGAAATGATAAGCATATCTTTCAGTTGTATTTAAAACTCCTTTTTCGCTATAGAAAAAAATAGTTAAGTGGGATTAGGTGTGGAGGAAGATTTATATGGAATTCTTAGTAGAAATCATACATTTTAATTCAACAATTAAATAGGATATTTTCTTTTTATAATCTTTTTCTCTTATTGTCTTTCTTCTTATTGAAGAAATCCAGTGAGTAAAATTTAAACTATCAAAACCAAAAGAGGTTATAATTTTTCTAGGGATCTAACCTCAGGGCTAGTTGATTAGTAACCTTTTTGTTTAAAAGTTCCAGTTTTAAAGCCAGAAATCCAATGATGGGAACCCCAAACAACTGTGCTATGGGGCTGAAGTTCGTAATAGGAATGGATAGCTAAGAGAAAACTAATATTTTTATTGAACACTTATTCACATTTATTGAGAAAACAGAGACAAGTGACAGATATTTCCCTCTTTCAAACTATATCAAGTTCCCCCTCACGTTGCTGGTTGGTTTCAGCTTTTACAATTTGATTGCCATCATCTTTATTTTTTCTGGTCTCCTGCTAATTGCCTCCAGGCTCAAGAGTCTTACAATATATCCCCTGAATCCAGGAGCAGAGAATTCTGGAATCTGCTGTAGGTGAATAATTACGGCAGTAACTGAGTGATGGTCTAGCTACCACGGGACACTTTGGTCCTCGCTGTGGTCCTTTGGGCTGTGGCAGGGAGATGCGTGTGAGGCCCCATAAAAGTCTGCATGGGGAAGCAGCGAGCCAGCCCGAGGGCAACAGCACCACGGGCTGGCTGGGTTCTGCCTCCCTTGCTTCCTTTCTGCTCATCCTTGGAGCTGTTGGTCTGGGTTTTTGATGAGGATTAGGGTGTGCATTAACTTTGAAAGTAGGAGAGTTTCTCTCAAGCAGTTTCCTTCAGGCTTGCCCACTTCTGTGAATTTAAAGGGCTTTTATATAATGTTGAGCTTTATGACTTGGAGCAATAATCTGAGGGTCAGAAAAAAGGCAAATGTGCACCAGAGAAAGAGATTTCTGACAACTACAGCTTCTGTTTACTGAAGCTCTAGCATGCGCTAGGTTTTGTATATACGCGATGTATCAGATCCTTGGAGCAACCCTGCAAAGCACAAATTATTACTCTCATTTTTTAAGATGAGAAAATTTAGAACCTAAATTCTACTTAAACTATTCTTTAGATTATTCCCCAAATTACCCTTAGATCAAGTGCTTACTATATGGTAAAGAGTATGCAGATAACAACATTAACATTCCAAATACAACAAGGCTCATTATATAATCTACATCTTTTTCCAAAATTTTAAGCTTTTTTTTTACCTTTATATACACCAAACTTTCTTAAGCACAAAGACCTCTAATTAAATAATTTGACCTAAAGCTTAACTTGTTTTGGCAAGGCAGACTAATGCAACTTCAGCTTGTCCGTAGAAGTATCACTGTTTAGATAGTGTTCTGAAGTGCAAATACCATATTACATCTTAATAAATGTATTAAAAGCTGGCAATTAGTTTACTCTTATTTCAATTTGTACTGGGATGAAATTACAGTTTTATTCTATTAAACAAAATACATCTTTTTCAATGTGGTGACTGTTCATTAAAATACTACTTTGATTTAGATGTTTAGATGTCAAAATAACTAGACCAGCTGTTTTTCTTTCCTATTATTTTAATGAACTTAATGCTGGGTCCTATTCATCTTGTGATAATCCAGTCAATCAATTAATAATTTACCTATAAATGGTCAGCTCAAGCCAGAGGCAAAAACAACCTGATTTTGGAAAGGACACTGAAAAAAGTAACTGGAATGGGAATAAGTATCTTAAATACCTAGTTTTTAAAAACAAGATTATCTAAATGAAATATGGTGAATATAATCCTAACTATTGCTCTATGTTCCCAATGGGTTGTCTCTACATATAGATTAGTTGGTTGCCATGACACCAAGTTCCTAATTTAGTGCAATATGAGATTGTAAATGAGGCTAGTTCTTTTTACTGTGATGCTGTGATGTATTTTAAATAACATTTTTAAACTTCCTTTGAATTGTGAACCAAATTTTTAAGTGGTCTTTTTAAGATGTTCCTTCCAATTTTATACAATTATATATTAACTTTGACATATAAAAGCTCCAATTCTAGAAAAAAACACAAAACTGAATATCTTGCAAACCATTTAATTACCCTCCCAATTAAAAAAAGCCTAAAATGCAAATTCCAAATTTAGAAAGTAACTGAATGGAGCTAGTAATGATTATTATTTCTTAAGAATTTTTAACTTTACCTACAAGATAATGGATTTTTTAAAATTCCAAACTGTTCTTACTCATTTATTTTGGCACTTACTATATTTGCATTTTTATTATCAGCTAACCTGTTTTTATTTTTTACTATGGAATGCCCTTTTAAAGGGCAAGATTCATGATTTTCTTATTCTTTCTAACTACACTGCTTAACACATAAGGAACTAAAATATTTGTATAACAGTGAAGCAATTAACTAAATATTATTTGAAACAAATTTTCAGAAGCACATACATATATGTACACACAGCTGTTTCTTTTTCTTAACTTCTATACCTCTCAGATGCATTAAGATCTGTTTACAAGTTAGTTCTCATCTTTTCTAAAAATTCTCTTTACTTCTTGTACAAAACACATAGGATAATTTTTCATAAAGAAAGTATTATGGAGCTAAATTCTTTTCCTCTGAAAGAAATGCCCATAAAATCACAGAAAGAATGCACTGAGCCAAACACTTTCTTCTACAATTTTCAGAAAAAATAGTCTTTTTCTGTCTTTTTCCTTTGACAGCACAAAGAAGTAAAAGAAAGCAAACAAATATTTCACCCCCACCCAATGCTAAGTCCTACAATCCTAAACTTTTATTTACAAACACTGGATTTCAAATAGCATCATCGGTCAATAAGGCTGCCATTTCAAGCTTAAAAGCATAGCTGATGAGAGACATAATGATTGCTTAAAATATCCTAAGGGTATAAAAACTAAAGTGGAAAGAGAATTATTTAGGCATAGCTAAAGCATAACTAAAGAGAGATATAACTGGATGGAGAAACTCTGTTAAAAAAGAAGAATCTCAGAGAAAAAAAAAATCAGTGTATAAAAAATCCCTCAGACTTTCTTAACAGTCTAGTGGGCTGTGGAAGTGGTTCTAATGGAAAGTAGCAGGAAAAAGCCAGGAGTGCTGAAAATTAGACCAAAAACTACCAAGGACAAAACAAGGATGAGGGCAACCTTACACAGGTAGGAGGGGTATAAAAGCAAAGAAATAAAGTCTCCTATGTGTAAGCATCTTATTTGAAGAAATTAAATCCTGGTGTTTCTTCTAAGTTGATTTTCCAAGAAACTATGCTAAGTAGAGCACCCATGAATAATTTCTAACAGCCCTTGAAGTAAAATCCTAAATTTCACCCACAAAGTTAATATTTATTTAGGTACACACACCTTCTAAAATTGATGTTCTATTTTATCTTAAAATCTTATATACTCTGTTCTAAATAACTAAGTAAAAGTCAAGTTCTTTGGACTTTTCTTCCCCAAACCTATTTCCCTCCATATATAACCCTATTTAATGTAACAGAAAGATGAAGATCAATGTTTTTCCTCCCCAGCTATAAAAGCGCCAAGATTCTTCAGTCTGATAAATTTAAATGAGTTGAAGGCATCTCCCACATGGGAATCTGTAGCTCTGGCTCATGGTCGGAGATAAATTTTTCAGTAAACCTACACATAGGGTAAGGAATGGAAACCTCCCTAATTTTTTCCCTCCCTTTATCGTTTATTTCAATTGAAGGATAAATAAGCAAGAATTTTCTTTTTCATTTGAATATCCAAAAGACAGTATTTCAGATAAAACCAAGAAGATTCTAGACAATCTAGAAATTTCTGAATGTAAGCAAAGAGATATTATTCTGCTTTATGCCAAGAAGGTTGTTTCCTTGATTGTAATGGCATCCAGTTTATTTACAGCATGTATCATAAACAGATAAACAGCAAATACTACCTTTATAATCTTAACTTATATATGTATGTATCCCATATATATATGATGGAAGTGCCTAGCGAGGGTGATCCATGAAATTGCTGGGTTAATACTGGGGCCATCTTCCTCCAAGGGCTCATTTCTACTCTTGACTTGAATGATGAGAGGCTAGGGCTGTTTGCCACTCTTTGATCCTCTGCAATTAAGGTTTTTACTGCCCTTAACTTTTAACTTCTTTCTAGTTTCATTATGTATTTACTCTTGGTCCATTCCTTGCTAAACAATAATGGATTCCAAATGCAGTAAATAATTCAAAATAAAGGATGATGCTGAGTCCTGGGGCAAAATCAGCTTGTTTGTTGGACTGGTCTGACAAATCCGTATTCAGTAGAGTATTTGAAAAAATCAACTAATATTCAGTTGAAACCATGATATGAACAGTGTATGTAAATTCAAACCTCGAGATTGTTAGGGTGGCATTTTAACACCTTCTCAAAAGCATCCTAGATTTGAAATTAAGTCTAAATCGAACATTTTGAGAACAAATCTGGCCAATTCAATTTATTCTTTATGTGACCTTGGGCAAGTTATTTAACTTTCCTAATCCTCAGTTTTTTCATCCACAGGGTACATGTGTATGGCAAGAGTATGCATTCAAATAGGAAATGAAACCTAATAATATGTATCTTTCAAGAACTTAGTGAGCCCTGGATGAACTATGTGGCTGGACACAATATTTTCTCAAGGAATGATATTGTGCTGTATTTATATTAAGTAATTTTTCAATTTATGGTACTAAACACATACTTGTGAAACATTTATTATCTGCTGAATCCTGGATCTCAAAGTGTGATCCAAGGACATTTGGGTGTCTCAAAGACCCTTGTAGAGTACTGTCAGAGTCAAATTTATTTTTGTAATAACACTTAAACTGCTTTTTCAAAAGCTTTCATTCTCTCACAAGTGTTCAGTAGAGTTTTCCAGATTTCATACAACTTGTGAGAACCAACAGCTGAATACAGAAGTGGACCTTAAAAGAGATTTACAAGATTGTGAAGAGGTCTTGAGAGAAATAAAGCTTAATAATCACAGTGCTAAACTATATTGGTTCATTTTAGGTGGCTGTGTCCTGAGATGGACTTCCCCATGAGCTGAAATTACTTACCTAGTAATTGATACAACCTTGTAGAGGAAAAATAGGCATGCTTAACAAAACTAGGAAATTACTCATGATCAGTTCAGTTCAGTCTCTCAGTCATGTCCAACTCTTTGTGACCCCATGGACTGCAGCATGCCAGGCCTCCCTGTCCATCAACAAGTCCTGGAGTTTACCCAAACTCGTGTCCACTGAGATGGTGAGGCCATCCAACCATCTCATCCTCTATCGTCCCCTTCTCCTCCCACCTTCAATCTTTCCCAGCATCAGGGTCTTTTCAAATGAGTCAGTTCTTCGCATCAGGTGGCCAAAGTATTGGAGTTTCAGCTTCAGCATCAGTCCTTCCAATGAATATTCAGGACTGATTTCCATTAGGATGGACTGCTTGGATCTCCTTGCAGTCCAAGGGACTCTCAAGAGTCTTCTCCAACACCGCAGTTCAAAAGCATCAATTCTTCAGCACTCCGTTTTATTTATAGTCCAACTCTCACATCCATACCTGACTACTGGAAAAACCATAGCTTTGACTAGACTGACCTTTGTTGGCAAAGTAATGTCTCTGCTTTTTAATATGCTTTCTATGTTGGTCATAGCTTTTCTTCCAAGAAGTAAGTGTTTTTCAATTTCACGATAGCAGTGATTTTGGAGCCCCACAAAATGAAGTCTCTCACTGTTTCCATTGTTTCCCCATCTATTTGCCATGAAGTGATGGGACCGAATGCCATGATCTTGGTTTTTTGAATGTTGAGTTTCAAGCCAACTTTTTCACTCTCCTCTTTCACTTTCATCAAGAGGTTCTTTAGTTCTTCTTCGCTTTCTGCCATAAGGGTGGTGTCATCTGCATATCTGGGGTTATTACTCATGATGCAATCCCCCAAATATAAAAATACACATGCAAAAGGTTACTCATTGCATCACTGTTTTAAATGGTGTGATGTGAGTAACAACCTAAATGTTCAAATATAGAAGAGAGTAGAAACAAGTACAGTCCCTTCACACAATGGAGTACCATGCAACTGCATTTAAAAAATACATTGAAAAATAAAATAAAAGAATGAATAAGAGGTCACTAAACTGATATGATGTGATTTCTAAGACACAGGGTAAAGTGAAAAATGATCAAAGAACAAGTGTATCTATTCTCTATCTTTTGTTCAAGATAGTTCAGCTTAGTAAAAAGTTAACCAACTCTTGAACCTGCTAAGCCAAACAGTCACACTTCAAGAAGACATCTCTCCAGGATTTTCAATTTTTTTCTCAAATTATATATAACTAATATTTCCTCTTTAATTTTGAGAAATCTTGCCCCTAATTGCTAACTAAACAGTATGAACATACTAGGGGAAATCATGTAAAAGCCAATATGATTTGCTCAGGATATTGTTATTACTTCATTTTACCAACAGCACATAAACCAAAAAAAAAAAAAAATTGCATTGCCACAGAACAGATTGCTTTGCTAAGAATTTTCACTTTTTTAAGGCAATGAGTTTCCCTAAGCACAAAAAAGTGAGTTAGAAACCCAGCTTTGTCACTTGCTAGTCATGGCCATGGGCTTACCTTTCTGAGCCTCATTTTTTTATATGTAAAAACTAAGATACTAAAAATGGTTATTCATATTTGCTAAATGAGATAACGCATGAAACTCCTAGCACACACTCAATAAAAGTGCCTATTATTACTGTCTTCATTAGCTTTGTGCCCTTACTTTGGCTACCCCACAGCACTGAACTCTTTGTCTATGTCACACAGACACACACAAATGAACAGAGGCACAGATAAGTTTGCCCAAGATTACCCAGTCTTATATTTCATGGCTTCCTCTCCTTTTTCCCTTCCAATATATGAATTTGGGAAAAATGCAATTCAGCCCATGAAAGATAATTTGTTTTAATTATTATCATTGTTACCATCCTTCTTCACTTATATTTCACAGCAATCCTTCTTATGCATCTTGTCTGTCAGCCAACAATCCACTGCAGGCATAAATGGAACAATACATAACTATAAAAACAACCTTAAACTGTATAATGATCAAACAAATAGGCTAGCCTACAGTGAGTAGTTAAGTGATAAAACAGCTAAGTGTGTACATCAAATTCTTGTTCTGATCTTGGAGACTTTGCTCATAAAGTTCTTTCCACCTAGAATGTCCTGCTCCTCATTTTTCAAATCTATCTTGAGTTCTTAAATACCCCTTCAGCCTTTATCACGTCATCAGAACCAAATGAACTTTCATAGTTCATTGGTTTATAGAGGACTTGAGTATATTGATTTGCAATGTTCTTCAGTTATTTTCGATGTGTACATAGTTTACACAGAGAGTTTTTAAGTGGGAGCCATCTTTTATTCCTCTAATGTATCCCGTCACAGCATCTAGGAGTGTGTGTCATGTATTATCAGTTACCTACAAACTCTTATCAAACTGAATTGACATGCATCTTCTCACTATTTTGTAAAGATATTTCAAACATAAGGGATCAAGTATTATATAGCAGAGCTGTAATATTTATAAAATATCACCCCTGAGACTTTATGACAAGGAATTTATGAATTAGATTACACAAATTATGCCATCTTATAATTTTGTCTATTAACCTCAGGGGGATGTTACCAGTTGTGGAAATTTTTTGACAGGTTGTCGTATTTCAATCCAAGTTATAACACATTCTGACACCCCCAAAATCTTGATTTAATGTGCCAGAAATAGGCAGTGACTGTCACCGATGGTTTTGTCTGTTCTGAACTGAATTCATTCCTCAGGGTCAGAACACTACACCTCAGCAATGAGATTTCAACATTGGTTCTGATCCAGGTCAATGAATAAGATATCACGCACCCAAGCTTTACATAGAAATAATAAATGGATTGGGTTTTGTCCTTTGGCTTACAGGGTCTTTTCTACCTCTACCTCCCTGTAGTTTAAGAAAAAATAAAATAAAAACAACTGCAAAATTCTAGATAGAATTGGGAAGGAATAATTTCTTAATCAAAACCTAATTCTCCTTGTAAATCAGGCATCAGCCTAGGGTGCAAAACAAAACAACAATAATAAAATTATAAGCTGTGCTGTATGGTTTTATTTATATTCATATAAACTGAAGATCAAATAGTCATTTAGAGTACTTTGACTCAACTAAAGTGTACTTTATGTGGTAAACAGAATAATGGCTACCACAGACATCTATAACCTAATCCCAAGAACCTGTGAATCTGCAGGCATAATTAATTGAAGGATCTTAAGATAATTCTATCCACTCCAGTATTCTTGCCTCGAGAATCCCATGGACTGAGGAGCCTGGCAGGCTACAGTCCATAGGGTCACCAACAGTTGGACACAGCTGAAGCAATTCAGCATGCAAGCGTGCAAGATAATCTTAGATTATCCAGATGGGCTGAGTGTAGTTACAGCTGGTGAAAGAGGGATGCAGAAGAGTGATGTGAGTCAGAGAGGGATACGACTATGGAAGACTGGTCAGAAAGACACTACAGTGCTCCTCTGGAAATGGAGAAAGGAAGTCATGAATAAAGGAATGACAGCCTCTTTGAAGGTGAGAAAGGCAAGGAAAATGATTCTCCCATGAAGTCTCAATATGTAAAAGAGCTCCGTCTCCACCATGATTTTAGCTAAGTGAGATTCATGCTGGACCTCAAATATTCAGAGCTATAAGATAATACATTTGTATTGTGTTAAGCAACAAATTTTGTGATAATGTGTTACGGCAGCAATAGAACACTAATACACAACTCTGCTTGCATAGAATGTCATCTCTATGATGGCATGACCTTTGATTTATTTGCTGCTCCTTTACAACTCCTAGAATGGTGCTTGAGCTATAATACACACTTAGTACATGTCCTTCGAATAAAATACTGATGCAATCTTTCATATTTTACCAAAACAGTTCAAGTATATTATCTACCCTCACTCTCACACCAATTAATTCCTTTCATTTAGGTACACTAACATCTCTTGAATTTTACAAAGAGGAAATATTTAATACTTTCTTCAACATTATCTAGTTGTTAAAAGGTATGGTCAAGGCTCCAGACAAAGTCATTTGATTTTCAATACAGTGATCCTCTCACTGTAGGACTACCAGTCCTGTTCAGTCACTCATTCAAGTCCAACTCTTTGCGACGCCAAGAAACGCAGTACACCAGGCCTCCCTGTCCATCACCAACTCGCAGAGTTCACCCAAACTCATGTGCATTGAGTCAGTGATGTCATCCAGCCATCTCATCCTCTGTCGTCCCCTTCTCCTGCCCCCAGTCCCTCCCAGGATCAGGGTCTTTTCCAATGAGTCAACTCTTCATATAAGGTGGCCAAAGTATTGGAGTTTCAGCCTCAGCATCAGTCCTTCCAATGAACACCCAGGACTGATCTCCTTTAGGATGGACTGGTTGGATCTCCTTGCAGTCCAAGAGACTCACAAGAGTCTTCTCCAGTACCACAGGTCAAAAGCATCAATTCTTCGGTGCTCAGCTTTCTTCACAGTCCAACTCTCTCATCCATACATGATCACTGGAAAAACCATAGCCTTGACTAGATGGACCTTTGTTGGCAAAGTAATATCTCTGCTTTTTAATATGCTATCTAGGTTGGTCATAACTTTGATTAACCAATTGCAGTTTTTAAAAAGGACCTGCAAGGGAAGTTGTTGGATATAGCCCTTCTTAGTGCCTAGGGGGAAGGAATATGATTAGTGGGGATCTAGACAGTGTGGGATCTTTGTGTGGACCACAACAAACTGTGGACAATTCTTCAAGAAATAGGAATACCAGACCACCTTACCTGCCTCCCCAGAAATCTGCATGCAGGTCAAGAAGCAATGGTTAGAACTGGACATGGAACAACAGACTGGTTCCAAATTGGGAAAGGAGTATGTCAAGGCTGTATATTGCCACCCTGTTTGTTAAACTTATATGCAGAGTACAGCATGTGTAATGCCGGGCTAGATGAAGCACAAGCTGGAATCAAGATTGCTGGAAGAAATTTCAGTAACCTCAAATATGCTGATGACACCACCCTTATGGCAGAAAGCGAAGAAAAACTAAAGAGCCTCTTGATGAAAGTGAAAGAGGAGAGTGAAAAAGTTCACTTAAAATTTAACATTCAAAAACCTAAGATCATGGCATTCGATCCCATCATTTCATGGTAAATAGATGAAGAAACAATGGAAACTGTGAGAGACTTGATTTTGCGGGGCTCCAAAATCACTGCAGATGGTGACTGCAGCCATGAAATTAAAAGATGCTTGCTCCTTGGAAGAAAGCTATGACCAATATAGACAGCATATTAAAAAGCAGACATTACTTTGCCAACAAAGGTCCATCTAGTCAAAGCTATGTTTTTTCCAGTGGTCAGGTATGGATATGAGAGTTGGACTATAAAGAAAATTGAGTGTCAAAGAACTGATGCTTTTGAATTGCGGTGTTGGAGAAGACTCTTGAGAATCCCCTGGACTGCAAGGAGATACAAGCAGTTCATCCTAACGGAAATCAGTCCTGAATATTCATTGGAAGGACTGATGCTGAAGCTGAAATTCCATTACTTTGGCCACCTGATGTGAAGAAGTGACTCATCTGAAAAGACCCTGATTAAGGGAAAGATTGAAGGCAAGAGGAGAAGGGCACGACAGAAGATGACATGTTTGGATGGCATCACTGACTCAATGAACATGAGTTTGAGCAAGCTCCGGGAGTTGGTGATGGACAGGGAAGCCTGGCTTGCTGCAGTCCATGGGGTTGCAAAGAGTCAGACATGACAGAGAGACTGAACTGAACTGAGACAACCTGCAGATTATCTGTGCCACACTGAGCCACCTAAAGGGATCCACTACCTTAATGTCAGAGACATCTTTTAAAAATATGTCTTAGCTAAGGGAAGATTGCTGCCATGTCCTGCTTGTCACCTGCCATTCAAGGAGTGGACTGCAATCGATTCTTCTTCCACAAAATGCATGAGGTAGCCCACCAGACTGCATGTCTCCATTACCAACATAAAGACCAGAGAAAAGTACTTAGTCTGCAGTTTTCCCTGCAGTGGGACCTCATTGAGAAGTGGGTAGATGGAGGCTTCACCAATCACCTTTCCATCGTGTAAGCCAGATGATGACCATCCCACCATTCCATGGTCTACTGGACATCTCCCTGCAGGACAAAGGGCAGCTGGATCTCTATATTAATATTGCCAACCAGGACATACTGTTCAGGGCAAACTGGGTGAGGCTTAACCAAGCCCTTTTTCTGTCAAGCAAGAGGATAATGGAATCATTGTATCAACATGGCCCTGATGATGGATTAAATTTTTACTTAAAAGTTTGTTTGAACAGAAAGCTCAAAACTTTGTATTGCAAAACACATTTGGGGCAGTTTTGATGGAGGTTTCTAATGAAATTTGTTTTTAAAAGCCTGAAAAAAAATATGTCTTGGATGATCATGTTAATACTCTTGCTTTCAAACTAAGATAAAGACTAAGGTCCATAGCAAGGCATCTAGGGCCCTTGACCACGGATGGACCCTGACTTCTTCTCCCACTACATTTCCAGGAATCGCCTCTTCAACTCTGAACTCTCCTCTTGCCTCTGACTCTGTTCACTGCTCTACATGAGCCTCTGTTCAAATCCTGGCTCCTAGTTGTAAATGACTAAAGTAAGTGCTTTAACCTTTCTAAGCTTCAGTTTCATCATTTACAAAATGCAGAATAATAATATTCATCTGTAAAAATTAATAAAATATATAAAAAGGAGTATCTCAATAAATTCTGGTTGCTTAGTTATTCTTTCATTTTGCTATGTCATCAAACCAACGTGCTTGACAATAAGAATACACACATTAATTATTATCATTGAACACAAACTTCCTATTATTTGGGGAGGAAGTTTGACAGAGTGATTGAAATCCTGGATTCAAGTTCAGTTATTTTTCTTGGATTCAATCCCAGGCTTTGTGAGCTTGGAAAAGTTATTTAATTTTTATGAATCACAGTTTCTAGACTCGATAAGTCCGTTAAGTAAAGATAATAATTATACTCATGTCATAACTTTTCCTGTGAGAAACACTTGGGATAATAAATATAAAATACTTTTTGGTTTCTGGTTAATAGTAAATGCTTAACAAATAATAGTTATTATTAGTTTCACTACTACATTTGATGAATCCCTACCATGGGCCAAATATGACACTAGATATCTTATCCTTACAATAGTCTCTTTTTTTTTAATGAAACAAATGTGGGGCTACCAAAAGTTAAGTTACTTACCTAAGATCACACTGACTGCTGTTACATTTAAGTGGAGTCAGAAAGACAGGACAGTCTGACCCTGGCATCTATGTACTTTCCATTATGTCACTATCTCCCAAATTCAATGCATATTGCTCCAAAAGTATGTGTTCTCAATAAGGGTATTTAATCATAATAAAGACACACATCTCTGCCATGACTTTAGCAGAACTGAAACTTTGCTTTCTATAATGAGAGCAAATGTAAAGCTTTGAATACAAGCATACTCCACTGTAGCATGAGTTCCAAGGGACCCACCCTGACATATCCCTGGAGACATTGTCCATGGATGCCAGGCCAGCTCTCCAGCCCTCCCATAGAGAAGCCAAGGGGCATCATGGACCCATTCCAGTTTGGCTGGTATTAGAACTGCTTTAAAAAGTAATCCAAGTTCCCTCTAAACTTGTTATTCAAAGAAAATACACTGACCACTGCTATGGGCTTTATTTTGTCAGTACCTATCCCCTGAAACATTTCAGGTAAGGTCTATGTGCTACTAGGATCCTCATGTATGAACTTAACCATCAGTGGCTCCAGCTAGCAAATAATTTATGTATTTAAGGAATGATGTGTTTCTGAGTATTCATTTTATTTAGCTTTGTTTACTCTAGTGCTTTGGCCTGAATTGGTCAAAATATATGCTAAAATATAAAACTCATTAAATGAGTCTATGACTTGACTAAGGATTTATCATCTCAGTAATACTGATAACTTCGAGTATTGATATGTTTTTGGAGGTAAACTGAGACATGAAAGGTTGCCTACTCATCCTTCCCATCCAACTTCAAGTACAACTTCTTTCTAGAGGTCTGCTCTGACAATCTCCAAGTGCACAGGGAGTATACATAGGCTAGTACTGCTCACTCCACACTTAGCTACAGAGTGACCTTTTTTATATTTTTCATTCAATAAATATTGATTGAATACTTTCTATGCCAGACAGTGTTTCAGATGCCGAGGATACATCAATAAGTAAGATAAAAATTACTCCCTTCCCAGAACTTACAATCTGAAAAAAGATTTCCCTGGAGAAGGAAATGGCAACCTATTCCAGTATTCCTAACTGGAAAATCCCATGGACGGAGGAGCCTGGCAGGCTATGGTCCATGCGGTTGCAAAGAGTCTGACAAGATTGAACAACTCACACACACACACACACACACACACACACATCCAGAGGAAATTAGTCGGTATTCTCTGTTTTGAGACTCTGCTCTGTTTGGCTTTGATCATATTCATTTTAACTTTCTAATTATTGTTATTTCAAGTGTATGTACCATGTGTCTTTGTGTTTTCACACAGGTAGTTCTCAGGAAATTATGCCAAATGGGGTTTGGGGGTACCTTTCTTTAAAGAGAAGGCGTATGAACATCTCTACCAATATTAATTATAACTCCATAGTAAAGAAATTAAGATATTCACCATAAGAATTTCCTACATATGTAGACTAACTTTGATGGCAAAAATAAAAATGAATTCATTAGTTACGACTCTAAATTCCTATGGATAAACATGTTTTGTTTTTTATTTGTTAGGCACCTGTGCTAATAAAATCCTTGGGTTCTGAGTTTGATAGCAGTCTTAATAAAAGTAAGATTATAGAAGGAGCAATAAAACCTATCATGCATGATTAAGTATGGAGGGGCAAATTAATTTGGCACTGCTTTGACAGAAAATTTCGCTTTGTTGTGCCTATATGCCTGTGTTTTGTACCAATGGCTTTTGTGATTCCCTAGTTTAATCATGCCTTTAAGGTGATGAGCTACATGCGGATGGTAGACTATCAAACTCTAGATGTTTATTCAGGGAATTCACAGAGGTAGGAGCAGGCACAGAGTTCTGTGCTGCCTGTGGAATTTACACAAAAAAGAAAGCCTAATATTTTGCAAAACACTGAAGTACTCTATGTTTGAGATATCTTCTAAGGACAAATTCTAATTTTGGCAGTTTAATAGCCGAATAGGATACATAGTTACATCTTAAAATTGAAATGAGAAAGTAATGTGGTCTATTATGGGTTAAGGAAAATCCATAGTAATCCATACATTCCACAGTTTCCCCCAAACATCTACCTTCTATCTCGTGAATAGGTTTTAGGTGCCTAGAAACTTTTGAGGTGCAGGAAATATTGGATATAAAGAGATGGTAGACTTCTATGAGAGGGTAGGAAATTCAGAATATGAGTAAACGTTAACATCTCCCTTATTGAGATGATTAAGAGTCTGTGATTAAAAGTGGCATGAAATGTGCTATTAATGAATACTACAGCAATTTTACAAGTTTATATGCAGCATGACATAATTAGGATAAAATATAACTAATGAGAGGAGGACAGAAGTTTATGTTTGCATGTAATATATAGGGCAGTTACCTAAAGATGAGTTGGTAGAACTCCTAGTCTCCAGCTTTAGTGTTTGACAGTTATGCTGTTCTATGGTAACAACGTCCGTATAGACTTTCATCTTGTGCCAGTGTGGGTTTTCTAGTACCCTTCTTACATGCAACTGATCAAAGAAAGCTTAATCAATGTCAGGGCTCAGAAAATCTAAGATGCTGTCTAGGTTAATGTACGGTTAGTTTCAGCTCAATTTGTGGGAAAAAATGATAAATAATTTTTTGTGTGTTTACATCTGCAATAATACTTTAAATTCACTTTGATTTACTTTCATTTGAATTGTGTCAGTGATGCAGGATTTTCCTGGATTTCACAAATGGTGGAAATGGATTACTTTTTAAAGTAGTTCTAAAACCAACCAAACTACAAAGAGCCGTAATGCCCCTTGGCTTCTTTATGGGAGGGCTGGAAAGCCAGCCTGGCATCCATGGCAATGTCTCCAGGGATATGTCAAGGTGGGTCCCTTGGAACCAAGTAAAATTCATACATTCATTGTTTGCACATTCATTTATTCCTACATTCATCCAACAGACATGAAGGGAGCATGAAATATAGTCTAGGAATTCTGGCAGATGCAAAGATGAATCATTCACACATGCATAATCTAATGGAAGCCGGGAGAAGCAAAAAATACAATTAAGTATAAAATAACACAGAATCTATTAAGTACCTTAAAGATGAACATGCCTTGGCAAGGATCAATGTCTGTTCTCACTACCACTAAATACTAAACTTGCCTAGAGAATAAAGAGATTTTGTCCAGCAAGGTAAATGAGAGCTTTCAAAGGCAGGGAGGGAGGTAAAAAAACAGACAAACAAAAGAAAGAGGGAAAGTGTTAAGTATGTGAAGATATGAGAGGGGAGAACTTGTAATACAAGATGATAGAAGAACAGCACAAAAATTCATGGGGTGAAAATGAAGACTGCAAAAGTGGGTTCTCAGAAACAGAAGGTACCAGAACCCGTTACATTCATAATAGGCTTTTCCCATGAGACTTCAATTCATTTCCGCCAACTCAAGACAATTGACAAAAGTTAGGGCCACTAGTACATGGAGGAGAAGGCAATGGCACCCCACTCCAGTACTCTTGCCTGGAAAATTCCATGGACGGAGGAGCCTGGAAGGCTGCAGTCCATGGGGTCGTTGAGGGTTGGACACAACTGAGCGACTTCACTTTCACTTTTCACTTTCATGCATTGGAGAAGGAAATGGCAACCCACTCCAGTGTTCTTGCCTGGAGAATCCCAGGGACGGGGGAGCCTGGTGGGCTGCCGTCTATGGGGTCACACAGAGTCGGACACGACTGAAGTGACTTAGCAGTAGTAGTAGTAGTACATGGAGAGGCTTTTGGATCTATCATGAGTTTAAATAAAAAGAAGAAATTATTGAAGTTTGCATTATCATAATTACCAAAGAATAAAAGGAATATTAAAGTTATTCACAAGAAACCATCTTTAAGGTAGTGCTGCTGCTGCTAAGTCGTGTCAGTGGTGTCTGACTCTGTGTGACCCCATAGACGGCAGCCCACCAGGCTCCTTTGTCCCTGGGATTCTCCAGGCAAGAATTCTGGAGTGCGTTGCCATTTCCTTCTCCATTTAAGGTAGTGAGAGGATATATATAATAATATCTGCTCGTGCAAAGCTATCCCTATAAATTGAGTTTCTCTTCAGTTCCTCATACTTTTACCCTTCTGTTTCTCTCTCCTAAACTTCAGTCACCTGATAAACTCATAACCATCTCCAGGTCCATCAATAGCTTCTTGTGGAAGCATCACATTCAGTAAAAGACAGTTGTCTCATGGTTATTTTCTTCAAAAGATAAAATCTTGAGATGTAAATAAAACTGTATTAAGATGATTCTCGACATGAACAGGAACCAAAGCTTCACTCTGTTAAGGCACTAAACTTGGCTCACAGTGGGTCCCGTAGATTTGAGATGCTGAGCCCTTCTGGAGAGTGTCCAGCAGGGTCTTTGTACCTCATACCTGTACATGCTTGGCAGTTAAAAAGCATTCAAATGCTCTCTACATCCCCTATGCCCCAAGTTTATGCAGTATTCATAAACTCAGATCTTGTGGCATTTGGGGGACTTTAAAATAGAAGAGCTTTTAGGGTGTGTGTGTGTGTGTCCTCCTCTGTAATGCTGTAGTCAAACAAATCATAAAGAAGGCATGAGTCAACGTGTCTGCATGCTCAGTCATGTCTGACTCTTTGAGACCCCATGGACTGTAGCCTGTCAGGCTCCCTTGTCCATGGAATTTTTCAGGCAAGTATACTAGGAATGGGTTGCCATTTCCTTCTCCAAGGGATCCTCCTGACCCAGGGATCGAACCCCATCTCCTGTATTGGTAGGCATATTGGAATCCAGATGCGTCAACACACTTTAGCAAATAAAATCACTGGATTTTGAGCATGCATATGGATGCATACGGTATTGGTTCTTAAGCGCGTGCTTTCTGGATAACATTTTTATTTTCTGGCCTTTCGTTTCTTCCTGAAAACTCTTTCTCAAGCTCTTATGGATTCCCACTCTAGAACAGAATGCAATCTTAACAGAGATTATCACAGCAAAAAACATTATTCCACTGAGACCCTATGTGGAACCCATTAATGAAGAAAGACATGCATTTTATTCTCATGTCTTAAATAGATAGATAGATAGTGCCATGCTAGACCAAATAAGCAAGCAGACAGTTTGCAGCTCTAATTTTTAACCCCTGTCCAGCATGGAAGATAGAACAGGGGAGCAATGAGCCTCTGTTTGGCAAACAGCAGAGAATAAATGAACAAATGAGGTTTATTTTCTGGCTTTTGACAGTTGAGCTCTTCAAGCCTATTATCAGGATCCTACTTCCACGGCTTTGATGCAGTCTTAAATGAGCAAAATACAGCAGTCCTTCCATTCTGAAGAACAAGACCACCAGTCCTCACTTTCAATCTCAAGATAATCATCTAGTCAGCTAGCACGCTTAATGAATGCCTGCTCTGTGCCAGACACTGTTTAGAAACTGCAGAGCTGAATAATATGCTTCAAGTCTCTGCTTTTAGAGTGTCTGTGTGTGAGATAGTGGGGGACAGAAGGTGATAAATATTGGGTTAAGAGAAACCAATACTCAACATCATTTGTCTTTAGGGAAAGAAAGACTACAACAGAGATACCACTACATATATCAGAATGGATACATTTCTTTGAAATGGCAGTATCAATTGCTGATGAGAATAAGGAGCAACAGGAATTCTCATTCACTGATGGTAGTGATGCAAAAATGGTACAGACTCTGGAGTTTGGCAGCTAATAGTCTTATCTAGTGACTGTACGTAAGGATATTTATTCCAGCTGGAGTCAGACTGTGGGTCTCCACAAAACCTACATATGAATCTTTACAGGAGTTTACCAAAATCACCAAAACAACTGAGAGTCCTCCAATAGGGGAAGGGTAAGCAAACTGTGGTACATCCACACAACACGATATTCAGTGAGAAAAAGAGTGAGCTAGTATGTCATGCAAAAACATGGATTTATTTCACTAATTGCATACCACGAAGTGAAAGAGGCCAGTCTGATAAAAACTACATTCAGAATGATTTTTTTTACATGATGTTTGGGAAGAGGCAAAATTAGAGAGATGTTATCAATGCCTGTAAATCTAAAACTATTCTCAAATTAAAAGTTTATATTTTAAAGAAAGGGCAACTCATAGAGGAAGAAAGGAGAGTTTGGGGAAGAGATAATGGTTCCTTTTCAGACATGTATATTTGAGGTGTCTATGAAAGGTCTGGGCTTCCCAGGTGACACGGTGGTAAAGAATCCGCCTGCTAATGCAGGAGATATAAGAGATGCAGGTTCAATCCCTGGGTCAGGAAGATGCCCTGGAGGAGGGCATGGCAACCAATTTGCCTGGAGAATCCCATGGACAGAGGAGACGGGTGGGTTACAGTCCATGGGGTCGCAAAGGGTTGGACACGACTGAATGACGAACACACACCTCTGGGTCTCACTGCCAAAGATTCAGATTAAGCAGGTGCAAGTTAGATATTGTCCATGTGATTCTGAGGCTTTGTTTTGGGTTAAGGTTGTGAAGTGAGGATACCAGGCAAGGATAATACAATTAGCAAATGCAGTCTGGAAGCAGAGTCACAAGTGTGCAAGAAGAGATATGGAATGTAACATTGATGGACACAAAATAATTATGACATTATTTTGTCAAGACCAGGGAAACAGAGATGTTGGGCCTACATGAGAGAACTGGAAGGGAGAGAGGCCAGGGTATTATTCTAAGGATACGCTAAGCATATCTCATCAGGGAGGACAAGTAGTAGACAAGGATGGGAATAAAGAATAACAGAGATCCTGGTGGGCAGGCACTGGGAAATTATTTGGGTAGTCCTTGGATTGTGGGGGAGGTAATAAACAATATTGTATTAGCCCTTTAGGGAAGTGTGAGTAACTTAAAACTTCCTCAAGCCTGAGATTTGAAGGGAGGGAATGTATAGTCAGAAATTTTTATTAGAAAAACAGAAACCAATTCTGATAATTTAAGTGGAAAATAAATGCAATACAAGGATGGTGTGGGTGGCTCTCCTGGAGTGTGGAGAATGATGGGCGAAACAGCGGATCTTCCTTATGCCCTCAGACCACAGAGGGCCCCAAGAAACTACAAGGAGAAGACTAATCCTGTATTTTCTAAGTTTTTTCTACTTCCTTCAAGAGCTGCAAGTGAGGAATAAAAAAAAAACAAACCAGACTATGTCATGGGCAGCCAGAGACATTTAGACCCTGAGTGACTTGATGCCATTCAATTGAGAATTGGTCCCAAACTTAGGCTTGGATGAGCCTATAGGTAGGACTGTGATTGTTTCACCTTCACCCAAAAAGGGAGAGAGGAACTATAGTGAGGTCTGATCAACTGTAAGGACTTCAAAGTTGGACATCAATTTCAAAACAAGATCATCACAAGCAAAATTCAAAAACTTAAGCAAACTGATATGGAGCCGATCCAGATTATACATTTGTGAAGAATGTTGCTACCATCCTGATTAGTGATGTTTGCATCAGAAGATCTGGTCAGTCATGACTTAAACTACAAAATGACATAAGGCATCTCTTTAGGTTTAGCTTACTTCAGTTTCCCAATGTTTAGTCTTGTCTTACAATTTACATCATGCTTTACTGAAAGCAAAGACTACTGAATCTTGCCAGTGTATGCCTTCACCCCGCCACCCAGTGGTCTGAAGAATACTAAATCTATAGCTGGTGTCCAATCATTTTTGCAAAAATAATAAATGGATGCTTGGACAGATAGATAGAAAGATGGAGACAGATGAATGGATGGATGAATGGATAGATGTATTCCATAAAACTCCTACATGTCTTTATAAGGGATAGGTCAATCTCAATAACAGTTATGAATAATCATTTTATCTAGTTAAGAGTTCACATGAATCTGCAGACCCTGTTCTAAAGCACAGGTCAAGCTTCTCCAATATGTTTGAGATTTATATCCCTACAGATGGATCAAAGGAAAACCAGATTCTGGATCCTGGCTGCTATGAGTTGAATGGTGCCCCCTCAAACACACACATTAAAAAAAATGCATGGGGCTTCCCTGGTGGCTCAGATGGCAATGAATCTGCCTGCAATGCAGGAGACCCAGGCCTAATCCTTGGGTTAGGAAGATCCCCTGGAGAAGGGAATGGTTATCCACTCCAATATCCTTCCCTGGAGAATTCCATGGACAGAGGAGCCTGGAGGGCTTTAGTCCATGAGGTCACAAACAGTTGGACACAACTGAGTGACTAACACTTTTTTTTTTCCCAAAAAAATATATGTTGAAGCCCTAACCCTTAGGTCCTCACAATGTGACCTTATTTGGTCATGGGTTCTTTAGAGAGGTAATCAAGGTAAGATGAAATCATTCAGGTGAGCCCTACCAATCCACATGATCGGTGTCCTTATAAAAAAGGAAAATTTGAATATGGACACATGAAGAAACAAGGGAGAAGACTGCCATCTACAAAACCAGAAACATTTGAGGCTATCAGAAATTAGAAGAAAAGCGTGGAACAGATCTTTCCTTAACACCTTTAGAAGGAACATGGCTTTGCCAACACTTTGATTTTGGACTTTTAGCCTCCAGAACTGTGGGACAGTAAATTTCTGTTTCTAATTAATTCAGTTTGTGGTCCTTTGTTATGGCAGTCCTACCAAACTAATACAGTTAGAAACAAAACATTTTTGGTAGGGGAAAGGAATGTCTGAACCCATGTGTGCGCCTGTTTCCTTTATACAGAAAAGACTTTTGATCACTCGGTTCCTATTTGTTGTAGAAAACTATGGACAATAATCTCAGAAACTTTTCAACAAACTCACCAAGTATAGAACTCACTAGCTCTGAGGAGAGGAATTTGAGACACAAGTAGATAACCCTTTCCAAACATGTTCCCGTCAAGGGGGAAAAATGGTGGTAGATGAAAGCCAAAATGGAGCCATAAGAAGAATTTTTTCTTTTAATGGGAAAACCAAGAGTATGTTTGTATGACAATAAGACAGGGAAAAAAAGAGGACTGTGTGAGTGACATCTTTGTGTAGGTTAAACGGAAAGGATCCAGTGCAGGGACATTGCATGCCCCAGACTGTGTACCTGTATTATTAGTTTTCTTGTTCTTTCTTCTCCACACCTTCTGAACCCTGATTTTTAAAAACTACAAAAATCCTATATTAAAAGTTTACCTTACCAAAAAGAAGAATTAGGGGGTGATTAATCTCATTATAAAAAATTTTAAATAGCAAGCTCCCCTAGTGCATTTAAAGGATTTTTAATATTGAATTTGCACTTCACTTTTTTTAAGGAGTCCATTGCGTAACACAGGGTACATCTGTATACAATTATACAGCACTGGGGTAGACAGACGTGTGGCTACACAGCTATGCCTATAGTTTAGTAAATTAAGGTATAATATAGGGCATTCCCCTAAAGACTTAGACTCTAATAATTTGGGGAGATTGTTTTGCTTAATTTTATCCTGGCAGGATTATGGGTTGGAGGTTGTTGACACATTAGCATATTTTTTACTTGAGTGGATGTTGCAGCTGTCTGAGAATATACTGTTTGTTTTTTTCCTAAATTAATAAGCTCAAATGTAATTTCTAGTCTCCCTCAATGCCTCTGTGTTTTTATATATTCTGCACAAGTGCCTCAATGTTCCATTCTATTTTAACTATAAAATATAATAATGCATTAAAGGGAGGTGGTAACGTTTATCATAAAGTTACAGTTTTTCCACTTTGCTTTCCAAATCCATTTAAGTTAGCAGCACAAAGCATAGTTTCTTTATAATGCTCATGTTCATAGCAAAAGCACATAAATATTCCACCCACTGAACTGGTTCATAAAGAGAACGTTATAGGAAGGGATATTTTAGGTAACATCAGTACATATGTGTAAGCCCCATATAACTTAGGCCATAAATTCACAGGATCTCAAACTCTTTGTGCTGAGAGTTCATACAAACTTCTTAATGAGATCAGAAGGAAAGCACCTGCTGGCAACTCCTCCCCTGTAATTATTATATTGGTGGAGTTCCTGCTTTACCTCTAAGAAAATGGAGTTTAATTAAATTACAGCCCTAGATGATTAATTAAATCATCTAGAAGGAAAAATTAAATGTGAAAATGCAGCCAGTCTTCTGAAATCTTTTCTTTCCTCTATGATAGCCATAATCCCCCTGTAACTACAGAGCCCTGAAAATGTGGCTACTCTAATTTGAGATGTGAAAGTGAAAGTGAAGTCGCTCAGTCATGCCCAGCTCTTTGCGACCCCATGGACAGTAGCCTGCACCAAGTTCCTTCGTCCATGGGATTTTCAAGGCAAGAGTACTGGAGTGGGTTGCCATTTCCTTCTCCAGGGAATCTTCCTAACCCAGGGATCAAACCCAGGTCTCTCACATTGTAGACAGATGCTTTACCGTCTGAGCCACCAGGTAAGTCCAAACAGATACCAATTCTCAAGATTCCATATTAGAAAGAATACAACCTATCTCATGAATAATTTTTACAGTGAGTACACATTGTGGTAATATTTTGAATGGATGCATTCTAAGTCGCTTCAATCATGTCTGATTCTTTGTGACCCTATGGACTATAGGCTCTTTTGTCCATGGGATTCTCCAAGCAAGAATACTGGAGTGAGTTGCCATGCCCTCCCCCGAGATCTTCCTGACCCAGGAATAGAACCTATGTCTCTTACACCTCCTGCATTGGCAGGCAAATGTTTCTTTCAGATCAGATCAGATCAGTCACTCAGTCGTGTCCAACCTTTTGCAACCCCATGTTTCTTTAGATGTTTCCAAATCTTGCCTTATTCATAATTCTTGGTGGGGCAAATAGCTGGTTGATTATCTGCCAGTTATAGTTAGCTTATTAAGTGATTAAGATCACCGATTATGAAACCAGAGTGCTTGTTTCTGCATTCTGACTCTACTTCTTCATAGAGTCTGCTACCTTTGCGGAATCTTGGTTTTCACTGCAGGAAAATGGGGGTTATAGGGGCACCTGTCTCATATAATTTATTAGGAGGACTTAATGAGATAATTTGCATAATGATTTTAGCAGACTGCCAGCCTTGCAGAGTGTTCAAGAGCTGACAATTTTTCAGACAGAACTGAATTTTTTAAAAATTTGAGTTTGATTGTCTGTAGGCAAGACATATATTCTCCAGTTTAGCCACAGGCTCTGCCATTCTCTATTGTTTATACCCAATTGTTTGAATTGTCCTAGTCCTGGGGAAGGCAATGGCACCCCACTCCAGTATTCTTGCCTGGAAAATCCCATGGATGGAGGCACCTGGAAGACTGCAGTCCATGGGGTCGCTGAGGGTCGGACATGACTGAGGAACTTCACTTTCACTTTTCACTTTCATGCATTGGAGAAGGAAATGGCAACCCACTCCAGTACTCTTGCCTGGAGAATCCCAGGGACGGGGGAGCCTGGTGGGCTGCCGTCTATGGGGCCGCACAGAGTCGGACACGACTGAAGCGACTTAGCAGCAGCAGCAGTCCTGGGGACATTTAAATTTGTGCAAGTGCCATGGAATTGTTCAAACAAAACCTCTTATCACCAGATCAAAGGAACTTCAGGCTAAATAGAGATACTAACCAATCAAAAATGCACATGCTTCAATTAGTGGTTTTATCTGTCTATCTGCGATATTCAAAACGTGCCTCTCTCATTGAGGCCCCACACACACACCAAACAGTGATGTAAATTGCTGGCATTAAATTATAGTACCATGGTTCAAAGATATCTGAAGTATGTCTCATCAAACATACCAACAGTGGGTCTTACAGAGGGCCTAAGAGGTAATCTAACCAGAGTTCTTCTAGGCCCAAAGAAGGAGGGAGGAACCTAGCATGCTAAAATATTCTGTTAATAAATGAGATAACTAGTATCTATTTAGGCACAGCTGATCACTGAGGCCATTGTGCAGTTAATTAAACTATCCAGATAGTTTATAAAACACCATTATGTTTGGAGATCTGACAAGGTTATTAACTCTCTTATGCTTTCTCTTGCTTTATTTTTATCATGGACACTTGGGTGATCAACATTATACATATTATGTCCCTTTAGACAAAATCCTTAATCTCCTGGAACACTGAATTCTATTCAAAATTACCTTCAAGGCCCTAAGGGGCTGGCTCACCCCTCACCTGTTAACCACTTCCCTAGCTCAGTCTGACTATGCTATATCCACTCTGGTTTCCTGATTGCTTTCTGGGAGTCCAAGTCTGTTCCCACCTCTAGGCCTCTGCACATATAGTTCCCTCTGCCAAGGGCTCTTTCCCTAGATACCCCACTGGCTCCTTTGCTTGCCCTTTGCCTCTGGCCATCTTATGTAAAACTGTGTTTATTCCTCATTGCAATCCTAAAATGGTTTTTCTTTCTCTCAATTTTAATTTTCATACCATATTTCCTAACAAATAATAACAACTGTTGGTGAGGATATAAAAAATTTGGAATCCTCATACACTGCTGGAGGCCATATAAAATGGTGAAGCCAATCTGGAAAAGTATGACAGTTCCTCAAAGAATTAAACATAGAGCCAGCATATGATTCAGAATTCTATTCCTGGGTTTACATCTAAGGGGAAATTAAGACCTATGTCCACACAGAAACTTAAACACATGTTTACAGCTGCATTATTTACAATAGTCCAAAGGTGGTAACAACCCAGGTGCCATTGAGGAATGAAAAGATAAACAAAATATGGTATATCCGTGCAACAGAATATTATTTGACCATAAAAAGAAAGGAAGCACTGTTACATACTCTGGTATGAATGAACTTTGATGCTAAGTGAAAGAAGCTAGCTACAAGAGATCATGCAGATTCCATTCATATGAAATGTCCAGAATGGGGAAAGCTATGCCGACAGAAAGGAGGTTAGTAGGTGCCTATAGCTCGGAGCAGGGGGTTGGTAGTATAAGGCGTAAGAGCTAAACGTGTATGAGATTTCTTTCAAGTGTTGAAAATGTTCTAAAATTCACTGTGGTGATAGTTGCACATATCTATGAATACAATAAAAACCGCTGAATTTTATATATTACACGGATGAACTGTATGTATGGGAATTATTTCTCAATAAAGCTATTTTCTTAATAGAATGTCAGTGGACCCATCAAAAGCACTTTGAATAATAAAACTACATTTCCATATGAAAGACTGATCTTCACTCCAGCTCTACATTTTGATTGCAGCATGATTATATAAAACAATTCTGATTTCTATCTTACACTTTTTTGGTTCCTCTTCTAGCTCTTCCTATATTGCATAATTATAATAAGCTGTAAAAGTTCTATATGATATCCTCCTGAGTGCTGGAGTTCAGGGATTCAGATTTCTTGGCAAGTAGCAGGTTCACACTAAATATATATTTAATAAACTGGATCAATTTCCTATATTTTTATCAGTGATGATGTGCATAGGAGGGGCTTCCCAGGTGGCTCAGTGGGTAAAGAATTTGCCTCAATGCAGGTGACTTGGGTTCAGTTCTTGGGTTGGGAAGATGCCCTGGAGGAGGGCATGGCAACCCACTCCAGTATTCTTGCCTGGAGAATCCCATGGACAGATGAGACTGGCAGGCTACAGTCCATAGCGTCACAAAGAATTGACGTGAAGAAGAGTGCGACACTTAGCTTGCACACATGTACATAGGAAAATGGATACTTACACACAGAAAAAGCAAGTTTAGAGTTGAAAGGAGGCAAAATGATTTTATTTTAATGCTTATAGTTAGAATTACTCATTTAAAAATAATGAAAAATGCTTCTGGGGTGAAAAAAATTATAAACATAGCCAATATTGAATGAGATGATTAATGATATTCCTTTGAATAAGAACACAAGGGTTGCCACAAAGATGAACTTCTAATATATATTTATTGTCTGGAAATGTGCAAAGACAGCCTTTTCAGTTCTGTTTAGTATGAATATTTGGATAGAATGACATTGCTCAACCAATCACTTTGTTAACCAGAAACCCCACTTAAGAGGACAGTGCTAACATGTTGCCTCTTTGAACATTCCTCTTGGTGCCTCTGCCTCACAGATGCTGCCAATCAAATGTGGTACCCGAGTGTACAATTCCAAATGGGTAGTGCATTAAATTTTAAAGACTTACAGAGACTCATTCCTCTTGGTGCTGCCCCTGCCTAAATCCACCGTTGTCCAGTTCCAGGTCGTCATTAGGTTTCTGCTTGGCTGATAGCTTAAACTCAACCCCACAGATAAGTCTAGAAAGCTTGGTACACACAAACTTCTCTTGGTAAAAGAAGGGACAAGGAAGGAATGCCCATTTTTAAAATGTCTCTATATGAGAAAGAGAAGCATTCTTCAAAAAGCTCAGCTTTAGTCTTTTCTACACATGATTTCGGAAAAATACACTTTTTGCAAAGCTGTCTTGGATGGGTTATCTATGTTGGGGTGGAGTTGGGGTCTTGGGGAGGGTGATTCTGATGAGACTTTGTGTACTATGATCACAGATTGCAATAATTGAGTCTGTTCTATACAGAAATTCATTAACTTTTATTTTCTATGCCTCCCATGCATCCTAGCACATGATCTGAAATCCTGACGCCTTAACTTGGTAAGCTGTGTAATATCAAGCAAGTGATTCAACCTCTCAGAGTCTCATGCTTTTCCTCTGTAAAATGACAATAATAATTGCGCCAACTTCTTTGGGCTATCTTGGGGATTAAATGTATTAGTTCATATAAAGCCACTTATATGAGTTAATTCACACAAATTCTTCCCTCAAACAACTTAAATTCAAATAGAGAGAAAGGCAGTTATAATTATAAACTTGAACCAGACTCTTAGGAATTTAAAGACTTTGCAACTCATTTAAACTTTAGAAGTCAAAACATCAAAATCCTAAAAGAAAAGAAAATAATTCAATTCTATAAAAATAAAAAATATGTGCAAGGCAAACATCCACAAGTAAAAGCAAAAGGAAAAAAATTACTAACTAGGAAACATATTTAACACATACTTCTTTAAAACATGAGGAGCTTATGTAAATAAATAGTAAATATACCAACAACCCAACTAAAAAATGGGCAAAATGCATTAACAGAGAATTCACCAAAAGAGAAACACAAATAAATGGCTCTAAAACATGTTAAACTAAGTCCAAACTAATTCCTCATCAGGGAAATGCAAATTGAAACTAGACAGATACCATTTTTCACCTGTGAAGGAGGCAGGTACTTTATGTGGAACAACACTTTCATACCCTGCTTAGTACAACTTCTATGGACAAAGCTTGGCAATATCCAAAAGAAATTATAAATGAACATGCCATGTGACCCAGCAAGTCCACTCAGAAATTTATGCTGCAGATATACTTGATATGTCTACAGCGTCTATAATGAGCAACATGATAAGTTGCTCATAATAGCATGTGTATATTTTAAATATGTAGAAGTGACTATATGATGGTACTGTCACATCAGATATGACACTATATGATGATGCACCGGTACAACTTTTCTTGGGAACAGCATGGATATTTACTTTTAAATATATAACCTATGTGTGTATGATTTGAAATGTGCATTCATTTTGATCGAGTAATTTCATTTCTAAGCCTGGGGCTTTCCTGGTAGCTCAGATGGTCCCTTAAAAATAATTAAACACTGAAGATAAACATAGGAAACCATAAGGCCATATACTATGAGCTCTGTGTTGGAAAATACTGTGTCTACTCTCCTCAGAGTTGGGTCCCTGGTGCCTAGTACAGCAATGGCAGAGTGGCACTCAATAACATTTATTCAAAGAAAGGATGGACAAGACACGAAGATATATGCTCAAGGACGTCCACTTCAGTGTTTTCATCATTGTAAATGGTGGAAATCCTCAATGTTCCTTTGCAGGTGGTTTAAAGCTGTCCATTCCACTTAGAACAGAAACCATGCTCCTCCCATCATCTATAAAACTTCTTTGTTTCTTCTGCTTGGACACTCTTCCCCTTGATATGCACATGACTTTCCAAGTCTCAGCTGAATACCAGCTGCTCAAGAGCCCTGGCCAGCCCATCTAGAACAGCAATCTTAACTTGCCTGCCTAATCTTGCTAAATGTTTTCTTTTTCCTTTACTTGTAGAGCAATTATCTGGTAAGAATCACTGAAACTGTTGAAAAAAATGATTTACAGGCAGCCCTCTCTACCTGCAAGTTCCATCCCTGGATTCAACTAACCCTGGTTCTGAAACCCACAGATATCTAGGGCTGACTGTACCAAAGCATTTTGTAAAAGGTATCTATGGATTTGGGGATCAAAGCCACCTTTGAATTTATATTTTCTAGATTCACATCAGCAAGGCCTCAAGCCAAGTGGGCTTCATTTACACTATTTACTTTTTCCTTCAATTATGATGAGAGAGGTGATTTAAAATGTGAATCCCGGGCAATCCTTTTCTTCATAAATATTAAAATGCCAGCAATGTTGAAATAATTAAGGCTGAATTGAAACACAATGGTCTCCAAGTTGCAGTTCTTCCAGTGGTAAAACCTTGATGTACCTTTACCAGATGAAAAGAACGTCCTTGCAGAAATTGGCTTCAGATTGTGATGGTCATGTCCCTGTATCAACGATCAAGTTCATACCTGAACTTTGGAACTTCGGTGGTCACTCTCTTAAGAAAAAATAAGTATGCTTCTGGTGATCCTGAGTGCACAAGTAATCATTTAAGTGAGGTTAAATAAACCAGTCTTCAAGCAAAGTAATCATATGGTCAGACTTTTTTTTCCCCTGATTGCTTTTACATCAGAATTAAATAAAAATCCTACTTGGGAACCCCAACCAAAAATTTCCACTTTGAAGGATTTTTAAAAGTACCCAAATGATATTTGTCGACCAACAAGGACCTATTATATAGCACAGGGAACTATACTCAATATCTTGTAATAATCTATAATTGAAAAGAATCTAAGAAAAGTATATATGTATGTGTGTATGTATATGACTGAATCGCTTTGCTGGTATACCTGAAACTAACACAACATTGCAAATAACTATATTTTAATAAAAAATTTTAAAAAAGAATCAAAAGAGAGGGTGAGTCACAGCCTCATGCCCCACCTCGAGCAAGCTTCACCTGGGGTCAGCAGAGGTGACCTGCTCTTCCTGAGCTCTCCGTGGATGGGCCTCATGTCATGGTACATACATGTACCTTGTATGTACCCTCGCACACACATATATCCACACTCACTCTCACACTTACACACGGGATTCTGGAGAAGCACCAGGTGAACTTTCTTCTCTCATTTTAAGTACAAACACAAGTTTGTGGAGGGAACAGTATCCTTCTCCTGACTAGGAGAAAATACTGGAACACTTGGGTCTGCTAGTTCCAGACCCTAGCACTGGCTGAGGAACACGAAAAGGGTTGGGATTCATCAGAACAGGGGTGGATCCCTTAATCAGAGACGCTGCTTTCATGATGATAAGAAAACATTCCAGGAAGTTTCAAGGGAGAGAAAAGGAGAAGAAACTCTCACCCCTCTCTCTCCTCTGAAGGAAGCTGCCGCGGCTCCTTGCAGAACGACAACCCTGAGGATACAGCAGTTGTCTTCAAATCTGTGACCATAAAAAATCATTATCTCTGTGAAATACAGCAATTTGGGAGATAATCAAACGGTGACCAGGGGGCAGAGCTGCCAATCTGAAGGATTATGCTCCCTCGCGCCCGCCTGTGCCTGACCTTCCTGGGAGCCAGCTGTCGGCGGCGAAGACGCCCAGCCACTCCGGGCACATTCATTAGGCTGCCTTCGGTGCAGGAGCATTTGCATAACACCCCGGCTTTCTTAATTAGTACTTCATTTCTCCCTTGACTTATTTTGTAGCTAAGTTCACGGTCTCCCCTCCTGGATTTTCTTCCCTCGCTGAAAAATACCAGGAGTAAGAGCAGGTGGGCCAGGAGCAGAAGAAGGAGAAACGAATAGGACTTGCAAATGAAGACGCTGGTAATTAGAAATTAATATTTTCAGATCCGTGTCAAGTTTCTTCGTGGAAAAACTAGGAAAGGAGATTGCTTGAGGAGAAATTTATCCTGGCAACTTCTGATTCCACCCATGGGCTATGGAAGGGATACATGAGGCACATTCACTGGCCTCCTCTGCCCCCTGACTTAGAACACATCCTCTTAGGGGTAATAAGTCTTTGGTTTTAGATTTCCAGAATTAACATGAATTCCATCAGAGGGAGGGATCATGTCTATCCACTAATCAGCTGAGCCGGTCTCAAATTCTGATGAGGGGTTGGTGAATCATTTCCTAGCAGCTCTCTACATTTCCAATTTCTTACTCCAACCTCTCTCTGGCTGGATTATTCTATACAGGTGAAATGAAAATAGCAGCAAATATATTTACCGTATGATTATTACAACTGTCCAATATGGAGAATTCCGGTTCAAACAAAATCAAGCTACCCTTCTGAAGCTAGGATTTATTTTACCTGATCTGAGGAGTAGAAATGCTTCAGCTTTCCCACTTGGTGGCTGTGGCCTGGGAGAATAACAAATCTTGAATTCTGCTCATGAAGAGAAGGCAGACTCTGTTACGAGCCCAGGAGACACCTGATGGCCCTAGAAGAACATAGATAGTAATCATTATTAAAAGCCATGATAGGTGACAATGAACTTAGTTCTGAGATGTACAAATCACATAACTAAATATCAATAATTATTTCTAAAAAGGCTCACTTATTTCAGCATCCACTGTATTCCTTTCATTTCTTTAAAGTAAATGATTTACTCTATAAAGTAAATAATTCTGTGTGCATTACAATACTCACAGGAATTTCTTTTGACCAAATATTTAATAAAACTTGATCCTTATGGAAAGCAGAATGTTGGACAGAGTGAACTAGGATGGTAATAAAAAATCTTTAATATACACATGAACCCAAACTACTATCAGTAGTCATTAGAGAATTTACCTGATGTTTCCCAATACCAATAAAAAGATTAATTGATGAATGTCACATATATAAAATAACCCAAATTTTATTCTGTATTTCCATGGCTAAGAAGGCTCTAAATGAAAAGACAAAACCTAAACACCAGAGTCTTTAAGTGTGGCTGCTTAAGGGAAAAAAGTCTATCTTTAAGGTAGACTTTTTAGTTGTTTAAGCCATTAAAAAAAATAGTAACAATCAGTTGCATTTTGATTGCATTTGTGCTGAACATATTAATTTGTCATGACCACTTTGAAAGTTGTTAACCTATTTTCTTTAAATATGACTTGAGTTTCCTCCTTGAGTGAACTCTATAACTAAGCCAAAATAAAGTTTATAGCTTCAATGCAAACAGTATCTCGACATTACAGAGGGAGGAACTTTAAAAAACATCCCTGGTGACCCCAAACCAGCTGAATATATTTTGCTATAACTATTAAAGCACATACACACATACATACAAATAAAAATAAATTAATTAAATTAAAAAAAAAACTTTGCACATTAATTCAAGAAAGGAAACGTTTCAACTCCAAACCATTATTTTGAAGAATGGTGTAAGTAATCAAAGGACATAGCTTAAAAAAAAAAAAAAACTTATATCTCTTTAAAAATGAGATACACATTCAGAATTTTCCTGCCCAGACCACTTTTCTTAAAATGTAAAATTTATAAAGTTATAATTATGTGGATTTTTTGATTGTATATACATATATACTTGTATTTAGAATAAATGAATTTATATATGGTACAATATGTGAATGATAATTTTTATGACTAACAGATTCTCTTTAATATGTAATCATGCACACATGCATAATTTATAAGTAACATATACCTAACCACATTTTCAAATGCATTTCCGCTTTACTGCTTTTTTTTTTTAATTCTTTTTTTTTAAACTAAAAGCAAGCCTTTTTTTCACCAGGGATTTTTTTCCTTTTTCTTAAAAAAAGTGAATGCAGTTACTGAACTACAATTACAACTCTGTAAGAATTCCATTGGCTAAGTTAAAAACACACAGGGCAAAGGAGAGGCCAAGAAGTTATGTTGGCAGCAATATATATTACTCAAGAGCAATAAGAGGGGGTAAAATAGTATGTGAAGCGACCATTTGAAATGTTAAGCTTTGAAATATTTGCCCATAATGTTATTTTAACATAGTTGGTTGCACTGAATGGATGTGGGTCTCTGTCCCAAGTGATACTTCTGTGAACATAAAGTGTCTGCAGGTGTTTGCCTCCAGGTAGGTCACTGAAAGACAATGCAAATGAGGACAATTTCCCCAGTAGCAGCAACCATAGAAATTAACAAGCAGAAACCTGGTAGACACTGCATGCTTCTCTGTAGTAAGATAAGTTTCAGGGCATTTTAGAATTTGCCCTCCATTAACTCCTGGATTACCCCATCCCTCATGTGTGCCACCAGGTCATAAGCATAGAAACCGAATATAAGACATTCTCAATTATCCACTTACAGATTATGCACTTTGTATTTTATTCAGGGTATATTTGACATCCCACACTGGCAACCAGCTACCATCACTCGTGTGGTTGCCTCCGCAGCATACTCCTCCTTGTCAACTGGCCAGCGCGGAGGCACATAATTTTAATACAAGCTTCAAGCAGGCAAACCCATACCCCTCCCCAATAAATGTCATATAATACATTTCCTAGTTAATAAAAAAAAAGTTTTCTAAATTTTGTTTTAAATTATTACGACAAACAGTAGTTGTCTTTGAATACATTGTCAGTACAGACGATAGAGAGGAGGTAAAAAGGAGAAAGAAAATAATTTACATGATGAGTCAAGCTTTTCTATTTGCGTTACTCTTTTAATTCTTTTCAAGATGTCCCCATTTCACAGATTAATAGACTAACACATTCATGGATTGAATAATTCCCTGAAAAATCACAGAGCTGGAAAACAATGATGTCAGTACTTGATGTCAGATCTCTCTGACTCTAAAGCAATTTGATTTTCCCCCCACAATTAAATGTTGCTTTGGCCCTGTATGCATATGCAAAGTTTGCAAATAGTTTGGGTGATTGCAAAATGAAAGGCATCTACAAAAAGGAAGTATTCCTAACGCAGTGGAACTCATCTAATGAAATAGCGCACAGATGTAGATAATTAATGCAACGTATATAATAAAATCATTCAAATTTAAAAACTACCTAGAATGATATGACATGTTCACCTATAGCACGCCTGCTAGGCAAGTCCAAGCAATGCGTAGAGAATAGAGGAGGCCTCCTGATCGTGTTTCTAGCATTCTGACCAGGGTTTTCATACAATTTTTCTCATACATATACCATCACTGGTAATAAAGTAAGAACTTGAATTCTACAACACTGATGCAATGAAATGTCCTGCTACAGGACTGCATAGCAACCAGATGTCCACAGTGGAAGGTCTGTGAAAGACAATTAAATACAGTACTTTCCCTCCAGGGCAGTATTGATCAAAGGAGTAACACATATACATGCTTCATCATTCAAATGCTAATGAATCTATAAACCTCATTATTTCTTATCTATCTTTGGGTTTCCACAGAGGTTTTTGATGATATACCATATTTACGCCAGTAATGTTTGCACTTTTTATATGCATCTTCTAAGCCCAACAACAGACAGAAAATCATGAATCTAAGAAAAAATGCTATATGAATATAATCTCAGAGCACACATTATTTGCAGATTATGAATGGATACAAACTTTCCAACTCTCTGAAGTTTAACTTGCGTCAAACAGGATTATTACTAGCTAAAACAACAACAGACATTTACTAAGGAAATATTTATTCTGTGAACTTTGAAATTCTCAGAAGACACATGCTCTGAAAAAGATACTATGTGTTTCATACATAGTACACAGATCTACAAACAAGGTCAAAGATCAGAGGGCTTAGGAAGAGCAGCTAATCAGCTGAGATAGTAATGCAGATACAAATAATTTCTGTGTCCTATTGGATATCCTTCTTCATTACACTTTTTAATGTACTTTTTTTGTAATCACTGTCACTGCTTGTTTTTAGAGAGGAAGTGTGATATGTTGGAAACACTGGAACACTTGCAATCAGAAAGACCTGGGTTCAAATCCGTACTACTACTTATTTCCAAGGTGAGCTTAAGCAAGTTATTAACAATTAATCCCTGAGACTTGGTGGTTTTACCTATAAAGTGGGGATGATAATTACTGTACCAGCTATGTGATTTAATATGACTTACTCATCATTTCTGAGTTGTGGGTTTCCTCCACATAAAATGAAATTCATAACTACTTTATAGTATGTGCCAAGGATTAAATGTAGTAATAGCTACACACACCTAACATACTACCAAGTTTCCACCAGGTTCTGAGTAAATTGGCTGTCAGTACTTTATGCTAGAAATACATGCTCAAGGCAAAATATTTGTTAAAAAAAAAAAAGCCCAATAATCAAAGATAATCTTTGTGTATTTTGGTGTACCACCTTCCAGCATTTTTTCTATGTGTACACATTTTTTATTACATTTCTTTTTTAAAATTTTACTTATTTATTATTTTTATTTATTTTTGGCTGTGCTGGGTCTTCATTCATGTGAGGGCTTTTTCTAGATGTGGCAAGCAAGGGCTACTCTAGTTGCAACGTGTGAGCTTCTCATCGTGGTGGGCTTCTCTTGGTGCAGAGCATGGGCTCTAGAGCACATTTTTCAGCAGCTGCAGTACATGGGCTCAGTGGTTGCTGCTTCCAGGCTCTGGAATACAGGCTCAACAGTTGTGGTGCAAGGGTTTAGTTGCTCCAAGGCATGTGGGGTCTTCCCAGATCAAGGCTCAAACTCGTGTCCCTCACATTGGCAGGTGGATTCTTTACCACTGAGCTGCCAGGGAAGCCCTATATACACTTTGGAATGTAGTTGAGATTGAGGGCTGGCAACCCACTCCAGTATTTCTGCCAGGAGAATCCCATGGACAGAAGAACCTGGTGGGCTACAGTCCATAAAGTCGCAAAGAGTCGGGCATGACTGAAGCAACTTAGCACAAGGATGAGATTATACTATCCATAGTTTTGTAGCTGCTCTAATAACTTATTATATAATAAATTTTTCTTCTATCATTAATAAATTGCTTGCAATCATCATTTAAATAGCAGTGAAATAGCATTTTGAGGTATAATATAATTTGCTTCAGTGTAGTTCCTGAGTTCATGCCTCAGAGAAGGCAGTTTGTCTTTATTTTGGGGTTTCCCTAGTGGCTCAGTTGGTAAAGAATCTATCTGCAATGCAGGAGACCTGGGTTCCATCCCTGGGTCAAGAAGATCCCCTGGAGAGGGAAATGGCAACCCACTCCAGTACGTTGGCCTGGAAAATTCCAATGACAGAGGAGCCTGGTGGCTACAGTCCATGGGGTCAGAAGAGTCAGACACAACTTAGGGTCTAAACCAACATCACAATTTGTTTAATTAAATTATGATGTTGCTGTTATAAATACTATACTATATCATTAGCCACATAGCTGAATATTTTGTTTAACTCTGTTATCTAAAGTGCTTACAGGTAGCCCTGTGCCAAGAGATACATGAAGTTGAGGGAGTTGGGAAAAGAAATATAAAGAAGGATCAATTTCCCCAGCAGCAATGAAAGAAAGTCAAAGGAAAACAATATTTTTACAATGAAGAGTGAAGGAAATGGAAACTTTAGAAATTCTAATGTAACACGGAAGCCTCTTTTTTGAGAGTTTGACAGATTTATCATTCTAAAAAATATTAACTAGAGTAACTCTGATGTCACATGGAACCTCTATGTATTAAGATTCCTGAGGATAGATCTTCAAGTCATCATATTAGTAGCTCAAATGCTGTGATACTGCACATATTGAAGGAGGGTCTAGAGAATATTAGAAGTTTATAGACCTGAAAACTCTGCAAGGCGCTAAAGTCCTTCAGAAACCCAGGACAGACCTTCCATTGATGACCTTACTCTCATCTTCTTTTTTTTTTAATTCTACTGTAAAACCACTAATAAGCTTTCCTTGAAGAATTAGTAGTTTAAAAATCCCAAAGAGTTTTTTTTTTTTTCTGATGCTGATGTAAATTAGCTAGATTCCTCTGTACAAATACTTATATTTGTTAAAATGCAAAACAAAAAGGCACTGAAATTACATTTAGGTAGAGAATGTGAAAGAAATAGCAAACCACCCCTTTTCATAAAATAGACCTCTTTTTTCTAAACACATATTGAACTAAACTGCTCAAAAATAAAATTTTTTAAAATTAAGAAAAGGAAAAAGAAACAGGATGCAGAGGCCAACAAGCTTGGATCACAAGTCGGAACCTCTTATTTAAATCATTCTCTGAACAGAACTGGGCTTCCTTGGTGGCTCAGACAGTAAAGAATCCACTTGCAATGCAGGAGACCTGGGTTTGATCCCTAGGTTGGAAAGATCCACTGGAGAAGGGCATGGCAACCCACTCCAGTATTCTTGCCTGGAGAATCCCGTGGACAAGGGAGCCTGATGGGCTGGCCCATGGGGTTGCAGAGTCCAGCGTGACTATCAGTTTAACTTTCTTTTTTAAACCTTTACTGAGCCAAACTGCATTTGTACTGAAGTGACAATGATGAATGGACTGTGTTCAGGATTAAATAATTCACTGCACCCATTTTTTAAAGATATTACAGGAGGATGGCATTTGACAAACCTGTGTATTTGAAAAGAAATGCAAGCTATCTCTTTCTCTTTCCTTCCAACTTAGTCTACAAAAGATGCTTAGAAGAGCTTTTCTGTGTCCAACAAGTTTATGGGTTTTGTCATTATAAGAAACCAGGAAAAATTTCCTTCTTCTCCAGTCTTTCCTTCCCATACATAGATCCCTCCTTACTGGCCCTGGGGTTTCGTCAAAACAAAATTACCATGGAACCTGGAGTAGGACTCAATTTTTTATTCTATTGATCTTTATATCTGGTAGTTGCAGTTGTTGCAGTAAATTTCTATTTATTGGAAGTCCCCTGGGCTTGTGGCTTGATACCAGACACCTGCGGAGGAGAGCAGGGAGACATCGCCTACTAGGAACACGTGCTTTCAAAGCTTCCAATCTGACAAAGTACAAGAGGATACCCAATGGAAAGAACAAAACAAAAGAATAGAAATGTTTCATTTCTATCCACGTCTGTGGAGATATCGGCAGCTTTAATGATATGGTTGTAATATACATAGCATATGTGTTACAACAGGAATGACACAATATGACCCAAGGCAAATGAATCCATGTGGAACTTTATATTACAAAACTATTTTCTTTTCTGATTATAAACAGCTTACCCTTACCTACTCAAAACCCGAAACGTACAGGGTGTAAGGATGGCATAGAGTCAGAAGTTGTTACAAATGCTAGCTTAAGTAGGCAATTATCTCACAAGTTCTGGATTTGGGCTATATTTTAACAAGCCCTCAATTTTCCAACTCTAGATATCTTAGCAATTGTGCCTTCAATTGTCAATTGCCTGACAATTGTTTCTGTCAATTCAGAAACTTGCAGTTCAGAAACACAATTTTAAGTTCTATCACCAAACCTGAAAGTCTCACTGATACAGGAAAATTAACTTACATCTGAAAATATGTTTGATACTTATCTAAAATTAAGTCTACTGGCTTCATACATTAAATTCCCCTAGAATGAAGCATCTGTTGTATCTCTTGGCAGAACATCTCTTTTTTCTCTACACACCCTCTGCTTTGTGTCATTTTAGTGTTTTCCAGGCATTGAAAGTAAAAGTCACTCAGTTGTGTCCGACTCTTTGTGACCCCATGGGCTATACAGTCCATGGAATTCTCCAGGCCAGAATACTGGAGTGAGTAGCCTTTACCTTCTCCAGGGGATCTTCCCAACCCAGGGATCGAACCCAGACCTCCCTCATTGCAGGCAGATTCTTTACTAGCTGAGCTACAAGGGAAGCCCAATCAATCCAGGCATTCCCACTCACTAAATCCTCTCTGTCTTTGATTACTAATGTGACTCTCATGAGCTATTTTTATTATAAATTATTTTCTGAAACTAAACTGGAGCAACCAATCTCATTTTCAGCAAAATACCCGAGGCTGGGCAGAGTAAAGTCTCATAAGTAAAGTAAGAGGGTTTTATTTACTCTCATCTAGAGTCTTCAGATTTAATTGGCATTGAAATGACATTTGGGTAAGGTTAGGTGCATGCGTGCTAAATTGCTTCAGTCATGTCCAACTCTTTGTGATCCCATGGTGTGTAGCCCACCTGGCTCCTCTGTCCGTGAGATTCTCCAGGCAAGAATACTAGAGTGGGTTGCCATCCCCTACTTCAGGGGATCTTCCTGACCCAGGGATCAAACCCTCATCCCTTCTGTCTCCTACATTGGCAGGCAGGTTCTTTACCACTAGCACCACCTGGTAAGCTCTTAGGCAAGATTTTGTCTGTTTAAAGATTCACAATTAAATAGCGATATTAATACATTCATCAATACAAATGGACACTGGGCACATTAATACCACTGATTTCCACAATTAAGAAGAGAGTCGGAGTAAAATACCTTTTTTGTAAGAGGAAGAAGAAAAGTTCCTCAGAATGTATACAACTGTGATCATAAATCAGAAGAATAGTTCATTGTTTAGATATACATATCTGCTTACATTTTGAGACTTGAATGAATGGAAGAGAAGGAGTAGCAGGAAGAGAGAGAGAGAAGCAGAGAAAGTTAGGGAGATTGAGCATATGCATTTTTTTTGTTTTTCAAATATGGGGGACGTTTTGTTATGTGATATATCTCGGAGGTCAGCATTTAACTTAGTGGTCAATTTTCAAGACAAGCACACTTTAAGAATAACTGTGGATTAGTATGTTGAGATACATTATTTTCTCACCATGTTCTAAGTTTGGTCCCTCCACTAGCGAGGCTGTTTCCTTCTAGCATGTCACCTTCTGTCTGCCATGGCCCAGGAAGAGACACTCCACACTGAGTCTCATCTAGAGGACCAACTGACTTGATGACCTCCATTTCAAGAAGTCACTCATTCATTGGGTCTCTCTATGCAGCCATATCCTATTACACATTTACTATGAGATAATCCTAAAATGATTTTAGACTTGGTGGTGGTGGTTTAGTTGCTAAGTTGTATCTGACTCTTTGAAACACCCTGAACTGTAGCCTGCCAGGCTCCTCTGTCCAGGGGATTTCCCAGGCAAGAATATAGGAGTGGGTTCCCATTTCCTTCTCCAAGGAATCTTCTCGACCTAGGGATTGAACCTGTCTCCTGTTTGGCAGGTGGCTTCTTCGGCACTGAGCCACCTGGCAAGCCCTATTTTAGACTTACTAGCTTCTATAAAATAAAATAATTTCTCTCCAAAATTTGAAATCATCCTTCATTTTAAAGAAAATGCTAATCATCAAATCAAACCAGAATAGGTATTACAAAGCAAAGAAAGCTTACATGTGGGCATTCACCAATGATTTCCTGAATACAAATAACATGCAAGATATAGTTTATAGTACTAAGCCACTTTTATCCAAATTTATCATATTCATTTTAATAACTTCCACTGCCTTACTTCCACCATTTACATCTAAATGCAAATCTTATTTTGTGATTCTGCTAAAGATCTTTTATAGAACCAAGGAAAATTACTATACAAATGCCATTACCTAGAAGTTTGAAATTCTGAGACTACAAAAGGGTTAATTAATTACATTATCTGTAGCATTACCCTGGCTACATTCTGCCTGGAAGGCATATGGATCCACTCAGCTGCTGAATTTGAAAGAGCTGTGTCCTTTTCATGCAGAAGAAAAATCATCGCCGGAACCCTCTTCCACCCCCACTGTAAGCACTACATGTTTCTTTTTCACCTGATTATTGTGTTTCTAGTAAAATAATTAAAAAGAACCAACATTAATTTCCCAATCATCCTTTAAAAATCTGAGTACTGCATCATGTTTTTCAGTCAATGTCTACTTACTAAGCTTCTATTATGTCCTAGACAAAGTGCTAGGCTGGCGACATTCTCAGATGAATGAGATCTGGTGCTTACCCACCATATCAGATTAGGTTTATAAAAAATTAGGCAAAAAAAGAATATTGAAAAAGCATTTCAAGATTTGATTTGCTAAGAATGTAGTGGGAAATGAAAGTCACTCAGCTGTGTCCATCTGACAGGCTCCTCTATCCATGGAATTTTCCAGGCAATAATAATAGAGAGGGTAACCACTCCCTTCTCCAGGGGATCTTCCCAACCCAGGGATCAAACCTGGGTGTCTCACACTGTAGGCAGATTCTCTACTGTCTGAGCAGGGAAGAATGTAGTAGAGTGTGTAAATCATTCTCTTAGCAACTTATGCAGTCCAAATTAATTGTACAATTGTTCATCTCATTTTAGACTTTCTTTTCTCTTCTTTCTTCCTCTTCTAATTTCCCTCCTTCTGTAGTTCCTCTAGTTCTTTTATTTTGCCTTGTTTTTAGAAAAGACCAAGGTGTCTAAAAAGTGTGCATGGTATCATAGGAGAAAAGATATGCCAACAGATAAAGAGAAATTTAGGGCAGACAATAAATTGAAATGGGCTAAACAGAATGTGGTCCACTGGAGAAGGGAATGGCAAACCACTTCAGTATTCTTGCCTTGAGAACCCCATGAACAGTATGAAAAGGCAAAATGATAGGGTACTGAAAGAGGAACTCCCCAGGTCTGTAAGTGCCTAATTTGCTACTGGAGATCAGTGGAGAAATAACTCCAGAAAGAATGAAGGGATGGAGCCAAAGCAAAAACAATACCCAGTTGTGGATGTGACTGGTGATAGAAGCAAGGTCTGATGCTGTAAACAGCAATATTGCATAGGAACCTGGAACGTTAGGTCCATGAATCAAGGCAAATTGGAAGTCGTCAAACAAGAGATGGCAAGAGTGAACGTCGACATTCTAGGAATCGGTGAACTAAAATGGACTGGAATGGGTGAATTTAACTCAGATGACCATTATATCTACTACTGTGGGCAGGAATCCCTTAGAAGAAATGGAGTAGCCATCATGGTCAACAAGAGTCAGAAATGCAGTACCTGGATGCAAAACCATCCATTATCACGGTAATCCAAGCCTATGCCCCAACCAGTAACACTGAAGAAGCTGAAATTGAATGCTTCTATGAAAACCTACAAGACCTTTTAGAACCAACACCCCCAAAACATGTCCTTTGCATTATAGGGGACTGGAATGCAAAAGTAGGATGTCAAGAAACACCTGGAGTAACAGGCAAATTTGGCCTTGGAGTATGGAATGAAGCAGGGCAAAGGCTGATAGAGTTTTGCCAAGAGAACACACTGGTCATAGCAAACATCCTCTTCCAACAACACAAGAGAAGACTCTACATATGGACATCAACAGATGGTCAACACCGAAATCAGATTGATTATATTCTTTGCAGCCACAGATGGAGAAGCTCTATACAGTCAGCAAAAAAAAAAGACTGGGAGCTGACTGTGGCTCAGACCATGAACTCCTTATTGCCAAATTTAGACTTAAACTGAAGAAAGTAGGGAAATCCACTAGACCATTCAGGTATGACCTAAATCAAATCCCTTGTGATTATACAGTGGAAGTGAGAAATAGATTTAAGGGACTAGATCTGATAGAGTCCCTGATGAACTACGGATGGAGGCTCATGACACTGTACAGGAGACAGGGATCAAGACCATCCCCATGGAAAAGAAATGTAACAAAGCAAAATGGCTGTCTGGGGAGGCCTTAAAAATAGCTGTGAAAAGAAGAGAAGTAAAAAGCAAAGGAGAAAAGGAAAGATACAGGCATCTGAATGCAGAGTTCCAAAGAATAGCATGAAGAGATAAGAAAGCCTTCCTCAGCGATCAATGCAAAGAAATAGAGGAAAACAACAGAATGGGAAAGACTAGAGATCTCTTCAAGAAAATTAGAGACACCAAGGGAATATTTCATGCAAAGATGGGCTCGATAAAGGACAGAAATGGTATGGATCTGACAGAAGCAGAAGATATTAAGAAGAGGTGGCAAGAATACACAGAAGAACTGGATGAAAAAGATCTTCACGACCAAGATAATCACGATGGTATGATCACTCACCTAGAACCAGACATTCTGGAATGTGAAGTCAAGTGGGCCTTAGAAAGCATCACTATGAACAAAGCTAGTGGAGATGATGGAATTCCAGTTGAGCTATTCCAAATCCTGAAAGATGATGCTGTGAAAGTGTTGCATTCAATATGCAAGCACATTTGGAAAACTCAGCAGTGGCCACAGGACTGGAAAAGGTCAGTTTTCATTCCAATCCCAAAGACACACAATGCCAAAGAATGCTCAAACTACTGCATAATTGCACTCATCTCACACGCTAATAAAGTAATGCTTAAAATTCTCCAAGCCAGGCTTCAGCAATATGTGAACCATGAGTTTCCAGATGTTCAAGCTGGTTTTAGAAAAGGCAGAGGAGCCAGAGATCAAATTGCCAACATCTGCTGGGTCATGGAAAAAGCAAGAGAGTTCCAGAAAAACATCTATTTCTGCTTAATTGTCTATGCCAAAGTCTTTGACTGTGTGGATCACAATAAACTGTGGAAAAATCTGAAAGAGATGGGAATACCAGAGCACCAGACCTGCCTCTTAAGAAACCTATATGCAGGTCAGGAAGCAACAGTTAGAACTGGACATGGAACAACAGATTGGTTCCAAATAGGAAAAGGAGTACTTCAAGGCTGTCTATTGTCACCCTGCTTATTTAACTTATATGCAGAATACATCATGAGAAATGCTGGACTGGAAGAAGCACAAGCTGGAATCAAGATTGCCGGGAGAAATATCAATAACCTCAGATATGCAGATGACATCACCCTTATGGCAGAAAGTGAAGAGGAACTAAAGACCCTCTTGATGAAAGTGATTAAGAGAGTGAAAAAGTTGGCCTAAAGCTCAACATCCAGAAAACTAAGATTATGGCATCTAGTTGCCTCACTTCATGGCAAATAGATGGGGAAACAGTGTCAGACTTTATTTTTTTGGGGCTCCAAAATCACTGCAGATGGTGGTTGCAGCCATGAAATTAAAAGACACTTTCTCCTTGGAAGGAAAGTTATGACCAAACTAAATAGCATATTTAAAAGCAGAGACATTACTTTGCCAACAAAGTTCCATCTAGTCAAGGCTATGGTTTTTCCTGTGGTCATGTATGGATGTGAGAGTTGGACCGTGAAGAAAGCTGAGCACTGAAGAATTGATGCTTTTGAACTGTGGTGTTGGAGAAGACTCTTGAGAGTCCCTTAGACTGCAAGGAGGTCCAACCAGTTCATTCTAGAGGAGATCAGTCCTGGGTGTTCATTGGAAGGACTGATGCTAAAGCTGAAACTCCAGTACTTTGGCCACTTCATGTGCAGAGTTGACTCATTGGAAAAGACCCTGATGCTGGGAGGGATTGGGGGCAGGAGGAGAAGGGGATGACAGAGGATGAGATGGCTGGATGGCATCACCGACTTGATGGACATGAGTTTGAGTAAACTCTGGGAGTTGGTGATGGACAGGGAGGCCCGGCATGCTGCGATTCATAGGGTCGCAAAGAGTTGGACACGACTGAGTGACTGAACTGAACTGAAGTGAAAATTAGTATATCAAGTATACACCTCAAACTCCGGTATATAAGTACGGATGGCAAGTGAGTTCTGAGTTCTAGTGGCCAAAGGCAAAAGAAGCATAATTCAATGTTTCAGAACTACTGGCAGCATACATTTCTCCCTTGAATCTACAAGAAGGGGACATTTGTGGAGTAATAGACAGCATTATCCACAATATCCAGCTACCTGCCAGAGTGCATTTTGTTCGTTATGAAATGCCAGAGGTTTTGTTATTCTCACATGGTTACAGAAGGACTGAAAACTCTGAAATCTGAATTATGTACATCATAAGATTCAACACCCTCATCTTTCCCTTTCTTTGTTTCTCTCTCTCTCTCTTTGTGTATAACATCTAAGTCTCATGGTAGCCACAATGTAAAAACCTGCAGCAAACACACAAAAGATAGATAAAGGAATTTAAGCATACCACTAAAAGTCATCAAACCACAAAGGAAGAGAGCAAGAGAAGAAGAAAGGAACAAAGAGAAAGCACAAAAACAGCCAGAAAAAATTAACAATATGGTAATAAGCACACGCATGCTTGCTAAGTTGCTTTTATCATGTCTTACTCTTTGTGACTCTATGGACTATAACTGGCCAGGCTCCTCTGTCCATAGAGCTCTCCAGGAAAGAACATGGAGTCCATTGCCATGCTCTCTTCCAGGGGATCTTAACGACCTGGGATTGAACCTGTGTCTCTCATGTCTCCTGCACTGGCAGGCAGATTCTTTACCACTAGTGCCACCAAGGGAGCCCCAGTAATAAACACATATTTATTAATAATTACTTTAAATATAAATGGACTAAATTCTCCAGCTAAGATGTAGAGTGGTTGAACAGATAAAAGAATAAGACTCATCTATATGCTGCCTACAAGACACACAGACTTCAGACATAAGTCTACACACAGATTGATAGTGAACAGATGAAAAATATATTCCGAACGGAAGCCAGAAGAAAGCTGGAATAGCTGTAGTTATACCTATAACAGACAAACACAATTTTAAACCAAAGACTGCAATAAGACACAAAGAAGGGTGTTACAGAATAATAAAGGGGTCAATCCAACAAGAGAATATAACGTTTGTAAATATTTATGCACCCATTATAGGAGCACCTAACTATACAAAGCAAATGTTGACAGTGCTAAGAGGAGAAATAGGCAGAAATACATTAACAGCACGGGACTTTAATGCACTACTTATATCAATGGATAGATCATCCAGACAGAAAATCAATTAGGAAACATCAGCCTTAAACAATATGTTAGAACAGATGAACTTAACAGGTATTTACAGAAAATTCCATCCAAAAGGAACAGAATACACATTATTCTCAAGTGCATTGCCCAACATAGATCATACATTCATAGACCATATATTAGGCCACAAAACAAGTCTTAATATGTTTAAGAGGTTTAAAATCTTTGTCAAATGTCTTTTCTGACCACATGGTATGAAACTAATATCTAATCACACACACACACAAACTGGAAATTCACAAGTATGTGGAAAGTAAACAACATGCTATTGAACAAACAATGGGTCATAGAAGAAATAGAACTCAATAAATACCTTGATACAATCAAAATTGGAAATGTAACACACCAAAATTTATGAGATGCAGTAAAAACAGTTCTAAAGAGAAGGTCATAGCAATAAGTGCCTACACATCAGGAAACAAGAAAAGTGTCAAATAAACAATCTAATTTTATGCCTCAAGGAACTAACAAAAGAAGCCCAAATGAAGCCCAAAGTTAGTAAAAGGAAGAAAATAACAAATATTAGAGCAAGAATAAACGAACTAGAGACCAAAAAAAAGACAACAGTAAAAAATCAATAAAATAAGGAGCTTGTTTTCTGAAAAGATAAACAAAATCGACAAACCTTTAGCTAGACTCACCAAGAAAAAACATAGGGGATTCAAATAAATAAGATCAGAAATGAAAGAGGAGAAATAACAAATGATACCACACAAACACAAAGAATCATAAGAGACTTCTACTAATATTTATATGCCAATAAATTGGACAGCCTAGAAGAAATGGATAAATTCCTAGGAACACACAACCTACTGAGACTGGATCATGATGAAATAAAATCTGAACAGATTAAATACTATCAAGGAGTTTGAATCAATAATCAAAAACCTCCCAACATACAAAAATCCAGGACCTGGTTTCTTCACTAGTGAGTAATACTAAACATTCAAAGAAGAATTGGTACCAATTTTTCTCATATTCTTCCAAAAACACAGAAGGAAAAAATTCTTCCAAGCACTTTTTAGGAGAGCAGTATTACCTTGATACCAAAACCAGACAAGGACGCCACAAAAAGAAGAAAATTACAGGTCAATGTCCTGAATGAATATAGATGCAAAAATCCTCAACAGAATATTAGCAAACTGAAATCAGTAATACATTTAAAGGATTATATATTAATACTATGATCAAGTGAAGTTTATTCCAGGGATGCAAGCATGGTTCAACATTCACAAATCATTTAATGTTTATCACATACGACGAACCCACAATTAACATCATACTCAATGGTGAAAAGGTTCAAGTTTTCCTCTAAGATCAGGAACATGACAAGGATGCCCACCTTTGCCACTCTCATTCAACATAGTAGTGGAAATTGTACCCAGAGCAATTAGGTAAGAATATGAAATATAATGCATCTAGATCGGAAAGGAAGAATTAAAATTGTCACTATTTGCAGATGACATGATACTGTACAGAAAATCCTAAGGACTCCATCAAAAAATTCTAAGAACTAATAAAAAAAAGACAATAAAGCTTCTTGATATGAAAAACAATTCATAAAAATGTTGTGTTTCTTTATGCTAAAAACAAAACTATCACAAGGAGGAATTAAGAAAACAATCCCATTTACAATCATATCAAAAAGAATAAAATACTTAGGAATAAATTTAACTAAAGAGGTAAAAGATCTGTATATTGAAAATACAAGACATTAATTAAAGAAATTGAAGAAGACACACTAAAAATGGAAAGATATACCATGCTAATGGATTGAAAGAATTAATATTTTTGAAATGTCCATACCCTCAAAGCAATATACAAATTTAATAAAATTCCTATCAAAATTCTAATGGTATTTTTCACAAAAATAAGACAAACAAATATGTACAGAATCACAAAGACCCCACATAGCCAAAACAATTCTGAGAAAGAAAAAAGCTAGAGGCATCACAGTCCCTGATTCCGAACTACATTACAAAGGCATAGTATGAAAATAGTTTGACATTGGCATAAAAACAAACACATAGATCGATGGAACAGGATAAAGACCCTAGAGATAAATCCATGCCCACATGGTCAATTAATTGCTATAGCAAAGGAACCGAGAATATTCAATAAGAAAGAACAATCTCTTCAATAAATGGTCTTGGTAAAATTGGACAGTCATATGGCAAAAGAATGAAACTGGACCACTATCTTATACCGTACACAAAAATTAACTGAAAACGGGATCAAAGACTTGAATATAAGTCTTGAAACCATTAAACTAGAATAAAACACAAGCACAAGCTCCCCGGTGTTTGTCTTGGAGATGATTATTTGAATCTCAAACCAAAAACAAAAGAAACAAAAGTGAAAAGAGACAAGTGGGACTATATCAAAATAAAAAGCTTCTGCACAGTAAGGTGGAGAAGGCAATGATGCCCCACTCCAGTACTCTTTCCTGGAAAGTCCCATGGTCTGAGGAGCCTGGTGGGCTGCAGTCCATGGGGTCACTAAGAGTCAGACATGACTGACTTCACTTTCACTTTTCATTTTCATGCATTGGAGAAGGAAATGGCAACCCACTCCAATATTCTTGCCTGGAGAATCCCAGGGACAGGGGAGCCTGGTGGGAGGTCATCTATGGGATCGCATGGAGTCAGACACGACTGAAGCGACTTAGCAGCAGCAGCAGCAGCAGCACCACAGCAATGGAAACTACCAAAAAATGAAGAGAATCTACTGAATGGGAGAAAATAAAAATTGCAAATCATGTATTTGATAAGAGGCTAATATCCAAAATATGTAAAGAAGTTATACAACTCAAAAGAAAAAAAAGACAAACATTCCAATTAATAAATAGGCAGAAGACCTGAATAGACATTATTCCAAGGAAGACATACAGATGGCCAACAGGTACATGAAAATATGTTCGACATTATCAATCATCAGTTCAGTTCAGTTCAGTCGCTCAGTCATGTCTGACTCTTTGCGACCCCATGAATCGCAGCACGCCAGGCCTCCCTGTCCATCACCAACTCCGGGAGTTCACCCAAACTCATGTGCATCAAGTCAATGATGCCATCCAGCCATCTCATCCTCTCTCATCCCTTTCTCCTCCTGGCCCCAATCCCTCCCAGCATCAGAGTCTTTTCCAATGAGTCAACTCTTTGCATGAGGTGGCCAAAGTATTGGAGTTCAGCTTTAGCATCAGTCTTTCCAATGAACTCCCAGGACTGATCTCCTTTAGAATGGACTGGTTGGATCTCCTTGCAGTCTAAGGGACTCTCAAGAGTCTTCTCTAACACCACAGTTCAAAAGCATCAATTCTTCAGTGCTCAGCTTTCTTCACAGTCCAACTCTCACATCCATACATGACCACTGGAAAAACCATAGCCTTGACTAGATGGAACTTTGTTGGCAAAGTAACGTCTCTGCTTTTTAATATGCTATCTAGTTCGGTCACAACTTTCCTTCCAAGGAGTAAGTGTTTTTTAATTTCATGGCTGCAATCACCATCTGCCGTGAGGTTGGAGTCCCCCAAAATAAAGTCTGACACTCTTTCCACTGTTTCCCCATCTATTTCCCATGAAGTGATGGCACCAGATGGCATGATCTTAGTTTTCTGAATGTTGAGCTTTAAGCCAACTTTTTCACTCTCCACTTTCACTTTCATCAAGAGGCTTTTTAGTTCCTCTTCACTTTCTGCCATAAGGGTGGTGTCATCCGCATATCTGAGGTTATTGATATGTCTCCCGGCAATCTTGATTCCAGCTTGTGCTTCTTCCAGTCCAGCGTTTCTCATGATGTACTCTGCATATAAGTTAAATAAGCAGGGTGACGATATACATCAATCATCAGGAAAATGCAAATCAAAAGCACAAGGAGGTATCATTTCACATCTGTCAGAATGGCTATCATTAAAGATAATAATAACAAAGATAATGATAAGAAATAACAAATGTTGGGGTGGAATGGAGAAAAGGGAACCCTTGTACACTGTTGGTGGAAATGTAAATTGGTGCATCCACTATGTAAAACAGTATAGAATTTCCCAAAAGAATGAAAGTAGATATACCATATGATCCATCAATCCACTCCTGGCTATGTATCCCAAAAAACCAAAAACACTAATTCAAAAAGATATATGAACCTTGATGTTCATAGCAGCATTATTTACAGTAGCCAAGATATGAACACAAACTAAGTGTCCATCAACAGATGTATTGATTAAGAAGGTGTAGTGTACATATATAAACAATGTAATATCACTCATAAAGATGAAATTTTGCCATTTGCATCAATATGAATGTACCTAGAAGGTATTATGCCTAGTGAAATAAATCAGAGAAAAACTATACTATATATTATCATTTATATGTGGAATCTAAAAAGTAAAATAAAAGCATGAATATAACAAAAATATGTGCTTATATGTTCTCTTTATGTTCTCGTAGACATAAAGAACAAACTAGTGGTTTCCAGTGGGGAGAGGTAAGAGGAGGGGCAAGACAGGGGTAGGGGATTAAGAGGTGCAGACATCTCTTAATAAATAAGCAACAAGGATATATAGGCAATGAGCACAGGGAAATATAGGCAATATTTTATAATTTTAAATTGAATTAACATTTTTTGTTTATAGGGATGCTTTATCGAATAATCCACTCATGATTATTAAGTGACTATGAAACATAGATGATACGTTTGTCCCGTTTCCAGGAAGCCTAGTGTCTTTTTGTATCTCATTTGTTTCTGGTGCCTCAATAAGAGTATCTAGTCCCTTGTATGAATTAGGTTACAGTAATAAAGTCTTCATAGCTGGATATGCAATGCTAAAACACCTAGATTTGGTCAGTACTGGTTATTTTCCAGATATTTAGTCTGCATAAGAGCAGTTAATTAGCTGCCTTGCATTATTTTATTGTACTGATGAGATCTTATGTTTCTATTTAATTGCAGTCTATAACTTCATAGTGGGGATTCAGGCATTCTGAATATGGCTATGTAACCAAAGTACCAAAATTTTGCACAAATGGAAATTTCAAAACTGAAAAACAAATCTGTCAGTTGGGTGGAAATTTCAGTCAACCAAACTGGTGCCTTATAAATAAGGTAACTGGCCAAATGCCTGAATTTTTTCTTTATGTTTCAGAGATTTCTTTTGCTCTCATACAAAGAGTCAAAGAGAAAGGAGGCTTCGTCCGGTGTGCACTTCAAGTCTAACCCAATAAATAATTCAGATAGAAGACATTTTCTGTGAGCATGGGTCATTTTCTGTACCCTCAAGTTGAACTTGACCTAGAGATGAATTACTTTATCACCTCTTAGGAAAACCTTACAGGCTGCTATTCCTTAATTTATAAAATGGGAAGGTGGCTCAGAGAAATTATGGCCTGTCATCAAGAAAGTATTTTGAGCTTTCTTGCAGTCACTAGGCAGCATTTATTGTGCGCCCACTGTGTGCTTAGCACTGTGCAAATACAAGGTATTGGGTTAACAGATCACAACCCTTCTGGCTGCAAAATAATTTTTTAAAACCCTCTGCTCCATTAATATTCCATGCCATATGGTGAAAAAAGGTCTAAATTCTATTGCTTTTGCTTTTACAGATAATTTATGAAAAAAATGAAATATTAACTAGGAATGTGGTAGAATGGCTTTCTGTTTCGCTAGCAGATGACAAATGAAGGCACACAGGCACACATTTGAATAAGGAATTATCAATCAACCTCAAACTTGACCCACAGCTGTCATCCCTATAAATTAATGTTTACCATTTTTAAGTATGTGCAGGACATCTGGAAACACACAGGCTGTGGCTGGCGAGAAATTTCCAAGAAATAGTATATCAAAAGCTAATTATAGCAGCAGCGAGACCAAGTGTCATTTTGTTATGGTGAATTATAGACGGGGAGCTCTGTCACCCGCAAACTGTTATTCATAACTAAATCATAATGCTTTTAAGTTTTAATTAATCTGCTTAGCTTTAGTTGCAAGGGAGAAGCTTGCTTAACTGTTCAGCCGCCAAGGCTCTCTCTCGGGCTAGCCTGAAACTGCATCTGAGCACCTGGGGGAGCAGAACCACATTATCAGGCTGGCATTGCGTCTATTAAAGAGAATTTCTTTTAATATGCCAGAGTCTGAATATTTCTTTCTATTTCATTATCCAAAAACCAATTAATTTTCCATAAGAGCACCAAATTAATTACAAAATACTATGGAAATCAGAGATGTCTCCCCTTCTCCACCATTATGGAAATGCCAAGCCCCTTGGCAACAATGTCTTCCAAAGGTACTAGTTTTTCTCCTTAGCTAATATTTTATGTGCAGAGTTGGAAAAACCCTTAATAGCTGGTGTTTTTATTTATGTTTCGCATGACTTCTTCCTCCCATTGCTTACCCAGCCCATTCTTTCTATTTGATCCTCCTTACCTTGTGAAAGTTAGCCAGAGAAAGGAAATTTTCCCATAAAGAGACTTCCTCTTATTTATTACGACTTTCTGGGTTTTCTTCTTCTCTGCCCAAGTAAACTATACCATCGTCATGGGCAGGGCCATGTTTTAAACTTATTTTATATTTATACCTTCTCCTATCTGCTCTTGATACGAACTTCTATTCCGAATCTATATTACGGATTTTGTAAGTTCTTTTCAGTTGAAAAAAAATCTAATTTTAATTAGCAAAGAGGAGAAATGAAAATTTATTGAATGTGCAGTGTAACATAAATCCAAAAAGAGAGGCAGTAACAGAAATTTACATGATTTCTTCATCAAGCAACCTACAGGGAAAGCAATGGCCATAACTTGTGGCTTTTTAAAAATTGTGTGACGCAAACAAGAATTTTTCTTTCTGAAGAATTTATGATAACTTCAAGAATACGGGACCAGTGAAAGGAAATGCAAAAATTGTGTATATAGGATAAGACTACTTGAATATATATATATTTTATCATCTCTGAAATACAAGCATTAGCTAATCTTCAAAGCACTGGAATCTCTTTCAAGTAAAAGAGTAGGAGGAATCCCTCTCTCCCAGAAGTTGCTTGAGTTGAAGCAGGTACCTGGGGTCCTGGTCTTGCAATGCTTCCTTGAACTTCTCTTAGTCCCAGAGGTGACTCCTCCTTATTCTGCCGAAAGGCCTTGGTCTCTGAAAACTTTGAAAAACGACTGGGAAAGTCTTCCTGGAATCCAAGTGTTCATCGTACTTTGTCTCTGAAGCACCAGTACAGTCGTCACTTGGTATCTGTGGGGTTTTGGCTCCTGGACACCTGCAGATACCAAAATCTGCAGATGCTCAAGCCCCCTATACACAAAAATGCAGCATTTACATATAACCTGCGCACATCTTCTCATATACTAAAAATCTAGATTACGTATGATACCTAATATAAATGCTTTGTAAATAGTTGCCAATGCACTGCAGATTCAAGTTTAGCTTTCTGGAATGTTCTAGAATTTTTTTAAAAAGTTTTTTCCAAATGAATCTCAGGATGCGGAACCAATCACTATGAAGGGCTGATTGTACCAGGCCTTGACCCAGCAGGCATTTAATATACATTTTATTGATTTAGCACCAGGGTCAGTGTCTACAATCACTTTCTATCTTGACTTACTTATTTCTTAGGATACTTTCCTATATCCAGATTAACTGAAATTTAAAAATACAATAAATCTTTTCCCGATGGCTTTTGTCACCATTTACCTAATTTGGCTTAAAAATGGGTTTATGATTAAAAGGTTACAGCTTATGCAACAGTAGATGATCTATAAGTAAGGGCTCATTTAAAAACAGTTTTTGAAGACTATTTGACCTGAAAGTTGTGAAAGATGCAGGCTGGCCAACTTATCCCTTCTTCTCTAGAATTGTAGTAAGTTTCACTTTAAGTGGAATCCCCCATGGATACCTTGCCCAACCTTCAGAGTCTACAACTCTCTGGCCAAAAAGGTAGATTCTGCTGTTCCACTTATTAAGTAATACAGCCACTTTTCCTATCTTCGCATTCTCAAGCAAGGTATGGGATTAAAAACAAAAAAGGATGTGTCCATATTTAATCCTTACTTCCAACTCAGGAAGGCAAAAGGTTTAATTTGCTTCTATTCAGCAGGTAATTTTGTCTGGGGTTTTAATACCTTATTATAGATTAGTGCAGCTCCATCAAAGTGCCAACCATACCCTGACGCCTCAAAACATAGTCATTTAAATTAAATTAAAGGGATTATGTAATGTGCAACAGGAGTTTTGTATACCTTATTTCTCATAAGAAAACTGAGGTATAGAGTAGTTTGAGTAACTTAGAGTCACTCTTAGAGTCAGGAATCCAACCTCTGGTGCGTTGAGGCTTGCTTCATTCCCAAATAGGTTTTATCCTGGAAGCATATGTTTTTGAGGTGCAAATATACGTTGTTGGCTTCTTTTCCCTGGAACTCTATTAGCAGGGATGATTATGACCTTCTGAGCTATTTTGGGATTATTTTCCCTCGTTAGATGTTAATTTTTTCATCCCTGTCATAAAAAAATAAATTAACAACAAGGGGGAAAAGTCGTTTGATTTGAATCCTAACACAGAAGAAAAGTTAAATGCTGGCATAATAATGACTAAAACACTGCTTAAATCTGCATCTGACTCATAGCCAACATCAGAGGACAAGTTGAAACAGCGGTGGATAAATAATTAAAACATTTGGAGACACTAGGCTCCTATTTTCCCTGAATAAAATCACATTTTTGAGACTGCAATGATAAGCCTCTAAGTGTCCTCAGCCAAGGGGTCTCTGAATTAGCCACTCCCTTCAAATCCTCCTTCCTTTAATTTAAAAGCAAATGCTGATGGGAGCAATTTAGCTCAATCCTTGCCTTTGTGTCAGTTTGGGGCTCACAGGGAGGATTTTTTTTTTTTTCTGTGAGTCTACCAGATTGTCTCACAAGTAGAAAAACAGGGATATGACTAAGTCAGGCCAGCTGTAGGGAGCAGCATTATGCTGTCACATCCACCTGAAGGCCATCCCTAAGCTCATTACCAGCCACATGACATGGAGAGGGGAGGAGAGCTTGGTCAAAAGTCAAATTTCAAGGGGCCACCACATCCTAGAGCACCCTGACTTTAGTAAATAAGCCACAGATTTCAACCACATCTTGAATGTTGATTACCAGACTTATTACACAAACTAGACATAGGGAATAGGCATTGGGAATTTAATTCAGATGACCATTATATCTACAACTGTGGGCAAGAATCCCTTAGAAGAAATGGCATAGCTTTCATAGTCAACAAGAGTTTGAAATGCAGTACTTGGGTATAATCTCAAAAACAAAAGAATGATCTCAGTTCATTTCCAGGGCAAGCCATTTAACATCACAGTAATCCAAGTCTATGCCCCAACCACTAATGCCAAAGAAGCTGAAGTTGAATGGTTGTATGAAGAAGACCTACAAGACCTTCTAGAATTAACACCAAATAAAGATGTCTTTTTCATCATAGGGGACTGGAATGTAAAAGTAGGAAGTCAAGAGCTACCTGGATTAATAGGCAAGTTTGGCCTTGTGAAGCAGGGCAAAGGCTAACAGAGTTTTATCAAGGGAATACACTGTTCATAACAAACACCCTTTTTTGACAACACAAGAGATGACTCTACGCATGGACATCACCAGATGGTCAATATCAAAATCAGACTGATTTATACCTGGAAGCCGAAGATGGAGAAATATACTACCTATACTATCAGCAAAAACAAGACCTGGAGCTCACTGTGGCTCTGATCATGAGCACCTTATTGCAAAATTCAGGCTTAAATTGAAGAAAGTAGGGAAAACCACTAGGCCATTCAGGTATGACCTAAATCAAATCCCTTATGATTATACAGTAGAGGTAGTGAATAGAGTCAAGGGATGTGATCTGATGGACAGAGTACCTGAAGAACTATGAACAGAGGTTTGTAACAATGTACAGGAGGAAGTGACCAAAACCATTCCAAAGAAAAATGCAAAAACGCAAAGTGGTTGTCTGAGGAGGCCTTACAAATAGCTGAGCAAAGAAGAGAAACAAACAGCAAAGAAGGGAAAGACAGACTCAACTGAATGCAGAGTTCCAGAGAATAGTAAGGAGAGATAAGAAAGCCTTAAGTGAACAATGCTAAGAAATAGAGGAAAACAATAGAATGAGAAACACTAGAGATCTCAAGACAATTAGAGATACCAAGGGACCATTTCATGCAATGATGGGCACAATAAAGGATCTAAAAGAAGCATTAGACATTAAGAAGAGGTGGTAAGAATACACAGAAGCCTGTACAAAAAAGGTCTTAATGACCCAGATAACCACAATGGTGTGGTCACTCAACTAGAGCCAGATATCCTGGAGTATGATGTCAAGTAGACCTTAGGAAGTATTACTATAAACAAAGGTAGTGGAGCTGATGGAATTCCAGCTGAGATATTTCAAATCCTAAAAGATGATGCTGTGAAAGTGCTGCATGCAATATGCCAATAAATTTGGAAAACTCAGCAATGGCCATAGCACTGGAAAGGTCAGTTTTCATTTCAACCCCAAAGAAAGGTAATGCCAAAGAATGTTCAAACTACCATACAATTGTGCTCATTTTACATGCCAGCAAGATAATGCTCAAAATCCTTCAACCTAGGCTTCAGCAGTATGTGAACAAAGAACTTTCACATGTACAAGCTAGATTTAGAAAAAGCAGAGGACCAGAGATCAAATTGCCAACATCCATTGGATCATAAAGAAAGGAACAGAATTCCAGAAAAACAGCTACTTTTGCTTCACTGACTACATTAAAGCCTTTGACTGTGTGGATCACAACAAACTGTGGAAAATTCCTAAAGAGATGGCAATACCAGAACACCTTACCTGCCTTCTGAGAAATCTGTATGCAGGTCAAGAAGCAACAGTTAGAACCGGACATAGAACAACGGACTGGTTCCAAATTGGGAAAGGAGTATATTGTCACCCTGTTTATTTAACTTATATGCAGAGTATGTCATGTAAGATGCCAGGCTGGATAAAGCACAAGCTGGAATCAAGATTGCTTAGAGAAGTATCAACTACCTCAGATATACATATGATACCACTCTAACAGCAGACAGCAAAGAGGAACTAAAGAGCCTCTTAATGAGCTTGAAAGAGGAGAGTGAAAAAGCTGGTTTAAAACTCAGCATTCAAAAAACTAAGATCATGGCATCCAGTCCCATCACTTCATGGCATTATAAGGGGAAAAAGTAGAGTGACGGATTTTATTTTCTTGGGCTCCAAAATTAGTGCAGATGATAACTGTAGTTATGAAATTAAAAGACACTTGCTCCTTGGAAGGAAAGCTATGACAAACCTAGACAGCATATTAAAAAGCAGAGAATTTGCCAACAAAGGTCTATATAGTCAAAGGTATGGTTTTTTCCAGTAGTCATATACGATGTGAGACTTGAACCATAAAGAAGGCTAAGAACCAAAGATTTGATGCTTTCAAACTGTGGTGTTGGCGAATACTCTTGAGAATCCCTTGGACTGCAAGGAGAGCAAACCAGTCAATTCTAAAGGAATCAACCCTGAATATTCATTGGAAGGACTGATGCTGAAGCTGAAGCTCCAATACTTTGGCCATTGACGCAAAGAGCCAACTCATTGGAAAAGACCCTGATGCTGGAAAAGATTCAGTGCAGGAGGAGAAGGGAGTGACAGAGAATGAGATGGTTGGATGATATCACAGATTCAATGGACATGAGTTTGAACAAACTCCAGGAGATAGTGAAGGACAGCGAAGCCTGGCATGCTGCAGTCCATGGGGTCACAAAGAGTTAGACATGACTTAATGACTGAACAACAGAGATACAGGGAAGTTAAATCACTTCCTGAAGTCACACACCCAGAAAGTGAGGGGCTGAGCTACACCAGTTTCTCACAGTGAATTGAGAATAATGAAAGTTTGATTATTGGAAAATAATCAAGTTTGTCTTGCCAGATAAGAGAATTTTGAGGAATAAATAAGGTATCTTGTACAAAGGCCCAGCACAGTTTCTGTTAGCAGGAAGGAAAACTTAACATTTATTAAAATCCAATCTGCCTCCTTTCTTTCTCCTTCTCTCCTCCCCTTCAAACTTCTTACTCCTTGTGGCTATGCCTCCAGTGCCCTTCGCAGCCTTTCTTTGGATTTTCTCTCCCTTTCTGGAGGTTCTGACTCCTGCACCACACAGGGAGTGTCAGATGTAGAGACCTCATTATACAGTTAGGCAAAGGGAAGATGATGCTTTGCATTTTGTTTAAACTGTTTATTTTGGCTGTCAACCTTTGATGGCCTTCTTTGCTATGCAAAGAAATGTTCAATAAGACCTGATTGTAACCAATAGCACAGAATCATTAATTTCCGCCTTAGACAGCATTTACATCCCTCTTGCCATGCCTGGCCTATATGCACGGATACAAAAACGCTTTATCTGGTCTGTCTGAACCCTGTAGTTAACCACTAGGATACTCTGGAGAAACAAGTCCAGAGATCCCTATGCAATTCATTGTTGGTTCCTAGGCAGAGGATCCCTCCATGGGTCCTCTATGTTTTTTTAATTCCTGTTTGAAATCCACTTCTCAAAACTATTTAAATACATAGAAGTCCTAACAATGATCAGATTGGCTTCTTCCCTTCCAATAAACATTCTTTTTAATTGGCTTCGGACTCATTTACCATTATCTTTTGAATCAGCTCTTTAATGCAACAGTCAAGAGTGCAATGCTTTTGCTTGTGAACTGCCTGTTTTAGGAAACAATCCTTTGTTCTTTGTGAAAAGCTCACCTCCAGCTCAATATTCTGCCCATCTGAGTTTGGGGAATAGGAGACATTCACTGTTATTTACTGGTCTAATTTTACTGTTTTCTCAGACTTTTAAAATGATTTTTTAAAATCAGTCGATTATACATACCTTTTGTTAATTAATTATTAAAGAGCTATAAATTTATTTTCCCTCTCTTATGAGCTTTTTCTAATTTTACTCTCATATTTTAGAATTACTTGTATTTTCTTTGTTTAATAAAGCAGTATCAAAAACAAGAAAGTACCAATATACAAACAAAAGTTTTTAATCTAGGTCTTTGCCTGAAATGCCCACTTAATGTCTATATACAAAAACATATGCATTTTCCTTTTTCATTTAATACAATTTTCATGTCAATTTTAGTGACAGCATAAAATTCTATTCTGTAATATCATAATTTATTTAATCCACCCCATTTAAAAATATTGTCTGATCCCTAAAACAGTATAATAACAGGCAGTTCTTAATGCTAAAATTTTTCCCTTAACTGTAATTATCCTTTATGACAATCTCAGAGAAATGAGTCATCAGTTTGTTCATTTTTAGGGCTTCCTTACAAATTTTCTAAATTATTTTTTAAGAAAAGTTTATCAATTTCTACTCTCATATCCACTATGGAAGTGCCTGTTTATCTACATTCTAGGCAAAATGGGCATTATTTTTGTTTTTGCCAGGGTTATGCCATTTAAATTGCATTTTATGAATTATTAAAGAGAATCAACAAATTTCCTGTGTTTAACTCTATTACTGCTTACTAAATGATTCATAACAAAGGTGACCTCTTCTTCTGTCACCTCTCTCTCCTCAGTCCCAGAGAATTTTTAGATATGAATTAGTTCCCAAGGTGATACTCTCACCAAAGAATGTTTAAACTGCTAACTATACGAAGACCTTTGTTTTCTGCCAAGTATTTAACTTGCAAACATGATGACTATTGCTTCTTTTCTGATGTAGAAGCAGTTTTACATTTTGGCTTGCCTTTTGGGAAGACTTGGCATACCTAATCTGATTCCCTGTGATAAACTGAGCTTTCTGCCATTCTTTCCTTCCTAATAATGTTCAAAGCCCTCCTTCTGGCTGATACTGCAGAAAGGGTACCACCCACCCCAAGGCCTAGACCCTTCTGCACACTTAGACTTTCTCCTTAATGCAGACTAAACTAAAATCTTTTCCAACTCTGTTATTCCTTTTAGTCCTAGATTTGGTGTTCAGGTGAAACTTGTCTTCAGCATATTTGTAGTTAAGATCAGGATTTCTCAACCTTGGATGTGCTGACACTGAGGACCAGATCATTCTTTGATATGGGTGTGCTTTGGAGGACTTTTAGCAGCACTCCAGGTCTTTATCCACTACTCTAAGATGCTCCTAGTACCCTACCAGGTATGACAACCAAAAATGTCTCCAGATGCTGCCAAATGTCCCTAGGAGGCAAAACCACCCAGTTGACAACCATTAGTCTAGGGGAAGGCACTGGAGACCCACTCCAGTGCTCTTGCCCGGAAAATCCCATGGACGGAGGAGCCTGGTGGGCTGCAGTCCATGCGGTCGCTAGAGTCAGACATGACTGAGCGACTTCACTTTCACTTTTCACTTTCATGCATTGGAGAAGGAAATGGCAACCCACTCCAGTGTTCCTTCCTGAAGAATCCCAGGGATGGGGGAGCCTGGTAGGCTGCTGTCTATGGGGTCGCACAGAGTCGGACACGACTGACATAACTTAGTTGCAGCAGTCTAGGGGATACAGAGCTTCTAACAAGTTAATATCATCTTGGGTTGTACTAAGAAAGACCTGGTGTCCTGCTAAAGGGAGGGGGCACATGTCTTACCACATAAGCTCTTGTCGGAGAACACCTGTGGCGTTGACTCTAATTCTGAGTCACACATTTTAAGATGTGCAAATGAAACAGAGAGCTTCAAAAATAGAGTAATTCAGAAGATGAAAGATGGTCCATATAAGGTCTGGTCAGTGGTCTAAGCTTACTTTGGTTTACTGACGATTCAGAAAGAGCCATTTATTTTGTGTGCCTTTATAAAGAAGAGGCAGGTTAAGATGCTGAAAGGCACACTGCAACTTAAAGAATAAGGTGCCTTAAAAGTTGCTTAATTTCTCATTACTGCAAGTTTAAGCAGATATAGGATTAGAGTGTTGTTGGAAGGAATGAATCTCTGTCCTGGAAAAGATTTGAATCTTATGTCTTGCAAGATTTTTGTATTTCCAAAATCCAAAACATTTCCTTGTATTGAAATCAGACATGTAACCTCTTTTTCAGCATCATAGAGATTTTTGCATACATATTAATATGCAAATATAAGCTGGGTAGCCTCACTACCACCTGTATTTTCCCGCAGGCACTATAAACATCCAAGGCTCCCTGAACAGCAAGTCTCACCCATGTTGCTAAAGGCTGGCCACAGTTCCTGACCTTATATATACTATGGCATTGTAGGAAGCACTTAGCAGGAAATTTTCAACATAACTTAGAAAAGCAAGGTCCCAGAGGAAAGGTGAGTAGACTAACTGGAGTTTCCATCACACATTGGGCAAGTAACTATCCCATTCCTACCTAATGCACCCCAAAATGAGCGCATCAGGCAAGCTTGCTGGAGAGATTACATCTGAAGCCATAAGCTAACATTAACTATACGTTTCTCACTCTCAGTCTAAGTAGACTTTTCAAAAATCTGAAGACAATGCCAAAGAATGCTCAAACTACCACACAATTGCACTCATCTCACATGCTAGTAAAGTTATGCTCAAAATTCTCCAAGCCAGGCTTCAACAATACATGAACTGTGAACTTCCTGATGTTCAAGCTGGTTTTAGAAAAGGCAGAGGAACCAGAAATCAAATTGCCAGCATCTGCTGGATCATTGAAAAAGCAAGAGAGTTCCAGAAAAACATCTATTTCTGCTTTATTGACTATGCCAAAGCTTTTGACTGTGTGAATCACAATAAACTGTGGAAAATTCTGAAAGAGATAGGAATACCAGACCACCTGACCTGCCTCTTGAGAAATCTGTATGCAGGTCAGGAAGCAACAGTTAGTGCTGGTTTCAAACAGGGAAAGGAGTACATCAAGGCTGTATATTGTCACCCTGCTTATTTAACTTCTATGCAGAGTACATCATGAGAAACGCTGGACTGGAGGAAACACAAGCTGGAATCAAGATTGCCGGGAGAAATATCAATAACCTCAGATATGCAGATGACACCACCCTTATGGCAGAAAGTGAAGAGGAACTAAAAAGCCTCTTGATGAAAGTGAAAGAGGAGAGTGAAAAATTTGGCTTAAAGCTCAACATTCAGAAAACTAAGATCATGGCATCCGGTCCTATCATGGGAAATAGATGGGGAAACAGTGGAAACAGTGTCAGACTTTATTTTTTGGGGGCTCCAAAATCACTGCAGATGATGACTGCAGCCATGAAATTAAAAGACGCTTATTCCTTGGAAGGAAAGTTATGACCAACCTAGACAGCATACTCAAAAGCAGAGACATTACTTTACCAACAAAGGTCCATCTAGTCAAGGCTATGGTTTTTCCTGTGGTCACGTATGGATGTGAGAGTTGGACTGTGAAGAAGGCTGAGTGCTGAAGAAGTGATGCTTTTGAGCTGTGGTGTTGGAGAAGACTATTGAGAGTCCCTTGGACTGCAAGGAGATCCAACCAGTCCATTCTGAAGGAGATCAGCCCTGGGATTTCTTTGGAAGGACTGATGCTAAAGCTGAAACTCCAGTACTTTGGCCACCTCATGCAAAGAGTTGAATCATTGGAAAAGACCCTGATGCTGGGAGGGATTGGGGGCAGGAGGAGAAGGGAACAACAGAGGATGAGATGGCTGGATGGCATCACCAACTTGATGGACGTGAGTCTGAGTGAACTCCAGGAGTTGGTGATGGACAGGGAGGCCTGGCGAGCTGCGATTCATGGGGTCGCAAAGAGTCGAACACGACTGAGTGACTGAACTGAACTGAAGAGAAGACAACATAAATGCTAACATTAATATTAAACCTAGCTTCTACTCTTATTAGTTTCACTCCTACTCAAGTATGCACCCATGGTATCTGGGTGTATGTTTTTATATTTTTTCTCTAGCTTTTTAAAAATAAATTTACATCATATTATTTCCAATGGAAGTATAAGTTTCTTGTAAATAATAACTTTTTTGTCTCTATCTTCTGATATCTATGAAACTTTACAGTATTTTTAGTACTGTTTGTGCCCATATTTATCTGTGGATAGAATTTATCACCTCCTCTGAACAATATCTCAAGCAACTAACGCTGGAGGGCACAGGATCAATCCATTCTCTAACAGATAGTATATGCTCACCACCCTCTAACTACTCTGTCTCCAAGAGTCTTCACATCTGAAAGTGTCCATCACAGCTGAGCTGCAAGTATGTCCTCAAAAAGAACTGTTGATCCACACTGACTTCACTTCACTCTGAAATTTTCTTACCTCAACAGTGAGGTCATTCATTTCTTTTTAAAGGATCAAAAGTGGCATGAAGCTGTGAGATGAAATAGTCAGCTGGGTGATTTTTTTTTTTTTTTCTATCATCAGGTAGGCACAGCCTGAAATAAGGAAAACTCCATTAACTCCTGGGTCCCATTTGTTCCGTGCCTTGGCTTCTTAGTAGACTGTGAGGTTCCTAAGTTCAAAACTTTTTTGGTTTAATTGCACACAGTATCTAGTAGAGCATGAGGTACACACAGGCCCTTGGTGCCTTCCACCCTTCACATCCCAAGGATGGCAACTCTGTAAAAGAGATTTTTTTCTCTGTGCCCAATTACCTAGGACAACTGACTCTTCAGGTCAGATGGAGTCACTGGGAGGAATCTAGATGAAGACATCGGGCATTTTGTGCTTTGTCCACCTCTAATACTTTGAACTATAACCTGTGTCTCTAAGTTCAGTCTCTCACTGTATCTAACTCCTCTGCTCTCCCCACCTCTCCTGACAGGCACAGTGGTTAAGATCACTCACTCTGGGGTCAGATGCTGTCTGAGCTCAAATCCCAGCTCAGGTGCTTATTAGTACTTTTGTGGCTTAGGCAAGTTACTCAATATCTCAGTGCTTTAGAATCATCATTTTTTAAAACAATAACAATAATAATGCTTCTTCATGAGGTTGTCATGAGAATTAAATGATTTCATAGGTGTCATTCAGGATGGTGTCTGCCACAAAATAAGCTCTTAATAATGTTACCTCTACCTACTTCTGATGATGTACATGAAAGAATGAAAAGTGAGATGCAATGACTGGATGCTCTCTTATGCCAGTGTTCTCACAAAAAACTTCTGTCTACAGAACTACTCACCCTCCCATCCTAGGGTAATTATGGTGACTAGGATTTTTTTTGCTGCTGCTGCTAAGTTGCTTCAGTCGTATCTGACTCTGTGCAACCCCATAGAAGGCAGCCCACCAGGCTCTGCCGTCCCTGGGACTCTCCAGGCGAGAACACTGGAGTGGGTTGCCATTTCCTTCTCCAATGCATGAAAGTGAAAAGTGAAAGTGAAGTCGCTCAGTCGTGTCCGACTCTTCGCGACCCCATGGACGGAAGCCCACCAGGCTCCTCCATCCATGGGATTTTCCAGGCAAGAGTACTGGAGTGGGGTGCCATCGCCTTCTTTGAGGATTTTTGTTAGGTAGCAATAAAGGTCTGACTGCCTCAGTTTTCTCCCTTCACTACAAAGAAATATTGAGATTAGCTGGGTAGATAGTCTGGATGGCCCGGCGGCGGCTGCAGGAGAGTGGGCAGCGGTGCCCTGGCGCTCAGTAGGAGGCGGCCCAGGCTTCAGGTGGCGGTAGGCCTCGCGGCTGCAGCGGCCCATCCATTGGCTACGAGTGCGTCTGCGCCTGTACGGCGGGTTTCTCTGATACCTCAATTGGTAAAGAATCTGCCTGCAATGCAGGAAACCCCGGAAACCCTGGTTCCATACCTGGGTCGGGAAGATCCCCTGGAGAAAGGATAGGCTACCTACTCCAGTATTCTTGGGCTTCCCTTGTGGCTCACTTGGTAAAGAATCCGCCTGCAATGCAGGAGACCTGGGTTCCATCCTTGGGTTGGGAAGATCCCCTGGAGAAGGGAAAGGCTCCCCACTCCATTATTCTGGCCTGGAGAAGTCCATGGACTGTATAGTTAATGGGGTCACAAAGAATTGGACAGGACTGAGCGACTTTCACTTTCACCTTTTCAGGTAAGGAGGGAGCAAAATACCTGTTAATCAAAGAATAGATACAGTTAACCAAACCAACTTCCCTGCAAAATTCACGAAGAAGGGCTAAGACTTGATGCCTACATGTGCTTGATCTTGAAACCTGTGTATGGACCACTAAACAATGGCCTTTCTTGGAATTGCTGACCTTCTCAATCCATTCTTTTAAGGAGAAGGACAAGGTAATGACAAAGGAGCCTGCTTCCTGCCTCCCATTTCTGTCTGATCTCTTTTATTTTGAGGGGAGGCAGTTCATAAGCTGCTTGTCTTTTTTTTCTTTAAGGTTGAGTTCTTCCCTTCAGTCTTTTCTGGTAGAGGGCAGAGTTCCTTCCCAAGTCAATGGGGGTCCTTAGACCCACTAGGAGGGGAAGGAGGAGAAGGAATGAGAACTGCGAAAAACTACCCTTAGAATCATCAAATACAATTCTAACTGAATGACCTGAACTATCAGTTTTAAGGGGCAACTGATGAGGTTAGGTATGGAGGTTGAGAAATGCGATCATCACTGAAGGATTAAAATAAATAGTGCAATGAACCTTCGTCCTTCTCTCCCCATGGCTCGACACCCGCCCGCCTCTTGATAAATACACAAATCTACATGGGTGCACACCATTTCAGAAGGTAATTATCCAAACTGTCTAGAACAAACAAAACAAGCACAAATGTTATGTCCATGTTTAATGAAGACTTTGGAGTGGCTCAGTGAAGTGAAACCCATTCTGCTCCGGTCATGCCTTCCCATCCCTGACCCCTCACACAAGCAGCCAATAAGGGGACTCATTTGAAATTCAGAGGCTCCGAGGCTGGGATTTAATAACAAAACTGGCACCTGTCACTTTTTTCTATATATCGGCTGCACTCTACTGATTTAACCATTAAAAACAACTCATCTGGGGGAAAATATAAAGCGACTGCCAAGGAATATTTACTCTTCAGGCCTCACATGGCCCCTCAATAAGTCGTGAGGTGTGTGTTACTAATTGCAAGGAAAAACACTTTCCAAGAAGTCATTCATGTGGTTTAATTTCCATTACCCCATTCTATTTTTATTTGCCTGCCTTAATCGCATGCTAACTGGGCATGCTTCTTTGCATACACAGCTATTTTTCTGTGATGAAGCTAAAAAAAAACCACCAAACAAAAATACACGTGTGTATGTGCATGTGTGCACGCATGTGCGTGTGTGTGTGTGTTCTCATGTTTCTGAACTGAGAGAGAATGCAAATACAGCCTAGCCAAAAATTATTTCTTGAAATGCTGATATATAGTATAATGTGAAGAAGATATTGTTTAGCCTCATTGATATAAACAGGCAAAATGAATGTAAAGCAAAAATCCATTTTGGAGTCTGACTTACCTAGATGTAGCTATATATTCCTGAAATAGACTAAATACAAAATAGTCCTGGAAAGGCAAGTTATTGCATTTTTTATGATCATAAGAAGTTTTTAAAACGTATCCAAGTGACAGAAACAAAGAATCACCACCTGCACCATGAAACTCTCTGCTTAGAATATAATAGAACAAGAAGAGTGGTCCTAGTATTCTCACTTTTAAGAGTATCTGCTTTCAAGATACCTCACTTTCCTAATTTGAGATCCTTCTGCAACCAATCTCCTAGCAAAACAAACTTGAAAGAAATCAGGTTGGACTAGTCCTCACTATACTCAGTAGGGTCACTTTCTGAGAGATCTGTCATCTATACAAGCTCATATATTTTTAAAATTCTGGTCTAGCTTTAAGTCTCTGACTCCTTTAGATGGTAGAACTAATTTGCCAATGCTAGACATTCATGAGCTAACAGGTTTATAAAACATATATAAGCCAGGATCAGGAGTAAATACAGTAGAATTACTTCCATAGAAAAATCTGAATTGGATGATTGCATCCCCAGAATTTCTGAATGATTCAGTTAATAAAGCAACTTTTAGTGGTCTCTTCTATAGCAAAATTGAATACATGTAAAGCTCAACTTATGAAATAAATAAGGAATAATTTCACTTATGCTTCTAATCCAAACTAAGAAGTACTGTTTTGGCTTTTTTCTCCTTTCTTGACATCAACATCTAGGTTACAATGAAAGTGATCCATTCTTTGTGATATTATGCTTGGCCTTTTATACAGTAAGATTTTATACAGCAATAAGATTACAAAAATAAGAAAATTAATTTAGAGCTTCCCAGTTGGTGCTAGTGGTAAAGAACCTGCCTGTCATTGCAGGAGACAAAAGAGACACAGGTTTGATCCCTGGGTCAGGAAGATCCCCTGGAGAAGGAAATGGCAATCCACTCCAGTATCCTTGCCTGGAGAATCCCATGGACAGAGGAGCTTGTCAGGGTACAGTTCATGGGGTCGCAAAGAATAGGATGACTGAAGCGACTTAGCACAAACACACAAACACAAGACATGAATAATTCTTTTGTGATTTAAATACTTCACAACGTTCTTTACCCATCCTTTAGAAGCAGTGTTAGGAACTGTGTTGCAGTTACTACCTTACAGTGATAGGGAAGGGACCCGTTATGTCTTCTATACTTTATGACCAAGAAAGTGGCTTTTTTGAGTGAAGAGTTGCCTGCTTTCTAGATCAGTCTAAGCTCCTTGTTTGTGAAAAAATAAGTTTCAGGTGAACCTTCCTACAGGTAGAGGACAGCCTTCCATTGGGGCAAGGATATATGCTCTTAAATGTTCATAACAGAATGTCAACTGTGGCCTGCTCATGCATCTAGATCTTTGTTTAATCAATGACCCAGAATATAAACACTTTAGGCAGTTTTCATAAAATCCAGACTTTAATTGCCTTTGATCCTGTACTTGCTACAACCATGTTTGGAGACAACTAATCTTTAGGAAATACAGTGTAATTAACATGTTAACATTCTCTTCCTTTAGGATCTCTGAGATCCATACCTATGTTAGTTAAATCATCAGAAAGAATGCTATTCAGCTGTATTATCTGAGATATTGACAAAAGAATTTCACTAACATAAGTAATAATGTTATACCTTCCTTTTTATAGAAATCACAGAATAAAGGTATCAGTAAGGAATATGTTAGGAGATTATAACAAGATGTGAGAAATAAACTTAGGTGCCTCCCTCTTGATATGGCGCCAAAGACAGGGAGCTATGCATAACAATAGGGATTTATTCATGGAAATGGTTATTTGTTTAGATGTTATGGATATGAGGACAGGAATAGAGATAAGAGCAGAATTAGAGAGCTAGAGAGATCTATCCATCTATGACAGCAAGGGAAATAAGAAGGCATGCCATTTTGGGGCAAGAAATGTTCAAGTATTCTTGAAACACTAAAAGATCAGATTGAGCTACTAGGGACAAAGCAACCAAATTATCCACAAGAACATGTCTGCTGAAGTAGAGGAGGTGCTGAGAATGCTTCATTCTGAGGCAACAGAGACAGGAAGTGGAAAAGAGCTCCAGAGCAATCATCAGAGTCACTGTTTGAGAAAATGTATTCACAACCTCTGGGCCTCCTAGCTTTGATTTTCTTACAGCATGTCCTAAGTAGGTCCCAGTACAGCATGTACTCCCAGGCAAAGCTGTGAGTCTGGCTACTAAGGGAAGAGAAGAACCATAAGGAGTTGGTGCCATCTAGAAGGAAGAGGGAAACGCTTTACCCAGAAGATAAGCTACAGGCACACTTGTCCTCTTCCCCAACAGTCATCCAAAAGTAAAATCTTAAGTAAGAATGAGCGTGCGTGAATAGTCAAAGAAACATAACACAAATGCAAAGATGACAGCAGAGAGGAAAGAATAACTAGATATTCAAGTTCAACCAACACTTTGAAAGATAAATACCAGACTAAATCAAGCAAAGAACTAATACTTGAGAAAAGACACTTAACTGAAAAAACTTTTAAATAAGTCTTAGAGAATCTCATAGAATTAAAAAAAAAAAAACTATATCATCTATTAAAAAAGCACAACTACGTGTCCTGGAATAAGTGAATAAACCTCTGAACTTTAAATATACCAAAGTGTATAGAGTAAATGGCAGAAGGGACACAATAAAGTTAGGAAGGGTTAGGAGAATAATATATGAAGAGTGTCAGAGAATTCTCCCCAAAAAGTTACTGAACAACAAAGAGATTAAAAAAAACATTAAATAGAAATAAACACACATTGAGACTGTGTCTAGACGGAGGCCGACACCTATTTAAAATAGTTCTAAAGATGCCAGAGAGAAGGAAAAGAGTGAACAAGATAAACATATAAGCAATGGAAGAAAACTTCCCAGAGTTAAAGATAAATAAGGTGGCATATTGAAAGATTCCATGGTGAGTAGATTCAGTTTCCAAAGGGGTGAGCATATAGCTATCCTATCCTAAGTTCACTTTTGTGAAATGTCACAAGCATTATTACAAAATCACAAAATGTTTTGAAAAAAAATATTGCCCACAAAGCCAAAAGAATCAGATTGGCATCAGACATTCTGTTGACAATACTGGGTGATGGAAGACAATGAAACCATATCCTCAAGTTCAGAGATAAAATTAATTTGGGAATTTCACACCCAGTCAAGCTAGCATTCATGTGCAAGAGCAAACATTTATTTTAATTGAAGTATAGTTAACTTACTATGTTAGTTTCACATATATAACATGATTGATATTTTTATAGATTATACTTCATATAAAGTTATTATAAAATATTGGCTATCTTCCCTACACATCCTTATTTCTTATTTATTTTATACTAGTAGTTAGTACTTCTTACGGAGAAGGCAATGGCACCCCACTCCAGTACTTTTGCCTGGAAAATCCCATGGACGGAGGAGCCTTGTGGGCTGCGGTCCATGGGGTCGCTAGAGTCGGACACGACTGAGCAACTTCACTTTCACTTTTCACTTTCATGCATCGGAGAAGGAAATGGCAACCCACTCCAGTGTTCTTGCCTGGAGAATCCCAGGGACGGGGGAGCCTGGTGGGCTGCTGTCTGTGGGGTCGCACAGAGTTGGACACGACTGAAGCGACTTAGCAGCAGCAGCAGCAGTACTTCTTAATACCCTTCACCTAGCTTGCCCCCTCCCAACCCTCTCCACTAGTAAACACAAACAAGTGGTTACTAGTATTTGAGTCTGCTTCATTTTTTAATATTCCTTTGTTTTATTTTCTAGATTCCAAATATAAGTGAAAACATACAGTATTTGTCTCTCTCTGTCTGACATTTCACCAAGCATATCCTCCAGGACAAATTGTAAAATCAACTATAACCACAATAAACGGTAAGGGGTAGAAATGAGGAAGGATGTTTTAGATACAGGACATTTACAGTTAAATCTGAATACTTACAGATGCATAACATAAAGGAATAATTTAAAATTAAAATCTCAAGTGATCTCAATACAGGAGATGCTGAGGAGGAGTGAAAATGAAAATATGCTAAGCTTTTTGTCATCTTCAGAGGAACAAAACATACTGATCATCCCCAAACAATGGCCACAAAGTTTAAATGCATAGGCTAAAATTTAGCCAGAATTTTAGAAATAGAAGGAAATGAGATAAATAAAAATAATTCAATCCGTTCATATAAGACAGTGTCAGGAAAGAACAAGGAAGGAAGAGAAGGGAAAAGAGTAAAGAGAGAAGGAAACACAGCTAGTAAACACACAGCGAGGATGACAAGGTCAAGTCCAAGCCCCGCTGTAACCACTCTCATCCGAGCTTATTAAATTCTTCTATTAAAAGAGAAACTCAGGCTTGGTAGAAAAAAAAAAATAATAATAATAACACCATACTCTGGTGGCTCAGTGGTAAAGAATCTACCTGCAATGCAAGAGACGCGGGTTCAATCCCTGGGTTGGGAAGACACCCTGAAGGAGGAAATGGCAACCCACTCCAGTATTCTCGCCAGGAAAATCCCATGGACTGTGAGGTCACAAAGAGTCAGGCACAGCTAAAGCGACTGAGCACACACACACACACAGCTTACAGAAAGTATACACAAAACAAACTGATGTAACAACTTAAAATATAAAGGAGTAAAAAGTAACTCAAAGTTAGAACACACATGAATAAGCTAAAATATCTGCACCACACACAAAGAAAAACATTTATTATCCCTAGAACCTGCTAGTCAGAAGGAAAAAGAGGAGAAACCAACCAATGGAAAGCAGGCCAAATATGTGAATAGTGTGCCTGAAAGCGCTCACGAGTGAAGATAAGCAGCCTCACCTGCGGTAAGGATTGGGCAAGATTTAAAACTGGGTATGATTTACACCCGTCAAACTGGTAAAGTATAAACATTCACAAAAGAATAATAGTGAACAACCTAAATGCTATTCAAGTTGGGAGCTATTAAATGAATTACAGAATATCTATTCTAAGAAATCATTGTAAAAAAGTGTTGTACACCTCTACATAGTGACATGGTAAAAATCTCTAAAAAATACCTGCTAAGCCAAAAAATCATGTATTAGAAGGTAGTATGATTCAACTTTTGTTAAGAAAAATCTGTGTATATGGGTGTATATGTGAATGTAGACATATGTATACATAAATAAATAGAAAAAGAACTATAAGGAAATAAACTGATAACAACATTCCTTCTGAGGAACTATACATGAACTTCTAGAATTACACAGGGATAAATTATGTAAAACCGTGGTTGCAGACATGTACAGCTTTATCTCTTATTCATTTAGCAAACATTTGCTGAGCATCTCTCATATTCAGACTCTATGATGCATACGGATTGCAAAAATAAGTCAGTTTCTACCTCCCCATAGAAGGAAAAGGTAGACTCTGCATTCAAACAAGTTTATCAGGGTGGGGTTGACAGAAACTGACCCTAAATGAAAACAGTGGAATGACATGATGAGGTTTAGGTAAAGTGGGTGGTGGCCTTATCCCAATGCAAATTTTGAACCAAAACCAGCTTATCTCTTATAACAAAGACACTGACACATATATGTATGCACACCCACGAAGATGCAGTGCTGAAACCTTCAATTCTGGTATTTCTTCTTTCTTTTACTCATAAATCCTAAGTCAGAACGCCTGGAGAACAAGGTAATGCCTTCTGACTTCTGATTATGACAAATAATCACACACACACAATAAAATTATATTATTTTCTTTACTGAAACATGTTCTTTTGGCTTTTCCATAATCTGGTTTCCCCACTTAAAAATCCACATATACTCCCACTGTTTGCGCTGTGCTGCTTGTCGTTCGGAGAAAGATAACCTGTAAGTGTGAGAGCCATCCAGCCTCTCATCCAGGGGTCTCGGGTATCCAGGGGTTACATCTGGAGAAGGAATAAAGCTGCATTGGTAAGGCTGCAGAGCACTTAATTTATGGCAGAAGGGAGAGCTAAAGCCATGGAGAATACAAGTGAAAATCAGAAAATAATACAGTAGAATACATACCTTCGTTTAGCTCCTAAGGCTCTAATACTGTGTTGAAGTTACATGATCTTGTATTTATACACTATTTGGGTTTAAAGTTGGTATATTATAATGAATAATTTAATAAAGCTACAGCCTAAATGCAAAGGGAGGAGGAAAAACCAAAATGTAATTATAACCTTGTGAAATGCTTTCCACAACAGCAAGAAGTCTTAAGGGCAAGTGGATTTAATAGATTCAATGACTAGCATATCATAATAATTCAAATTTTATTTTCTTTCTTCTGCTTTTCCAAGCTCAAAAATAATGCTTGTTGTTTCATTAAATATCGTGAACACTGAATTCTGATGGTAGAATAATATTGTAAATTTGAGTTGAAGATTTATTTTTACTATTAGTCTTTACATATATCAATGTATAGTTCTCCAAATTAAGACCTTCCATTATCTACAGCTGACTATGTAATAAGAGCCACTAAAAAGTAAAAATTATAAATTTAATAAAAGCATATCATAATTACCTGGCACAGTCCCGCAACTGAGTGTTTTGGGTACTTAATTTTGTTAAGTAAGGAATTAAGCCCTGTTAGTTTCAACCTATTTGGAAAATCTTTTAAAAGTACACCCATCCGTCCTCCTTCTTAATAAGTGGAATTAAATTTCTTGCCAATTATGAGCAATATTTGTTAAATGTGCCATGGTTGGAAAAACCACAGTTGGCAAGACCAGGGCTCATTAAAAAAAAAAATAGGAGGTTAGGATTAAAACATTAAGGTTAACATTGAATGCATATGTATGTATTTTAAAAAGAAAACAAATTCTCCAAAGTAAATGTATACCAAAAACCCTCCCAGAATTGCCAGAGAGCTCCTTTCATAAATTGCTTTCTTATGTAATTCAAAAAACATTCCTTTTTGGAGATTCTCTCTCCTAAAAACCACACCTCTTTTAAAATGTTTCCATCCAGTTCCTAATAACTTGCAATTTTAAATCATTTATGCTTTGCATTCTTCTTGTTTCAGCTTTTCAAGTATCAGCAATGTCTTTTGTGACCACTTGACCTTTTCCCAAACTGTCAAAATGCCCAGATGATGCCCAATTAGATGTACAAAAAAAGGAAATGTATTTCTGCATTTGACCTTCACTTCTATTTCGAGCCCACACAGATAGGAACTCAATTTCAGTCAACTGGGGATTCTACCCTCTTTTTGTCTTGGAGTCATGTAAAAGTTCAGAAGCATTCTAAGGTGCATCTGATCCCTGGTATATCTTCATTAAACATGGGCTTACTCTCACACAGCCACATCTCCATTTTTTATGAAGCTATCCATCTATACAGGTCCCCCTACATCCTTCCTTGTTTCAGAGACTGTGGTCTCTTCAAGGGCCACTCTGGGATACTTGGAAAATCTTCAGCTTGGAAAGTGCAGGAAACCTTCTTCCTGGTGCTCCCACACACCTTAAAACATTCTTCTGATCTGTCTACCATCCCAGCTTGGAGGATTTAGAGAAATTCTCATTCTCTAAACTCCAGGAACAGTAGTTAAGTTGGAGGTGAGTTATGTTTTAGATGCCCGTGGAAGAGACAAGTATTTAACAGGAAATTGGGAGGGCTCAAGAGAGTGATCTGAGCTGGGGGATATGTGATTGCCAGCCTGCTGTTAAATCTTATGGATGGATGAGACTTCACAGGGAATGAAAAGAGAGGAGCAATAAATAGGAAAATGAAGAATTGTAATACAACATTGGAAGCATATCAACAGATACACAGTGCTGAGGAGTACCCCAAGAAAGACTGCACTTGGTGGAGTTATGAACATTTAAACGACCTGTCAGCTGGAATCACCTGCCTTACTCACTAATGTTTTCATTCACCTCTTCAAACCAGTATGTAGAAGTGCTACCATGGTTAAGGCATTTCACTGGAGTTGGGGTTACAGTGATGAAGAAGGCAGATGGGGCCCCACTTTCACAGCTTATGGGCAAAGCAACCTCATGATATAAACTCTGTATTTCCTACCTGCTCTCAGACAAAGGGGTAATTATTTAAGTTTGTATCTTTTCAATATATGGATATTAAATGAGAATGAATGGAATAAACACTTGAGATACTTGTTCATTAGTGAAGTACGTGGGCTGTAATACAGAGATCTGGATTTATTTAGGTTGTCCAGAGACTGTTTTATGTCTACACTCTTCAGTTCAGTTCAGTTCAGTCCCTCAGTCGTGTCCGACTCTGCGACCCCATGAACCGCAGCACGCCAGGCTTCCCTGTCCATCACCAACTCCTGGATGTCCATGTTCAATCCATGTCCATTGTGTCGGTGATGCCATCCAACCATCGCATCCTCTGTCGTCCCCTTCTTCTCCTGCCCTCAATCTTTCCCAGCATCAGGGTCTTTTCAAATGAGTCAGCTCTCCGCATCAGGTGGCCAAAGTATTGGAGTCTCAGCTTCAACATCAGTCCTTCCAATGAACACCCAGGACTGATCTTTAGGATAAACTGGTTGCATCTCCTTGCAGTCCAAGGGACTCTCAAGAGTCTTCTCCAACACCACAGTTCAAAAGCATCAATTCTTCTGCACTCAGCTTTCTTTATAGTCCAACTCTCACAGCCATACATGACTACTGGAAAAACCATAGCCTTGACTAGATGGACCTTTGTTGGCAAAGTAATGTCTCTGATTTTGAATATGCTATCTAGTTTGGTCATAACTTTCCTTCCAAGGAGCAAGTGTCTTTTAATTTCATGGCTGCAGTCACCATCCAACTCTGATTTTGGAGCCCAGAAAAATAAAGTCAGCTGCTGTTTCCACTGTTTCCCCATCTATTTGCCATGAAGTGATGGGACTGGATGCCATGATCTTAGTTTTCTGAATGTTGAGCTTTAAGCCAACTTTTTCACTCTCTTCTTTCACTTTCATCAAGAGGGTCTTTAGTTCTTCTTCACTTTCTGCCATAAGGGTGGTGTCATCTTCACCCTTATTGATATTTCTCCTGGCAGTCTTGATTCTAGCTTGTGCTTCCTCCAGCCCAGCGTTTCTCATGATGTACTCTGCATAGAAGTTAAATAAGCAGGGTGACAATATACAGCCTTGACGTACTCCTTTTCCTATTTGGAACCAGTCTGTTGTTCCATGTCCAGTTCTAACTGTTGCTTCCTGACCTGTATACAGGTTTCTCAAGAGGCCAGTCTGGTGGTCTGGTATTTCCATCTCTTTCAGAATTTTCCACAGTTTATTGTGATCCACACAGTCAAAGGCTTTGGCATAGTCAATAAAGCAGAAATAGATGTTTTTCTGGAACTCTCTTGCTTTTTTGATGATCCAGCAGATGTTGGCAATTTGATCTCTGGTTCCTCTATCTTTTCTAAAACCAGCTTGAACATCTGAAAGTTCATGGTTCACATATTGCTGAAGCCTGGCTTGGAGAATTTTGAGCATTACTTTACTAGAGTGTGAGATGAGTGCAATTGTCTACACTCTTAGCTATCCTCTAGATGTAAAGACTGTGTTTGGACATTCACAAAGAGCCACTACTCCCTAAGTCCAGTCTAATTCCTCTACAATCAATGACTTCATCCATTTCTGTCTCATAGAATCCAAGCAATTGCAAAAATTTGGCAAAGATACTGATTTCATGAAATTGATCAGAGACATGAAAGAAAAGGGGCTTCCCAGGTAACGCTAGTGGTAAAGAATCTGTCTGCCAATGCAGAAAATGCAAGAGACAGGGGTTTGATCCCTGGGTCAAGAAGATCCCCTAGAGAAGGAAATGGCACACCACTCCAGTATTCTTGCCTGGAAAATTCCATGGACAGAGGAGCCTGGTGGGCTATAGTCCAAAGGGCCGCAAAGAGTCATACACGATTGAGCACGTGCACATGCGCGCGCACACACACACACACACACACACAAAGGAATGATATAAAATTCAAGGACTTCCCTTGTGATCCAGTGCTTGAGACTCTGTGCTTCCGTTGCAGGGGCCATTGGTTTGATCCCTGGTAGGGAAACTAAGATCCTGCATAGCGTGCTCCCCTTTAAAAAACTATAAAATGGAGATATATGTTTAAATTTCTAGTTATACTTTTATCAGCAATTTGAAGGTATTATCCCACTGGCTCAAATGGTAAAGTCTGCCTGCAGTGTGGGAGACATGGGTTCAATACCTGGGTCAAGAAGATCCCTTGGAGAAGGAAATGGCATCCCACTCCAGTATTCTGGCCTGGAAAATCCCATGGATGGAGGAGCCTGGCCGGCTACAGTCCATTGGGTTACAAAGAGTTGGATACAACTGAGCGACTTCACATTCCACTGTTCTGGCTTCCATTTGTTATTATTAACAAACCAACTGTCAAATCAGTTTTCAATTAACCAATGAAGGATAATCTACTTTGAAGTTGCTTTCTTTGGGGTTTTTTGTTTGTTCTTCAGCTTAATTGTGCATTTCACTTTATGATTCATTGAATTTGAATCTGAGGATTGTCCATCATCAATTCTTGAAAAATCCCACAATTTTCTCTTAAAATATTGCCTCTCTGTCATTCTCTTATATCTCATGGATGTTAGTTTGACTTTTCACCTTATTCTCCACTCATAAATTTTGTATCATTTTATCTTTCTGTTCTAAATTCATGTGATTTCTTCATTTATACCTTTGTATAACTAACTTGTTTTGTAGCATGATCTAATCCAGAGATCAGCAAATTATGACCCAAATCCAGACCACAACCTATATTTGTATAGCTTGAGAGATAAGAAAGGTTTCACATTTTTGAAAGATTATTAAAAACAGAAGAAAATTATGAGACAAAGGGCAATAACAGCAAAGGGAGTACGAGTCAAAAAGACAAGAAAATTTTGGTCCTTTACAGAAAATATTTGCTGACCCATCATTTAATCTGCTATTGAAAATTTCCACAGAATATTTGATTTCTCTTACCTTTTTTATTTGGTTCTTTTTCAAATTGTCATTTTCTTTAACTCTTGCTTCTGATACATATTGTTGATTTATTTTTATATGTCTAATAATTTTTAATATTATATATCCTAAAATTTCAATATCTGAAGACTTTTGAGTCTGAGGTTTGATTCACTGCTTGTCATTTCTGTTGACTCTCACTCATGTGTTTTTTTTTTTCTTTTTTCCTTATGGTTTTGTTATTCTTTCATTGTGAGTTCTTAACCATTGATACACTATCTCAGGCAAATCTTTTCTGTGCTGATTTTGAAGTTATCATTTCTCAATCTTTATATATATATATATATATTACTTATAATACAGGGGTATTACTCTGCTAAATATATGAGTTTGGCTTTTTGTCATAGTCCACATTAAGGAGCTCTCCAGGGGAGTCTAGAAGACTGGAGGAAGGAAATAAAACCTGCCAGCCACTCTTTTGAGTGTTGTCCCAGAATGGGCACTTAGTTTGATAGCAGAGTGATTCTTCTAGCTTCTTTTGGCATTCCCAGAAATCATCCACCCCCCTGCTTCAGAAGTATTGCTCCATCAGGACAGTGCCCCCCACTCAGAAGTCTGAGTACTAGCTCTATTGGGCCCCTTCAGAGCTCCTGAGTAAGTGGAATACTCTTTTCAGAAGTCTGAATCCCAATCTGTATTGCCTCTGAATTCACTAAGTTTATTGCTTCTAGTAATTCCAATATCTTCACTCTGTGCCCCCAGGGCTAGGAATGGTAGCTGATTTCTATAGTTCTTATATCTTTGTTACCTCAGTGTTTCTACTTTGCTTTTTTCAGTCCTCCAACCCTTGTTTAGCAATTTCCTATATTAAATTCTCTCTGTTGACATATCTGTTTCTGTTCTCCTGACCACAACATCTCTGTGAATGTGTTCAGTTAATACTTGCCTACAGTAATTCCCAAATGACTAAAAGATCATAGAAGGGATAAGCTGGGCTGGGCAGTATAGCTGCACTAGATGATTTCCTCTAATGTTTGTTCTGATTAGTCAGTGAGTGTCAAAGATACAATGGCTGTTAAAGAGTTTGAATTTCAACCAGGCCTGTGCCTGTACACATGAGATCATCTCTTTGACATTTAGTGTTGCTGATACCCGAAACTTAATTTGTATATGTTTCATTTTCTTATAAATGCTTCTGCCAGACAAAAGCCTGCTATAGTAATGTTAAAGATCAACCAAGAAAATTTGTGGCTCGACTTTCTTTAATTTGCTACTGTATAATGCAGACCAAAGGAAGGTACCCAACCAGTCATTGTGCTATTTGCTTAATTTCAGTTTTTTCTCTTTAACCTTTCTTTCTTTCTTTCTTTTTGGCTATGCCGCAGGGCTTGCAGGATCTTAGTTCCCTGACCAGGGATTGAATCCAAGCCCAAGGCAGTGAAAGCAGAGTCCTAACCACTGGACCATCGGGGAATTCCCCCCATGCCAGTTGTATTGTTTTATTTGAACATGAACATCTTTTTCTGCACCAAATATTGAGCCTCTGTTTCTAACTTATCAAATAAGCTCAACTACATCCATGTCCCAGATAATTATGTTCCTTGGGGAGCTGATATGGACTTCCCTGGTGGTGTTGATGGAGCTCAAGGGAATGGTGGGAAAGCATGGTATCAGGAGTGTGGAAATGTGATTAAGATATATCTTTATGGTCATAAAGATCATGTTAAATTGAATGTATTTGGGTTTTTATGGGACTTCCCTGGTGGCTCAGACAGTAAAGCGTCTGTCTACAATGTGAGAGACCTGGGTTCGATCCCTGGGTTGGAAAGAGTCCCTGGAGAAGGAAACGGCAACCCACTCCAGTACTCCTGTCTTGAAAATCCCATCAATGGAGGAGCTTGGTGCAGGCTACTATCCATGGGGTTGCAAAGAGTCGGGCACGACTGAGTGACTTCGAAGTTACTTTGTGGGTTCATATAGGCCCAGGGCTAATCTAAACTCATTTTCTCAACAAGAGCCCAGTTGGAAATGTTCAGTATTGACTAAATTTATGAAACTTTACATTAGTCAATAGAAAATCTTCCGAAGAAAAAAGTGTATACAGCTTCTATAGACTTGATATCTACATGAACTGTGATTGCTTTTGTCCTAGATCACTTCCCAACACAATGTTTCTCACACTGACATCTGCAAGCCACCTAGAGCATGGCCACCTAAAGCAACTAAAGTAAAAAACGCTGCTGACTCAGATTTGATGGGAATGGGTTCCAGGAATGTGAAATAATATTTGGGAGCCATTTTATTGCTAGGAGTTGATAATATCCTTGTAGTTGAATACATAATAATCGACAACATGTATGAGCATGTATCATGTACCAGTTTTAAGTATTTCACATGTGCTTCAAATTATTTAAATTTCAGGAAAATTCTGTTATTATCTTCATTGTAGGAATTAGAAATAGAGGCATAGCACATTATATAATTTGAATAAAACTGCACAGTTTCATAATTGGTAGATGCAGGACTTATACTGATATAGTCTGACTCTATCACTCCACTTAACTACACTATGTTGCCTGTGTGGTAACCATCAAGGCTCACACAAGGCAATTATTCCCCTTTCTGAAATCTCAAAGTTCCAAAGAATCATCAAAATTTGAGCACCAAATTTTATACACGAGAAATACAAAATCCTTAGGCCCAAAACTTCTTACTCATACCTAAAAACAAAGAAACCTACCTACACTTTCACAAAGAATTAATAGAGCCCTTTATTCATGTTTCTTCAGTGAAATATTTTTATATCAATGAACTAATCAATAACAGTTGAATTAAATTTACCTGGAAATACATCCAAGCTTATTTATCATTTTCTTTCAAGGAAAACACATCTGGTATTTCTCTATGCCAAGAAAGTTTGGGAAATATTTGAACTGCTCTGAATACTCAAAACAATTCCATATCTCAGTGTATCTCACAGGTGTTTAATTTGTAAGATGCAGAGAGAATACCATAGTACTGTGATAACACAGGGGTGTTTTACAATAAAAAGCAACAATATAGACAGAATGTTAGAGGACTGAGAGGGAAATTTTTTTCAAAAAATAGGAGAAAAATTATATGTGATTCCTTTTAATACACTTGAATGTGTTTTATGGGGAGGAGACAAATATTGTAGAAAATCACCTGTCAAACAGCTAATATCTTTTAATAGCAAATTATTAAAAGGTGCTTTATTGAATTTACAAATTGAAATTAAGTGTTTTGTTTTATTGTACTTATTCTATGATTTCTATGAGTATGGAGGTTAGCAAAATATATTAGTTAGAGTGATAATCTTTTTTTGAAAGTACTGATGCAGGGAGATAAACTTTGTTGAGAAGATACTGATCTATCTTTTGGTGATCAGTGAAGGAGGGAGATTATTTAAAGAGTCTTTTGATATAGTAGTATTTCATAATGAGAAATAAATAAACAAACAGTAAGGGAGAATAGAGATTAGAAGTGCCAACAGGGGCACGGGAACACGACGGCTCAGAGCATATGCCGTGAAGCCATCTAGAAATGGATTTGAATCCTGCATCCATGACTGACAATGTGAACCCTGACTGGTTTTATGAGTACCTTAGAGACATTACTTTGCCAACAAAGGTTCGTCTAGTCAAGGCTATGGTTTTTCCTGTGGTCATGTATGGATGTGAGAGTTGGACTGTGAAGAAGGCTGAGCACCGAAGAATTGATGCTTTTGAACTGTGGTGTTGGAGAAGACTCTTGAGAGTCCTTTGGACTGCAAGGAGATCCAACCAGTCCATTCTGAAGGAGATCAGCCCTGGGATTTCTTTGGAAGGAATGATGCTAAAGCTGAAACTCCAGTACTTTGGCCACCTCATGTGAAGAGTCGACTCATTGGAAAAGACTCTGATGCTGGGAGGGATTGGGGGCAGGAGGAGAAGGGGACAACAGAGGATGAGATGGCTGGATGGCATCACCAACTTGATGGACGTGAGTCTGAGTGAACTCCAGGGGTTGGTGATGGACAGGGAGGCCTGGCGTGCTGCGATTCATGGGGCTGCAAAGAGTCCGACATGACTGAGAGACTGATCTGATCTGATCTGATCTGATCTACAGCAGAGACTTTTTTTTTTTTTTTTTTAATGTGTGCCCGTTGCAGGTACTCAATACAGAACTCAGTCACTGAGTAGTGTAACTTTCACTCTAGGGTACAAATTCTATTTCTGGAACATTTTCTGCAGAGAATGTCTCTTCTTCTTTCTTGACTAAAGTTTTCTCTGACCATATTCCAATCCTTCCTTCCTTATTTTCAGTTTATTCCTTTTCATCTCTACCCTTGAAAAACTCTATGCTTGTACCTTTGCTTTAATATCTATAAAAACGTAGGGTTTTCCCTACTTATACATTTGTTTTTCCTCAGTAAAACATAAGGTCCTTAAGGCCCCATGGTCATCTTTGCATCAGTAGCTCTTAGCTGAGGGTCAGGTATATGGTGGGTAGTTAGCTTTTGCTAAGTAAATGAACAAATGACAGAAATAAGTGAATAAATAATGACTTAATTAGGATTTTGTTTGTTAAATTACTTTAAGGTTCATATTGGAATGTAGAATTTGTTGTAAATCACAGAAGAGTATTTGCAGATATAAAATAATTAGTATTTTAATATTCTGCTGGTGGTAGTGCAAATTATTTTAGTTACTTTGTAGATCAAATTGTTAGGAGTCTTACAATTATGCATTTCATATAAACCAAAGATTCAATTTCTTGATATGTAAACTCAAGAATCCTTGGCACACGTACACCAAGAGACAGATGCAGCATTTTCAATCATCATTGTTTAAAAAATCAAAATAGCATAAATGAATGCAGGTAGTAATAAAAGTGAAATATTTACAGAATAAAATACTAAACCATAGTATAAAAGAATGAACTAGATCAATATTATATCTACATTAATACCAAAAACATGGTTGAGCAACAAAAGCAAGCTAATAATTATATGTGCAGCATGAAATCATTCATAATTTTAAATACACACTATATATATTTTTAGTTTTATAGTCTCACTGGATTCAAATATGGGTATGTAAAACAGACTAAAAAGAGTAAAAAATGTTCATGTAGCACATGGCATTATCTCTAGGAATGGCAATAGAGAATCACAATGTAGGAAAAGAAAGATCAAAAAAGACTTTAGTTTTCTATCTTACAATTTAAGAACAGAATCCTTATTTTCTTACTTTCCAAAAATAAAATAACAAAAGACAGATGTGAGAGAAAACAGGAGAGAAAGGGAGAGAATGGTCTAGGCAGTTCAGTTGGCAGAAGTGTTCAGGGAAGGAAAAGTGTTTTGGGGTTATTCCATATATCTCTTTACTGACAAAGGTATCTCTTTGATACCAGGAGTTACAAGGATCTGACACTAATAATGAGCTGAGTAGGACAAACCTCATCTTCACTGCATCTCAATTTTCTGTTTCTCAAGAGGAGGTAGATGGAACCTGTACTCCAACCTCACTTTCACCATCACCCAGTTCAGGCCATGTCTTCCTACTCTTTGGTGCGGTTTGTCTCTGAATGGCCAAATTAACATCAAGGTCCAATTTAAAGCCCATTGAGAGGAAAGTACCTGTTTACCTTTGATGGAATGTAATATGTTATCCTTGCTGGGTATATTTAACTTCACTATTGAGTAGAGACAAACATTAATGGCTTTGATGACAGGTGAGGAGAACCCTAGAACTTTTCAGAGCCTCCTGAAATTTCAACAATCAATATCTTTCTAGTTAGCTACTTGGAAACTGGTTCCTGTCACTCTCACTGAAAGGGAAACTTCAAATGCCAGTAAGTCAAGTCATTGTCTTCATATCTTAGAAAGAACTGGGATTAAAATCTGAATCCATGACTTCTGAACTCTCAATCTTGCTTCAGTAAGATACTCCTGACAACTTTCTCTCTGACCTCTTCCATTTGCCTAGCATATCTCTAAAAAAATAAATAAATAAATTCTCTGTTCGCTTTAACCCTCTTGTTATCACTAATTGATTCTGGATGCTTTACTGTCCTTATCTGCAGGGCCCTGCCTGCTTTAACTGATGTGGGTTGTAGCGCTTCCTGTACAGCATTGCAGTAGCCCACACCAGGCTGACATGAAACCTCAGCGAGGGTTTATTAGTTTGTTTCTCCACTGTTCTTTTCTGAGGAATTGCAGCCTTGGAAGTTATAATAATGACTGTCCTCAAGACTGCTCGGGCCCCCTACTACCCTGTCGGAGTTTTCATATTTTCTCGTGTGCTTACTCCATTTCTTAATATGCTTCCTCGGAGTTTAATTCTCCCGTACCACTGTATTCAGTTTTCTCATTTTTACTCTACTATGTACACATCATCACCGGGGCAATAGTATTCAACTTAATCTCATGTTTTCCTACTTTCAATAAAATCGTACCTGTCCATAAGCAGGAGAGCTAACACAATTTCTCCTTCAATGACATTAGCTATGGTTGGTAACAGAAAGTTGCAGTTCTCCAATTCAGTAACTCCTTTGATCCTTCATGGGTCTTTAACCCAGCAGATGTCTGGGGAATCCAAGTCCCTTCGGAGTTCTACATTATGAGAGTTCAACTGACCTCACCAGCTGCTTTTCTCTCACCTACCGTTTCAATGGCCTACAGCAGATGCCCCATAACACTGTCTTTGTTTTATGGGTTTTATTTCTCTCTCTCTCTCTCTCAAGCTCCTAAACTCAGAGTACTCTACACCTCTCCAACCTCTAATATGCCTAGGTTACTTTGCAGAGCATGTGAAAATTTCAGAGAAATTATGTCAATCATAGGGTTTCTAATATTGAACTTTTTTTTTTCTTGGAGGGGAGGATGTGGTGATGATGGTCGGAAGAGAAAGGCAAATCTTACCTTGTTTTCACTATTGATATGAGGCTCTTTTTTCCGTATTCACCAATGTCCAGTTAGGACTTTGTTCTGTGAGCCCAGAGCTGATCTACTTCACATCCTAAAGTCCCTCACCCCAAGCAGAAGAGGAAAAGCTCTGCTCTGCAAAGAACTGCTGAGGTTCCCACAATGCTGAATTGTTAGAAGGCATTCTCATTCCCTAATTTTCTTCAGGCAACTGAACTGGACATAAGAGAATGTTCTATTTTTGACCTGTTTCTCAGGAATTACTCTATTTTTACCAACTATGAAAATAAAAATATACTTGAGTTGCTAAATTCAAGAGATTTCAGTCCAGTGTGCTTCAATAAGAGACAACAGGAAAACCATGCATGTTAGTCCTAATGAAACTCCTCTGTAGTCAGCATCCAAGCAAAATGCTGTGATGGAGTGAATAAGGGCTCAGATTCTGGGATCAGAAAGATTCCAGTTTGATCTGGTCCCTGCTTGTAATTATGTGTGGTTTGTACGTCACATAACCGGTGTAAGCCTCAGTTTACTCCTCAGTAAATTAGTCATCATAATAGCAGTTTTCTTCATAGGATTATTTTAGGGATGAAAGGAAATAATCTATTTAGAATGCTCAGCACAGTTCCTAGAACACAATAAGCCCTTATTCCATATTATCTGTCATATTCTGCAAATGTAAGCTTATTTTAATATTAAAAATATTCATTTATGTCATCGATTACAAGAAGTTTTTGATTATCATCTTGAGATTGTCACTTTTTCCATTTATGAGGAAGATCAAGAGTTGACAGAATTTTGAAAAATGAAACAAAAAGACAGTCTGTCACAGACTGAATTTTTACAGATTGCGATAATTCCCTGCTTAGTCATAAAGTGGAGAATTTTAGAACTGAAAGGTATCAACATCAAGTTTATTACAGTACTTCGAAGTTTCATAAAAACTTTACAGTGTGTTTTATGAATGATTCCTCCTATATCCCCATGAGGGAGTCTAGCATTACTCTCTGTATTTCAAAGGAGAGCAAACGAAGGGTGGGAATATTTGAAATGTCACAAAGCCAAGTTAGTACTATCTCTGATGAGAGGTGTACTGTGTTTTCTGAATGGCCTCATTCCCAACCAGGAGGAGACTTGTACTTCACATTCCTGGAGAGAATCCACTATACGTGGCAGATTCCCAGAAATGTATACACACCACCATTTTAAGAGAACAGTTACCGAGTTTCTATGAAATTTCCTTTCAGTGACCTGGGCTAAATGCTCCATACTGAAGCCCCATAGCCCAGCTGGGTCACTGAGGATCTCACAGGGTCAGAGACTCCCAATCCCTAAATAAATGTGGGAGATCAGAGAAACCTCAGGCTCTCCTCAGCTACAAACTTAGTGCAAATGTATTGTTAACAATAAACTCAAAGACTTCTTCTTGGGACCCAGGATGATGGAAACTTCAGGGGCATGTAGATTCATAGGATAGGAACCTGGAAACAAAAATATTTCTTTAAGAAGCTATATTATGTAATGAAGCTCCTTTTTCCATAAACCTGTGTTAAAAACTAGTCCAGAAAGTGTTTGGATGTCTGTCTAGTCACTTTCACAGTTATAAAATGTCTGCAGATTTTTTGGAATCAGGACAAAGGCACTGGGTCCACACAGCAGTGAAGGTTGTTACTCTAAGAACTTCCCCTCATAGTACAACAATAATTCATTTTTTCCTGTGCTACTTTTATCCTTTCACCACTTTAGTTTATTCATCTGTAATTGAAGATGATAACCATTAGGAAATTACTCAAAGAAGAAATGTGGGATTGTTAATAGATAAGTAGCACATCAGCCAAATCCATGGTTGTCCATTCTCCTGGCAATGGAGAATAGAGACAATATAAACCGCGGTAGACTAGAAATAGAATAGAGTTAATATGAAAGACAGGAATCTGTAGATATTTTCAAGGACATTCATTTTCACATCTCAGGCCATCAAATGTTTTCTCAGAGCTGCCAACCATTAACAAAGCAAAGGAGGAGGGCTCCTACTTCACACTCTTCTTTGTCCACCCATCCATTAGACTTGTGATGTATCAAATTAGATGGCAGACAGTAAAAAGAAGGGAAAATGCTTAAGCTATCCACATTAGACATAATCAGCCCCTGATCTGTTCTCTCTGCAAAAATCAAGATGGATAGATAGATGCCAAATATCCACTGTCTCTGCGAGTTCCTTGATTGAGGTCAGTTAAGATTTAAAAGCAGAAGTGATCAAGTTTCCCAATTTCAATTCCCCGTCATCCAAAGCTATATGGCAGGATTTCTCCTCCTTGACACTCCAGGAACTTGGGGCCAAATCATTTTTGTCATAGAAGTTGCCTGTAGTTGTCTGTTCACGGTATTCTTGGCCTCTACCCACTAGATGCCAGCAGCAAGCCCCTGAGTCGTGATAACCAAAATATCTTTAGACCATGTCCAGTGTCCCAGGGGGATACTCCCAGCTGAGTGGTTATTTTTTTTCCTCATACCAATTGTAAGTTACTTTTTCCATAATCTTTCTACTGTGAGAAAAAAATCTCAGCAAAGTTGACACAGGTTGGCTTGAGTGCTCCTCTCCTCATTTTGCTTTCTGTCTTTGTCTCCCTCTCTGGCTCCCTACACACACACCCACACACACACACACTTTAAGTTTTTATCTTCCAAGCCTGCATGTTAAGGATGAGAAGGAGCCCATGGGTTTGTGCTGCCACATTACCTCTTAAGCCTTTTGAAACTTATAATTCAGCAGATAAAGAGTCATACAGTAACCTGGTTTGCCAATCTCCTATTCAAAGCTGATAGGAGTTCTGTGCCATAATATTAGCCAAAATAAAATTTTTAAAGCAAAAAAAAAAAAAAAAAAAAAAAAAGAACCCGACCAAATGACTCCCTTGTAGACTTAGCACTTTACAGTCCAACACGGAACATTCTTTTCTTTATGAAACATTCTTTTGTGCTGTAAAGAGAGTGTATAGAAGGATGTTTAATGTGTCGTCGAGAGGGAAATTATTAGCGTATTATATACGAGGCAGTCATACAGCAAGAGAGTGAAGCTTGTGTTTGCCCTTAAAGGAGATGCAGTCATATAATAGAGCGCCTTAGAGCTAGGGTTTACTGTACTTTGGGAATTAATCACATAAACTATAAATTGGGTTCAACAGGCTGGCTGGGTAAATAGGCGCAGCTAATGAGGACACTATGAGATCTTATAAGAGAGCTGACTGCCGCAGGACAAATAGTTCATGGCGCACCTGATGGAAAGCTAGAAGACATCAAAGCATAAAGGATTAGTGCTCTCACAGTGTTGAGAAATGGCCGGGGGGAGATTCACCAACTTATTACCCACATCCAAGCTAATCCTGTTATCTGCAAAATATAACTGTGTTCAGGAACTGCCACCACCTCAACTTGCAGAAGCATAATTTTGCGTTTCCCTGAACAAAAGTGCAGGAAATTTTCCTCCGACAAAGAAAAACAGAAGATGATGATGATTTTGAAAGATTTTCTCCTTCCTCCATATTTGGCTGCATGTATGAAAACATATAGAATAGAAAAGCTTCTGTGTATCTAAGTGGTGTGGCAGGGGATGGAAAGAGAGCTGCAGAGAAGAAGCTACTGTGATTTTTCCAAAACTCCTGCTTGTCGGGGAAATGAGTAGCAGTGGAAGAAAGGACATACCTCTTTTGCAATTAAATCTGTACTCATTTCAAACAGGCTGGATTTACCTTTGCAAACCAGGCAGGCGAGCACTTGATTTGAAGGTAAAAAGGGGAGTGAGGAAGGGCCCAGCCCATTTGCTGCCCTTCCTGCCCCTGCAGCTCGCCCAGGGTATTGATTGCTGGGTGACACCCACCTGATCCCAACAGATGATCTCTGCAGGGGAAAGGGGCAAAACCCCCAGCTCCCGGCCAATCTGCCTTGGGGAAAGTGGCTTCCTGAGCTAGAGCTGACATTCGGTTCAGGCTTGTTTATGCAACTTAAGGGTCACACCGTTTGGAAGCGAAATGCAATTTCTCCCCAGCCTCTTACTGATTACGGAGGCAGGGAGCGAGGCTGAAGCTGGTTCAGCCACTAGCCAGCCTCCATCTCCCAGGGGCACCCTTTCCCTCTGCTGCTCCCTTTGTCTAGCTGAGCTGATGATAGCAGGGCTTGCGGGTGAGTAGAGAGGAGAGACTCTGCCTTGCCTATTGGCAGGGCCGTGCCTAGCACAGAGCCTGGCTCATGGGAGGAGCTTAAATGGTTATCAAGTGAGCCTCTGGGTGCTTACCGAAGTCTGTTTGACAAATTTGACCCTATGGAAACTTAGGAAAGTGTACTGTTTTCCAGGATAAAGTTATATCAGAGCAAATTTTGCAACAGAACTCTTCTCTTGCAGAAAATCTGAGGATCGTAGTTATATGATTTGCCTGAAGAAATAACAAAAGAGAAAAGATCTTTGAAATGATGCTCACACACACACAAATGGTTTGGATTTTTTCTGTCTTCATTCTAATAGATTTCTCTGTTATAATTAGAATTTCTGAGGATTAATGCGCCCACACGCCCCTGCCCTCCTTGCTCTGCCCCACTTTCCTCTAAATCCCTTTCCACTCAGCTTCTAGGTTTTCTTTTCTCTGGTTTTCCTGTGTGCTTCCTGAATACCCATTCTGCCTCCCATGAAGACCTGTCTTGCTTTTTGCCTATACCTCCCGAGAGGGCTCTACTCTCTTATCTCCACTGCAGAGTTCCCCCCTTTCCAAGATTTCCATGATCTCTCTTGGGGCTTCTCAGGTGGTGCTAGTGGTCAAGAACCCACCTGCCAGTGCAGGAGACATAAGAGATGGGTGTTCAATCCCTAAGTTGGGAAGATCCCCTAGAGAAGGGCATGGCAAACCACTCCAGTATTCTTGCCTGGAAAATTCTATGGACAGAGGAGCCTGGCAGGCTACAGTCCATGGGGTCTTAACGAGTTGGGCAGGGCTGAGCACACACACACACATGATCTCTCTTCACTGATAATCCCCAGAGCTCTGTCACTAGCCCTGCCTTTAAGTCAAGGCTCCTACATTCACAGCAGCATCCTTTTGGACACAGCATGGAAGACATCACTTCCTCCTTAGACCCCACAGAGCCCGAATTTGAGTCATCTTCATCTCCAAGGCAGCTTTTCTTCCTACTTTGTATCTGCAGACTCAAGGATTTCTGAAACTTTCATATTCCAAACATTGTAATCGTCTTTTATTTATCTATTTCTAGCACCATAAACAAACTATTTTCCCTTCAAGTCTTGCAGAATATTCCTTATAATGCTTGCTTCCTGCCTCATCCTGCTGCCCTTCAGCTTGGTTCACCTCTCCATTCCCCTGGTTTCTTTAATGCCAGGTGATTCTCACTCCACTTTCTCATAAGGCTTTCACGACATACGTAATTCACATCCTGGCCCATTCAGAAATCTCAGGCTTTAAGTTGAATCCATTTACTGACAGGATGACTAGAGGCAAACCCCTCTAAGCCTCATTTCATCATCTGTAGGGTGGGAAAACGAATCTTTGCTTCTGGACAGTGTAGAGGATTCTAGATCTCAACACCTAGGCTAGGGTCTGGGGTACTGCAGAGGCTCTAGCCCTGGAGGGGAGTTCCTAGCCATGGAAGGGAGTTCCTCTCTCCCTGGTTTTCACTTTCTCTTTTGTTGTTATTGTTTTTAATGAGATGTCACCTCTAATCTCAATACCTCAAATCTAAATGCAATTTTAGGTAATTTGGCCCCATTCTTCCTTTCCCAGCTGTGCCCTCAGTTGGCCCCTCACCAGCTGGCCAACAGGTAGTGTTCACTCTTGTATCCTGCTGTTTCCCAAAGTGTCTCTCTTCTCCCCAGTCCAAGGCTATCCATTCTTCAGGAAGCAACTGAAGTTCTTCCTTCTCCCCAAAGCCTTAAGCCGTCCTTCTGGGATACTCCTCCCGTGAGCTCTTATCATCCTCACAGACTCCACCACACATCCCAGAACCTGCATTCTGCAGGCTGCTAGGCAAACATCATGGCAAGACTGCCCTTCACTTTACAACAAGAGGAAGCTGAATATCAGAGAGGTCTAGTGACATGTACAGAGTCATATGGCTTGTTTCTGGCAGAATCAAGATAAATTACTGCTACTTAGCATGTAATTTCAAAATGTATTTTAACTGGGTTTTACTTACTACAGTGGTATTACTCCTGATCCAAGGAAACTGAAAGAAATCTAAGGGCAAGCTACCTATGCCTCCCTATAACACCTGAAACACACACACACACACACACACACACACACACACACACACACACCACCTCCCTTACCACAGGACACAAGGTAGGAACTCAATAAATGCTTGAAAATTAATTTGGGCTTATTATCACAAAAAGATTAATCACTGCAAGACCTGTGAGCCCCTGTTCACAGTATCTTTGAGTGATTTGGAAATGCCTTCTCTTACGATCTTTAAACAAAGGGAGAAAATTGTCTGGTTTAAATGAACACTGCCTGAAGGCAGGGGATAGGTTGGCTTTAGGAGTTTCATTTCATCACTATAATCCTATGATTATAAGAAAAAAGGCAGGTTGAAAAGGAACCATAAATCACCTGTAGGCTCATGAATCCTGGCCCTGCCACCCCCTCATGCCGTACTCAACACCTTTCCTGTGGACAGGACTTATGTCACCTTGTTGCCCAGAGAATGTCCACTGTATCCCAAAATCCAGGGCTCCTCAACCAAGTCGAAGGCTCAGAATAAAAGTGAAAGTCACAGTGGTTAAGAGATCTGTTTAGGGTTCGAGTTTTGTGGCCTCTGGCAATTTACTTAACCTCCTGAGCCTCGGTTTCCCGCTTGGGGGTAATAATCTCCCAAGGTTTTATGAAGATGAACTGAAATAATACAAATGAAGAGCCTGATAAGAACAAGTTCTGGGCTTCATCAGTCACGAGTTCCTATATGTGCTCCAGAGCTGACTCACTTTGGAGCAGCTGGTCATTTCAGTTTCACCATCTCTAGAAGAGCTCTGGAGTGAGTTGGTCAGATTTATGATGGGAAAGGTATATTCCTGTTGGTGCACCACCACCTACCCACCAGATGTCCTGGGTCCCAGACAAATAGAGGAGAGCATTCCAATTCTTGCCAGCAGCTTGGGGAAGGGCTGCGATCAGACACTAACTCTTCTGAAACATAGGCTTTCTTCTCTTCCATCTCTCAAACCTTGAAGGTTCTTCAAAGGGTTTATACTTTCAGGTAGATCTTATTTTGAATATCAGTGTTGAAGTTATACTAATGGATTTTTTCCCCTTTCTTTTTCTTCCAGCAGAGCTACAACAAAGACATCCGTGCTAGAGAAGCAGCCCAAATGTTCTGCCTGCTGGAGCCCTCAAGACATAATTTGAGTAAGTTTGAGGTAGTTGTAAAAGAGAGAGTGAAAGGATTGGATTGGGGGTGTAGATAGTTCGGGGCTTTTTTTTTTTTTTTTTTTGAGAAGTTTTATCATGAGAAAACTTTTTTTTCTGTGATTAAAGCACCCTCATCATTAATACCTTCAATAAGAGACATTTTAATTTTATGGAGTTATTTATTTGATTTCTGGAGGATTAAAAAGCAACAACAAGCAAAGCTCCTTTCTTTTTAGGAATCATGTGATCTTTGGTGTGATGTAAAGAGCTGCCTACACCTCCTACCCATTCCATTCTTTGCTCAGGCTTGATAGTCCAGGACGAAGGAGAAAATGAGCTGTTTCTCTCCCCCAAACCATGTACTTCCTTGGGTTTAAGTCATTGATAGGATCTCACAGAGGCTGGAAGACCCCCAGGTAGTACCCCAGAGAATCCTGGGGCAGGATCACCCTGAGCTCTCATCTTCCCACCCTTGGTCCAACCATGACCACACAGGCTTTGCCCAGAGAAGAGCTGCAGGTGGGAGTCACACCCCAGAGCTCTCCCAGACCAAGGTCCGCACAATCCCTAGGAAATTCAAATCTGTGGTCTTCACCAGTCATTCCAAACCGCCCAAAGTCTTGAAACTCAAGTTATCTTCAATATTTGTAGCAACTGCATTGAAGATAATAAAGATTTATCTAATATTTATTCTACTCAGTGTAATAGTCACTGTTTTATTTAAGAGCACTAGCTACCTGGATCCTATAGAAGGTGTTAAATAATACACGGTATATGCAGTGTATTGGGCTTCCCAGGAGGCTCAGTGGTAAAGAATCTGCCTGCCAATGCATGAGATATAAAAGATGGGGTTCAATCCCTGGGTCAGGAAGATCCCCTGGAGGAGGGCATGGCAACCCACTCCAGTATTCTTGCCTGGAGAATCCCACAGACAGAGGAGCCTGGTGGGCTATACTGTCCATAGGGTCACAAACAGTCAGACACAACTGAAGAGACGCAACATGCACAGCACACATGCAGCATATTACCTTTCAACACACAAAAAGAAATTTGAATTCCCAAACTGGTTCTGAGATTAAGGGATTCATGGCCTGAATTACCTTTTTAGCATAGCAGAAGGCGGAGATTTATGCTCTCTGTGTTGTGCTCGAGAGCCGTGACACTTCCACAGCACTTCTCAAACTTTAATGTGACACAGATCCCTCAAGGGTCTTGTTAAAAATGCAGATTCTGATTCAGTAGATTTGAAACTGGGCCTGAGGTCCCTTGTTTCTAACACCTCCAAGTGCCACTGATGTAGGGACCAAGCTTCAAGTAGCAAAGATCTAGAGATCTAGAAATGCTGATTCCTGAAAAAAACCCAGTGACATGAAAAAAAAAAAAAAAAAAAAAAGGCAGGCATTTACTATACTGTCTAGATGAGGAATTACATGTCCTGGGGTAAAGAGTGTTGCCTGGGTTCACGCAGGTAGACAATGTCAGAGTCGAATCCAGACTCAAATCCTGGTATCCTGACCACCTGACCTTCCTCCCAGCATTCCACATCCTGAAGTGCTGGGAGTGGAACAGATCACAGAGGATGAAGCAAGGGAGACTTCTTCGAGAATATTTCTCAGTGAAACTCATTTCAATTAGTCATTCATGGTATAAGAGATGGTTAATATACAAGAAGGAAAGAAGACAGATCTGAGCCCTGGGTCTCTCACCAGCTAGCTGTGAGATATCTCTGGACTTAAGCAATCTCTAACGCACCTGGCAACTGCAGCTTTTTATACTTCTACTCCAGCTGATCGATCAGAAAGGAATAAGCTTCACCGAGTTCACAATTATCATTGCCTCTCAGAAGAAATTACCGTCTTCTAGTACTTGGTATTTATCACAAGAGGCCTCATGGTATGGCAGGAAGAGCTTCCCAGAGACACTTGCCTGGTTTAAGTTCTTCTTTGAAAACCTAACGGACCGTACAAACACAAGCAAGATCCTGAGCTCCTCCGTGCCTCCATTTCTTTACCTGTAAAATTCTAGTACCTAACTCATGACACCTTTTCAGAGGTCTAAATTAATTAATATAAGTAAAGCATTTGGACCAAAGTGGGCCCATTTCAAGTGTATCTCTTGAGACTTCCATTTGTTTTAAGTACCAAGACTTATTTGATGATTTGAACTTCATTATATTGAAATTCCAATGAAATACTTGATGATGATGTGATTAAGTTTCTCCCAGGAAAGAATGTTCTTTTGGGAATCAAGGAGGCTAGGAGTGAATTTTTATGAGTTGTGAGTCTTCTACATGCTTTTTTAAGGAAAAAAAATGCTACTGATTTTCACAACATTGATGATGAAGATGAGAGGAGAGTCTCATTCTCAGGATGGGTGGAGAAAGGGACATTTGCAGAGTTTAAGGTAGATCAGCTTGTGAGCAGTTTAGGAGTCCACCGCACCCCTAATCTAACGTGTTTGTATCTGGCTATTCCAGGTTTTGACAGGTTGTTATTAACACACTCACACATCCCTTGGCTTCATCTGATCAGTTACCTTCCCTTCTTAAAATCACTTTTGTGGCAGGATGAAAGGGAACCTAAAATGATTGAGGTGACAGGTTCCGTGGTGCACTGAAGAACTGTGTAAGAAAATGCTGCCAAAAGCTATTTTCAACTGGGAAGGGAACACCCGTTTGTGCTTTGTAATTCATGGGTGGACCACAAGAAAGTGAAAATAGCTAATGTCTATGGAACGTTGCTACTCACACATAGCAACGGCCTTATTTACAGATACAAAAATCATTATTTCTTTCTGTTCCCTGAAGCACAACTTTCATGCTGGGGAAATTTTCTAGGATCACAAACATACAAGGCCAAATCTTCAAGGTGGCTTCACTCCAACCTCCGAAGTTGGAACACTAACCTTGCGCACGCGATTCTGCCTTCTTCCCACACACAGCCCCCTCCATCCCTCCTGCTCTCAACCAAAATGTATTTGAGCAGGTACCAAAGGCATGGTTTGAATTTCAGACCCTGCTCTTGATTTGTATGCAAAATGGTATCTGAGTTTTTCTTGAAACCCATTTCTATATTTAACACCCAATCTTCTTTACTCTTGAGTATTTCCAACTTAATTTTGACCCTTATTTTATTCAAATTTGATTGCTATTTTGAGTAAGATTGCTGACTAATAACTCTGCCAAGGCAAATTTGTTGCTAACAGTACAGGACTTTGGCAAGACCTTTCTAGGCCTTTCTTATTTAGGCCTTATATTACTTCATAAGAAACATTAATATCCTCAGTTCAGTCAGTTCACTTGATCATTGTATCCGACTGTTTGCGACCCCATGGACTGCAGCATGCCAGGCTTCCCTGTCCTTCACCAACTCCCAGAGCTTGCTCAAACTCATGTGTGTCGAGTCAGTGATGTCATCCAACCATCTCATCCTCTATCTTCCCCTTCTCCTCCTGCCTTCAATCTTTCCCAGCATCAGGGTCTTTTCCAAGGAGTTAGTTCTTTGCATCAGGTGGCCAAAGTATTGGAGTTTCAGCTTCAGCATCATTCCTTCCAAAGAAATCCCAAGGCTGATCTCCTTCAGAATGGACTGGTTGGATCTCCTTGCAGTCCAAGGGACTCTCAAGAGTCTTCTCTAACACCACAGTTCAAAAGCATCAATTCTTCGGTGCTCAGCTTTCTTTATAGTCCAGCCCTCACATCCATACATGATGACTGGAAAAACCATAGCTTTGACTAGACAGACCTTTGTTGACAAAGTAATGCTCTGCTTTTTAATATGCTGTCTAGGTTGGTCATAGCTTTTCTCCCAAGAAGCAAGCATCTTTTAATTTCATGGCTGCAGTCACCATATGTAGTGATTTTGGAGCCCCCAAAAATAAAGTCTTTCACTGTTTCTATTGTTTCCTCACCTATTTGCCATGAAGTGATGGGACCAGATGCCATGATCTTAGCTTTTTGAATGTTGAGTTTTATAAGTCAACTTTTTCACTCTCCACTTTCACTTTCATCAAGAGGCTCTTTAGTTCTTCTTCACTTTCTGCCATAAGGGTGGTGTCATCTGTGTATCTGAGGTTATTAACATTTCTCCCTGCAATCTTGATTCCAGCTTGTACTTTATCCAGCCTGGCATTTCGCATGATGTACTCTGCATATAATTTAGATAAGCAGGGTGACAATATACAGCATTGACATACTCCTTTCCCAATTTTGAACCAGTCTGGTTATAACTATTGCTTCTTGATCTGCACACAGATTTCTCAGGAGGCAGGTCAGGTGATCTGGTATTCCCATCTCTTTCAGAATTTACCACAGTTTGTTGTGATCCACATAGTCAAAGGCTTTGGTGTAGTCAATAAAGCAGAAGTCAATGTTTTTCTGGAACTCTCATGCTTTTTCAATGATCCAACAGTGTTGACAATTTGATCTCTGGTTCCTCTGCTTTTTCTAAATCCAGCTTGAACATTTGGAAGTTCACAGTTCATGTGCTGTTGAAGCCTAGTTTGGAGAATTTTGAGCATTACTTTGCTAGCATGTGAGATGAGTGCAATTGTGTGGTAGTTTGAACATTCTTTGGCATTGCCTTTCTTTGGGATTGGAATGAAAACTGACCTTTTCCAGTCCTGTGGCCACTGCTGAGTCTTCAAAATTTGCTGGTGTATTGAGTGCAGCACTTTCACAGCATCATCTTTTAGAATCTGAAATACCTCAACTGGAATCCCATCACCTCCACCAGCTTTGTTCATAGTGATGCTTTCTTAGTTCAGTTCAGTTCAGTTGCTCAGTCATGTCCGACTCTTTGTGACCCCATGAATCGTAGCACGCCAGGCCTCCCTGTCCATCACCAACTCCTGGAGTTCACTCAAACTCACATGCATCGAGTCAGTGATGCCATCCTCTCCTTACTATTCTTTGGAACTCTGCTTTCAGTTGGCTATATATGAAACATTAAATTAATATCCTACTTTAACTATATTGTTGCTGCTGCTAAGTCACTTCAGTCGTGTCCGACTCTGCGACCCCATAGATGGTAGCCCACCAGGCTCCCCCGTCCCTGGGATTCTCCAGGCAAGAACACTGGAGTGGGTTGCCATTTCCTTCTCCAATGCATGAAAGTGAAAAGTGAAAGTGAAGTCGCTCAGTCATGTCCGACTCTTAGCAACCCCATGGACTGCAGCCTACCAGGCTTCTCCGTCCCTGGGATTTTCCAGGCGAGAGTACTGGAGTGGGGTGCCATTGCCTTATATTGTTAGTATGCTGTAAATTGTTTTAAAGAATTTTGTTCATTTTCAAATTTTGTTTCATGAAGAACAAATAATTTATTTTTTTCTTTTGTTTTAAAGCTTGTTATATTGGCAGGTAACTGTGGAAGGTGTATTAAATTAGTTTACATAATATTAGAGCTTTCAGAGACATATGATTCAGTAGTTAGCCATTTTAGTAGCTCTTTGTTTAGCAATTAGATAGAAAAGACATCCCTAAAGCCTGCTTGCTCTCTTGATTGTTATACAAAGTACTGGCCTCAAAAACCAAGATGTATAGATTTATAAGAGAGAAAATATTGTATAAATCAGAAAGAATGCCCACCCACAGAAATGAAGTTTAATATTAGTAAAGGATAGAATTGCCTTAAAAAAATAAGTCGGGTTCATTAATATTTCTCAAAGCATTCTATTTTAAGTCCCTCTTTCTAGGTAGATTTGCTGCCCACACCAAAACCAAAAAAACTCAGCATTTGCCTCTTATGTACTGGACTTCCACATAAATTATCTTTGAAGAAAGGATTCTGTTGCTTTAAAAAAAAAAAGTGTTTTGAAAATCAATGGGGTAAAGTTTCTTAGAATTCATCCAGATGGGATCACACCTGGAAATTTAATCAGGGTTAACCTGTTGGTAGAGATCAGAGCTCACAAGTCAAAACAGGCTCTCAGTAGTTTTGAAGGCAAAAGGTCTTCATTCAGTATCATCTTTAATGTAAGCTTTTTGACTGATAAACTATCTGCAGATGTTTCACCAAGTCCCAAGCTGAGATGAGGTTTTAGGGACTTCAAATTTTAGAATAGTGACCTTAAAACCATACTGCTGAGAAAAGAGAGTCATCAATAATGAATATATAATTGTGCTAATCTAGTCTGCAGATAAAAACACCACTAAAATGTACTGGTAATGGGAAGAGAAAAGCATCGTAGAGATGTAATAATTTGCACTGTTTTACAAAACTGTTTGCTAGTGAGTGTGAAAGCTTAGGACTGAAGAGCAAGAAAAGGGTGGAACCAAGGGAAGGAGACACAGAGCATGTAGGTTTTTCTCTGAAGATCTCATTGTGGCTACATCATATAGCCAGCTGGCTGCTTCCTGAGGAGTAGGCAAACTGAAATGACCTAAAGTTTACAGGTTGTATTAAAGGAAAAAGAAAAAAAAAAAAAAAAAAAAAGAGCACCGATTTCCTCAGGCAGAAGCTTCTCTGAAACACAGAAGCAGAAACGCAGAGGCACAGAAGGCTTGTGAAAGTTGGATAAAGAAGGCAATGGAATATTAAAACGATGCTGTAGAAATAACGACCAAAAAAAAAAAAAAATAGAACGAATGACAAGGAAAAGGATCCATGAATGAATTAAAGTTCTGGTAGTAGAAACAAGTATAAATAAACATGATGTGTAAATGCACCCTGCCAACGGTGTGTAGTAAACTGTTAACAATAGGTTCTTGGGATGAGGAAGGGGGTGGGAGCCCATTTGTGGTGGTTGCTGATTTCATGGTGTAGATATTCCCAACATGACTAAGCATGATGTCAGGGACCTCAGAGTTGGGAAGGGATGTGAGAGATTGATTTTCATGAGCCAGTCCAATCCTGTTTCAGTGTACCACTGAATCCAACTTCCCCTGTAGTCCTAGGAGCTGCTAGACACCAAGCTTTATGCTTTTACATATATCATTTAATCCTCTCCTAACAGGTAAGTATTATTAACCAAATATAGGACTCAGAGAAGTCACTTGCATGACCATAAACACAGAAGTTCTAGGGTTGCACTGTCCAATGTGGTAGCCACTTTCCACATGTGGCTGTTTAAATTTAAATTAATGAAAATTAAATAAAATTAAAAATCTAACTCCTCAGTCACACTAGCTATATTTCAAGTGTGTATGAGCTCCGTGTGGAGAATAGTTATCATATTGGAGACCACAGTTGTGGAATAATTTTAACACTGCAGAAGGTTCTACTAGATGGTGCTGGTTGAATGTCTTTTAACTTAAAGTTTAGAGTCTGGGCCTCATGGTCCAAAGAGACCTGGTATCTTAAATAATAGAAAATACTTACATAACTTCTTACAACATGTTGCTTCTGAAGTAATTTCACCAATGATGCCATCCTCCCACAGTGTTTGGCTGGAAGATTTGAATCCCTGTAGTTGTAAGGAATAAATTTGTGCTTAAGAGGGCCAAAGGGAATTGTAGAAAATTCTTCTTAGAAAAAAAAAATCAAGAAAAAAATGAGCTGCATTACTCAGATTTCCTATTTGCCCTCACAATAAGCTCTCAAACAGCAAACAGTCATCTTTTTGAAACATAAATCTAACCATGCCTTTTCTGCTTGAGATTTAATAAGGCTTCTTATTTAATTTCAAATTAAAAACAAATTCTTTGCTTGCCTTTGCACACAAGGCCAATCTTACCCCTTATCTTTCTCTCATTCCTTCACTTTGCTCCAATGACATAGACTCTCCTCCATTTCTGTGAAATTTCTAAGGAGTTACAGACTTTTGAATTCTGTGCATGTCCCCGTAGAGTCGGGGCTTTATTTTATGCACTAGAATAGGGTTAGAAAATAGTTGTTGCTAAATGATTCTTACTATGAAAAGATGCATGCTATAAAGATAAAAATTATATAATTAAGCCTTCTTGGAAAGGAAAAGCATAATTTTCCTTTTTTCTATTTCTGGGGGGAAAATCGAATGAAGTTTAGGAGGTTGTCAGTTACGGTCCGTATCTCACCTATGACTCACAGGCTCAGGTTTGAATTGTCTGAGGGCTGAGTGAGCGGTTGGAATTCAGTGAAGCCACTCATAGTGTGCCAGTAAATGCTCAACAATCAACTCTTGGGTAGGGAGAAAGGGGCTGATCTGTAGCCCTTGTGACTTTCACGGGCCAAAAACCTCCCACCAAAGCTAATTTCAAGACACTATGCCACAGAATGTAAAGGTAGGAAAGTGAAGTGAAGTGAAAGCCGCTCAGTTGTGTCCAACTCTTCGTGACCCCATGGTCTATACAGTCCACGGAATTCTCCAGGCCAGAATACTGGAGTGCATAGCCTTTTCCCTCTCCAGGGGATCTTCCCGACCCAGAAATTGAACCAGGGTCTCTTGCATTGCAGGCCGTTTCTTTACCAACTGAGCTATCAGGGAAGCCCAGAGATAGGAAAAGATGCACCCAATAAGTTCTTACAAGCCAGCTCCAGTAACCACTGAATCCACAACATACACACACACACACACACACACTCCCATCCAGAGCCTCTTAAATCATGTCAAAGTTTGATCCATAGTTCATTTTTAATGAGCACTGTAGTAGTTTCATGCAAAAATGTGAGAACCTTTTCATACAGGTAGCAATATTGGCAGCAGCTGGTAGGTGTGTTGCCACAGGAAGGATTTCCCATCAGAAATGGAAACCACAAGCTTAGGGAGAATCCCTGAAGTAGGCAAGAATGGCTGGGAATCAGAAACAGCACAGCTTAGTTCCCATCAAATGTCTCTGTGGGAACTAAGGGACCACAGAGACAACTCATTTATAGGGAGGGCCCATCCCAGAAACGAGGAGCTGTTCACGCTTCCAGGGGACCTCTCCTCAGGGCTCCTTTCTCACAGCACTGCTTTTTCTCCAAAGCCACACAAGCACCTTGTCATGGTCCAGGCTGTCACAACTCAGTGTGTGCCTGGAACCACTTCTTGTCTCTGAACCTACATTTTCTTCTTAAAGGTAAAGTGGGGATGGGAGTCTTTGCATTGCCTACATCACAGAATAGTTGTGATGAGATGTTTTATGCAAAAGCTCTTTGAAAGGGACATAAGCCCATGAAAATTGCAGGTGGCATTATTACCTGCTAAGGCGTGCTTAGATCTAAAATCCTATCAAAGTTCAACCCAAGGGCCTCTGGGCTCTGCATAAGAAGTACTTCTCAGTCCTGTTGGCTTTTGGGGCTCAGACTGACTCACCACCAGCTAAGGGTCCTGGCTTTCTGCCTGTTTATATATTTATGTGTCAATAGACATATATTCCTGGTACTTGGCTGCTCATCTACAGAGGAGGCTACTATACTTTGGTTGCCAAAATTGAAGTCTTGGGGTGGTCTCTAGTCTCCTGGGATAACCTGAGCGATCAGAAGATAAACCACAAACAAAGTTTTGACTCTTGACCAAATCCAGACATTTCAGCTTTGGAATCGTGCCCATCTTCCTAGCATGTATAAGAACAAAGGCATGGAAAATAAGAAAAGAGAAGGGCGTTTAAAAGAGAATCTCACACCTGCATCCTGATGAAAACTAGAGAGAGAGTTTATTTTACTCACTAATTAAAATCTAGGAATTGAATATGAATACAGATTTATTTTCCTTACCATACAAGAAAATTTAAGGGCATGGACCAAAGGCTGTACTAAAAAGCTTTTGCTGAATTATTATATTTATTCTCTATAACAACCCTGTTGGTGGTCCTCCAGGGTGGCAAATATAATAATACTAATTAGCCTTTATTGATCATTTGCTTGGTATTGAGCACCAGGATAGAGCTTTATCTGCACTGTTCATCCTCACAAATTCCCTATGAGGTTTAAGTTATTCTCATTTGAAATATCAGGCAAAGGGAAGCTCAGAGAGGTTAAGTAACTCATCCAAGCATGTACAGTTAGCAAGTGATGGAACTGGGGCTGAATCTAACGTTTCTCTGACTCCAAAGCCAACGCTCTTAGCCCTCCCATAGGAAAATATGGGTGTCCTGCATTAATCTTTCTCTCTTCGTTCAGAAGTGTGAATGCAAACAGCAAGTCAGAATGGTGCCTCATTGACTGTTCCTGAGTAGACGCGCAAACAGAGCAGGGCTCTTCAGACATATCATCAGGAAGTATGTTTGAACTACCTGCTTAGCTTCTAAATTTAAAGTCTCCTTTCCTATGTGTCTGGCCCTGGAACCTAAGGGAGCTGGGGTGAAGGGAGGTGGCCTGTGAACTGCTCTGTGTCCACGGGCCACGCTCACACTCTCCTATGAATGGGTCAGAGACAGGGTCTGCTCAAAATCTTGGCAGCTATATGCACACCAAAGCAGAGACACATACATAAGGAAGCTGTTTATGGAAACTTAAAAACTGACACAATGATTTAGGTTTTCAAATGAATTTCCGATGTTTATCTTTATGAGGCTGTTAGTACACTGTAAACATTACTTTTGATATAATCTCCCCTATACTGCAACTGGGTGATGCCTGAATTCTGAGTTACAATGAAAGTATTGTGCAATGTGGCACATGATCCATGAGATAATGGCAGTGTTAACCACTGCATTCAGGCAGGGTGTGATTAATAAGACAGGTAGAAAACAGGATCACAGCTTTCTCCTGGGTGTAAGACACATGGTTTTGACTCCGTGGTGGCTCAGGTGGTAAAGGATCTGCCTGCAATGTGGGAGACCCAGGTTTGATCCCTGGATCGGGAAGATCCCCGGAAGAAGAAAATGGCAACCCACTCTAGTATTCTTGCCTGGAGAATTCCATGGACAGAAGAGCCTGGTGGGCTATCGTCCATGGGGTCACAAAAAGTGGGACATGACTGAGTGACTTAACACTTTGACTCAAGTAAACCATGAAGAAATTTGCTAAGTCAGAGTATCTGCCCCAAATTTAATCAACATTAATATGTTTGAGTAAAAACTTGGGAAAATAAGGTAGTTTCCCTCTACCATATTTGTTCTGAACAATAAAAACATTCTGTTTGGTTTTGTTTGCTTGGTTTTGGTTTTTAAACTGCTTGTTTCACTATTAGTATAACTCTTTCCCACCAGTTTCTTAAACCTCACCTACCAGAATGTGAGGTCAGGTTCAGATCTTGGGATTTAGAAGAAAATAAGATCACTGGTCTCAAAGATACCCTAAGTGCTTGCAAACTCAGAAGTCGAGTGCCACCTTGGGTGTAGACGGGGGTAAGGCTGTTCAGCCTCAACAGAGGGTCAAAGGGTCTTGCACTGAGTTCTGAATCCAAAGATGAAAAGGGCCTGACCAGGTCCCCCCATAGCTCACCCCAGATACACTAACTCTTACTGCAACCTTTTGAAGGTAGAGGAGGAGGTGAGATGAGGAAAAGATGGTCATGATCTTCCTTCTCTCCATCTCACTTCTAGAAACTTATCCGAGGGAGAGGAGGAACCTTACAGATTTCTTACACTGCAACTTTCTGAAGGTAGTGGAGGGGGTGAGATGAGGAAAAGATGGTCATGATCTTCCTTCTCTCCATCTCACTTCTAAAAACTTATCCGAGGGAGAGAAGGAACCTTACAGATTTCTTACATTGAGTAGTCTAACCACTCAGAACTTAGAAAACTATACTTGTTAAGTGTTTAATCCTACCTGTGGTGTGAGATTTCAGTGTACTGCTGTGTGAACCATGTAACCACTAGGTCCCATGTGACTCCTCTATGGCCTGGGAATACCAATACCCACACTAACTCCCCTCCTGGGTGGTGTAAATATGAAGTAAGGGGAGGACGGGGGTGGGGGGGGTGGGGTGCAGTTCTGAAACCAAGCGAGCCCTGGGATGCAAACGTTACTACCCCTCATTCCAATTCTACTCCATCCCTTCATCACCTCCAAAGTCAGCATCTAGGGGCAGTGGGGAGGATTAATGAAGGGCTGCACCCCTGCTCTCAACAGCACCCCCAGACAGCACTGCAGTCAGACGAGTCCCCGCTCTGTGTAAATCACAGGGAAACTTCACAGACTGGCATTTATATTTTTATTTCATGATTTTTTTATAACACCCTTTGGGCTCGCTCCTTCCTGGATCTTGAATGATTAAAAGCAAACTAGGTTTAGAATGAAAGTATGTCTAATTAATTCCACCTAAACTTAAACTTCATCATCCACAACCTCTGCATCCCACCATCCTGGACAGAAAATGCTAGTGGGCTACAACTTGAGGATGGGGGAAAGTTTTCAAAGAATGAACATGCTGAAGTCTGAGGTAAGGGAATCTTAAAAGATCCTCCACCTCCAAGAGCAGCCTCAATGGCATAAAATCCCTCTGCTGCTAAAATCTCCCTGCCTTGGCAATTAGATGTATGCTGTTCACCACACAGTGCTCTAAGAATGTCTTCAAGGGAAGACCTATCACCCAAATAAACTTGCTTTCTGGGGTTCTGGAGAGTGCAAAGTGCTGAAATGTGCCTGGTGGCTGGCTCAGAAATGAGAAGAAAATATTTGGTGATGGGAAGGAGGGGAGAGCTGAACTTTTTAAGCTGAGGGGGTGAGGAGAGAGGGCCTGGGGTCCATCCTGTCTGGTGAGCAGTCAATGCACTGCAGGCCTGCTTGAAGGCCAAGTGGGGTTGGAAAGCTCTAATTAGATTAGTGATGTTTTGCTAGAAGGCAGAAAGCTTAAAACATTAACTTTTTAAACAAGTACATCAGTTCTGAGTAAACATTATTCTTTTATTTAGTCGTATGGTCTGAGTCAGCCTATTTCCAGGACAGTGGTAATGCATGCGTTTGATTCCTGAATGCAAGTATGCTTTCAATTTTACTATGCAAATCCCCTGATTCTGGAATGCTTCTGCAGGGCTTGCAACTGGCTATCTGCTGCTCACTTCTCTCCTGCTCCATGGGCTCTGTTCCTGCCAGGCACCCCCAGGCAGCTGGTGGCAGTCCTAGGTAGCCCCACTAGAGCTCCCAGTCTCATCCCTGTGGGTTGAAGGGCATTTCATTGTCTGTGAGATAAAATCCACATTTTTCACCAAGTCCATAAAATTAATCCAACTTTTATATTCATATTGAGGGTAATTCATCATTTTTGAAAGTAGCCATCAGAAGCAACAATTGAGAAAAAAAGTGTGTTAGTCTCTCAGTCGTGTCCAACTCCATGACCCAGTGGACTGTAGCCACCCAGGCTCTTCTGTCCATGGAATTCTCCAGGCAAGAATACTGGAGAGGGTAGCCATTCCCTTCTTCAGGGGATTTTCCCAACCCAGGGATCGAACCTGGGTTTCCTGCATTGCAGGTTGATTTTTTACAATCTGAGCCAATAAGGAAATCCAACAATTGAGAAATGGTCTTTAAATCCACACAGATCTGAGTAGAATTCTAAGACTATCATGCTGATTGTGTGGCTTTGGGCAAGACTCAGTTTTCACATTTGTCAAATGTGAATATCTCATAATTTCCTGGTTTGTTGTGAAGATTGATTAAGATAACATATAAAGCTACCAGCTCAGTGGCTGACCTTGACATCCATAACCCATGGCCCACAGGTTTCCTCCTGTTCCTTTGTGCTTCAGGTGAAGAGCAGGAGCTAAAACAGAAATGGACATCAGGAATCCATCATCTCTTTTTGGGGGGAATTAAAACCTGTGGAACTCTATAGGGACTTAACAGTCCCCTTTCCAGCATCATCTCCCAAGAACTTAAGCAAACCCAAGCTGATATTCCAGCCATCCTCATCTTTCCAGTTACAAATGTGCCCATACTTCCATATCTCCATACCTGTGGTTCTCCCTGTTCTCAACTTCCATCCCACCTTTCATGATGCATGAAGTCCCATACTTCTATGATAGCCAATTCCATGGTTGCCTCCCTGGTAACATCTTCCATGCTTGTTTCTCCCTCTCACCAGAAAAGTCTCTCACTGCTTGCATGCACGCGTACACACACACACACACCCCCCAAGCCCATGCTTGGAGCACAGTGTGGGAGCCTTGGTGACCCTTTAGTCTACTCTAGTATTTTGGGGTATTCATTTCTCTCTGGGTCCTGTCAGAGGATGGGTTTTCAAGGGCAGAAGTTTATATATGAATTCCTAGAATCTCACACAGCACACATTCAATACCAAATAAATACCTATTGAACAAATGAATGAATGACAAGACTACGTAGCTCTTTAAATGAAGGGTTGAAAAGATCATGAAAGAAAATTAACCCAGGGAAATGTTCCCTAAGAATGACGCAGCCTGTGTTCCAGAGGACTCAGGTGCTTGCCGAGTACTCAGGCTAGACGACTCTGAAAGGGATAATATCCCAGGCACTGCTCCTGAGTTCCCTCACCAGCAGTGGCGCCTCCTGCGGCCACTCCGTTCCACAGCAGCCTCTGCCGCTTAGTTTCCTTCCTTGAAATCTCCTGAAGGCAAAGAGGGTAGCCATTTTGCCAGCCCTATCACCGAAGTTGCTGGTTCAGTGAGCAATTCTAAGTAAACTGCAGCCAAGAAAGCAGAGGAGACAAGACGGAGTGTTTTCCTTCCTGCATCTTCAGACACAAGCATGGTCCCTCTTCTTGCCAGAGCAGAAGAGAGCACTGGGGAGAAACGACTCATCTTTGTGGGGGTGATTCAGCCCCACCTTAGAGTATGCGTCTCCGACCAAGAGCTTCCTATGTGACACGTGAAAACTGTCACTGAGCCTCACACAGCAGAGCCAAGTTACACACTGAGGGCACTTCAGTGTACAAAGTGTCCGGAAGAGAGTTTGAAGCAAGCGCATTTTCAGGCACTCAAACAGTTAAAATAACATCCCTTCTTTTATCTTTTTCCTCACCTATTTTTGAACCAGCAGCTGGTGTGGGGAATGGGATGATGGGGGAAGTGAGGGAAGCTGGATGTGAAGGAAGAATGTTTAGACTGAAACTTGCAGACCTGTTCTCCAGAGTCAGATGGCCAATTGCTCTGGCCTGTTTCCTGCCTTTGTGAGGAACTAAAGGAAAAAACCTGGAAAGTGCAGGAAACTTTTACGACATCAACTGGAGTAAGTAAACTTCATTCCTCTAGAAATTCACTGGCTTTAAGTATGAAAGAGGGACTGTGCCTAGAGGAATTTAATCTTTCTTAAACCTATTTATTTACTGAATCTATCATATTAGTATATCACTGAGGTTGATACAGTTCAATTTGTTTTTTAAACATATTTGTAAATGTATAGAATGTTATGATTGGATTTTGCTCTAGTTCAGTGCTTTTAACAGATTTTTACAAATGAATAACAGTTTTCTTTCATTTCAGTTGAGGTACTGATATGGGATGCTATTGCAATATATTAATACAGAAAAGACATTTTTACAATCACCTATTATCATCATCTGGAGAAGGCAATGGCACCCCACTGCAGTACTCTTGCCTGGAAAATCCCGTGGATGGAGGAGCCTGGTGGGCTGCAGTCCATGGCGTTGCTAAGAGTCAGACACGACTGAAGCGACTTAGCAGCAGTAGCAGCAGCAACCTTAGAAAGAACAGGAGATTCATCATCCTTTAGTGTCATAGGTATATACACTAGAATTATCTTATTTTTATTAGTCCCTTCTTCTCCAGGGAATTGTTCATGGAGACATTTGTTGCATTGTAGATGAGGAAATTGAGGCTCAGAAAGTCCATTTAACACCTGGTTTATTAAAGTTCAACTCTGTATAAGGCTCCACTTGGGGCAGTGCACACATTCAGAATCTTGTAAGACAGGGGTCGCAACCACGCTGGCGTTTACGATGATATTGGAGAAATGACCTGTGTAAAAACAACTTCACAGTAAAACATCCTACATACCTGAAACTCTGTTGCTTAGCAAGCTCAGCTACCAGAACACAGTGATCAAGTAGTCTGAGCTTAAACTCATGACCTAAGCTTACACACGTGATCTATAAGCCCTTTCTTAGAGCCTCATTTTAGAAGAAATCTAAAAGTCTTGGCCGTGATGTACTAGCTGTCCCCAGTAGATGAAAAGAATAAATCAGAAGAGATATTTGAGCCTGCTAGGAAGACCTCTGGAGACAAGATACAATTTGACAGCGATGAAATGTTGACAACAACGATAGATGTCAACAAGGAGGATACAAAATCTATTGAAATTAACACAAGGCACTGGATGAAAAAGCAGAGTCTGGGGCTACTTAGCATATAAGCAAAAAACTCAACATATAAACAGACCCTGGTGGTGCCTCACAGGATGATAACTGATCGTGACTGGTAGAGCCTTATGAGGCAGTCAACCCACTTGGTAGCCAGAGGAACAACATAGTGTTTGGAGTCCTTAAAAATACCCATTTCCTAAAATATTTACTCTTGCGGAACATTTCCTTCCATAGCCATGTCTAATAATAGAGGTGGTCCTGGAGTGAAAAACATTTGTTTTGCAGGGACAATAAAGAGTTCAAAAGGGGTATGAGATCTTGCCTTCTAAGATACTCAGTGTTCGCCTCATGCAAGTGTGGGGAACCACTGTCTCTGTTTAGTGCCCTTTGTGTCAAGGTGATGTGCATGCGTGTGCACATATGTGTGCTCACCTTCCATGCAGTTATCTGCTTTTTTCCTCTAAAAAAAAAAAAAAAAAACCCCACATTGGTATTTTCCTCTTCTTGGTGCTCTGGGAATGAAGAACCTGTTTTTCCCCTCAGGTGAAAGTATCTCTAAGTTTTTCTGCCCTATCTTTGTTTCTGCTCTACTTTGATGAATGATAAAATTTTAAAAAGGCTGATCTGCCTGCTGCTATTAGAAAAAAATTATAGGTATTCCACACTTGTCTCCATAACTGCAGCACGAGCAGTAAACGTGCACTGGTCATTGAACACTGACAATCTCATTGTTTTGTTCATTTTGATGCCTGAGCTTGATGAAGTGGCTTTTGATTCGTAAGGGGTGGGGGAGTGACAGGAAGAGGCGGCCTTGTAGATGAAAGCCCTTTCAAGCCCAAGAATGCTGACTGCTGAGGAAGGGAAAAAAAGGCAGCTGGCTTGAGATTTTTTAAAACATATTTTGCCAAGGAGCCGTGTGATGCAAATGGCATACCAGAGCATACACGTGTACACTTTTTCCAGAGACGTTTACTTCAAATACTCACCACAGATGGTCTCTAATCAAGAACAGTCAGGCCAGCCCCTGCTGGTGAGGACACGACTTCCTTTGGGAGCAGAAGGTTTCTTTGTAAGGCAGGCCCCAAATCATAAACATCTGAGAGAACCTGCAGCCAGAGGAGCTGCCGCCACCGCGTTCGTGATGACCCTCCCGGTCCCCCAAGCCCCAGCCCCACAAGCGCTGTCCCGTAGTTCTGGCAACAGGTCATGCCTCTGAAAGGGCCAGCCACCGCTCCAGCTCCGTGGGCCATTCTCACAGCCCTGCTGTGCTGGGTGAGCTGTGTCTGCGGAGCCTACGTTCAGCAGGCAACACATCTTCTAGGAGGTCCAGCTTCTGGAAAATTACCCATTTATGACTGAGAAATCAGAGGGGTTCTTATAACTCATAAAAAGTACTGAGAAGAGAGGAGATGATACGAATAAACTTGTTTACAAAACAGAAATAGACTCACAGACATAGTGAATAAATTTATCATTACCAAAGGGGAAAGGGTAGCAGGGATAAATCAGGAGACTAGGATTAACGTATACTCACTACTATATTGAAAACAGGTAACCAACAAAGAATTGCTGTATAGCACGGGCAACTATACTGGATGTCTTGTAATAACCTAAAAGTTATCCATTTTCTATGGCTATCTATTTTCTACTTTATAGAAAACAGATAACCAACAAAGTCTTACTGTATAGTGCAGGGAGCAATATCTTGTAATGATCTATAAGGGCACACAATCTGAAAAATTATATACATATATCTTAACACATATATATGGAATCTAGAAAAATGCTACTGATAAACAGCAGAGAATGGACTTGTGGACACCGTGGGGGATGGTGAGAGTGGGACAAGCTGAGAAAATAGCACTGGTATATAAACACTATCATGCGTAAAATAGTTAGTAGGAAGTTGCTAAATAAGACAGGAAGCCCAGCCTGGTGTACTGTGATGACCTAGAGGAGTGGGAGGGGGGGCGGGGAGGACTTAGGAAGGAGGGAATATATATATATTTAATTATCACTAATTCATGTTGTATCTCTGTGTGTATGTGTATGGCCAAAACCTACACAAAGTTGTACAGCAATTTTCCACCGATTAAAAATGAATAATTTTTTAAAAAGAAAAAAATTATATATATATATATGTATAGACAGATAGATATATACATATATGCTGATGTTGTCCACATTCTGGATTTTGGCCATTGTAACATGTGTGTAATGGTATTTCATTATTATTTTAATTTTGCATTTCTCTGATGGCATTTAATGTCAGCATCATTCATATACCTCTTTGCCATTCGTATATCTTCTTTGGTGAAATATCTGTTAAAGTCTTTGGCCCATTTTTCATCAGGTTGTTGTTTTCTTACTGTTTTAAGAGTTCTTTGTATATTTTGAATAACAGTTCTTTATCACATATGTCTTCTGCAAATATTTTCTCCCAGTCTATGGTTTCTCATCTAATTTTCTTGATATTGTTTTGTGTTTTACATTTCAGTCTCTGATCCATTTTGAGTTAATTTTTGTGATAGATATAAGGTCTATGTCTAGATTAATTTTTCTATATGATATCCAATTCTGTCTTTTTTAAGGTGGATATTTTGTTCATCATGGTTTTTTGTATACATTTTTATTTTTCAAAGATTAAATAAGACTATCATTTATCTGAATTACTGAGGGTTTTTTTTTGCTGACTGCTTAAATTTTGCACTGAGGTATCAATAACCTCACACATGAAGCTGGCACCACCCTTAAGGCAGAAAGTGAAGAGGAACTAAAGAGCCTCTTAATGAAAGTGCAAGAGGAGAGTGAAAAAGCTGGCTTAAAACTCAACATCCAAAAAACTAAGATCATGGCATCTGGTTTCCTCACTTCATGACAAATAGATGGGGAAACAGTGGAAACAGTAACAGACTTTATTTTCTTGGGCTTCAAAATCATGCAGATGGTGACTGCAGCCATGAAATTAAAAGGCACTTGCTCCTTGGAAGAAAAGCTATGATAGCAACCTAGGACCAACCTACACAGCATTTTAAAAAGCAGAGACATTACTTTGCTGACAAAGGTCCATCTAGTCAAAGCTGTTTTTCTAGTAGTCATGTATGGATGTAAGAGTTGGACCATAAAGAAAACTGAGTGCCAAAGAACTGATGTTTTTGAACTGTGGTGCTGGAGAAGACTCAAGAGTCCCCTGGACTGCAAGGAGCTCAAACCAGTCAATCCTAAAGGAAATCAGTCCTGAATATTCATTGGAAGGACTGATGCTGAAGCTGAAGCTCCAATACTTTGGCCACCTGATGTGAAGAACTAACTCCTTGGAAAAGACCCTGATGCTAGGAAAGATTTAAGGCAGGAGGAGAAGGGGACGACAGAGGACAAGATGGTTGAATAACATCACTGACTCGATGGACATGAGTTTGAGCAAGTTCCGGGAGTTGGTAATGGACAGGGAAGCCTGGTGTGCTGCAGTCCATGGGGTTGCAAAGAGTCAGACATGACTGAGCAACTGAACTAACTGAAGTGCCCTATTTTTGTCCTGTGTCTGGATTGAGTGAGCGCAAGTATCTCTTATTATAAAATCCTATCATGTGCTAATACAGGGTAGCAAAAACAGCACTAGTCTTTGAGTAAGAGGCCCAGTCTTGTGAATTTAAGCAAGTCATAACTAAGTCCTCCTTTCCTCACCTGAAAAATGCAGACAGAATGTTGCAAAGACCAAACAAGGCTGATACTGGGTCTGAAAATACTTGGAAAATGTAAAGCAGTATATATTAAAGCATTAAGTATACTTATATATAGGAGATGCTATGCTAAAGCTGAAACTTCAGTACTTTGGCCACCTCATGCAAAGAGTTGACTCACTGGAAAAGACTCTGATGCTGGGAGGGATTGGGGGCAGGAGGAGAAGGGGACGACAGAGGATGAGATGGCTGGATGGCATCACTGACTCGATGGACATGAGTCTGAGTGAACTCTGGGAGTTGGTGATGGACAGGGAGGCCTGGTGTGCTGCGATTCATGGGGCCACAAAGAGTCGGACACGACTGAGCGACTGAACTGAACTGAATACTTCCTATGATACTGTGTGTGTGCATGTGAACACTTGATAAAACACTGACAAAATCAGCCAATTCCATCTTTTTCAAAGCAGCAGAAAGATTTGCATGCTCTGAGACTATTTAGAGTTTTCTCACCTATGTTTGATGCAAAGGGATTACAAGTTGGGGGAAACTTTTCACCAAGAAGTCAAGGACCAAGGCAGGATGGCCTGTTCGCTGCAGAGGGCAATTATATGAGAAACAAGCTATTGAGTTTGAGGGGATTGGAGAGACCTCCTGAAACAGCACTGGCAGTACTAAAACTGGGAAAGTCCCGAACAAGTTTGGAGACAAATCAGTCATTCTGAAAGCATGATGCCGTCATTAGAAAGAACTTGGACTAAGAAGTGGGTACCAAACATTCCTCTCTTAGCTGAGATATACCTGTTGACTTTGGGCAAGTCACTTAACTTCAGATCCTTGGTTCCTCAGAGTACAAAACTGGGGACTTGGACCTGTATTCACCTAAACAGCACATATACAAAGCATGTGCTATCATTGGAATCTATGAGAAATGCCCTACCTCATTGAAGCCTCTCAACAACTCCATGATAAAAGCAGTATTATTTTTCCCTACTGACAGATGAGAACACAGAGAATTGAGAGAGGTCAGGATTCAAGTCACATCGAGTAAATCAGCATATCGTAGCCATGATGGGTACCACCTCTTGAGTGGGAACTCAGTTCCCAGCACTACCGCATGCTGGCTCTGTCACCCTGGGTAAATCCCTTAGCTTCTGGGCTTCAGCAATATGGGCACTTCTTCATTTGCAAGAGTTTGAAAACAGTACCAGGCTACAAGTGTTTGTTAAATAAATAAAAAGAGACATTCATGCTCTTAAATGCTACAGATCTCCTCCAGCTCTTACGAGGCTAAGATTTTATGAATGGCCATGTCCTCTTATTTTCTCCCCTCTATACAAAGGTGGAAAACTGCTAAATGCAGAGCATTTTTGCTATAATGAAGGGCTAATAGTCTGACCTCATTCCCAAACCACATTCTCAAAGAAAACACTGCTGATTCTCATGGAGTGTCTGTGTGATTGAGGATCTTTGAATTCACTCCTGGGCATCTTTAAAAAAGAAAAGAAATCAGCACAACATTTGTGTTGTGCCTGGACATTAAATCTGCAGACCTTTGCCAATCTGTAAGTCATTCGGAACCTTTAACATCACTGAAGTTTAGAGTTTCTTTGTTGTGATGATATGAGGAGTTTTCAGCTCTTCAACCACCAAGAAAAAGCTATCATCTTTCATCTTTCAGTGATTTCTTTGGAGACATTTTTTCCCACTGTGTTTCTCACCATTGTTTAACTGTAACATCTAAGATAAAGGATCTGATTTTTATTTTTATTTCTTATATTCATGCAGAAATTACCAGATATCTTGTAAAATTAGCTGTTGGGCTGGTTCATATTTGCTAGTTTCTGTGTATTATATATCAGCATATTGCAATTCATTCAATAACATTTAACAGAGTATATACTCTGCACTAGGCACATTTATTTAGTAATTTTCTTTGGAAAGTCAAAGCTGTCTCTAGGATAGGAACACTGAATGTCCTAATTGGCCATTCAGAAGAAAAGAAGAAAGTCAAAGAAACTCAAATTTCCATCCAACAATTTACAAAGAAGTCTGAGAAGCTGATACCATGATTCACAAGAGACACTGAAGTTGGCTAAGCCCAGTGCATTACTAGGATCAGCTCTCAAGACTCCTTGCCAGCTACAATCAGTCATTGGCACAAGGCAGATGTCCTCATTTTTCTTAGAAGTCTCTTCTTCCATCTTGATTTGGCAAACCAACCTAAATTGCAGTGGTTTATCCAGATCCATGTACGGTAAAGGCTGATGCTGTTAGAGGTTTTTCTTCCTACCAGTGACTGGATCATACCTTTCCCTTGCTATAGGAGGAAGAGTGATGAGCCATCACTCCTCCAGTTCCGTGGCCCAATCTAGTTTCAGCGATAGTAGCTGACAATGTAATACTCATTCAGCAGCTGATTATAATTAAAAATATCAGAATAATTAAAGTCCTCAGCTTGACAAGCAGAGCCATAACTTTGCCTTCAGACATTCCTCTCTAATTAGTTAATTAATCCTAATGCAAATTATAAGCAATAATTAGTCAGCCAAGCTTGACATAAAAGTCTGCTGACTTACAGCTAAAAGGCTTTCTGGTTGCTGCTTTGTAGTTTCTAAAGGTGTCCACTCATGGTTTCTGTATCCATCCTACTTCGAACTTTCTCCCGATACATAGATACTCAAAGCAATTTGAGTTGGAGAAAACCACAGCTATAAAACCTGTATTACCACAGGCATTTTTCAGTTTGACATAATAAATTGCATGCTCAGTATCTGTACTGAATATCAATATGGGGTATATCCTATTTGGAAAAAAAAAAAAATAGAATGAGAAGGTGGTGAGGAGGTGGGGACATTTTGACCCAAAGCCTGGTCTGTGATCTGTTTCACATTCATTCTTACTAGATCACTGGTGTGCTTTTTAGCATGTGCCAAGAAATTAAGTCATAATGAAGCATATCCGAAATTTGATATCCCTGTAATAGAAAAGCTAATATTTGATCCAGATTTTCAATGAATTTAATCAGATCCGGAATCTGTTAAGTGAGATAATTTGAATTATCTTTTGATAAATCTAAACCTGAATACTGTATTTACTACATATCTCAGCTACTAATGAACAAAATTTCCCTCCCTCAAAACTGGTACAATGTCATGATCTTATGGAACATCAGGTCAGTAGTTTCTGAAAACCTTAGAAAATCAAATACTCTATCACTAGCTATTCTAAAATTTGACAGTCCAGGGGCCAAAGAAGTCTGTCCTAATGGAGTAGAAGGCAGCCCCTGAAAAATGAAGTCAGAGTAACAACAAAGCTAAAGTTAAATCAACACAGAAACGTATCCCTCAAATGCTATCTTTGGCTATCACTTCATGACTTAGAAGGAATATTTTAGGGAGTTCCCTGGGGTTCCAGTGGTTAGGACTCTGTGTTTCTACTGCAGGAGGCATGGGTTCAATCCCTGGTTGGGGAATGAAGATCCCACAAACTATGTGGCATGGTCAAAAAAAAAAAAAAAAAGTACATTGATTGCAAAATGGCATGAATTATTTCTTTCCCTGTATCTATGCCTCTTGCAATGGGATTCTGTAGCTCTTCCCAATAAGAGGTTAAATTTATTTCTCAACAGCTTGAACTCAGGCTTGTCTTGTGACATGATTTGCCCTGAGGAATGAGGTGGAAGGGACAGGGTGACAGTTACAAGTCTAGGCCTCAAGACGGCTCATATAGCTCTGCTTGCCCTTGAAACCCAGGCTCTCCCAGGAGATAAGCTAAGCGGGCCTGCTGATGGATACAAAAGAGTATGGAATGGAGACAAATAAACTCTCCTGGGGCCCTCTTAGACCAGCTGACTCCTTAGCTGATGGCAGATAAATGAGAAAGCCTAGAGGAGATCAACCAAGCCAACCTAGATGACAACCACCCAACTGCCCTATAAACTCAGGAGCTAAATAAATCATATTCAGAGTAGGTGACTAAATTTGCAGTATTCTGTCCCACAGCAACAGCTAGCTAACACAAATATGAACAGAACAACTTAGTCCACGTACCCTAATGGAGTAGCAGAAAGGACCCTAACCTTTCCATATGCATCAAATCTCTGGATGTTCTTTATGTGTTGATAAATATTCAGTTCTCCTCTTGCTTACTGGGGGAAAAGAAAAGGTACTAATACAGACTTTCATCTCTTTCTTATTTTCTCATTCTCTCCTACAACCTCTCTAGTTTCCTCCCTTCAGCCTAAAAATTGAAGGCTCTCTCAGCCTAAATAGAACTCTTCCCATAATTCTATCTCAATGTATCCCACTTCCCAATTAAAACCATAACTATTCCCCCCATAATTGATAAGTTTTTAAAGAAAAAGTCATCATAGTCTGTCTCCTACTGCTACCACTCTACTGAAACTACTTTCAATTTAGGGTTATAAATGACTATCTAACTGCCAAATCCAAGGATAATTCTCCTCTCAAAACTTTTCTTAATATAAATTTTTAGTAAAGTATAGCATGTATATACACACACTTTAGACATATATAAAATACATAAACAAATATATGTGTGTATTAATACATTCACATTTATATTTATTCATATATTTGTGTTTATATGTAAATATATGTAAATCTATAAATGCACTTATATAAATACAAAGTTATACAAATATAAAATCTAGACTAATCTAACCTCTCAATCTCAACCCCAAATCCTTTTAGCCATGTAAAGTAACGTATTCACAGATCTCAGATACTTTGAAGGAGTTACTATTCTGTCTATTATATACCGTGTAACCGTTCCTCTGTCACATCTATCAACCATGGATAGCCACTATTCTAATTGCTAATCTCATAGATTGGGTCTGCCTGTTTGATATTTTATATAAGTAGAATATATTTTTGTGTCTGGTTTCTTTTGGTCAACATTGTTTGTGAGAGTTATCCATAATGCTTACTTTTATTACAATATCATATTCTAATGCATGAATATACTATAACTTACTTAACCATGCTACTGTTGATGAGCATCTGAATCATTTCCAGTTCTTGGCTATCATGAAGTGTTGCTATTAATAGCCAAACATGTCTCTTGGATCACATACAAATGCACTTCTTTTTCATCATTAGTTGAAACAGTTTCCCAAAGTGCCTGCATTAAAATTCTAGCTGTACCCCACCTTTCTAGCATTTGGCATTGGTTGCCCTTTCACTGACCATCATTTTGATCACTCCAGTATTTGACATTTAAGATTTCTAGAAAATTTCTCCTCCTTTGGCTTCTAGAACTTCACTCTCTCCTAAGACTCTTCAATACCTCTCTGAATATCGCTTCTCAGTTTGCATTGCTGGATTCTCTTCTCTTGAATAGCACCACCCACTTTTAATTTTTCCCTTTATTTCAGTCACATCCCTTAATAATTTTTCAATGTTATTATCTAATTTCCATAATGGGGTAATACCAAGGTCCTATATAATTAAAAAAAAAAAAATTCTTGTTCCAATCCATCTGAAGCAAAAGATGGCTGCCCATCAACTCTATTTCTGCTTCTCATGCTGTACACATACTGAAACATATTTACAAGCCTCCTCACAGTTAAAAGAAGCATTTGGCTGAGTCATAGAAAGCAGAATGTGAGCAGACGTGATGGCTGAAATTTTCAAGCTTAATACCCACTTCTTAAAGCCCCCATGCTCCAACCTTTCTTTTCTTTCTCTTGTTAGAAAATCTTAGATGCCTTATATTGAAGAGGGTGGCATCAGAAGATGGAAGGGGACTGATTCTCACAAGACTGGAATCAGGGCTTGAAAGAGAACCACCTGACCTACACTGGGTATGATGTGAATGGGAAAGATACTTTCACAGTGTTGAGCCACTGAGATTTGAGGGTTGTTTGTTATAGTGGTAAACCTAATGACAAATATAGAAACTGGTAGCTTGAAATGGGAGGCTACAACAACAAATATCTCAAATATATAATATATAAGGCAAAGAAACAGATATAGCAGACTATTGATCTATATTGTACAGTAGTAAGCTGTTTTGGTAAAACTGATCCATGAAATAACATGAGAAGGAGAATACTTATTATGGACTGCCAACCCTATGTGAGGTAACTGGAAGAAAACATAGTGATAGTGTGTATTGACTGCTGTTGACTATATTCTGCAAGGTATTTCAAGAAAGAGATGAGCTCATGAGAAATCTGGCTGTGAAGAAGCAGTAAAACAAAATAGAGAACAAATTTCAAGATTTTAAAGCTTAAGAAAAACTGACCTTTTCTAGATCCCAAGAAGTACAAAAGTAAGATTGATAATGCTTTTGACCTAGGCCCCTTGATATTCAGCCTTGGGCAAAGGGTTGGTTGGCCTTCCCACCCAAAGCCATACCTTCAAGGTAACCAGCATTAAATTGAGAGAAAAAGATGTATAAGAGTAAAGCAAATAACTGTCTTTGGGAATGGTGTCCAGACAAGAAATTTGGGTTGGAATCATGGAGCTGATTGGGAACAAACAGATCACAAGTCTATTAAGTTTTTAAGAAACTACATTCTCAAAGAAACTGCTAACTTAGATCTTAAATGTATCTCTCTGCTCAAGATTTAACATGATCCTCCTGCCCTCTCCCAGCAAATTGTGCACAGCCCCAAGGAGGGAAGACCCTACACCACCTACTGCTTCAGATATGAACATGGAAGATAATAAACAAGACAAAACTCCCCCAGAGCACAGGACCATGGGGGAAAATGGAAAGAAGGTCCTTCCAGAGATCTCACTGACTAACCTCTCCTCCTTTGAGGGGGAAAAAGCTTCCAGGATCCCCAGTGCTGTTACAGACCCAGGACTACCATACCTCTCCCTTTCCTGAATGGAAGTTTGTTGTATTCACATCAATGCACCTCCCAGATCCCACTACAGAACTGAAGGGTCAAATTCGACAGCTGTTGGAAGTATGAATGCAACTCTCAGACAGCACATTTCAATAACTGTCTCAGCTATGGCTGAGAGTTGCCTCACACTTGGTGCAAGAGCATGCCCCTATCCAGAGGTATCCAAATCCAGCAACTGGTCAACCTAGGGTATAAGGGTCCAGGCCCTTCATCCTAATTTAGGGGGCTTCTGCAGGGCCACCCTACCTTCATCATGGGATTGGCTGAGGACTGTGCTTTCTTCCTTTCCCTTCTACATATAGGCTCCAAGAGCACTCCCTAGGTAAGTTGCTAATAGTAATCCTTAGAGTCTGCTTCTTGGAGAGATAGCCTGTGACAGACCCTATATTCCAATTAATCTGTCCCTTCTGCTCCATATTATATTAAATGAAGGTGGTGTTTGGATAATTTGCCTTTGTGGTTCTTGGATCATCATATCATAACCAGATGTCTAGAAGCTGGATGTGAAGATAGATGCAGTAGCTGATGGGACTTTGGACAGGAGAGATTAAATGGATTCCTGTTGACCAAAGGGCATGTTGTGGCCCAAAATGCCAGTATTCACCCATATGTATGCTTCCATTGAAAGGGCAGTAAAGGTTCCCAAAGGAATGTGACTAATTCTAAATTCTCTTGAGAGACAGTTTTGCTGTTACCACAATATTTACTTTAAAAATGCACCTTTCTTTTGTGGCACCACCTATCAGCACTTCCTTAATCAATATATTCAGTAAGTCAATAATTTAACTGTTGCTTGTCTGCGTGTCTTCATTGTTGCTTTTGCTGAGGTAAGGGCTATAGGGACTGGTGTCCATTAAAGAAAGAGTCACAGATGAGGAAAAGGAAGTTTGGGCCTTTCTATTTCAAAGAGTGGATCTGACTGTGAAAGTGATGGTCCCTCCCTGCATAAACAGAAAATGTGCCCCTTACATCTATGTGGCCATAATGACCACCAAAGCCCAAATCTACTGTGAGAGAAATCAGTCCAGTAAGAATCTCCATCTTCAGGTCAGATGACATTTTCTTCTAGTACAAATTCAGTTTGTTAAAAAAAATTAACCACTCCTTAGAGGTTCCTGCTTCCCACTTCTCCCTCCAGCATGCATTTATTCTTATCATCCTCCTCATCCACTACTATTTATTAAGTGGCCACATTTGCATGGCACCGTACCTGTGATTTTCCATTTCTCTCCAAGGATGATTTCCTGGTTTAGAAGTTTTAATGGCTGCTCCTTTGAAAATGTCTTAAGAGGGTTTTGACTGTAATTCCTTTTCTCCTAGCTCTTATTTAATAGGTACCAATGCCTATCTTTTGCCTGGGGTATTGGGTTAGGGAGAGGAAGATTCATTAACCATGGTGAGTTATGGATTTCAATGCCCTGGCTACTTCATTTCTCATATCCAAGTAGATCATTTCCTCCCTAGTCCTCCTGAGCCCAAGGATGCATATATTGTAAGTAGCCTTAATCTGCTTCATTAGGATATTTTTTTAAACTTTACAAGAATGATACCACCAATATTACCATATTACTTCTGGTGATGTGCAAGGCAGTATAATCTTACATTCGTACTGACAGTATTAGTAGTGATTTAGGTGTGGTCATAAGAGTAGGAAAACTATACCAATTCAAAGCTTGGAGATATTGAAATTACTCTCCTTTTCAGATATAGATCCAAGGAGGTAAAGTTCCTTGTTTAAGGTTAACCAATAGAGATGAGCGCCCACAAAAGGCAAATGTTACATCTCCAGACTTACAGCTTGTATTCGCCCATGTTTCACCCTTCTGAGTATTAAAGCAGAGTGCTTCTGATAGCAAGAAAGGCTCCAAGGATTTCAAGACTCAGAAACAGATAGTGGCACCGCCCACGGCTGTCACAGAGCACACTATAAAGGAGAACATGTATGGTTAGTTCACCCTGGATACATTTCACTGGACAATTCTTCCTCTTTATTCTCAATGAATAATCTTACCTGGGCTTATGCCTTGCAACATTAACAGAAGATTTCTCCTTATGAGACCAGCCGTATCTCTTCCTCAGGGACCAGTGTTTTACAAGCCCCACGATATTCTCCAGCTTTCAGTTCCAACTAAACTCTTCTTAAGAAGGAGGGTTGTACCTATATCCATGAAAAACAGTAACTGCTTTGGTTCTAGGACTTCTGCTTAGATCTGGCCCTGATGATAACTATAAAATATGTGCAGTTTATTTATTTTTTTTTATCTCTTCTCTGGCACACTGGTTACCAAACAGAATGATCTTGCCTCCTCTTCCTAAGAGATATTTGACAACATCTAGAGGCATTCTCTGTTGTCCCAGTTGAGAGGTGTTATTGGTATCTAAAGGGTAAAAGGCAAGAACACTGCTAAGTATCGTAAAGTGCACAGGACAGCCCCTCCAGCAAAGAGCTATCCGGTCTAAAGATATATACGTGTTCAGGCTGAAGACCCTACCTTCGAGGATTCTCACCCCTCCCAGAATCCCAATGACCCACCATTCTTTGGGAACTAGCCTCTTTCTAGATCTCCTAGATCTAGAAAAGAACTCTGGAGTAGAAGTGAGGTTTCCTGGCTTCATAAATTTCCAAATATATGGTCTTCTACAAAGTAGGAGGAATAAATTTCTTCTTATTTCATTGGTATAAAAATAATAAAGTAAAATAGTGTCTATTAAAATGCTTCATAAACTCTAAGGTGTTACACAAATACCTGGCATTGTCATGGCAAGAAGTAATTAACAAGAAAGGGATGAATTTCTACTTGTGGGATATCAGATACCATGACAGCAGGTACTTCTGGTTAGATGCTTGTCCACCATCCCTCTAATTCCACAGTGGAAGTACAAATGCTTCACCAATGTTCAACACCAGTACTGTCTTCACTGTTTTTGTATCCACTGTGTACATGAAAAAGTGTTCTCAGTGCTAATCAGACAGTAGATACTTAGTAAACTATGGACACATCAGTTATACCACACATTTCCAGACATAGCTAGAAAGACAAAGACTTTTCCACCTGTAGGGATAACGTTCCCAGAAGCCTGGGAAGTACATGTTGATTCCCATTCGAGAAATGAGGCAACTGTGATTCAGAGCATTTATGTGATTTATCTAAGATGTTCAGCTAATAAGCATAAGTACTGGATCTTATGATCCTATAGGCATGATTCAAACTCACGTCTATATCTGTAGAAGATACCATGTTCTGCTCCCCAGATGCTGAGGGCTTCCTCTACTTCTGGGTGTGTGCTGGAAACCCACATCAAAACACCTGCATCCCCAGGCACTGCCATGGGTCAGAAAACACTTGTACTATGGAAAGGGGTGACAATGGCCATGAAACCCAGCCAGCCCCTCCCAGGTCACTTCCAGCCAACACATACTGATGGTGTGAATGAATAACAGAAATGCCTAGAGTCTTTCTCTTTTCTTGACTGCTTAAATTTTGTTCATAAAATGAGAATGGGTTCAGCAGCAACCCCTGAATCTTTGTAGTGAAAGTTATCCCAGTTAGTGAGGTGATCAAGACTAGATATATGACTCTGAGGACTAGTATTTCAATTCCAAATGAATGAAGCCTGATTCAAATAAATCTTTGTTATTTCCTACCCACTGAACTCAACTCAATTACATTCAGTGACTATGTACTAAGCAACAACCGAGTGTCTAGTTCTGTGGGAAACAACAGCGGAGGGACACGATGACTGCTCTCAAGGAGGCCCCTCTACCATGTGTGTGTGCGGGGGATTTTGGGGCGTGGTTAAAGAGCTTACGAGAAGAAAATAAAACCCAGCTGATATCCACCTACTAAACTTCACAGGATCTAGCTTATTCATCAATACATACTTTCCTTCTCTACATACTTTCCTTCTCTGACGGACTCACATATTCAGTGAATATGAAGGTGCTTCAGGGTACCACTCCCCACCCTCAAAGCACCACTAATTTAATGGGCACCAGTGTGTAATACGGACAAATAAGGCAATGGCACCCCACTCCAGTATTCTTGCCTGGAGAATCCCAGGGACGGGGGAGCCTATATATATATATATATATATATATATATATATATAGTGATTCATCAATTTTAAAAAATTCCAAAATGTATTATTATTGATTTTTGTTACAGTTAACTGGAAAACTATTATATCACCTCTTGGATAAATGAATAGGCTGTGTGCTTAAAGTATGATAGAGGAAATGAAAGAGAATAGAGAGAAATTAAGAAATATATATTAAGAAATATATATATAACCCTTGTGTCATAGACCTACAACGTGACTCACCAAAGTTACCGTTAATTTAATACTTTATCTTTTTTGTATACTTTACTTTTGTATACTTTTGTATACTTTAACTTTTTGCAGTTATCAAAGGCTTGATAATTAGATTTTCTTGACATTTGTCACCAGAAACAAGAGAAAAACTCCCTGTAGTAGATAGAGTTTAAGGCTTTCAAAGTCGCTAATGTTCTAGTCATATGATATTGAAAAGAAAGTCATTTCAATATAGTCTTTAAGCACTTAATAAATGCTTGGGTTTGTATGAGCAAATACATACAAACCTCCCAATCTCCATATTTCATGGGCTTTTTCCTCTTATGGCTATTCACGGACAATTTAGATTTGCAAGTTTTAACCATTTAACTTCCTGAGAAAGGAAATTGGAACAACAAAAGCAAATGTGTCCCCAACTCACGTATGGAAGTAGTTATTTCAGGTTAATTATTATCAAGAACTGTGCAAGCCTAAGAATGCGATTAAACATTAGCCTGTGAGATATTTAACAGTGGGGTTCTACAATAAAAACAGAATATTATTCTTTCCAGGTTTTTTTCTAAACGGTCCCAAACTACACATGCGAATGAAGCTAATGTCTAAATAATTAAATGATAATGTCATTATTATTCAGTGTAGGAATACACTTGAGAATCAAATTGAATCAGTTTTTTTCCCCCCTTGTGGCACAATAACAATTCTTGTTCAACCTTACTTAATATATTCCTTGGTTAAAAGAAAAGTCAGTCTGTATACTCATTGGCTTCTAGGAAAGAGAATGAAGCCTATGTAACTGAAGGAACAGAGGAGTGAGGGGAAAAAAAAGCAATAGCCCTGGGCCAAATGTGAATTGGGCTAAGAACAGCACCTCTGTACCTGGGTCCTAAACTCCTTTCTCATTCTCACCCCTTAGGCATGCAATGCCCTCCACCCCTCCCCGCTGCACCTTACTCCCTAAATCTGGTCGGCTCTGGAAAACATCAGTGAGCTTCCTGTCCCAGAAGTATCTGTATTTTCACTCAGCCTCCACTCTGCATTGAAAAGCTCCTTTCCCTTTAACACTCATAAAACATTGTTGGGTTTAGTTCAAAGCACATTCCATGTGTGATATTCACAACTCTGAGATAGATACTATTATTATTTCTCTTTTATAAATGAGGAAACTGAGTCACCAAGCGGACGGATGACTCTCCCAAAGGTGAACCCAAGCATTCTGACCTGAGAGCCCATATCCTTACTATTGGAGCTACAGGGGAGGGAGATTTTTACACCCCCCCAAAAGTGCTTCCAAATGCTTCCATTATGATTTGGTCAAACAATTTCTAAATGTCATTTTGCAGCAGTAAAACCCACAGAAAGAAATGATGGATTTCTCTAATAGAATCCATGAACACCCATCGGGAGACCACTGTCCAGACAAGGCATAGGAAAAGGAGTTTAGGAAGAAGTCATCACACACTCTCTGTCCAAGGACCCTTGAGTCTCTCTAATTCGTTATCCCATGGCTGACACTAAACAGATTATTTGGCCAGGTTCTCCTATGCTTATCCATTAGCTTTGTTTCATTTGCTTTGATACCAAATTCCCATCCATGACAGTGAGATAAGGCAAATCTTGAAAGGTCCTGTTATGCTTTATGATGCCTTTCTTATTTGCTGGTACCAAGACTAGCTATGGTAGGAAAACAGAATAGATGTATAGGTTTAAGGCTTAGAATTTTAAAATAAGGAAGTTCAACTAAAAATTTTACTACAAAAAAGAGAAAAAAGTTTTTGGAATCTGTTTAAAATTTTTACAAAAAAATTGAAGAAAAAATTTGGAATCTGTTTAAAAATAAATGTAAGCTTGTTAATAAAATACATACAAGATATGCTCAGTCATGTCTGACTCTTTTTGACACCATGGACTATATAGCCCACCTATATAGTGGCTATATATATATATGGCTCCACTGTCCATGGAATTCTCCAGGCAAGAATACCGGAGTGGGTAGTCATTCCCTTCTCCAGGGGCTTTTCCTGACCCAGGGGTCAACCCTGGATCTCCTGCATTGCAGGCAGATTCTTTTCCATCTGAGCCACCAGGGAAGCCCTAGTTCAGTTCAGTTCAGTTCAGTCGCTCAGTCGTGTGTTTGCAACCCCATGAAGCGCAGCACGCCAGGCCTCCCTGTCCATCACCAACTCCGGAGTTCACTCAAACTCACGTTCATCAAGTCAGTGATGCCATCCAGCCATCTCATCCTCTGTCGTCCCCTTCTCCTCCTGCCCCCAATCCCTCCCAGCATCAGAGTCTTTTCCAATGAGTCAAATCTTCTCATGAGGTGGCCAAAGTACTGGAGTTTCAGCTTTAGCATCATTTCTTCTAAAGAACACCCAGGGCTGATCTCCTTCAGAATGGACTGGTTGGATCTCCTTGCAGTCCAAGGGACTCTCAAGAGTCTTCTCCAACACCACAGTTCAAAAGCATCAATTTTTCAGTGCTCAGCTTTCTTCACAGTCCAACTCTCACATCCATTTATCACCACTGAAAAAACCATAGCCTTGACTAGATGGAACTTTGTTGGCAAAGTAATGTCTCTGCTTTCCAATATGCTATCTAGGTTGGTCATAACTTTTCTTCCAAGGAGTAAGCATCTTTTAATTTCATGGTTGCAGTCACCATCTGCAGTGATTTTGGATCCCAGAAAAATAAAGTCTGACACTGTTTCCACTGTTTCCCCATCTATTTCCCATGAAGTGATGGGACCAGATGCCATGATCTTGGTTTTCTGAATGTTGAGTTTTAAGCCAACTTTTTCACTCTCTTCTTTCACCTTTATCAAGAGGCTCTTTAGTTCCTCTTCAGTTTCAGCCATAAGGGTGGTGTCATCTGCATATCTGAGATTATTGATATTTCTCTAGGCAATCTTGATTCCAGCTTGTGCTTCTTCCAGCCTAGCATTTCTCATGATGTACTCTGCATATAAGTTAAACAAACAGGGTGACAATATACAGCCTTGACGTACTCCTTTTCCTATTTGGAACCAGTCGGTTGTTCCATGTCCAGTTCTAACTGTTGCTTCCTGACCTGCATACAAATTTCTCAAGAGGCAGATCAGGTGGTCTGGTATTCCCATCTCTTTCAGAATTTTCCACAGTTTATTGTGATTCATGTACAAGATTTCCCTTAACATCCAGTATAAGAAACTAAAAGCTTAAAATTAAAATTCCCAGTTGAGAAAATACATTGTCGAAATATTCATTGCTGAAATAATCACCAAGAACAAATCATGGATTTATATCTCCTTGTGAGTGAAAGCTTTACAGATTTTGGTGTCCCACAGATCATAGGTTCAGTTCCCAACTGTAACACATGAGTGCTAAAAGACATGCTCAGTTCAGTTCAGTTCAGTTCAGTTGTTCAGTCGTATCCGACTCTCTGTGACTCCATGAATCACAGCACGCCAGGCCTCCCTGTCCATCACCAACTCCCGGAGTTCACTCAGACTCACGTCCATCGAGTCGGTGATGCCATCCAGCCATCTCATCCTCTGACGTCCCCTTCTCCTCCTGCCCCTAATCCCTCCCAGCATCAGAGACTTTTCCAATGAGTCAAATCTTCTCATGAGGTGGCCAAAGTACTGGAGTTTCAGCTTTAGCATCATTTCTTCCAAAGAACACCCAGGGCTGATCTCCTTCAGAATGGACTGGTTGGATCTCCTTGTAGTCTAAGGGACTCTCAAGAGTCTTCTGCAACACCACAGTTCAAAAGCATCAATTCTTCAGTGCTCAGCTTTCTTCACAGTCCAACTCTCACATCCATTTATCACCACTGAAAAAACCATAGCCTTGACTAGATGGAACTTTGTTGGCAAATTAATGTCTCTGCTTTCCAATATGCTATCTAGGTTGGTCATAAATTTTCTTCGAAGGAGTAAGCGTCTTTTAATTTCATGGCTGCAGTCACCATCTGCAGTGATTTTGGAGCCCAGAAAAATAAAGTCTGACACTGTTTCCCCATCTATTTGCCATGAAGTGATGGGATCAGATGCCATGATCTTGGTTTTCTGAATGTTGAGCTTTAAGCCAACTTTTTCACTCTCCTCTTTCACTTTCATTAACAGTCTTTTTAGTGCCTCTTCACTTTCTGCCATAAGGGTGGTGTCATCTGCATATCTGAGGTGATTGATATTTCTCCCGGCAATCTTGATTCCAGCTTGTGCTTCTTCCAGCCCAGCATTGACATGCTAAGACATGCCTTAACCTTTCTCAGTATTAATTCCCTCATGTATATATAACATGAGGGTTAAAAATGTATCTTATTGAGCTTACATGAACAGCACAGGTAAGATAGACAATGACAAAGACAGATAAATACTCAACAAACAGCATCCAGTAGGTCTAACTGTCTCTTGTTTTGACAAAGGGAATAACTCAAAAAGGAGAAACACAACACCCAAAATGTGAGGCAATCACCAAGAAAGTTGAAGACAGACTTCACTCAAGCCACAGTTGTAGCCCAGGGCCAAACCTGTTTGCTATCTACTGTTCACGGTGAAAGAAAAATATGGGGTATAGAATATGTATTGCAACTATGAACAAGATAACCTAAAAGCGTCGATTTTTGTGGAGCCTTATGACACAGGGCAACTGTGGGTCATGTGCTTTCTACATATTTCTGGATTTTAGCACAACTAACTTCATTAAAAAGGCACTGCATTTCCATACATGCATCAGCGATGTCTTTAAAAATATATTGAGCTCTTGTGTATCTTACTGTTGGACAATGTATTTTAATTACTGCTGCTTTTGAGGAAGCACAAAATGGCTCCTAAATTCACAAAATGTTTTCTCACCTAAGTGTCCTTGAAAAGCCCTAAAACCCACACCTCAATAAGAGTTTTCCATAGAGTGGAAGGAAGCTGCCCTTCTTCTTTTTTTTTTTTTTTTTTTTTTAAGAGAGAGAACCAAAGCATAACCTTGAGACCACCCTCCCATGTAAGAGATAGAAAATGTCAGGGACTGTTGAGCACCCAGCAAATTTTCACAGTGGATCAGTGAGAAGTTATTTAGCACAGGTGTTTAATTATGATGCATTAGGGAAATGGGTAGTGTTCAATGGCCCTCAAACACAAACCTCCACCTGTGCAGAGGTCTAGCATTGGTTCATGGAGTGATAACATTGAGGGAAGCAATTGTGCTTCGATCCTGCTCAAGGGTCTTTCTTTTCTTGGTTGGTGCAACCAAGTTCACTGCCAGGAAGCCATGGGTTTTCCCCACATGAGCAGGTCCATCATGCAAGTTTATAATCTGCATCTGGGTTATCTCTCCAGGAATTAGCCTCTTCTGAAAGCAAGTGAAAAATCAGAATAATTCAACATGCCTTGCAGAGAAAAATCTCTCCAGGTGCCTTCCTAGAACTCTGATTTTAGAATAAGCACAGGAAACCAATGCCCTGGCCATACGACCAGGCAAGGTCACTGTGATTCACCCTCAAAATATAGCCAGTTACCTTCAGCTAGTGTGGGTACCATTCCACAGTCAGGACTATTATGAAGCACTTTTATTGAGCACTGTCCCCAGTACTTTCTATGAATTATCTCGATTAAATCCCAGAAGGTAGGTACTATCATGATCATTATTTTGGAGATGAAAAAACTGATGTTAAGGATTATTACAGTTACTAGTACCTTGCTGTGAATTATAACCAAAGTCAATAGTTATGCTTTTACTTGGGTTATCTGACTTTCCAAGACCCTGCAGAGTCATGCACAAAACTCTAAAGCCTAAAAGGGGGTTGGGTTAAAATATAATATAGTCAAGGTTTGTCTCCTGCATTCTTATGCCTACCACCCACCCAGGACATCTCAGCAATTGTTTTTTTATCTTTCAGACAATCCCCTTTTCCTCTCCTTAATCTCCCTTCTCAAAGCACATAATTCTCTGTAGCCACTCCAGTGATAAAGAATCTGCCTGCCAATGCAAGAGACGTGGGTTCGACCCTTGGGTCAGAAAGCTCCCATGGAGAAGGAAATGGCAACCCACTCCAATATTCTTGCCTGGGAAATCCCATGGATGGAGGAGCCTGGTGGGCTACAGTCCATGGAGTCTCAAAAGAGTCAGACATGACTTAGTGACTGAACAACAACAACGACCCTCTTAGAAGCAGGGAAGCAGGTCTAATAAGTGCGTTTCAGGCAAAGCTATTCATTTTAGTGTGACATTAATGTCGTTTGGTCCTCTCTTTTAAGGATTGGTCAGTTAGAGACAGTGTGTATGAACTAGTAGAATAAAATAAGCAGCAAAATGATAGGCAAAACATTAATCTTGTTGTCAGAAAAGTTGAGTTCTCCTACAGACTGTGAGCTGCTAGAGAACAAAGATTATGTATAATAACTTGTTCATTAGCTCAGGGCCATGTGCCTAGCAGAAACCCTATATATACTTGTTGAACTGGATAGAACTGAAAGCATAGGCTTTCATCACTTACTTTGGTATTATATAGCCTTAAACAAGTCACTCTGTAGATCTCAGTTTCCTTACGTGTATGATGGGCAAGTTAGACCAGATCAGTGGTCTTCAGATGTCTTTCACATGGAAACTCATGTTCAAATGAAATGAGTGCTAAGGACTGAATATTTGTGTTTCTCCAAAATTGGTATGTTGAAACCTAATGCCCAAACAATAGGATTAGCAGTAGAGAATTTGAGAGGTGCTTAGGTCATGAGGGTGGAGGTCTCGGGAATGGGATTAGTGTCCGTATAAGAAATCCCAGAGAGCTAGCTTGCTGCTTACATCATATGAGGTTAGAGCAAAATGGCAGATCTTACCAGGCACCAAATCTGCTAGCACCATGATCTTGGACTTCACAGTCTCTGGAACCATGAGAAATATATATTTGTTGTTATAAAGCCACTTATATTATAGCATTTTGTTATAGCAGCCTGAGTATAAACAAACTAAACAGATAAAAGTAAAGCAGTTTTGGCTGAACACATGGGCTATCTCCTTCTCTTCTCTAAACAGGAACAGAGTTTAGAAACCATTACTACTGAAAGTGAAGGTGTTAGTCGCTCAGTCTTGTCCGACTCTTAGTGACCGCATGGACTATAGCCCGCCAGGCTCCTCTGTCCATGGAATTCTCTAGGCAAGAATATTGGAGTGGCAGTAACTAATTTTTATGGTGCTAAATGTTTATTAACTCTGCTTTGAATACCTAAAATGAAACTGTTTTAATATAGCTTTTTTTTAACCAAATCAATTTAATTTTATTTTGATTTCTTGGACTATGAAAGTGAAAGTGAAGTCGTTCAGTTGTGTCTGATTCTTTGCGAACCTATAGACTGTAGCCTACCAGGACAGCCTACCTCTGTCCATGGGATTTTCCAGGCAATAGTACTGGAGTGGGTTGCCATAGGCTTCAATAAATACTACTTAGTTTTATCACTTAGCAGCTGGATGACCTTGGGAAGCTTTTTAACTTTTCTGAACCTCAGATGCCTCATCCTGAAAATAGGAATAGTTAATGAGGATACATAGATATAAGGGCTATAGGTGCCTATCTACTACCTGCCACAGAGTAGATGCATATATAATGTTCCTATGGGAGTGAAGAGCATTTGGGCCATAGTATAGGATTTCCACACAGCACACCAAGACAGACCAGGGGTGTGTCTGGCCCTGTAATAAACCTGGAGGTGAATCCCTAGTGCTGGGAGGATGGGGTTCCATTGCCAATGGCTACTAGTGGTCATGAGAACTTATTTCTGAGGAACACAGTAGGCTTGGATGTGGTAGCTCTGAAAACAACCAAACATGAATTTACTATTTTCTAATTTACCCAGCCATAATAAAGTTTAACTTCAGTGAAATTAACCACATCGGTCAAGACTCCCAGCTTTGGTCATTAGGATTTTTAAAACCTATAAAAAACAAATATTTAAAGTTAACTAGTTAGATTTCCTCCTCTCCAGGATATGTATCACACTGAATTTTAAGAAAGTTCATTATCACACACTACCTCAAGATGATCATGAACTATTGAAAATTATTACTTAAGAGTAATACTCACTATTGGCTTCATACTACTACTAATCAGCAGTGAGATACCTGAAAAAGCTCTGACTCAATTTAAGAATATCATAACATTTTTTGAATAGCAGCTACACCATCAAAATTCATCAAGCTGAATAGTTAAATGTATTCTATTAATATTTTAATTTTAAAAGAAATATCACAAATATTCAAAATGGTTACACACCAGAAATCAGGACTTGATATTTTTACGTAGGGTAATGCCCCATGGAAGGAATGAGCATTTGCCAGTAGATCTTAATGGAGGCATCTAACCATCTTTATCTTTAGGGATTGAAAGAATGTAAGATTTGGTACTGGGGTCAGTGACATGCTGAAACATTTGAATTCTCCCATTTGATGAAGCATCAGTTCTTCCCCCCCCTTAAATTCTTTTATGTGACTGACAGTCTCATCCATTTTTTTCCTGAGGCTACTATTGAAATTCCTTTGTACTTGTGGAAGCAAGTTTTCTGGTTCAAGAATTTTGTTTTACCTGTGCCTCCAAGACTTGTCAACGGCAAATTAGGACAAGGAATTCTAATTTATGTTTCAAAAGCCTCAGTAGTAGTGAGAAGTATTTTTATTTACCCCTCCTCCCCTAAAAAAAAAAGTGTCAAGTCAAGATGATGAACCACACTACACTACTGTACAATTATTAGAAAATTCCAGGAGGAGTTGTGAAATATGAGAAGCAAGGGCAAGTGGGGATAATGCCAGCTAATCCTAATATAGACCCTGAAGAGTTCAGAGCAGCAGCTGTGTATACACAGACACACAGCTCCACATAAACACCAATAATATTCAAAGAGTTAAAACCATCTCTAAAATTTCTATTATTATATAATAAACCTAATCCAAATACTAGTCAAGATATTAACACATACAGTTACTTAATCCTTACTGTTTTGTTCACATGTTATAATGACTATTTTCAAGCATGCAGAAAAGTTGAATGAACTCTGCAGTGAATGTTTGTGCATACACTGCTTAGACTCTATAAATATTTTTCTATATTTATACATCCACCAATTTATCCATTCATGCATTTTATTTTTTGAAGCACTTCAAAGTAGGCGACAGTTCTCAGTTTTTATTTCTCTTTCACTTGGTGCTTTCCTACCCACTAAATGATCTCATTGGTACTTTTAGCCCTTTTGTGAAGACACATTTTTTCAGTACCAAATCTGTTTCCTTGAATGAAGATGTTTCACTTACAGGATCATTCTACTGGCAATATTAGAGGGTGAAGAGGAAGAGATTTCCATCTCAAGCTCCATCCAGCACAGTGCAGAAAATGTAATCTAATCACTCTGAGCTAAATTCAGCTGCTTTTATGATCAAGATTTGCCTTAGACATTTCACATTTAACTTCAATGAAATTCAAGACTGACCAATCACCCCTCTCCTTAGATGACACTAAGGAACTGAGGCATTGGTGCAGAGAGGTGGGTGGACCTACTTCTCAATCTTGATCAGTATCTTGCCTGTGATGGAATCATCTCATCTCTGCCCTCTCTGCCCCTATTTGAGACATAGCTGGGGCCTTAACCAGTCCCGAGAGGGTTCTCTACATCCTCCACTGTGGGAAAAAGCCCCATGTGCCCATGGATACCTTTCTTAACTAACCTTCCTTTACACTTGGCAAGGAGCATGGAACGAGGCACAAGAACCTCTGCATATGCTCCCACCCCCGCTCGGTGGCTTCAGGAAGCTTAGCAGTTGTTCTTTGATCTCCTCACACCTAGACCGACCACACTGCCATTTCGACTCTCTGGCATCAAGCCCATGGTGGCACAGGATAGTCCTCTGCTTTTTTTGGCCTCACCTGCTGGGAGAGGCACAGTGCCTTTAATCTCAGATCTTCAAATTAAATAAAAAAAATTATCCTTCCCCCTCACCATACATACAGAGTTTTCACACTTCACCTAATATTCTGATTTCCTTTCCAAAATTTCTAGCCTGTCTATTCCAGCCCAGAGGTTTTTGTATTCACTCCCTGTGCCAGATAAAACAGGATAGCTAAGTATTCTTCCACAACTATTGCTTAATCTAAGATCCAGTCCTGCGGAGATCAGAAGCTCAGCATTATCTCATTTTGTTTCCTTTTGCATTTCAGCTATGACCTCCATTTTTGCGATGCATGGAGGGCAAAGCATAATTAGAACATAGGGAAGGCAGTCGGGTTTCAGATTTAAAAGAACAAAAAACAAACAAAAACCATCACTTAATACTTCTTAGCTCATCTCTTCACATCTCCACTGGGTGGGTCACTCTGTTGTCTAAACCACGGGTTCTTAACCAGAGGAGATCGTGATGCCTAGGGGACATTTAACAATGTCTGGAGACATTGTTGGTTTTCATCCAAAATGCTGGAGGAGGTGGATGCTATTGGCATTTGGTAGCTAGAGACACGGGATGCTGCTAAACAACCTGCAATGCACAGGACAGCCTCCACAAGGAACTTTCCCCCCTAAAATGTTGAATAGTGCCAAGGCTGAGGAACACTGGTCCAGACCACTGCTTCTAACACTAAGGGGTGCAATGTTCATCGCAGCACTGTTTATAATAGCCAGGACACGGAAGCAACCTAGATATCCATCAGCGGACAAATGGATAAGAAAGCTGTGGTACATATACACAATGAAATATTACTCAGCCATTAAAAAGAATACATTTGAGGTGGGGGGATGATTTGGGAGAATGGCATTAAACATGTATAATATCATATAAGAAATGAATCGCCAGTCCAGGTTCGATGCAGGATACAGGAAGCTTGGGGCTGGTGCACTGGGATGACCCAGAGGGATGGTATGGGGAGGGAGGTGGGAGAGAGGTTCAGGATTGGGAACACATGTACGCCCATGGCAGATGCATGTTGATGTATGGCAAAACCAATACAATATTGTAAAGTAAAAATAATGATAATAATAATAAATTTAAAAAGTAAATAAATAAATAAACTGGATGCTAAAAAAAAAAAAAAAAAGAATACATTTGAATCAGTTCTAATGAGGTCAATGAAACTAGAGCTTACTATACAGAGTGAAGTAAGCCAGAAAGAAAAACACCAATACAGTGTCAGTTCAGTTCAGTTCAGTTCAGTCGCTCAGTCGTGTCAGACTCTTTGCAACCCATAAATAGCACAGGCCAGGCCTCCCTGTCCATCACCGTCTCCCAGAGTTTACTCAAACTCACATCCATCAAGTCAGTGATGCCATCCAGCCATCTCATCCTCTGTCATCCCATTTTCCTCCTGCCACCAATCCCTCCCAGCATCAGAGTCTTTTCCAATGAGTCAACTCTTCGCATGAGGTGGCCAAAGTATTGGAGTTTCAGCTTTAGCATCATTCCTTCCAAAGAACCCCAGGGCTGATCTCCTTTAGAATGGACTGGTTGGATCTCCTTGCGGTCCAAGGGACTCTCAAGAGTCTTCTCCAACACCACAGTTCAAAAGCATCAATTCTTCAGTGCTCAGCTTTCTTCACAGTCCAACTCTCACATCCATACATGACCACTGGAAAAACCATAGCCTTGACTAGACAGACCTTTAAATACTTAGATCATTCCATTTCCTTCCTATTAACACCAGCTTCATTCTCACCCTCATCCTCTACCATGAATGTTATGAAAATAATTTGATCAATGAACAGCTCTTAGAAAACAAACACCGTTTCCCCTGGAAGGATCTCAGTGATGTCATCATATTTAACACTATTAAAATAACTTACATCATTATTATCCAATTCTAATGAATCACCTTCAAGAACATGTATGTAGATTACAAAAGTCTCATAAAATAAAAATATGCTTTTAATTCATAAGGGCTTAAAAGTCTAAGATGTCATGTATAATCATGTATAACATAACCAGATCTTATCAGGCCAATGGAACACACAGGGTGAATCATGCACATGCACACAGTTTTCTAATTCGATCATGGGCTTTGATGTGATTATTATTACTTCATCTTGTTTTGTTTTGCATGGATGTAATAATAGAGAAGAGGTGACTACAAATGAAAATGAAGTGAAAAAGAACTAAAATGTATTGAACTTAATTTCTGGGTCACACACTATATTTAACTGTTTTTATTTGTACTCATGTAGTTCTCACTACATATAGTCCTTTGAAGTAGGAAATTAATTTTGTATTATTTCTCCCATTCTACGTATGATGAAATTGAGCCTTAGATTAAGGAATGTGCCCTTTGCAAGTTCACAACTTTAAACTCAAGTTAAGTCCAATTCTAAAGTCCCTAATCTTACTACTTCGACCATGGTGACGGGCACACTCATCCAACAGGCATTTGCAGTTGTGCCTATTATGTGCCAGATGCTTAATCATGAAGTCATGGAAAAGAACACAAAGAACAGTTAAAATTCATTCATTCCACACATATTTATTGGGTACCTACTCTGTGCCAAATAGAGGAGATGCTCTTACTAGAAATGTTTGCATGAAATAAAAGGCAAATATTTGTCAACTGCTGAAAACTGCTGAATCTCACCAAACCTGTTGGTTAATTTCCCAGAAGGATTTCTGCACTAGAGTTGGTAACATGCCATTCTGGGGTCTTACAATTCCCAGAGATATATCTGCTTGTTCTCAGAACTCTGGTTTGGGGGCTTATTTAGATTTCCATGAATTTGTTCTATAAAATTTACACATCATCTGCAAATTACTTATTTGTAAAAATTCAAGTAATTTAAATCTTTGAAACACAGGCATACTTTTGTTTCTGTTTAAGAGACATATAGGACCAACTTCACAGTAGACTGCCACAGAGGCGTTTTCTTTTTTTCCTAGAAAGAAATTTAGAGAACATTCAGCAGCCCAACCCACTCATTTTAGGCATGGAGAGATGGCTTTATTTTCTGTACTCAGGTGACTAGACAGTATAAGAACCACAACAGAAACTCTAGTCTCCTAACTCCTAGGGTAGTACTATTTCCAATTCTATGTTCCTGCTCATTTGGAGTTGAATCAATTCCTCAAATAGGAAAGTCTTCTCAATTTATAGCTCTAATTATGGGTATGAGAGTCACAAAATTCTCTGTCTATTCCCAGGCCCATTCTCTAATTAAACAAGTGATAAAAGATGTGACTGATGTAATGAACATCAAAAAAAGAAAAATAATGAAATAAACATCATGAGGTTATGAGTTGGCTTAAGATCAGTTCCCTGGTCTTCATTATCCTTATTTGTACAAACTTGGATTTTGTCCAAATGAGCTCCAACTTTGCATTTTAATTCAGCAGAGTGGTAGCTCCACAGATTTTAAGAAAAAAAATAAAAGGTAAGTCATCAAATTCAATCCAGAATGATTTAAATTTCCTATAAGCACAAGACATTATCATAGGCTGAACAAGGAATAAAATGTTTCTAAGACATAGTCCTTGATTTTTAAAAGCATTATAATCTTTTGGTAAAAAATTGCAGGATTTCCATTAGGAGAAGAATCATGTCATGTCACTCATTCATTCACTGGTCAATTTATTGAGCATCTATTACATGGAAGTACTATGTTAGGGACACTACTTGAAATTAATCTTGAAAAATAAGAAATTGTGAGGCAAATGCATTATGAAATAGAACAAATTGGACATACATAGGCAGGCAACAGAATCTGTAGGACTTTTCTACTAGTAACAGAAGAATGAGTGCGCAAGAATCCAAGATGATACTTGAACCAGAGGACAAGGAGAAAAGAAGTGCCCTCAGTAGAACTAAGAAAGTGAGAAGGAACTTGTCCCTGAAAATTGACTCAATCGAAGAAACTTTTAGTTTGCAGAAAGGTCCATTTAGTCAAGGCTATAGTTTTTCCAGTGGTCATGTACGGATGTGAGAGTTGGACTATAAAGAAAGCTGAGAGCCAAAAAATTGATGCTTTTGAACTATGGTGTTGGAGAAGATACTTGAGAGTCCCTTGGACAGCAAGGCAATCCAACCAGTCCATCCTAAAGGAGATCAGTCCTGAGTGTTCATTAGAAGGACTGATTTTGAAGCTGAAACTCCAATACTTTAGCCTCCTGATGCGAAGAGTTGACTCTTTTGAAAAGACCCTGATACTGGGAAAGATTGAGGGCAGGAGGAGAAGGGGACGACAGAGGATGAGATGGTTGGATGGCATCACCGACTGAATGGACATGAGTTTGGGTGAACTCCGGGGGTTGGTGATGGACAGGGAGGACTGGCATGCTGCGGTCCATGAGGTTGCAAAGAGTCGGACACGACTGAGCGACTGAACTAAACTAGGACACCTAACTAGGACTGTGGAACAAGCAAATAAACACATGGACTGTAAAAAGATGGCAGGGCAACAGACACAAGTGTGATTAGAGATGATGGATGATAGATGATTCCCTAAAAACAGAGAAAAGAAATTGAGAGAGAAGAAAGAGACTGATTCTTTAGAAAAACCAGTATTTGGGGAGGTGAAAGAATAGAGTCCTCTGAAAGAAGCAGTGAGAAGAAGCAGGTCAAAGGTGTAACTTTGAAGAGGAAGGAGAGAATTTCAAGGAAGAGGAGATAAACAGCTGGGTTGCAGCCATTAAACATGTCAGGGATTTTATGGTGGCCAGGACAGAATGGCAACCCATGAACTTCAGGCTTGGCAGAGAGGCAAATAAAGGCAGCATAGGTAAGATGGAGGAGAGAAGCTGGAGCGGCAGGAAAGTTAAACTTATCACAAGCACTCTTATTTAGCATCTGAAGGTCTATGAAGGAAATTTCTTCAAATTATTAGGCTATCTACCTAAAACGTCATTTATAAACAACATTAACATCAAATATTAGGTCTAAATTTATTAATCAGTTCATTCTTAATCATTCACTCATACATTCACCACTCAAACAAGCACAAAGACAGGTAAGAGGAATACAAGACAAAATGATTTGTGCTCTCTCTTCAAGAAGCAGTCAGGCTGTCATACATACAAATGAAGAGTCCCAAAGTATGCAGCTGCCAGAGCACAATCTCAGGGGACAAAGGAAGCTCAAAGAACACACTAGAATTCCCTCCAGCTCCAGGTTTAGGGTTTCTTAACAGTGCCATCAACACTGAAAAATGTTGATTCATCCACTGTGTAGTGAAAAGTAGAGTAGGTTCTATCAAGAAAAGGTTATTAGTCCCACTGTTCATGTGCCAAATAGCCACTGGTAAACTCAGACAAATGGAAGCTAAAGAACTTAAATAAAAGAAGTGGAGGCAATATATAACTCAAAGCACTGAGAAACCAAACTTTTTTTTTCTTTTCATCAAAAACCTTCTCCTTGCTTTACCTGCAGTGAGTGACTAACACAGAAAGTGTAAGGGTTTTGTGTGACTGTAGATTGGACTCAGACGATCTTTCTTCATAGAGTCTTGCAAGAAGCTGTGGTCAACCAGATAAGGCCCAATACAGCTCAAGCATGGGAACCATATGACTTCTCCATCTGGGCACAGCATAAGCTAAGAATAGAAGCCATGATCACTCTTTCTGCAAAGCAGAAACAAGGCAAGCTTGCTAATGTCATCCTGATTCACCAAGTGCAGCCAAGACTGCTCTCCTTTCAGCAAAACTGCTGAACTGTGTGGTCAAGGCTGGATGATTTCTGCACACAAAAAAATCACACACAGATCTTCGTCACACACAGATCTGAAGCAGCACAGATCTTTGTCACACACAGATCTGAAGCAGCAGAAGAGTCTGTGAGCCTACAACAAATGTGCCCTATGGAAGCATCCTCTACCAAAAGGGTGAGTGGAAGCACAGACCAGCCCAGCATGGGCCACTTGTGTTGAAAGAAACTGGCAAATCAACTTACAGACCTTGACTCAACCCTGCCAGATCTGGTGTTCACAAGGCTGTGAAACAGAAAGGAGCAATATTCAATTATCGATCATCATATAGATATCACACCTTTCTCAGCACTATTCAGGCTGCAAGTCATCTGCAATTATCACTGTCGTGGCCAATTAGCACTGACAAAAAGCCACATTCCAGTACTACACTGTTCACAGAACTTACAGGCACCTACCTCCTGCCAGGGAGTGACTTCTGTGGTTTACAGACGATGAGGGTGTCCACGTTCCTCCTCCTGGGGTGAAAGGTGGCTCTGGAAAAAGGAAGGTAAAACCAGAAATGAATCACACCAGGAAGAATCTTCCTCCTTAAGTGAGGGCCTGGCTTCCCACACCATCTGCTGAAGAAGGTGACTAGCTAGGAAAAAGTCCCTATGTTCCCGTGCCCATTAAACACAAGTATGGACTGGTACACACACACACAACTGAGCTTCACTTTGTGAAACTTCTGGCAAAGAACTCTAAGTGAATGTTTATGTCCAACAGCCATTATGCCTTGAAGCCAACAATTTTTATTGTTATAAAGAACTTCTGAGGATTTATCTGCTTTAACTACTTCATTAAAAGGGTGAAGAAACTGAGACTCAGAGACATATTGAACACAACACAGAAATCAAGTATCTGAAAGATGATGTTTACCTGGCTCTGTTTATTCTGAAAAAACAAAATCTTGACATTGATATTATCAAACTAATGAAGTCAAGGGGAATATCTGTGGGAAATGACTGGCCTCACACTCTTTAATAAGAGAGCTACAAACTTCCTAACCAGATTAATACAGTGTAAGCGTAGTGAGCTCTAAGCCAGGAGGAGGTGATCCCTGGGGTGTAGACTGTGATGCCCATTACTTACTGTGGGGTCTTCAGTACATATTTCAGGTGATGAGTTGCCTCTGTATTTTAGCCTTCAGAAAGGGCTTTCTATGGTTATCATCAAAAAGACAAGCAATAACAAATGCTGGGGAGGACGAAGAGAGAAGGGAACCCTGTGCACTGCTGGAGGAATTGTAAAGTTGGTGCAGCCACTGTGGAAAACAATATGGACATTCCTCAAAAGATTAAAAATAGAACTATCATAAGATCCAGCAATTCCACTCCTGGAAGTATGTCTGAAGGAAACAAAAATGCTGTGTCAAAGAGATGTTTGCACCCCATGTTCAAAGCAGTGTTATTTACAAAATTCAAGATATGGAAACAATCCATGTTCATCAATGGGTGAATAGGGAGGGAAGATATGATTATATATATATATATGTATATATATACATATATATATACACACAATAATATTTTCCTTTAATACACATGTTTTTAGGCAGTTGTCTTTCTGTAATCCACTCCTGGTTTTGCAAATTATCAATTTTAGTGTCTTTTCACCAAGAAGCACAAATTTGTATCCATGATCACAATCCAAATTTTCTCTTTCCTCTCACTCATAAATATACTATAAATTAGGCAGAGACTAGACCGGAGTTTTCTGGTAGATGGGAAAAGCCTAGATTCCACTTTTATTCTGAGTTCAGCTTCTACTGAACTATGTCTCAAATCTGTTATTTTGATATTGCTGTAAAGGGGCCCACAGCTTTTCAGCAATAGCTATGTTTTAGAACTTCTTAAAAGGGAAATACAGAGAGAGAAAAATTATTAAGCACATTATTCAAAACCAGGGATAAGCAATGGCTTTGAAATGAGTTCAGTGTATCTGTTCTTGTATCCAGGGAATAAATATATATGCTCTACTCTGCACTAAACTTTCAATTTAATAAGTCAAATAAGTCAGGATATCAGGACACCTATCACTTGCCAGAGGATACATCCAACTCAAAAGCTGCTTTAAAAGAGGGATGTTCAGTTTCTAGCCATTCATTCCAGTTATTTTATTTTATAAAATATTCTTTTCTTTCCCATATAAGAAATCAGTAAGAAATACATATTCTCAAGAATTTTACCTAAATTTGCATTTACTAACTGTTTTATACAAGAGCATACTTCAGGCCTTCCACCAACTGCAACACCAAATAATCAGTTATCAAGTTTAGTTCATGGGAGAAGACTGATTTAGTTGCATTTTTCACAAAAGAAACAAACAGAATAATTACAACATTCCACTTTTATATAAAAATTCAAACTATTCCCAACCAGCTTTGCTTTTTTCATTATAAGCTAACATATTTGACTTATTATTGCTTTTTCATTTCATCCCAATAGTTTGAAAAATTCATAAAAGCATTTTTATATCTTAACATGTGAAAATTTTATATTCTAAGAATACTAAAGAAATTTAGGAGGAAAGGTGTTTGAATACTAATCTGTTTGACTATTAATATTGATCTATTAATACTAATATAAACACAATTAAAAGTGTTTGAATATTAATTAATATTCAATGTACTATATGAACTTCTATGTACTATATGAACACATCTATACATCTATATGATACATCTGCTTTTGCAAATTAAATGTATATATTTCTTGCCTTACATCACACACAGAAAAATGTAAACATGCTTAAAATACTTTTTCCAGGACAATTAAATGATAACAAATTAATCATATCAGAATCACTTTCACTTTCAATCATATCAGAAAGATTCATCACTGGAGTTATTTTTATTTCTTTTCTTTTTCTGGATCTAGGATGAAAGTGAAAGTCACTCAGTTGTGTCTGACTCTTTGCTATCCCATGGACTATACAGTCCCTGAAATTCTCTAGGTCAGAGCACTGAAGTGGGTAGCCTGTTGCTTCTCCAGTGGATCTTCTCGACCCAGGGATCGAATTGGGGTCTCCTGCATTGCAGGCGCATTCTTTACCAACTGAGCTATCAGGGAAGCCCTAGGATATCCATTTCTAAATTTCATTGGTTCTGCCTCCCATTTTGGGGTCACAGTTCTCTTGTAAATTCAGAACTTCTTGGCATTTGCTTCAACATCTAATAAAGGGTACTGAGGTCTGGGCATGACCCCAGAGTGATTTCAGAAAGATGAAGCTGGTCTTCAGTAGTGGTACAGATGCTGAATCAGAAAGCTGGGCATCTCCATTGGTGTTAACTCTGGCTCAGACATGTCATCCTCCAATTAATGTAGTCCTGGTCATTTTTTGTTTCCTCTCCTTCTCTCTCTCTCCTTGTCTCTCTCTCTCTTTTTCTTTGACTGTATCAAATCAGATAAGAAAATAAGAAACTTCCAATTCAATCAAGAACACTTGAAAGGAAACATTTTCAGGCTATATACGATGACAGATCTTAACAGCCCCATTGCTCAGTGATCAGTCACTTTGATGTTAGCAAAGAAAAAGCAGGAAAAGAGAAAAGAATCTAGGAATGTGAACTGAAACATGAAAATAAACCTGAAGTTTCCTTTTACTATTTCCCCTCCTCTTTAATACCTCATTCATTTTTGTGTTAAAATATATATAACATGAAATCCGCCACTTTAACCACTGGTAGCCTGACAGTTCTGAGGCATTAAATACGTTCCCGATGTCGTGCAATCATCACCACCATTAATCTCCAGAATTTTTTCATCTTGCAAAACTGAAACTCTGTACCCATTAAACAATAACTCTACCTTTCCATTTTCATTTTCTTAGTGGCCAACATATGTCAGTCAGTCAATCGTTTTAGCATTTGCTATCTCTTTATCTGATAATGAAGGAACTTGATGTTTTTGCCCCCAGAGAGATGACACTGAAGACAGAAGATGGATCAGGACACTGCTTCACAAGGTCACTCATTGAGCACGCCCGACACTTAGGCAGGTGATACAAAGCAGGAGACTGAAAGCAATGTTTCAAAGCTCTTGCTGGTAATATATGATGCACAGCTCTTATACAGGGAAATATGTATTTTTTATGGAGAAGGTCATGGCAGCCCACTCCAGTACTCTTGCCTGGAGAATCCAATGGACAGAGGAGCCTGGTGGGCTACAGTCCATGGGGTTGCAAAGAGTCAGACATGACTGAAGCAATTTAGCGTGCACACAGATGTATTTTTTAAAATGATAGATTCCTTCAAAGAGAAGAAATGGTGTTGTTCTTCTAATGTGTTCATTAGACTATGAATGTGTCCATCTTTATTTCACAAATCCTCTGGGCTAATTTTAAGCCAACTGAGATAGGCACTGCCTATACTGAACATGTTCCTCGAACATGTTGAACCATAAAAGCATGTTGGCTACTGTGAATAGAGGTGAGGTTGGAAGTGAGAATCCCTGCGTCCTTGGGTCTGTGTATGGGCCCCGTGCCCTGCAGCTTTCGATATCTGTCATATCAAGAGATGACAAATAGCACTTCCACACTTCTAAACTCAGCCTAAGAAGAGGTTAAAATACAATTGGCCCTTATTAACAAACATTGCATTGCTCTGAAAATTGGTTGCATCATTCACGAACATACACCTCTTATTCACCTTTCTGTCTTGGGAGGTCATTGCAAATATACAGTCCAATTTTTCTTTCTTTAAAGGGGAACCAGGTGCTGTTGTTGTTCTTTTAATTGTTGTTCTCATTCTATGGCACCAAAGAGAAAGAGACATGCTGATATATTCCAAATTGACTATTTGTGTTCTCTCTGCTAGTGATCATTAATTTCAGTTGGACAGTTATTCATGTAGCAATTTGCCACCATGATGACTGAAGAAAAATATTGAAGTGCTAGGCTTTTAAAATGGTAATATGTGGAGATATAATTCTCTTGAAAAACATATTCCTCAAGTTTTATATTTCATCTCTGGTGATATGAACCATAAAATCATGCTAGCTAGTCCAAACTGTTTTTCATTGAACCCTTGGATGGGGATAACAAGGAGGGAATCTTTTAAAAGCTAATTTGGAATACAAATATTTGGGCTTTAGCTATAGCACATCTATAAAGATATCTAGAATTTAGGAAGATAACACCAATGAAAACGTATATTTCTTTGGTTCAATTTTCTCATGGAAAATGACATAGATGCCACTTTAAATAGCTGCTGCTGCTTCATGAAATTCTTAAAGAAATGATCTCTTTGAAAGGATTTTGTTCAGTGCACTATTTCTGCTGGTGCTTTGAGACTGTTATTGAATTTATATGGAAATGAAAGATGGAGACAGCAGGGCAAAACCAGTGTTTTACCAACTTGCCTTTGCTCAGCCTCATATAAAGCCACAAGATTGACCTCATTAAGATAGATCTCTCACTGGCTTCTTTCTGAGCCTTCTCCCCAGCCTAAATAACACTGGAACTATCCAAGTCTGAGTCCCTAGACAGCATCTTAATGAACATGGATCACAGAAACAGAAGGATCTGGACCCCATGGCATGAAGCAATACTGCAGAGGAGTTAAGGTAACCCAAGAGGACCAAAGGGACGCCTCTGTTTAAGATGGATTTTATCAGATTTTGCTATCACTTTGCAACTAGTCCATTTCTTAGGACACTTAACTGCCCTTAATTCAGGCCTTGAAATAATCATCTATCTATGCTGGAAGAAAAATCGTTTTAGGAATCTTTAAAGATTCTTTCTTAAAAAAAATATTTTTAACATTTTTTTGATGTGGACCTTTTTTAAAACCTTTATTGAGTTTGTTACAATATTGCTTCTGCTTTTATGTTTTGGTTTTTTGGCTACAAGGCATGTGGAAATCTTAGCTTCCCAACCAGGGCTCGAATCTGCACCATTTGCATTGGAAGGCAAAGTCTTAACCACTGGACCTCCAGGGAAGTCCCTATTGTAGAGAATCTTAATATCAAGAAATAGCTTGGAGAAAAGATCCAGTACAACATCTCTTGTCTTAGAGAGGAAGAAACCGAGATCTCAAATGCTTGGCTATGTATCTGAGCAAAAGCTCACCCTGTGTGCTGATTCCCCATTTATTGAGTTTTTCCTGTAAGTCATTTATATAATTATGCCACGTGTTTGGTGCTTCTCCACAGAAGGCCAATACTTTTCAAATATAATAGAGACTAGAAAATCTTTTGATACATATAGGTACAAACTACATCCTCAATGCGTTCTTGTTTTCTTTAATTCTTTTAAACCATCTTTTACCATCCATACATTAGCTTCTCCCCAGCAAGCAAATCTATAAAATGAAATTCCTCCATCTCATTCTGTCAAACTGAACCACACATTAATTGAAAGCTTAAAGAATTATTGTAATCACTTACTATTTTCCTTTAATGATTTTCAAATGTTGAGATGAAGCCAAATACCTTTCTGAGAACAAAAACTAGAGTAATTTACAAGTGATAGATATTTGGCAAGATTTGCAGGTAAAATAGATTTTGTAAATGTACATGTTTGAGGAAGCTCTCTCATAGGGTTTACGTAAAGACATCACGCTTAAAAGAAAGCTCGAAGCAATATCATGTTCATAAAAATTAACTGCTCTCTTTGCTAAGGTACAAGACCTGAATTCATGTTTTAAAATGCTTCTTTCATAGCTGATGCTGTCAGAATTGGCTAAAATTTTACAGTACATTTTACAATCATAAAATTTAAAGGGTCATCAAAAGGTCCAATTTTTATTTCTTTACTCAATTTCTCTGTTCCAAAGATAGTTTCTCAGTTAAGAGATAGCACTATCTATAAAAAAGCAAGGCACTGACCTGTTATTATCTCTATGCCCCCCAAAAGGACATTATTACAAAGAAAAATATGTTTTCTGGAATTTATAATGGCATCTGGTTTTCCCAGAAATAGCCTAAATTTGCAAGACTTTTCCCTCTGTTCCAAAAATAGTCACATTGTGTTACCAAGAGCTCATTTCTGTGTCTCACCCATCAACCTGTTTAAACATAATTTCATTATATTTTAGAGTCTGCTATGTTCCAGCCACAGTGCTGAGCACTCACATGATCCAGTTCTAGCCCTACTCATCCCTCTGAGGAGTAAGTCGTTATTCACTGCCACTGCACAGTTAAGAAACGGAAGCATGTGGGGCTTAGCTGACTTGCCCAAAGTCTCACTGCTACCCATGGGTAGAACTACACTCTGAACCTGCTTCTACCCACACCTTACATTCTTCACTCTGCCCTTCTCCACAGCCTCCCCAGCAGATACATAGCCCGGACGAAATAAGAAATAATACACTGTGATGATAAGAAGGATATTAGGACCTAGGGAGCCTGCAGAGACAGAGCATGTGGCCTCAGGGAAGCTTGATGATTTCTGACATATTCTGCCGATAGCAATCCTTGGCCAGTGCCTGATTATTTTGGAAGACTTTTGTTTTCTGTAACATCTAAATCTATCGATCAAGATGCATGTATCAAAAGCACACTATGTAAAAATCTCTGTAGGAAGAGTTGCCAACTAAAATACAGCATAAGCAGGTTCACATCCAAATATTTCGATGAGACATACTTATACTAAAAAGTTCTTCATTGTTTATCTGAAATTTACATTTAACTGGGAACCCTGCTTTTTGTTTCATTTCATTTTTGTTAAATCTGGCAACCCTGCCAGTAGGAGATATATGCAGTTGCTTTGGTTCATTTTCTTTTTAATTGCCCCTCTCCTTCTTGGTGAGACAACCCATAAACACATGAAGTGAGTGTTAGTCACTCAGTCGTGTCTGACTCTGCAACCTGATGGGCTGTAGCCCACCAGGCTCCTCTGTCCATGTTATTCTCCAGGCAAGAATACTGGAGTGGGTATATATTCCTTTCTCCAGGGGAACTTCTGGACCCAGGGATCAAACCCGCGTCTCCCGCTTTACAGTCTGAGCCACCAAGGAAGCCACATGAAAAGGAAGTCAATAATTCAATGTGATATTTGATAGCTGCCATATGACTACTACTTATATTAGATTTATCTTGAAAAGGTTCAAAACTCTTCTCAGAAATGACTTTGAGAACATACAGCCCTCTCTGCCCAGATGTCTTTTCAGGCTAAAGTTCCTGAAGTTGCTGTCCTTTTTCACACTTATTCATTCTTTTCATCTAGAGAGGGGATGGTGTACTCAGAAGAGGAAGTGAAGGAGAGTGCAATAAGGGTTTGGGCAGAGCTAAGAGAAACTAGCAAGGAAGAACCGAGTCCATGAAAGCTAGCAACCTTGGGAAACACTCCAAGGCAGGAGGTGGAGCCAGTACTGGATTTAATGAGAGCTTAGCTATACTGCAGCCATGAAATTAAAAGATGCTTGCTCCTTGGAAGAGAAGCTATGACCAACCTAGACAGCATATTAAAAAACAGAGACATTACTTTGCAACAGAGGTGCATCTAGTCAAAGCTATGGTTTTTCCAGCAGTCATGTATGGATGTGAGAGTTGGGTTACAAAGAAAGCTGAGTGCCAAGGAATTGATGGTTTTGAGCTGTGGTGTTGGAGAAGACTCTTGAGAGTCCCTTGGACAGCAAGGAGATCCAACCAGTCCATCCTAGAGGAAATCAGTCCTGAATATTCATTGGAAGGACTGATGCTCAAGCTGAAACTCCAGTACTTTGGCCACCTGATGTGAAGAACTGACTCATTGGAAAAGACCCTGATGCTGGGAAAGATTGAAGGCGGGAGAAGAAGGGGATGACAGAGGATGAGGTGGTTGGATGGCATCACCGACTCGATGGACATGAGTTTGAGTAAGCTCCAGAAGTTGGTTATGGACAGGGAAGCCTAGCGTGCTGCAGTCCCTGGGGTCGCAAAGACAAACATGATTGAGCGACTGAACTGACTGACTGACTGACTGACTAGCTATAGGAAGGGCTTCCCTTGTGGCTCAGCTGGTAAAGAATCCACCTGCAATGTAGGAGACCTGGGTTCAATCCCTGGGTTGCAAAGATCCCCTGGAGAAGGGAAAGGCTATCCATTCCAGTATTCTGGCCTAGCAAATTCCATGGGGCTGTATAATCCATGGGGTCCCAAAGAGCCAGACATGACTGAGTGACATTCACTTTTACTTTTCTTTAGATGTAGGAAAAAACTAAATCAAAAGCTGGTGAGAAACGCAGCCAATAACCAAATGTGGTCCAGAAGGGCAGGAATCAGGGAAATAAATACCTTGGCTTCCCTCAATCTTCACCCTCCTGATGCCACCCATTGACCAAACCCAAGTAGAAACCAGGATGCAAGAGAAGGTTGCAGTGATTCCATAGAAGTCAGTGTCAGCTTCTAAGTGCACAGAGCTCAGGGAGAAGGATGAAGATCTGAAAGGGTCAGAGCACAGGGAGAAGCATAAAGATCTGAAGGGCACAAAGAGAATACCCAGCACTTTCCATGGAATCATTAAATTTTTTGCACTTTATAAGCATATTGTATACGCTTATGTTACATATTGTGTAACATTGTTGCATCTTATAATATTTTATTATTATTATTTATTTTTTCCCTTCTCAGTGGGGTTTCCCAGGTGGTTATAACTATTGCTTCTTGACCTGCATATAGGTTACTCAGGAGACAGGTAAGGTATTCCCATCTCTTTAAGAATTTTCCACAATTTGTTGTGATCCACAGACTCAAAGGCTTTAGTGTAGTCAATGAAGCAGAAGTTGATATTTTTGGAATTCCCTTGATTTTTCTATGATCCAAAGAATGTTGGCAATTTGATCTCTGGTTCTACTGCCTTTTCTAAACACAGCTTTGTACATCTGGAAGTTCTTGGCTCAAGTGGTAAAGAATCTTGCACTGGTAAAGAATCCGCCTGCCAATGTAGGAAACCCAGGAGATGCAGGTTCAGTCCCTGGATGGGGAAGATCTCCAGGAGTAGGGAATGGCAATCCACTCCAGTATTCTTGCCTAGAAAATCCCACAGAGAAGCCTGAGGGGGCGGGTGGCTACAGTCCATGGGGTCGCAAAGAGTTGGACACAACAGAGCAACTGAGCACACATTCCTCTCAGTGGTCCATGAGCATCTTTCCCTGAAACTGATGAGAAACCTACATGTGATTTTGACCATTTCAAGTCTGCCATTACCCTCAAGGCAACGATGGCAAAATGCAGCCTGCCAAGTCCTAGGAGCCAATGTCAAAGGAGAAAACCAGAGAGAGAGATGGAATTGCTTTTCTCTGGGATGAGGTTTGCCTGGTGGGAAGCCCACTGAAAGGACAGTAAGGAGAACAAAGTAGGTTCACCTCCTTACAGAAGAACCTATAGAAATGGGCCTGTCCACCTCTTGCCCACTCCCCTGGGAGGCAGCAACTCATTTGAGACGGGTTGTTGTGTCACACCAATAAAAGCACAAATCCCTTCTCTGATCAGACAAGGCAATGGCAACCCACTCCAGTACTCTTGCCTGGAAAATCCCATGGACGGAGGAGCCTGGTAGGATGCAGTCCATGGAGTCGTGAAGAGTCGGACATGACTGAGAGACTTCACTTTCGCTTTTCACCTTCATGCATTGGAGAAGGAAATGGCAACTCACTCCAGTGTTCTTGCCTGGAGAATCCCAGGGATGGCAGAACCTGTGGGCTGCCGTCTATGGGGTCGCACAGAGTCGGACACGACTGAAGTGACTTAGCAGCAGCAGCAGCAGCATGAATTTGTCCAACACAAACAGATCATGTTGCGTTTCACAAATTTATTTACTCACAAAACATATTCCACACACTTTCTTTTTCCACGGAGCCTCTCATAATGTTAGTGCCCCACAGAGCAGGAGAAATAAGAAAATAAGGAAATAAACACGAATATTGTCCTTAATATTTAAAACTGCGCTAAAATCACTTGAGGCTTCTTAACTGCTACTTATATGCAAAGATCTGTTACATGTTAGAGAAATTAGAGATGTGCCTCTTAACGCCCCCTTAAAAAGGATCATCTGCCTCCTATAGCAGCACCCCGTGGACACAGGCATGTAGTACTTGTTAGTTCACATTTATTCAAGGCCTCTTAACTAATGTGTATCAGATGGCTATCTCATCAAGGAAGCCGACCAAAGCTTCTACTTGAACATAATCAGATTGCTGAATAGTAAGTTGAAGATTTCTAAAGGAATTACATTTAATTTTGATAAGCATGTGTTATTGTATATGTACTTAACTAAATAATGAAAAGCAGGCTTTAGGATACATGCTTAACCCCATAAGAGAAATCTGTGTGTGTGTGTGTGTGTGCGCACACACGTGCACTCAGTTGCTTTAAAGGGGCCTGTTAATAATACTTTTTCTTTGTATTTCTCCAACATATAGGTTATTGAGTTTCCTAGCATACAACATGAAGAAGGCAATGGCACCCCACTCCAGTACTCTTGCCTGGAAAATCCCATGGATGGAGGAGCCTGGTAGGCTGTAGTCCATGGGGTCGCTAAGAGTCGGACACGACAGAGCGACTTCACTTTCACTTTTCACTTTCCTGCACTGGAGAAGGAAATGGCAACCCACTCCAGTGTTCTTGCCTGGAGAATCCCAGGGATGGGGGAGCCTGGTGGGCTGCCATCTATGGGATCGCACAGAGTCGGACACGACTAAAGTGACTTAGCATTAGCAGCATACAACATATTTATGGTAACAACAAAACGTAGTTGCCAAGAGCCAAGACGCTGGAGTCAGATGCACCTGATTTGTGATTTAGCCACAAGTTACTTCCCTTTAGTTTTCTCCTTGTAGAGGAGCCTCTAAGATGTTCCTTAGTGATTTTTGCCCGAGTGGTATTCATGCCCTGGCAGAATCCCCATCTTCTTGAGTCGGGGTTCTGTCAAACAGAATACATGTGAAGCAATGAGAGTCACCCTGATATTAGCTTACAATCTCCATCTTGTAGGTTCCTCATCATATTCTTTCTCCATTAAGTCCTTCCTTTTGGGAGAACCACAGAACCTCAAGGGGAAGTCAGTGTAGCAAGGACATGAAGCCTGTTTACAACCAAGGGAATGAACTTGGAGGGGTCTTCTGTGTCCTACCAAGAGCTGTGTGAATGGGCTTAAAAGTGGCTTTTACCCAACTAAGCCTCAAGATGACTGCATCCTGGTTAACACCTTGATTGCAGCCTTGTAGATATTCTGTGCAAAAGCTTTTGCACAATGAAGGAAACTATAAACAAGGTGAAAAGACAGCCTTCAGAATGGGAGAAAATAATAGCAAATGAAGCAACTGACAAAGAATTAATCTCAAAAATATACAAGCAACTCCTGCAGCTCAATTCCAGAAAAATAAACGACCTAATAAAAAAATGGGCCCAAGAACTAAACAGACATTTCTCCAAAGAAGACACACAGATGGCATTTGGCAAATCTAATACAGTTATGTAAAGTTTAAAAATAAAATAAAATTTAAAAAAAAAAAAAAAAAACAACACATGAAAAGATGCTCAACATCACTCATTATCAGAGAAATGCAAATCAAAACCACAGTGAGGCACCATCTCATGCCGGTCAGAATGGCTGCAATCCAAAAGCCTACAAACAATAAATGCTTGTTTATTGGAGCAATAAATGGAGAGGGTGTGGAGAAAAGGGAACCCTCTTACACTGTTGGTGGGAATGCAAACTAGTACAGCCACTATGGAGAACAGTGTGGAGATTCCTTTAAAAAATGGAAATAGAACTGCCATATGACCCAGCAATCCCACTGCTGGGCATACACACCAAGGAAACCAGAATTAAATGAGACACGTGTACCCCAATGTTCATCACAGCACTGTTTATAATAGCCAGGACATGGAAGCAACCTAGATGTCCATTGGCAGACGAATGGATAAGAAAGCCATGGTTCATATACACAATGGAATATTACTCAGCCGTTAAAAAGAACACATTTGAATCAGTTCTAAGGAGGTGGATGAAACTGGAGCCTATTATACAGAGTGAAGTAAGTCAGAAAGAAAAACACCAATACAGTATACTAATGCATATATATGGAATTTAGAAAGATGGTAATGATGACCCTATATGCAAGACAGCAAAAGAGACACAGATGTATAGAACAGTCCTTTGGACTCTGTGGGAGAGGGTGAGGGTGGGATGATTTGAGAGAACAGCATTGAAACATGTATAATATCATATGTGAAACAGATCGCCAGTCCAGGTTCGATGCATGAGACAGGGTGCTCAGGGCTGGTGCACTGGGATGACCCTGAGGGATGGGATGGGGAGGGAGGTGGGAGGGGGGTTCAGGATGGGGAACACATGTACACCCATGGCTGATTCATGTCAATGTATGGCAAAAACCACTACAATATTGTAAAGTAATTAGCCTCCAATTAAAATAAATAAATTTATATAAAAAATAGATATCCTTAACTAGAACCAGAACCACCCAGCTACCACACTCCTGGATTCCTGATAATTTGGACATTCTTAAAACTCCCAAATACATGGGTCAAAGTTTTCCCACAGACTTGACCATTCAGTCTTAAGAAAAGAAAAGCAATACCATAAGTACGATATTCTGCTATAATCCAGTATGCTGTAATAAAGAACTTAAACTCTGGAAGTACACAGATATGATTTGAATCCCACCTCTGCCACTAAATAACTGTGCATCTCTGGGCAAGTGTCTTCACCTCCTGACATTTCAATTTCCTCACCAATAAAACAAAGATAATAATAATGCCTATTTTATCAAGCTGTTGTGGGATTAAACAATATAAAGCACAAAAAATTCTCCTCCCGAAAGGAAGACATCCTCTGAATGTTAGTTTATTAGAAATTTCATGGGATAAAATAATAACCAATACATTGCAACTAAGGGCTTTCAGTCCAATAAAGGAGTATTTAGTTCAGTTCAGTCACTCAGCCGTGTCCAACTCTGCGATCCCATGGACTGCACCATGCCAGGCTTCCCTGTCCATCACCAACTCCCACAGCCTGCTTAAACTCATGTCCATCAAGTCAGTGATGCCATCCAACCATCTCACTCTCTGTCGTCCCCTTCTCCTCCTGCCTTCAATCTTTCCCAACATCAGGGTCTTTTCAAATGAGTCAGTTCTCTGCATCAGTTCAGTTCAGTTCAGTTCAGTTGCTCAGTTGTGTCCAACTCTTTGCGACCCCATGGACTGCAGCATGCCAGGCTTCCCTGTCTATCACTAACTCCTAGGGCTTACTCAAACTCATATCCATAGAGTCAATGATGCCATCCTACTATCTCATCCTCTGTTGTCCCCTTCTCCTCCCGCCATCAATCTTTCCCAGCATCAGGGTCTTTTCTAGTGAGTCAGTTCTTTGCATCAGGTGGCCAAAGTACTGGAGTTTCAGCTTCAGCATCAGTCTTTTCAATGAATATTCAGCACTGATTTCCTTTAAGGTAGACTGGTTTGATCTCCTTGCAGTCCAAGGGACTCTCAAGAGTCTTCTCCAACACCACAGTTCAAAATCATCAATTCTTCAGCACCCAGCTTTCTTTATAATTCAACTCTCACATTCATACAGGACTATTGGAAAAACCATAGCCTGACTAGAAGGACTTTTGTTGGCAACGTAATGTCTCTGCTTTTTAATATGCTGTCTAGGTTGATCATAGCTTTCCTTCCAAGGAGCAAGCGTCTTTTAATTTCATGGCTGCAGTCACCATCTGCAGTGATTTGGGGGCCCAAAAAAATAAAGTCTGTTACTATTTCCACTGTTTCCCCACCTATTTCCCATGAAGTGATGGGATGATCTTAGTTTTTTGAATGTTGAATTTTAAGCCAACTTTATCACTCTCCTCTTTCACTTTCATCAAGAGGCTCTTTAGTTCCTCTTCACTTTCTGCCATAAGAGTGGTGTCATCTGCATATCTGAGGTTATTGATATTTCTCCCCACAATCTTGTCCAGCTTGTGCTTCATCCAACCCAGCATTTCACATGATGTACTTGACATATAAGTTAAATAAACAGGGTGACAATTTGCAGCCTTGACATACTCCTCTCCCAATTTGGAACCAGTCTGCTGTTCCATGTTCCATATCCAGGTGGCCAAAGTATTGGAGTTTCAGCTTCAGCATCAGTCCTTTCAATTAATATTCCAGACTAATTTCCTTTAGGACTGACTGATTGGATCTCCTTGCAGCCCAAGAAATTCTCAAGAGTCTTCTCCAAAATCACAGTTCAAAAGCATCAATTTTTCAGTGCTCAGCTTTCTTTAAAGTCCAATTCTCACATCCTTACATGACTACTGGAAAAACCATAGCTTTGACTGAACAGACCTTTGTTGGCAGAGTAATGTCTCTGCTTTTTAATATGCTGTCTAGATTGGTCATAACTTTTCTTCCAAGGATCATGGGGCATGTAAAAATTGAACTATAAATACTATGAGGTAGCAATGAAATAGCAAGACTACATACAAATGGTTTTGGAGACTAGAGGAAGGAGCAGTAAAGTCTGTGATAGAAAACTTTCAGTGATTCCTTCTCCAGGGACTCTTCCTGACCCAGGGATCCAAACTCAGGTCTCCCACATGGCAGGCAGATTCTTTACCATCTGAGCCACCAGGGAATCCCATGCACATATTAGCCAATTACATTAAAAAAACACATACATGGAGTCAAGAGCTAATAAGTTATATGCAAAATGGGAATACATTTTATGGTAATGAGATTATAGACATTTTCATGTTTCAAAATATTTTTACAGTTTTACCTAATTTTTTAAAAAATAAAAGTCATGTGAAAGCCAAGGAAAAAAATTCTAAAACCACTCTTAAAATATTCCTGTCTGAACTTCATTCTAATTCATTTATCAAAGTCTTATACCTATCTTACATTTATTTTATTTCCCACATCTTAGATGTTTGAGAAAATGAATGGTTGTATAAATGTCTCTGTTAGTCTGGACTTTGCAAAGGCAGACTTCAGAATGAGAGTAAATGTGCAAGAATTTTATTAGGGGAAGTGTTTGTGTGAAAGGAAATAGGGAGAGCGTCTGAAAACGTCAGGGGAGCCATCAGACCGTGAGGGAAGGTGAGCGAGAGACCCTGGAGTTGAAGTGACCTGGATGGCCCTGTAGTCTCAGAAAGGTGGGGCAAATGCCTCGGCACTTCCTACAGGCAAAGTCAGCTGACAGAGACATCCAGTGTCCTCCAGGAACCCTCATATCCCTGCAGCACTCTGACCTCGAAGGAGCAGTCCGTGGGCAGTGTGGCCTTGGGGCACACATGGCTCTAGATTTCAAAGCTCAGCATCTGGGGTCCTTGGTCAATTACCTCACTCTTAATTAGAGGCCTGCCAGGCACATTCTCCAAGCTGCTATGGTGCCCAATCATGATTTAAAGAAAGTTATCTGCATAACATTATTTCAGCATCAGTCTGTCCATACTGAATGTTTCTTATTACTAGAAGGCAATAATGAAGTGCTGAAAAGTTTCAAAAGTGTTTAAAGTCAAGAGATAAGAGTCTAAATGAGATATACTATTTGGAACTAACAGACCTTTTCTTGATCTATCACTTTAACCAGCTCCAGCTACATTATAAACTGGCAGGCAGTTGCTAAGTAGCTCTTCTAGGCCATGTCTTAAACTGAGTATCTACCCAGTAGGTTCTATCTGGCATGCTCTACACACCAGTGAGCCATAATGTTTAAATGATGAGCCAAAGGATCTTCCCCAAAGACCCTCGGGACTGTAGAATAGGTGTCAAGTAGTTCAAGATCCAACTTCTGTTTCTATGACTTGCTGAACAGCCTTAGGGAATGAGTATGTTTTCTCTCAGCCTCCGCATTCATAGAAAACTGCAATAACTATTCCTACTTCATCTTCATCGTTATAAGGTTTAGTGACAAAATATACTTAAACACTTAGAACTATACTTAGCACATGTTAGCACTCAACAAGTATTAGCCTCCTCTCCATACACCCACACACATACACACACACATGCACACCCTTTCATCAGGGCAACTGAATTTTTGGCTCACTCTGGTTTTCAGGATAAATACAATCTCCTCAGCATCTCCTCTACATCACATTTATTCAAAATCCACTTGAACAACTCTGTCTCCCATTTGTCCCAGCTGAAGTTTCTTGCTCCAATCAAGCTGATCTCTTTGGGGAATAAATGTACCGTATTCAGTTTCAACACTGTAACTGCTGCACTCTGTTCTTCCTTCCACTCTGCTTTTCCAAATCATACTCTCATGTTAGCTTTTTATGGAGCCATGTATCTCTCACTTCTCTGAGCTTCTATAGCTCCTTGTAAGAGATATTAAAACCCAGAGTGGATTCTGAATTAAGTCTTATTTAATGAATAGGTCTTCCTTACATTCCAGTTGACCCTATGTGCATGCCATAGAGATATAGGCTCTGATATATCTCTACATGTGACAGTGATTTAAATGTATGGAAGGAATTAAATTTCTACTGGTAATAATCAGCTTACCTATTGCAGAGGCATGTCTATGAACAGGAGTAATCAGAAGTGATCTCTGAAATAAGGTTCTACAACATTATTGCAGTGCTACTATAAATTTAGAGAAATTGACACAACACTTATAAAGGTGCAAATGAATAAATGTGCTTTCAGTGGTTTCAATGGGACAAAAGAAATGCAAATCTCACAACTACTGATCCAATGCAAGTATCTCATAAAGAAGTCGCTCAGTTGTGTCCGACTCTGTGCGACCCCATAGACGGCAGCCCACTAGGCTCCCCATCCATGGAATTCTCCAGGCAAGAACACTGGAGCGGGTTGCCATTTCCTTCTCCAACAAGTATCTCATACTACAGTTTTATTCCAGAACCCAGTAAGAATCCATTCAGTCTTTAGACACCTAAAAGAATTAACATCTGAAAACAAACTGCTTAGCAGACATGAATATCCAATTAGGACTCATTCAAGACCTCAGGTAAAACAGATGATCTAGACCCAACAACAGCTTATATACTTCTAAATTCAAATGAGCACTCTCAAATGGTCTTATACATTTAAAAGAGCATACTGTCCAATGGAATATTACTTAGCTATAAAAAGGAGTGAAATTGGGTCATCTACAAAGATTTAGATGAGCCTAGAAACTGTTACACAGAGTGAAGTAAGTCAGAAAGAGAAAGACAAATATCATATATTATATATTAATGCATATATGTGGAATCTAGAAAAATGGTACAGATGAACCCATTTGCAAAGCAGAAATAGTGACACAGATGTAGAGAACAAACATGTGGTCACCAAGAGAAGAGGGAGAGGGAGGGATGAATTGGGAGATTGGGACTGACATATACACACTACTCAGATAACTAATGATAATAGACTGGATAGCACAGGGTACTCTATTCAGTCCTCCATGGTGACCTAAATGGGAAGGAAATCCAAAAAAAGGGAAGATACATGTATACACATAGATGATCCACTGTGCTACACAGCAGAAACGAACACAACACTGTAAAAAAACTATACTCCAATAAAAATTTTAAAAAGCAAAAAGAACATACTGTCCAAGGGAAATTATTATTTATGTACAGAAAAGAGATAACATAGCTGGAGAGAGTCCACTGGCCACATTGATAAAGATCAATAAATGTTGAAATGGGGACATGATGTGACATTTTATTACCCATGTCCATTGCAAGGGTCTTGGCTGAGGAAGTATATGGAACAAGAGGCACACCCTAGAGGGAAGGGGCTTTACCTCTTTAACTTGGGATTTACTCTATGTCCCTTCATTACCTCATAAGATAAAGAAAAACTTGTTTCCATCGATCAGAGAAGGAATCACTGAAGGAGATGGGTGACTGGCACAATAGGTGTAATGACAGCATTGGGAAGATGAGAAGTGGGGAGGGGGTATCTTTGCCTAAGACAAGCCCCTCTGGGGGAAGGCAGGAGAGTGTGCCTGAGGAAAGAGCTGGACAGGAGAGCTCTGAAGCCCCGTGGTGGAAAACCTTCAAACTGCTATTAAAAAGATAACCGCTGGGGCTTTTACAAAGATGAAAAGTAGTGTCCGGATGTGCTTTAAGTTCCTTAGCAAAAGATACTGTATAGACAAATAAGCAGACTGTGAAATCCAAATTCAGCATCTCAGGGGAAGTTGTTTAAGCAGCAAGACTTTCCATGCCCTACTGGTTTTCCTTCAGAATCTGTTTCACTTGTCCTAGAATTTCAAAATGAGAACAACTCATGATATTGAATGTCTCTGCAGGTTGGCTGTCTTTTCTCTGGCCTTCATTATCTGGGCAAAGCGAAGGAGAACTTGCAAACGCAGGAGCTGTTTCTTAAGGAGGGGAGCTTAGGAAAAGAGCACGGAGAAGGGGGCAAGGAAGGTCCTTCCAATGGCCATTCTGTTTCGCTTTCCACAGTGGGACTTTTTTCCCCCCCATCATTTATCCCAGCTGACAAGTACAAGCACTGTGGGCCCTAAGTGAATGTGAACATTGTCACAAGGAATTGGGCTAACGGGAGGCATGTGCGGCTCCGTTGCCACCGCGGTCTGGGGGGGGCCCGGCCGCCGACGCGGCGGGAGGCTGGTGGGCAGACGCCCCCCGCAGACGCAGCCTCACATACTGTGTGCATCACGAACAACCATGAAAACAGTCACAATGAATCAGCTGTGCTGCAGAGAGGCTCCTTGGAACCTTCACATTCGATTTCCATCTAGCTGACATCCGCAGGTTGTAGTCAGCGGCTCGATTAAGCAGAGATTCGGAACCAACCCGTGAGTCCCCCAGGCCGGTGGGGACTGCACTGGCTGGGCCGAGGCACTGGTTCGAATGGTGTTTAAAAGAGAGCTCAAGGATAGTCCAGACGGTGTCTGCAAAGGGGTAAGAGCTTCCGTTTTAAGAGGTAGGTGTGTACAGTGCCTGCTTTCTCACCTCTCCAACAAAAAACAGTTGCTAGAAGGAGTCTGGGAGCTTCCAGAATGAGAGAGATCCATTCAGCGAGGAATTCCAATACAAATACCAGTTGAGAAAACGAGCTAATCCATCTTGACAACGTGTTGTCACTGCGGAGTTGCAAAAAGGAATTACACATAAATACGACTTTAAAAATTAGAGGCCCCACAGTTTAGCAGCTTAAGTTTGCTTCAAAGGGACGGCAGAGGAGCAGCAGCGCCTTTCAGGTGACAGCTTGGAATTTGCTGGTTCTCCGCTGGGCGCAGGTACAGGTCTGACGGTAACACGAACTTTCCAACTTGTTTCAAGCTGAAGTATTATGAAAAGGTAAATTATGTTTTGTATTCATGACTGAAAGCATTTTACTTTAAAGCCAGTGCGGCTGACGCTGTCAAGGTAGAGATTCAAGTTTTATGTACAATGCCTGCAGCCCAGCCGATGTGAGTGAGGCGACATGACAGCCTGTAATAAGTAATTTTTATACAGTTACATTTATCACTCAAGTAGGCTCGGCAATATTAAAATACAGACCTTAAAATACTGCCAAGGAGGAAGACAGGGGCTGGAGGCCATGGGGCCTTTCCCCACTCTGAGAGCAAGTGTGGTTGTAGATTTGGGTTCTTTTAAATTTTTTTCCAGTGTGAATTCCTGTTAATGTGGCACTTTTTAAGATATGCGTCCAAATGCTTTCCAACTGTTAATATATCACTAAGAGGTTAAGAATGAAATAACCCCATTTGGCCCAAAGGATGTTATTTCAGGCTTTAATGAATTAGATATTGCTACCATTTTCAGGTGGAAATCAATGGCCTCAATTAACAAATTTCCACCAACCCAAATATTTACAAAATGGAAGCCTCCGAGTCTTCAATTTCTGCTGCATTATTCCTTTGTTTCCCCTAAAGCTGTTCCTTTGCGTTCTTCATTAGCATTTCATTTTTGCTAAAGCCACGAGGCCAGCTATGTCTCTGCAATGGCATGAGACTTTCATGCCTTCAAAGCTGACAACTTGGATATTCTTTCTCTAGGATTTTCTATGGAGTGGAATCTTGCTTTTTATCAGTTATTCACATATGCCTACAGTTGGAGAGACAGGAATTTATCTAACTGCTTTACCTGGAAAATATATATATGTAAGTATATATATATATATACACACACACACACACATATATATATGTATATATATGTGAATCAGGAAAAATATATTTAACCAAGGTGTGTATGTATATATGTATGTGTATATATATTATATATACTAATATATGTAAATAAAACAGGATCAGTATATATATATTTTATATATATAGGTGTGTGTAAGTACTTTTCAGATTGAATATATGTGTCAAATAAAGTATAATTTAACACAATATGCCACTCAGGAGTTTTAAGCACATTTATGCATTTTTACTCATTTAATCCTTCTGTTATCTTCATAAGATCAGTAGCATTTTTTAACTCATGAATCTATTACATAAAAACATTAAAGTAGAGCAAGGTTAAGCAATTTTTGAAAGTTATACATTCACACCAGGTATGATGAATTCTGGCAGTCTGACTTTACCATTGGCAGTATAATCACTAGGCTAAACTGCCTTTAAAAACAAAATATAAAGGGGAAAGAGGCTCTAGTAAAATAAATATATGTGTTCATTCCGTTCAGCTGAATTTCATTTATTGAGAGAAACTACATTTGCATCAATTTGTACTTATCCATCAGAATATGGGGGATGCTTTTTTAAAGCACTGACTTTTCTTTTCAGTTGCCTATAAAGAAAGCAAATTTTAGAAGAAAAGTACCTTTCCCCCAAACCCTAGCTGAAACAAGATAAAGTGAGTTAGTTTGGATTCATTTGAATTCTGAAGCCAAAATTTCTTTGACTTGTGCAGCCAGGATTCAACCAGTCTTCCAGGGTGATTCCCAATCATGCAATTATTCCACAAACACACGTGTTGAATGCCTTATATACCAGGCACTGAGCTAGGACCCAGGGGAAAACAGCAGGAACATGACTGAACGTAATTCGACTCACATAGAATTTATAGTAGTGTTGTTGGCCCAATGTGTTTTATGACTATACTGGATAATGAGAACACACAGATAAAACAGGCATGGTTCCTGCCATGTGGAAGCCAACATCTGCAACTGGGAGGCAGATACAAAAATAAATAAGCACTTGGAGTGTTAAAATTGTGATGAGCCAACTCTTTGGGAAAGATCTTGATCCTGGAAAAGGTTGGAGGCAAAAGGAGAAGGGGGAGGCAGAGAATGAGATGGTTAGATAGTATCACCAACTCAATGGACACGAATTTGAGCAAACTCTGGGAGATAGTAAAGGACAGGAAAGCCTGGAGTGCTACATTTCATGGGGTCTCAAGGAGTCAGACAGGATTTTGCTACTGAACAACAACAGTATTAAAATTGCTCTGTCAAGTATATGCACAGTGGATCACAAGATTAAAAAGAAACTTGCTTTTATTGAGTACTGGGGCCATTTATCTCTTATCCTCCAACTCCAAAGCAATCTGTCATCCAAAATCGCAAATACATATTTGAAAGATATAAATAGTTATATTTTTCTTGTTTGATCTCATTCAACCAAGATGATGGAAGCTAAACCATTTATTAGTTTGAATTCTTAAATATCCTGAACATAAATTTCACTGCCATTCATGGAAATTACACCTACCATCTTTAGGCCACCTCTGTACATATTGCAAGGGGGAAAAAAAGACATGGATGCTGGAAACTTTTGAATGACAGCTAGAACGGCCATTCCTCTACATACAGGGAGACTGGATCAAAGAAGTCAAGTCTCCGCTCTATTTTACCTAACTCAGAAATAACTTTTGGAAACAAAGCTACTGCATGAATCAGTTTTTTCCTGATGTTTGTGCAGAGATAGGGAAGAAATTTACCCAGACGGTTTTATCTGAATGTCGTCTGTGACCTCAGCCTGCTTGGATATTTAATGTGAGTCCAATAGCTCTGGAACAGTGATTCACAACCTGGGTGATTCTGCCTCCCAGGGACCTTCGGCAATGCCTGAAGACATTTGGTTGTCAAACTTGGGGGTTGCTACTGGCCTTCAATGGGCAGTGGCCCAGACTTACTGATAAACACCCTAAAATGCTCAGGACAGCCCCCACAACAAAGAATTCTATGGCCTGAATATCAATAGTGTCACATTTTAGAAACCCTCCTCTACAGACAGAACAGATCTGGAAATAATTTGGATTCCTACCATCTCCAAACAGAGCATGTAGACAAGTGCTGCTGACCACCAAGGGCTTCAGCTCAAGCGCTGTCACATGGCCTCTCTTGGACCTCCGGGGAGGGCTGCAAGAAAGTGGTCAGAGAGCAGGAAATGGCTTCTAATTAGTAGTGTCCTCACAGGATACAACTGCAAAAGACAATTTCCTGTCCCCTTATTTGATGGGAAGATTAATCTCTTACCGAATTCCAGATGAGGAAGATTTTCAAAAGTTTCAAATAGCAAGAGTGTAGCCGTAGAGAAGGCAATTATGTGCAATTTGTACAGTGTTCGACAATCAAAATGTAAATCCGATGAGTTTATTGCAGTAAATGCATACGGCATGTTTACCTTAAAGAGCATCAGGCTGTAGAAATTCTAATGGATTCTGAGAGTTGGGAAGAATTATCTTTTCATATTGCAATTTTTATCTGTGAGATGAAAAGAGAAAATAAGACAAGAAATTTACTCCTAGGGAACTAGTATCTGTGAGGGTTTTTTTTTTTTTTTTTCCCCTGATAAGGAGCCATATAGGTATGGGGCTTTGAAGAGATGGCGATTTGATAACTGTAGTGTTCTAGGCAGACTTATCTGCACAGAGACAATTAATTTTGTTGCATCCACAGTGTTCTGTACAACATCTAAAATGCGATCAGCTCCTCAACAAACATTCTTTCCCTGTCATATAATAATGTATATACCTAATACACTGTTTGATTTTGGTCTTCATTTTCTGGGTCAGAAAAGCTACCCAGAACATTAAGATCAAAAAGCCTTTGCTAAGTTTCATGGGAAAACAAAAACCTAGCTTTAGTCTCTCCTTACATGTACAACAGCCAGCTCGGTTTGGCAGGGTAGGCATTCAACAAACAGCATGTTCTTTTTATCCTTTCCCTCCTTTTCCCATGAGCTACAGAAAGCTTTTCTTCTCTCTTGTTGAAACTTCCAGATCCAAAATAAAAAGACTGGAATACTTATATAATGGGATAGCCTACAGTAAATTATTCTGATTCAAATACCAACCTCCTGGAAGCGTATTAGATGATTGTGATTTTGCAATAAGATGGCAGAATAAAAATTCACAATACCAAGCAATACTGATTTTCTTGCCTCTTTCTCTCTAAAACCTTAGAGCCTACTCACCCAGACTTAGGTAAGAACATACAGCAAGATTGAGCCTACTTCTAACTCGATCAACCCTTCACCTGAAATTATCAGCTAGATGCCTTTAGCATCCTTACTGTAGCGTCTCCCCTAGTGCATGCATATGAGACAGAAGGACTCTTCATGGCTGGCTGGCAAAGCATGCCCCTTGAAACAGTGCTGGCAGCACGTGACCAGATCACTTCAGTGTCGCATGGCTACTCACCTGGTGAAGCTTAGTCCAGCTGCTTTTCATGCCATAAGCTTCCAGCTCACACCACAGCTGCAGTGAAATGTGATGCTCTGAGCTGGTCAAAGAACCTGGAGGCTGAATTCTACTCTAGGGAGCATCTAAATTTCACTTTATGTCATTTAAGTGACTAATAGTAGTTATTATCCTGAGGAAACTTGTTCCAGGTGAAATAGCTGTTGAGAGGTTTTGCGGTGATCAGAAAAGATCACAGAATTAGGCTAATGTTAAACATGAAGTGCATAGTGCTGCTAATGGTGGGAAGTGTGCATTCTCATCATTTTTAAAAGCCTTTGTAGGAGGGAAACTTGTGACTATTATATCTCACTCTTTTTCATTATGGATAACTAAGTTCCCTGGTTTGAAATCCTTTGTACTTTCCAATATCTCCTATAATATGGGCAACACCTATAAACAGAAAACCAGGGTTTATCTGTGGAGCTTATTGTATTAATATAGCTTTTGTGGAGAACAATTTGGCAATATCTATAAAAAAAACACACCATGGCAACCTAATTTTTAGTTGTGTATCCTATAAATACACTTGCTTACATACAAAATGACAAAAAAAATCCCAACAACCCTGAAAACAGGTTATTTGTTTGCAGAATAGGAAACAATCCAAGTGTTCACCAATAATGAATGATTAAATAAACTATAATACACTACACTACAGAATGGAATACTACACAGCTGTATAAAAGACAAATAAAGCTATATTAATAAGGGAAGATATTCAGATCTCTATGATATATTGTTAGGAGGGAAAAGTAAGACAGACAAAATATGTACTGTATGTGATCTTTGTGTAAAAAAGGAAATTCACAAGAATTTGTATTTTCTTTTATATACTAGAAGTATATACAAGAACCGAACATGTGTGATCATCTATAGAAAGCAGTGGGGACAAGAGCAGTTATGTGAGAAGCCTTTTTCATGAATATTTGATTATATTTTTTCTTCTTAGACCACATGGCTGTACTACTGAGTTTAAAAAATATATAAACATTTTGAAAAATAAAAAATATAAAAATAATTTCCATGAAGCAAAAGCAGATTATCATTTGTTTTAGAAAGGTTGTTTGCTATATAAAAATCATTCACAGGAAATATAATCTGAGACTTCTGACTTCTGGTCCACCATTCAAGGAGCTTAGATGTTGCTATTCCATCATAACAACAAGAAAAAAGCTGGAAAAAAAGAAACTGAACATATCAACAACTCTTCTTAGATCCACAGCTGTCGCCAGAACTGAAGAAACTGACAAGTGAATACAGAGAATCATAATCCACAAGAGCAGAAAGTTCTTCAGGAACCAGTACAGGGATAGGAAGATCTGAAGTATAACTGACAAGTTGCTAGAGGTTCAGTGTAAATAACTCTGAGAGTTAAACACTCCTGGCACTAAGTCATTTGCCGGGGGCGGGGGGGCAGGCGGGTGGCGGATGGCAGGCAGATTTTCATGAGTTTTACCTTCTAAAGCTCTACCAGATTTTCACAGTGAATAGCCAAGAAAAATCAACTTGTGTTTCTGGCAAGAAGAGGGGGAAAGGAGCCATTTTGAGGTGCACTAGAACATTCTGTCCTTCTTAACAAGGTTTGTCCTCAAGAGAAGCTATTTAACCAGAACCTAACCTGCTGGGGTTCTGTCACAGCCTAAGTGACCCAGGGGAAAGGAAATAGCCAGCTCCGGAACATTGAGTCTTCCACATGGAAGAAAGGAAATACCAAATTGCAGCCTACTCTAGCCATCCTGTTCCACCCAAGGAAAGGAAAAAATCTGAAAAGTACATGTGAAGTTCATAGTTCAGAGGCAAAGGTTCACTTAAAGGTCAAGACCTAATTGTAAATCTATAGAATATTTGCCTTCACCTCATATCTCATACCACAGTCCTAAAGGTCTATTTTCAGCAGTTTTTTTTAACTCAGTACCCTGTGTCCAGCAATGAAGAAAAAATTACAAGACATACTAAAAGATAAAAAATGGCATTTTGAAGATGAAACATCAGATCCATATTTTAAAACAACTATGAATAAGATAGTAAGGGCTCTAATGGATAAAGCAGATAACATGCAAGAACAGATGAGCTATGTAAGCAGAGGAATACACATGCCAAGAAAGAACCAAAAAGAAAGTCTCAAGATCAAAAGCACTGCAACAGAAATGAAGAAAGTCTTTGACAGACTTATCAGTGAACTGAACATAGCTGAGGAAAGAATCTCTGAACTTGTAGATATCTCAAAAACTGAAAAGCAAAGGGAAAAGGGACTGAAAAAAAAAAAAGGATAGAATAATAACTGAGGAACAACTACAAAAGGTATAACATATGGGTAATGAGAATATCTAAAGAAAAAAGAGAAGTAAGAGAGAAAGAAACAGAAGAAATAATGAAACAATGAAGTCTGAGATTTTCCCCCAAATCAATGTCAGAAAACAAGCCACAGCTCTAGAAAGGTCAGAGAACAATAACCAGGATAAATGCAAAAAAAAAAAAGTTTTCAATAACAGACACTATACTTAAGCATATCATTTCAAACCACAGAAAATTAAAAAATAAAAAAAATTCCTGAAAGAAGCCAGAGGGAAAAAACACCTTACCTGTAGCAGAACAAAGATAAGAATCACTTCCAACTTCTCAGAAATCATGCAAGCAAGGAAAAAGTAGAGTGAAATAATTAGTACTAAAAAAAAATAATAAAATAACCCCAACCTAGAGCTCTGTACTCTGTAAGATTATCCTTCAAAAATGAAGGAGAAAACAAGACTTTCTCTGACAAAACTTGAGAGAATCAGTTGTTAGTAGACCTGCCTTATAAGAAACTTTAAAGTCACAAAAGGCAGAAAAAGAGTGAAAGACAAAAATAAGAACAAAAAACAAAGCGGCAAATAAAAAATTGTAACAAATATGTTGTTGTTGTTGTTCAGTCGCTAAGTCGTGTTCAGCTCTGTGCAACCCCATGGACTGCAGCACGCCAGGCTTCCCTCTCCTTCACTGTGCCCTGCAGTTTGCTCAAACTCATGTCCATTGAGTCGGTGAGCCATCCAACCATCTCATCCTCTGTCTCCCTCTTCTCCTCCTGTCTTCAATCTTTCCCAGCATCAGGGTCTTTTCCAAGAATCAGCTCTTCGCATCAGGTGGCCAAAGTATTGGAGCTTCAGCTTCAGCATCAGTCCTTCCAATGAATATTAAGGGTTGAGTTCCTTTAGGATTGACTAGTTTGATCTCTCTTGAGAGTCCCTTGGACAAATGGTAGATATTAACCCAACTATATCAGTAATCACTTCAAATATCAATGATCTAAATGCACCTGTAGAAAGTCAGAGATTGTCAAAGTGGATTAGAAACACTACCCAACTATATGCTATCTACATGAACTCCACAGATTCATATAGATTAAAAATAAAGGGATAGAGAAAGATATTCCATGCCAATATTAATCAAAAGAAAGCAGGAGTAACTAATCCCAGACAGAGCACATGTTAGAGCCAGAAAGGTTATCAGGGATAAAAAGGGGGCATTCTATAACAATAAAAGGGTCAATTCTCCAAGAAGATATAACAATCCTCAATATGTATGTTTTTAGCAATAGAGTGTCAAAATATGTGAGGCAAAAATTGATAGAGCTTCAAGGAGAAATAGATGAATCCACTGTTACAGCTGGAGACTTCAAAACCCTCTATCAGAAATGGACAGATACAGCAGGTAAAAAAATCAATAAGGACATAGTTCAGTTCAATAACACCATCAATCAATTTAATACAATGGACATCTCTAGACTACTCTATCCAACAACAGAAGAAAAAAAGAGCAAACTGAGTCCAAAATAAGCAGGAAAAAAAGAGTAATAAAAAGTTAAAGCAGAAATCAATGAAATTGAAAACAGGAAATCAATAGAGAAAATCAGCAAAACTAAAAGTCAACTCTTAGAAAAGGTAAATAAAATCCATAAATCTCTAGCCAGGCTAACTAAGAAAATAAGAAAGAGGACACAGATGACTTAATATCAGAAATTAAAAAGAGGACATCTTTATAAACCCCATGGACATTAAATGGAAAATCAAGAAATATTATGAACAACTCTATACCCACAAATTTGATAATGTAGATGAAATAGACCAGTTTCTTTATGGACACAATTTGCCAAAACTCAGAGAAGAAGAATTAGACAATTTGAATTGGCTGGCCTACATCTACTAAAGAAATTGTGTCAATAATTAATAACCTTCCAAAAACAGAAAGTGCTAGGTCTAGATGGGATTACTAGTGAATTGTAAGAAACATTTAACTTATTATACCAGTTCTCCATAATCTTTTTCAAAAGATAGAAGCAGAGGGAATACTTGCCAACTCATTTTATGAAGCCAACAATATCCTCATAGCAAAACCAAACAATGACATTTCAAAAAAAGAAAACAACAAAACAATATCTCTTGTGAACACAGATGTAAAGTTCTGAGCAAAACATTTAAAAATCAATAAATGTAATCCATCACATCAACAGGCTAAAAAAGAACAAACACATAATCGTATCAATAGATGAAGTCCAGGTTTGATGCACGATACTGGACACATAATCGTATCAATAGATGAAGTCCAGGTTTGATGCACGGTACTGGATGCTTGGGGCTAGTGCACTGGGACGACCCAGAGGGATGGTATGGGGAGGGAGGAGGGAGGAGGGTTCAGGATGGGGAACACATGTATACCTGTGGTGGATTCATTATGATATTTGGCATAACTAATACAATTTTGTAAAGTTTAAAAATAAAAAAAAAAAGAAAAAAGAAAAGCATCTAACAAACTCCAATACCTGTTTATGATGAAAATGCTCACAAATTAGGGATGGAGAGCAACTTCTTCAACTTGATAGAGACTATCTACAAAAAGCATACAGTTAACATTATACTTAACGGTGAGACACTCAGTTTTCCTGCTAAGATCAAGTACAAGGCAAAGATGTCCCATAACAGCACTCCTTTACAACATCGTAGTATAGTAAAAGTCCTAACTAATGCAGTAAGACAAGAGAAAGAAATAAAAGGTATACAGATTGTGATGGAAGAAATACAATTCTCTTTGTTCACAGATGACATGAAAATCTATGATGAAAATCCAAAGAATGGACAAAAACACTCCTTGACCTAATGAGCAATTAGGTTAACACACGAAAGTCAAACACTTTCTTATACCCCAGCAATGAACAAGTAGAATTTGAAATTAAAACCCTAATACCATTTATATTGGCACTTCCAAAATATGAAATACTTAGGTATACCCCTAACGAAATATGTATAAGATCTTTATGAAGAAAACTATAAAACTCTGAAGAAATATCAAAGAACTAAGTAAGTGAAGAGAGAATGCATGTTCTTTGATACTAGACTTAATATTGTCAAGATATCAGTTCTTCCCAACTTATAGATTCTATGAAATCCCAATAAAAATCTTTATAAGTCATTTTGAAGATATTGACAAACTGACTCTAAATTAACATTGAGAGACAAAAGACCCAAAATAACACAATAATGAAGAAGAATAAAGTTGGAGGACTGACACATACCCAGCTAACTATGCAGTCACCCTTATCAAGACAGTGCAGTTTTGGTAAGAGAATAGAAATAGAACAATGGAACACATAGAGAGCCTAGGAACAGACCCACATAAATGTCAACTGAGCTTTTACAAAGGAGTAAAGCAAACATGATGGAGCAAAGATAATTTTTTTTCAAAAAATGATGCTAAAACAACTGGGCAGAAACATAAACATGCAGAAAATAAATCTAGACACAGACCTTTTGCCCTTTACAGAAATTAATTCAAAATATATCACAGACTAAATATAAAATGTGAAACTATAAAACTACCAGAAGAGAACATAGGAAAAAATCCAGCAGACTATAGGTTTGGTGATGAATTTTTAGATACAACATAAAAATCATAATCTATCAAAGAAAGAATTGATAAGCTGGACTTCATAAAACTACAAATGTCTTCTCTGTGAAATACATGGTCAAGAGAATGAAAGGCTAGTAGAAAATGTTTGCAAAAGGCACATCTGATAAACTAATGTCATCTAAAATATACAAATAAATGTTAAAACCCAACAATAGGAAACAAACAGCCTGATTTTAAAATTAACCAAAGGTTTTAACAGTCACTTATCAAAGAAGACATGCATGCATGCATGCTAAGTCGCTTCAGTCGTGTCCGACTCTGTGAGACCCCATAGACGGCAGCCCACCAGGCTCCCCCGTCCCTGGGATTCTCCAGGCAAGAACACTGGAGTGGGTTGCCATTTCCTCCTCCAATGCATGAAAGTGAAAAGTGAAAGTGAAGTTGCTCGGTCGTGTCCAACTCTTAGCGACCCCATGGACTGTAGCCTACCAGGCTCCTCCATTCATGGGATTTTCCAGGCAAGAGTGCTGGAGTGGGGTGCCATTGCCTTCTCCGAAAAGAAGACATAAAGATAGTAAATATGCATATGAATGCTGCATATCATATGGGAAATGCATTTCATCAGGGAAATGCAAATTAAAATGACAGTGAGATACCACTGGACACCTATTAGAATGGCCAAAATCAGGAGCACTGACAACACTAAACACTGACAAGGATGTGGAGCAACACAAACTATTCATTGCCGGCAGAAATGTAAAATGGTGTAGCCACTTCAGAAGACAGTGCCACAAGTTTCTTAAAAAAGTTTCTCACAAGTTACAAAATGCAGGATATAGTATGCCTGGGGCTGGTGCACTGGGATGACCCAGAGGGATGGTACGGGGAGGGAGGAGGGAGGGGGGTTCAGGATGGGGAACACATGTACACCCGTGGCAGATTCATGTTGATGTATGGCAAAACCAATACAATATTGTAAAGTAATTAGTCTCCAATTAAAATAAATAAATTTAAATTTTAAAAATCTAAACACACTCTTACTGTACAATCCAACCATTGTACTCCTTGCTATTTTCCAAAAGGATATGAAAATTTCTGTCCACACCAAAACTTACACACAGATATTTATAGCAGCTTTATTAATCATTGTCAAAACGTGGAAGCACCCAAGATGTCCTTCAATAGGCTAACAGATAAATAAGCATCCAGACTATAAAATATTATTCAATACTAAAATGAAATGAGCTGCCAAGCCATGAGAAGACATGGAGGAAACTTAAATCCACACTGCTAAATGAAAAATGTCAGTCTGAAATCATACCTATTGTTTGATTTCAAATATATGACACTCTGGAAAGGGCAAAACTATGAAGACAGCAAAAAACATCTGTGGTTGCTAGGGGTTTGTGGGGAGAAAGATAAGGATGAATGGGCAAACATAGAGGATTTTTAGGGCTGTGAAAATACTTTGTATGATACCATAATGATGAATACATGTCATTATCCATTAGTCCAAATCTAAAGAATGTACTAGACCAAGAGTGAACCCTAATGTAGATTGTAGACTCTTAGTGATGATGATGTGTCAATGTAGATTCATCAGTCGTAACAAATACACTACTCTGGTGGGGGATGTTGATCACGGGGAAGGCTATGCATGTGTGGGTATAGGGAATAAGGGGAAATCAATATACCTTTCACGCAATTTTGCTGTGCACCTAATAGTGCTCTGAAAAACTGTCTTTTAAAAAAAAATTACTCACATTAAAGCTCAATGCTTAATTGCAGTACTAGTCTCAAATTGAACTTATAATTTAAGACAACTTGTGCCTTAAACTTGTCTGTTTCCCCGTTCCTCCAGCCCTACGCACACACACTATTATCCCTAATAGTAGAATTTTAGCCACATTGGTAAGGCAGTTCTGGGCTTTTCGGATGGCTAGCCCACACCACTCCCCATGATCTCAGCTCTCATACCTCTAGAAAATAATGGGGAAACTACTTGAGAAATATTTAACTTCCAGAGAGTCAGTTTATCTATAAATCTTGATTTTGTGTCTATAATCATTTTCCTTCTCCTCTTGTATATTCTCTTTGCTTTTTACTCTGACATAAATGAAAGTTGAATGGCTTAAGATATACCTAGGTTTGAAAACCAATGTGTGGCTCTGACCTTGGACATAAACCAGATTCTCCCTCTGCTTGGAGAACAATTTCTCCGTCTATAAAGTGGGAATAAGGGGCACCAGAGGATGCTTAGAACAGTGCAGTGCCTGGCATATAATAAGCATAAGATTACTTGACCTGTTCTCTGCCTCTTCTTGTCCCTTCTTCCATAAATACTGAATTGGTTATAAGATATCCAGAATTAGCACCCCTTAAAATACATTGCTGCTTTTCCATTTCTAAACAGTCAAACAATCATTATATCAATATACGAGGTCCCACATAGCCAGTGCTCTGCTTGGTGCCCTTCAGATGAGATCAGTTTGTTTTCAACCCTTTCACTATCCATCACTACCTTGTGTATTTGTGCATTTCACCTCCCTTGCAGCTCTGAAGTTCTAAGACATCCCCAAAAAATTCACCTGGGATCAAACTCAAAGGTCAGCTCCCGGAAGTCTGTATTAGTTGATGAAAGTCACAGAAAACTTCCCCTGTAGCTCAGTTGGTAAAGAATCTGCATGCAATGCAGGAGACCAGGGTTCGATTCCTGGGTTGGGAAGATCCCCTGGAGAAGGAAATGGCAATCTACTCCAGTATTCTTGCCTAGAGAATCCCATGGACAGAGGAACTTGGCAGGCTACTGTCCATCGGTTTGCAAGAGTCGGACACAACTTAGCAACAAACAGAAAGCCAGATGAGCTAGGCATGGTGCTCAAGATGGTTTCGGTTCAAGCCAGAGGCACTAAGACTCTACCACTGTAGTTCACGAACACCTATTGGACAGAAAGGGTACTGCTCCATGGCTACCTGGGAGGAGGCAGAATCAGGAAGTCTTAAATTGTCTACATTGCCCCAAGCCAGTTTTGAATCTTCCAAGGAAAGTGAATGCCAGGACTGCCTCACTCCTTTTTCCCCTACATTCTTACTGTCTGTGTCACTTCTTCTGAAGGCCCTCTAATCTCTCAAAGTTGCTTTGACCCTCAAGAAGCAGATGAAGGTATGGAATGACAAAACAGCCACTGAGCACTCGAGCCAGAATGAGGAATGATGTGAGGATATTTTCTGTTGTCAGACCAAGCGGTGTACTGGGCTATGGATACGTTTCTTCTAAGCTAAAAGAACTCAGTCAGAAACATAACCCAAGTAATCTCACCTACCATTTTAATCCAGTTACTTCAGTCATTCAAACAATAAAATTATCTCAGCTGTGGTGAAATCTAATTGATGTTGTGGCAGTTAAGCCTTAAACACCCTTCTCTATCCATCATATAAACTGGGACTCTCTATTCCCCTCAGTAGTCAAACTTTTAAAGCCTAATTGTTGGCCTTAAACCATACTAAAATAAGGGGCCAGTAATAAATATGTCTTATGTCTGGTTCAGCCCATCTACATGCCTAACCAGGTAAAATGCTTGGCTCCAGTCTTCCCAACTTTGGAAAAAAAAAAAAAAACCAAACATGTTGTTAAAACATTAAGGACAGAATACTTATAATAATTGAGATAATAACAATGAACTTGATTCTCCCTCTGCTTTGAGGACTGACTATACATCACCCCCTGTTTTCCTACCCAGTGGGCAATGGCTAACTTATAAACTTGGCCACACCAGCTTCAGTTATCAAACCTCAATTTCTGCTTTAAGAATAGACAAAAATCAGATCCAATAATAAGTACAAGTGTTATGGGAGAAATCAATGTTTGCTAATGCTTTCAGATCTTGATTGAAAACTGCCTAGGGGAGAACATTTTTTAATAATTATGTTTGCATTCTGTTCACATAAATTCATTCAATTTTCAATGTGGTTGAGGTTCGGCTTCCTCTGAAGTTTTTTCTGTTACATTCTACCTTGAGAAAAATCTTGTGGGAGCATGTTTAGGGTGTCATTTTGTTATTATTAGTTTTTCTTTTTGCAAAGTAGGTTTTGAGAAATTCTTCTTTCCTAGAAGATAAAAATTTGTGACTGAACAGTAGTTGACAGCACTCTGTTAAAACTATATGCCCTGTCTCCAGACAACGTAGATTTAGGCAGCTGCAGTTGACATCCCTGAAAACGGGAACACACAACAAAATGAAGGCACAGATAGTTGTGGGCAGGAACTGTTATAATGAACTCAGCCTACTGTCCAATGCATAATTTTTTTTAAAGACCCAAATCTTACTAAATGCCAACGGAGCTTTCGTTTCAAATCTTTTGTTTAAATTTTGTGTGCAAATTATGGAGACGCACTTGTTTCCAAACTGTTGAAACAGATTTTGGAGCCATGTTGTTTGAAGTGACTGCAGTGCGGAAACATCTCTTTTCAATTAGCTCTGAAACCTCTTTCAACAGCCTTTCATAAATAGGCCAACATCAATGGCATGCTCGGATTCAGCGCAGATCTCTAATGGAAATGCACAATGGGCCTTGCGCCATGCCTGCAGGGGCAAACATCTTCCATTTCAGACAGATCCAATGAGAAGTTTTGCCAGCTATTCTGGGTCTCTCACTTTTTGGTCTTAGGTTTAGCTCATCGCTAATCAATGCCTGTGCTTTTTAATTACATTGTATAGTCAGTAATGATTTGTCACTCATTGAACCTGGGCAGTCTTCTGAGCTATCATGGATGTAAACAACTGCAAAGGCAAGGTAACCTTAACTGCCAGGACTCCACATGGGAAAAGAGAGAAATTTCCCTGAGGAAAGGCAATGCTGAGTTTGGAAGAAAGAAAAGAAAGGTAATACCCTTATATTTAAGTTGCACTAAGTAATAGAGGCCTATCGTTTCACTGTCCAGAATCCTAGACTGGAAATACTTGCCCATTAAATGGTCTATATAACTCTTGCATCTTCTGTAGCACTTATCAATGACCTGAGTTATCCTGGACAGTCAGTAGATATTAATCGATTGATAAAGACAAGTCTTTGTTCTTTTTTTAGTATTGACATTTCCCTCTGGTAGTCAGAAGAGAAATTCTGAAAATGACTTTATGTTCCAATAACTAGGAATGCAGAGATGAATGGTACTTGAGATTAAAAGTATTATTTTTCAGTGAATGACCAACTGTCTCACAATCTGAGGTGACAGTCAATATATTTATTATCGGTTAAGAACACACAGATAATAATCACACCTTACGGACACATATTTAACCAGTCAGAATGAATGCTGTTCGAGCCCTGCCCAGAAAATAGATCAGTTATGCTAAGCAAAAAATAAAACAGAAAACAAAACAAAAATGTCTGCCAATACGAAGAAAAAAAAACCTAAGTCCGAAAATATCTAACTACTATTTTCATTTTTCTCTGTATTTTAAAGTCTTTCTCTCTGTCAAAATATACTGTAACACAGATGCTGGACTACAGCTGTAAGAGTAAGTTACTAGGAAATTAAACCTCTGTGTTCATTTGGATGCTGTACCTCAAATAGACTTAATCCCATTGCTCCTGATGCTAGCAATAAGAAGATTCTCTAGTGATATGTTAATATAATGGGTAAGAGAAACCAGACACTGGTATGCTACTCCTAACATAAAATTAATAAGTAAAGGTATGATTTATTTTACAGAAGATAAATTAATAGATAATTATTCCATTTGCAAAATATATATCAAGTATGCTCTTAGAATCCCTTTAAGTAGCAAGAATCACTAGTGCCTTTAAAATATGCTACTTTGGTAAAACACTACAGGCATTCTCATTCAAACTGGGAAGAAAGACAACAAAGCCTATTAGCTCACCTCATCTGAAAGCTTTAGCCAATACAATAAAGTAGGAAAAAGAAGTAATAAGTATAAGATTCAGAAAGGAGAAAACAACATTTCATTATTTGTCTATGACTGCTTATGAAAAACATGTATGAGTATGTATGAAGGGCCAATTTAAAATCTAATAAAAGGTCATAGTAAAGTATAAACAGAATACAAAGATTTTGCACTTAAAAGAAATTACACTTTAGAAAATGTAATTGGAAATTCACATTGAATATGCAGATTCACAATACTGAAAAATATGTAGTATTAGAAGTAAGCAGTAATATATTTGTCAAAGCCCTAAATTAAGAAAACTGGAACATAAGAGAAGATCAGATTAATGAAAAACTGATTAATACTTCAATTTAAAAAAGACATAATATTGGAAGATATCAATTCTTCATTAATGTAGCCTACAAACTTAATTCTATTTGAAATTGCAATATGATTTTTACAACAAAGAAAATAAATCTAAAGTTCATTAAAAAGAAATAGCTAGGGAAGATTTATTAAGAATTTTTCACCAGTCAAATAATTTTAAAAGACTTCAACCAAATATTAAATTAATTGAAAAAAAGTACAATACTTCTAATACTATGGTAGTGAAACAGGAATTAAATAACAGAAAAATTGAGCCTTATAGAATGTTAAGAAACAGTCTGTTATATATTTAGTTATTTAAAAGCAATTCAAATCAATAAAAGAAAAAAAATTCTTCCAAAAATTATATTCACACAAGTTGTTTCCATATCTTGGCAATATAAATAATGGTGCCATGAACACTGAGGTACATATATCTTTTTGAATTAATGTTTTCATTTTCTTTGGATACATACCCAGCATTGGTAGTTCTATTTTTAATTTTCTGAAGAATCTCCACACTATTTTCCATTGAGGCTGCACCAGTTTACAAACCCACCAACAGTTCACAAGGATTCCCTTTTCTACATGTCATCACCAACACTTGTTATTTGTTTCTTTTTGACAATAGAGATCTAATGAGTGTAAGGTGATAGTTCCTTGTGATTTTGATTTGCATTTCCCTGATGATGCTGAGCATTTTTTCATGTGCCTGTTGGCACATTTTTTCATCTATTTGTGTGTCTTCTTTGGAAAAGTGTTTATTCAGTTCCTCTGCCCAGTTTTTCATCGGATTTCTTTTATATTGATATATATTTGGGATGTTAATCACATATATGGTTTGCAAATATCTTCTCCCATTCAGTAGGCAGCCTTTTCATTTTGTTGATAGTTTCCTTTTCTGTGCAAAAGCTTTTTAGTTTGATGGAGTCCCATTTTGTTTATTTTTGCTTTTGTTTCCCTTGCCTGAGGAGACAGAACCAAAAAGATATTTCTAAGACTGAGGTCAAAGACATTCTTCATTCTTTAAAAAAGAAATCAAGTATATTTAATTATTGCAATATAGTACACCTGGATTTGAATTACTGCAGTTATAAAACCTATAGAATTTCCAAGGCAATTAAATGTGATAGTTGGCCAAGATGCCTACCAGGTAAAAACAGCAAGGAGTGAAGAAGTGCTGAACTAATGATACAGGAGCCTCTGGAAGTTACAACTCTATAACATCTGGATATTATAGTAGACAAATTATGAAGTACAATTTTTATAATCTAAAGGAAATTCTGAAGATTGTGGCCTCTCCCAAATTAAAAAATCCATCAAATATGACAGTCCTTATCTAATCCCCTTAAAAATGCCATATGTCATTTTTTTTTTTCAAAGGTAAGTACAGTTGTATTTGTAAAACAGGCAGCAGTAGGTACCTATTCCCTTCTCCAGAGGATCTTCCTGACCCAGGGATCAAACCCGGGTCTCCTGCATTGCAGGCAGATTCTTTGTCATCTGAGCTACCAACGAAGGCCAAATCCATGTCACCTATTCTTTTAATAGAATCAAAATTTAGATCCAGTGGGTCAGCTGAGATCAAAACATAAGGCTGTGCAGAATTAGCATATCAATTACCTAAAATTATGTCTCAGAATGACCACAGCTAATAAGTACACACGGTCGTTTCATCCCAAAGAATATTTTAAAATATGCCCTGCTTTTCCCATTGTTGCCTTTTATTGGGCTTCTTGCTCTTTGCATATTTCAAAGAAAGTTACAAAATGAGCTGATTTCCACATATAATTTGGCCTCCTTATCATCAAATTCTCCCACTAGGGCCTTCGAGGCACTGCTTTAGGAGCTCTGGACGTCAATCCTCTCTAGAACAAATTAATGATACTGGCTGGGGCATGCCTGGGCATCAGTTTCCTTATCTGAAAAATGACAGTTGCAAACTGAATGATTTCTAATATTCCTTCTGGTTTTATGTCTCTTCAGCCTCAAAATGAGTGAGTGTTCAGTATAATTAACTGACAGAAATCAGTTTTTAAATAACCTCATTAAATTGCTGAACTAGGGCACCTTATTTCTTAGATTGGAGAAGCATTACAGCCTTGGGAAAATGTAATAGTCAACTACTGCTCTTCTAATACTGCATAACAAACAAATCCCAAACTCAGTGGCTTAAACAATTATTTACACAGGTCTGCAGTTGGCTGAGACAGCTCTGCCTCAGCCTGTGAAAGGTACGGACATTGACCTGTACTTGGGCTCCTGACCCAAGGCAGCTGGGGAGGCTAGTCTGTGTCTCATCCTGAGGTTCAAGTTGAAAGGGAGCAGATACCCAGCATGTGTTCTATTAATATGAAGCTCAGACACTCCCAAAGTGGGGAGGTGAAAAGACTGATCCCTCCTAAGACCTTAGTTCAAAACTGTTGATTGTCACTTCCATCTTCTCCATGGGTCAGAGCTGATCCATGGCTAAGCTTAACATGATTAAGGCAGAAAAGAGACTTCTTCCACTGAACTGGGGAGTGGGGAAGGGAGTAAGTACTTATGAAAAAAAAAAATTCTAATCTTCCACCATGCACAATGACAGACAGCCCAAAGAGGAAGTAACTCATGGATGCAATTTTCTAGGTGACTTAATTAAGGGCATAATTATCATTCACTGACTCAGCAAACATTTTAGAGGGCTTTCTATGTGCCAGGCACTATGCAAACCAACACTTGGTGGTAGATTAGATGATGAGGATACAGAAAAATAAAGAAGGAAAGAAGGTAACTCCTAGACTTTAAGCTTGTGTTAGCTGAATGATGGTAGCAATTGCTGAAATAGGGAAGGCTCGGAGAGAAGCAGGTTTGGGGTAGGGATTCATAGGGTCCGTTTTGAACTTGGACACGTGCACTGGTCTTCACGTTTTACAATGTGCTTTCACATATGTCATGTCCTGTCAATTTTCACCTTGACAAGACAGAATGGGTAATAGGCCATTTTAGTTTTCTAGTGCTGCCTAAACAAATTAGCACAAACTCAGCAACTTGAAACTACACAAATTGATTATCTCCCAATTGCCTTGGGTCAGGAGCCCAAGTACAAGTTAGCCGGGTCCTCTGATCAGGTCACACAGGCTGAAATCAAGCTGCACATACTCATCTGAGGCTTGAGGTTCTCTTCTAAATATTCATTTCCTTGCAAGTGAAGGACAGAGGTCTTTGTTGTCTTGCTGCCCATTAGTCAGGCTCATTTTCAGCTTTTAGAAGCTACTTGCCCCCTCACAACACAGGTCACATGTTTGCTTTCTTTCTTCAAGCTGGCAGAAACCTGTCTCTCTGACTTATTCTCACACCAGCTAAGAAAACTCTCTGCTTTTAAAGGATATGTGATTAGATTAGGTCCACACAGTCATCTCCATATTACAAGCTCAACTGACTTGGGACTTTCATTCCATCTGCAAAATCCTTTCACAGCAATACCTAAATTTGTGTTTGGCTAAATAAGCAGAGGACAGGAATCTTGAGAGGACCATCTTAGAATTCTGTCTACTCCATAAACCCACTTTGCAGAAGACACAACTGAACCTTGGTTGAATCAACCACCAGCAGAAAATCTGTCCTGCGGTGAGGCATCTATCTGACCTTAATCTTGCAATTCAGTCCAAGATGCCTTTTCCCATGTCTGGCGTCCTCCCTTTCTCCAGGAACATTTCCTGCAACACAGTGACTATTTCCTCCCCGTGAAGCCCTGAACTATAAACAAGACAGCATCCTACAAAATTATAATTCTATTATTATTTACATGTTCATGTGTCATATCTCACACAGCACTTAAGCACCTGCTGTAGGAATTAACCAGTGCAGGGAGTTTTGTTCTGTATATTTAGAGAACCATGGTTGTATGTACATCTGATGTTAGCAATTACTATAGAAAGTTTTCACAACCATAAAAAAGACCAGCATGCTGTTAAACCAGCATATTAATGTGGTGCTAATGTTAATAACATTACCTTAGGAAAAGGAGTTCCATTATCAATAGTGCCTGAAAAACACTGAATTAAACAAAATGAATACAGTAATGCAGGAGCTTTTAAGGCATTTAATATGTTAATATGTGTTATGGAGCAACAAAAGGGAGATATAATATGCTAACTTGATACTCAGCACTTTTCTATTAAGCATCTCGATGTGCCAGCATTCCGCAAAACACACTGAATTAGGTGAGACCCTGCTACTTCCCTCCCACTCATCACAGTCCAGAAGTGCCCCTGACATCTCTAACTTTTGTGGTCATGTTAGAGGTAGGATGGGTAAGCCCATTCTACCCTAAGAAGTTCTCTGTTCTCAAAATAACCGGTAATAAGGCACTGTAGCCTGTCTGATGGTGTCCAGTAAAAGGTGTGCCTTAAATAACCAAAGAGAAAATGTATCAAAACTGAAACTCTTTTTTTAAGGTCTTACAGAATACATTTCGGACTGAATCTGGACATCTAAAATGTGTCCTTTACATGAATGAGGAAAAAATATATTGGAAGGGACAGAAAAAGGCCTCCAGCACAGACAAATTTTTACGTCAGAGGACCTGAGAGGGATATCAAAGTGAATATTAAATTCATCCAAGATAACTAACCTAAAAGACCTAGACGTCAAATCTGACATCAGTTCCCCAAAACTTGGTGATAAATCTATGGCTAGACATAAGAAAGATGACATGCCTCACTCAGCATGCCTGACGGTTTCCAAAGTGCTTAGAGGATACCTGGGAATATATCGCAGGTGACCCCAGATGTACACTAAATGGTGGGCAACTCTCTTCATTTGGATTTTCAAATTAAGAGACACAGATATAACATTATTTTCCTGATCCAAACAGAGGGACTGAGAAAAAACAACAAAAAAGACAACTTACTCCTTCAGTGATTAATATTTCTCCAAGCATCTGCATCTTTCTCCAGTGCTCTTTCAAACTCTCCTGTTTGTCATCAAGAAACAATGCTGATGGCCTGGTGTGGGTTCTGCAGAGAAGAAACCCCACAGATCCACATAATGTTTCCTAAAGCTCATGGCAAGGGCTCAGCTAAGAAATTACTGGAAAATGATCAGCAAATGGCCAATTCACTGCCGTTGTCAATGGACAGAGCAGGATGTCCCACTGCTTACACGCCAGTCCTAGAGCTTCAGTAAGATCAACACAGAGATTTAAGTCTCTTAATTACTAATCTTACCAAATAGGAACTCTGTAGTAGGAACTCTGGAATGGATAAAGTAGGGAGATGCTGAGCTGAGTTTTCTTTAGGTAAGAACACATGCTTGTGCTGGCCCATTTCCTTTTCCACATTCTCTCCCATTCTTCAGCTCCTGTCAAAAGGGGCCATCATCTTCCTCCCCAGAGCTCAGTTATTTCACTGCTCAGGGGAGACCCTGAATACCAACAGCTCAAACAAACATCTCTTGTGTTCTGCACAGTCTTTTCACCAAACACACTGTGATCAATCTGGAGATAGTCACCTTGAATATCAGCTCTAGAAATGGGCACAGGAAAAGTGGGCCCTCATATTTTCAAGGAGAGAGATCAGGAAGTAGTATATTAGTGTTCAGGAAGGTAACCAAATTCTCTGATATACTCCTAGTAGGAAGTTGTCCTGATCAGAAGCTCTATATTCTTTGGTTTTATAATCATTTATCATGTATTCAGTGAGCATTTTATCAAGTGCATGATACATACAAGGGCTTCCCAGGTGACTCAGTGGTAAAAAATCTGCCTGCAATGTAGGAGCTGCAGGAGACGTGGATTCGATCCCTGGGTCAGGAAGATCTCCTGGAGGAGGGCATGGGAACCCACTTCAGTATTCTTGCCTGGAGACTCCCAAGAACAGAGGAGCCTGATGGACTACAGTCCATAGGTTTGCAAAGAGTTGGACACAACTGTAGCAACTTAGCATGCACGCATGCATGATACATACAAATACTGCCCTAGAAGCTGAAAATGCAATGGTAAAGGCCAAGAGGAACACATGAAGAAGTTCAGTTTCAGGGAGAAACAGAGAAGCACTTACAGTATAGATTTATTACAGTTAAAATAACTCAAAGCACTGTGGGTTCACAGAGGCCAGACAGCTAGACCAGAAGGAAGGCATGGTCCAAGAAGACAAAGGAGGAGATGTCTGAACTGGGTTTGGAAGGCTCAGTGGGAGCACAAACTCTCATTTATTTTTAGGTAGTTGGTTACTACCCACCTTGCTCCAGAAAAAAACTTTAAAGAAAATTCCAAAGACATATACAATACCAAAAGATTACAAATGCAAAATAAATTGTATTTTTTTTTTAAGTTGGGTGGGAGAGAGTAAACAGAAAAGAGTAGGGGAACCAGTGCACCTAGAGATGGAAGTTGTTGCTGTTTAGTCACTAAGTCATGTCAGACTCTTTTGTGATCCCACAGACTGTAGCCCACCAGGTTCCTCTGTCCATGGGGTTTCCCAGGCAAGAATACTGGAGTGGGTTGCCATTTCCTTCTCCATGGGATTTTCTGAAACCAGGGATCGAACTCACATCTCCTGCACTGCAGGCAGACTCTTTACTGCTGAGCCACCTGGGAAGCCCTGGGATGAAGTTAAATGCATGCTATTAGATGTCTTTGTGAGTCATCTCATCTTTGTGAGATGAGGTGCAAGGCAAAGAGTTGGACACAACTGAGTGACTGAGCTTGAGCTTGAAAGCAATGTGGTTTGTGGAAGGGTTCACAACCTTTGAACAGCTGGGAAAGCAAGATGAGCACCCCTATAATAGAAGAGATGGGGGAGGTGATGCAAAAAGAGAGGGCAGGATGAATTTCAAAGTGTATTTTAGATGGTTTGAACATTTGCCTAATATTCACCCAATGGAGATAACAGTCACATGTAGCCCATTCTACAATTCAGTAGTAGGGCATTTCAAACACCCAGTGCTTTGAAAATGATATCTCTGGTTACTGGTTTTTTTTTTTTAATTCTTAATTATTTTGGTACATTGTGCAGCTGTTTCTTTTTACTATTTTTTTATGTTTAAAATATTTTAGATTTTATTTTTTCTGGGGCTATTTCTCAGTTCTCAAATTTTGAATTAGATTTTAATAGATGACTTCTTTTATAATCTTTTATTTCCTTTATAACCTTAAACTCAAAGAATAGAGAAGTTAAGTTAGAGGCAACTGTGGTATAATAATAAATATGATAATTGCTAACATTTACTGAGCACCTATTAGATGGCAGAGATTTCCTAAGAGCTTCACATTAGTAATTAATCTTCACAACAACTCTATCAGGCAATGACTTTAATAGCACCATTTTATAGACAAGAAAACTAAAGCGCAGAAAGGCCAACCCTCTTCATTTTTCACCAAAATCATATCTGTACTGGAGGAATTTCACCATATAAAGTTAGCATCCTGGTTTTCAATAAAAACATGCTGAATGAATGAATGTCACTGACATCTGACATCTTATTCTTAATAATAACAAATGATCATATTAATATTGTATTCCATTTGATTTCATAGAAAGAAAGAAAGACTGCGCTAAGTTGTGTCCAACTCTTGCGATCCCACAAACTGTAGCCTGCCAGGCTCCTCTGTCCATGGGATTCTCCAGGCAAGAATACTGGAGTGGGTTGCCATTTCCTTCTCCAGGGAATCTTCCCAACTCAGGGATTGAACCCAGGTCTCCCGCATTGCAGGCAGATGCTTTACCGACTGAGCTATATCCTGTCCTGAAAAGGAGCCTGTGAGGTAAGTGGGCAGAGGAAACTGAGGGAACATAAAGGAGACAAAATAAATAAACAGGATAGATCTTCTGATGCCACTCTGTGCTCTTCCTAACACCTAAATCATTTTTCTGAAAGATATTAACTCCTACTTCTGGTGCCTTTCTACTTTATCCTAATACCTTAATGGCTATTAAGTGGCCCCAACCAACACAAATGGTTTTCATCCCCTTTTAACCAATACAGAGTGTTCAACCAGGTATTCTAACTTACAAAAATAATAACATTAACTTCCCTGACTACACAAACCCCCACCCAAAACATCTCCAGAAAAGGAATTATGAAATTATGCCAAGTTTGAAACTTCAAGACAAACCACTAGAGAAGTGTTTGATGATGGTACCTCCATTCTTGATTATATTGCCACTACGATTACTGCCATTATGATTAGCATTATGCCCACTGCTGCCATGTATATCTGGGAGTAGAAATCGGAGCATCTGCTCGGGAGAGAAAGTGGACAGTGTCTATCAGAATCACAACACGCACACCCACTGATCCAGCAGTGCCGCATCTTAACTTATTCATAAAGATGCTCTCTCACACGGGAGTAAAAATAGATGCACATATCACTGCAGCACTGTTTTGAAGAGAAAGTGTTAGCAACAAACAAACAATAGAGGGTGGATTAAATTAACTATTATACATCCAAAAACTGGGTGGAGGGGTGAGGAAGGAAAAGAAAAAGGGATGGATCTAGATGGCAGAGTAAGAGGACATGGAGCTCACCTCTGCCCATGAACACATCAAAAATACATCTAGCTGTGGAATAATTTTCACTACAAACTAACTTGAAACTGTCAAAAGATGCCTATACAACCAAAGTGATAAGAAAGATCCCTATGCAACCTGGCAGGAAAGGAAGAGAAGAAATCAGGCTGGGACCTTTTCCCCAGGGAGGGGACTCAAAGGAAAAAAGGAGAATACAGGGGCACAGTTCAGCCCTGGGAAGTGAGCAGTTTGAGCCATATACTGGGTGCCCTAGTCCTGGGGCTTGACACAAGGAAGATGAGCCCCCCTGGCTGGCTGGACGGCTGCTAAGACTAACAGGAGGGCTGTGAGGAGCTTGGAATCCACTGGGTAGACATGCATGCACATGGCTTGCTCCCAAGACAGGGCGTAGAGAGTAAAGTGAGGACTGCGCCAGTGGCCACCCGATTTCCATGACTGTTCTGTGCACACCCAGCCTGAGCTGAGAGAACATGTTGGCCACACTTCACATCACAGCTCCGCACTGGACTGAGGGCTGTGACATCTGGGGAGATCACTCAGCTATGAGACACAGAGGTGATTCAAACCTGGGGCCGCATCTAAGGGAGCAGAGGCACCCATGACTGGTGCTTAATCAGGCAGCACATCAGAAGCAGCCCCGATGCCTGACAGCATCCAGACTGCCACAGCCCAGGCCCTGATACATGCGGAGAGCACACACCAGCCCTGCCTGCCCTTTGGCACGGCTCTGTAACAGGGCAGTGGCAGTGAGGGTGGGGGCTGTGATCGGCTGTGAGACATGGAGGAGTCTCGGACCCGAGGCTGCTTCTGAGCCAGACAGGCAGGGCCATTGCTGGTGCTCACATAGCAGCACATCAGAGGTAGCACAAGTCTCTGCCATGAGCCGGGAGCTCCCATGGGCTCCTCTTCCTCCAGCATTGCTCCCCTCTGGGGCAAAGGGCCCAGAGCTTGCAGAAGGGAGAACATATATTTAAAAGGAACAGAGCCAGTTTGCATTCAAAATTCAGGACTTCCACTCCAGCACTGTGCCATCCGACCTCGCCCCTGATAAGACAGAAGCTTTCAAAGAAGACATACAGATGGCTAACAGGTACATGGAGAGATGTCATTATTACTAATTATTAGAAAGGGCAAACGTTACGAGCATGTGGAGAAAAGGAACCCTCGTACAATGTTGATGGGAATGTAAATTGGTATTGTCACTACAGAGAACAGTATGGAGGTTCTTCAGGAAATTAAAAATGACACTACCATATGATCCAATAATTCCACTCCTGGGTATATATCTTTTTAAAAAATACAGATATTAAATAAAAAGTGCTATACGCAGCTCAATATTTGTGGCAGCATTATTTACAACAGTCAAGATATGGAAGCAACCTAAGTTTATAGCAACAGATGAATGGATAAAAAAGATGTGGTATATACACATAGGGTTTCCCTGATAGCTCGTTGGTAAAGAATCAGCCTGTAATGCAGGACACCCCAGTTCGATTCCTGGGTTGGGAAGATCTGCTAGAGAAGGGATAGGATACCCACTCCAGTATTCTTGGGCTTCCCTGTGGCTCAGCTGGTAAAGAATCCACATGCAATGCAATAGACCTGGGTTCAATCCGTGGGTTGGGAAGATCCCCTGGAGAAGGGAAAGGCTACCAACTCCAGTATTCTGGCCTGGAGAATTCAGTGAACTGTATAGTCCATGAGGTCACAAAGAGTCAGACACGACTAAGTGACTTTCACTATATATACATATACCTTTGTATACATGGAATGGAATATTACTCAGCCACAAAAAAAGAATGAAAAGAATGAAATTCTGCCATTTGCAACCATGTAGATGGACATAGAGAGTATTATGTTTAGTGAAATAAGTCAGACAGATGAAGACAAATACTGTATGTTGTCACTTATATGCAGAATCTAAAAGTAAAAAAGAGAAATACATATAACAAAACAGAAACAGACTCACAGATATAGAAAACAAACTAGTGGATGCCAAGGAGGAGAGAGGAGTGGGGAGGGTCAAGATGGAGTATGGGGTTGAGATGCAAACTTTTATGTATAAAACAGATAAGCAGTAAGGACATATTGTACAGCACAGAGACATATAGCCATTACTTTGCAACAACTACCACACAATTGCACTCATCTCACAAGCTAGTAAAGTAATGCTCAAAATTCTCCAAGCCAGGCTTCAGCAATACGTGAACCATGAACTTCCAGATGTTCAAGCTGGTTTTAGAAAAGGCAGAGGAACCAGAGACCAAATTGCCAACATCCACTGGATCGTCGAAAAAGCAAGAGAGTTCCAGAAAAACATCTATTTCTGCTTTCTTGACTATGCCAAAGCCTTTGACTGTGTGGATCACAATAAACTGTGGAAAATTCTGAAAGAGATGGGAATACCAGACCACCTGACCTGCCTTGTGAGAAACCTGTATACAGGTCAGGAAGCAACAATTAGAACTGGACATGGAACAACAGACTGGTTCCAAATAGGAAAAGGAGTATGTCAAGGCTGTATATTGTCACCCTGCTTATTTAACTTATATGCAGAGTACATCATGAGAAACGCTGGGCTGGAAGAAGCACAAGCTGGAATCAAGATTGCTGGGAGAAATATCAATAACCTCAGATATGCAGATGACACCACCCTTATGGCAGAAAGTGAAGAGGAACTAAAAAGACTCTTGATGAAGGTGAAAGAGGAGGGTGAAAAAGTTGGCTTAAAACTCAACATTCAGAAAACGAAGATCATGGCATCTGGTCCCATCACTTCATGGGAAATAGATGGGGAAACAGTGGAAACAGTGTCAGACTTTATTTTTTGGGGCTCCAAAATCACTGAAGATGGTGACTGCGGCCATGAAATTAAAAGATGCTTACTCCTTGGAAGAAAAGTTATGCCCAATCTAGATAGCATATTGAAAAGCAGAGACGTTACTTTGCCAACAAAGTTCCATCTAGTCAAGGCTATGGTTTTTCCAGGGGTCATGTATGGATGTGAGAGTTGGACTATGAAGAGAGCTGAGCGCCGAAGAATTGATGCTTTTGAACTGTGGTGCTGGAGAAGACTCTTGAGAGTCCCTTGGACAGCAAGGAGATCCAACCAGTCCATTCTGAAGGAGATCAGCCCTTGGTGTTCTTTGGAAGGAATGATGTTAAAGCTGAAACTCCAGTACGTTGGCCACCTCATGCGAAGAGTTGACTCATTGGAAAAGACTCTGATGCTGGGAGGGATTGGGGGCAGGAGGAGAAGGGGATGACAGAGGATGAGATGGCTAGATGGCATCACTGACTCGATGGACGTGAGTCTGAGTGAACTCCAGGAGTTGGTGATGGATAGGGAGGCCTGGCATGTTGCAATTCATAGGGTCACAAAGAGTCAGATACAACTGAGCGACTGAACTGAACTAGAGTATAATCTATAAAAATACTGAATTACTATGCTCTATACCTGAAATCAATATAATAGTGTAAATCAACTATATTTCTATTTTTTAAAATAACAAAATCAAAAGAAAAGAAAAGGTTAAGGCAATTCTATGTGTACTAAGTTAAAACCTGCTTCCAAGACTAAAAATAAAAGCAACATGCAGAACCATAAGCACTGTATGTGACCAGTCTTTTGTTAAGTAAAAGAAGGAAGATGGGAGGATGAAGAAAAATATAGATGAGGAAGAGGAAAGAAAAGAGGAGATATATAAATGATTGTATATGAATAAAGAACTCTGGGAGGATACATAAGAAATTAACAGCAGGGGCTGCCTTTGGGAAAGGGTATTGAGTGGTTAGACTCAGACTTATTTGTTATCCATTTGGGTTGTCCAGGAAGAAGTTGCCAAAATGAAATCAGAAGTAAAAGAGATTTATTGGGGGAAAATATTTGTGAATTATGAAAGAATAAGCAGTTAGGAGTGGGCAGGGAGAGTCTCCAGACTTCATGCAATGTGGGCTTGACACCTGTGAAAGGAGAGAAGAAAACAGGAAGGATAGGGTAGTGGGAGCCCCAAATGCAGCTCTGAGAAAGTGGAGCCAGGCCAGTGGGGCCCTGCAGGGCAGCCAGTGTCTGCTGGAGGACTAAAACCATCAAGCACAAACAGTCTGGCTCCAAACCCCTCTTCATGTTTCATGCAGTCACCCTGAGGCTTCGCATGAACACAGGGACAGATTCTGAAACTGTGGCAGCTGCAGGCTGTGAGCTAACTATACTCCTCCCAGCAGCTCTGAGAGGGAGCTCTGAGTGGCATGCTGCCATGGCTGCCAAAATACCCTCTTATAAACACTTCTTTTCATCTTCCAGGCATATGATAATAATTGTATGTGGAATAATTTTGTAAGGCTGCTATTGAATAATGATTAATGATGTGAAAAATTGTACATGTAATATTATCAAGCTGCAGAAAGATTTTAAAATAATTTATATAATGTAAGCTCAGTCTTTTCAAAAAACACATGCTATATATAAATGTATATATGACAATACATATCAATGCATAGTCCCCCAAAGATTGAGTACATGCATATTAACAATGATTATAGCTAAATATTGAAAACAAGTTATCTTTATCTTTTTCTTTGTGCTCTCATCCACACAGATACACACATACATATGCATATATACCTTAATTTTATAGTAAAGATGTGCATTTTGGGGATTTGATTTGTTTTTTAGTGAAACACCAACAAAGAGGGCAAAAATCGTCTGGCTAACCCCAATGTGTTTCTTCCTCATTTTTTGATGACTCAGGGAACTCCAGGAGTAGGAACCAATTATGTCCTAAGGACAGGCTCTGTGTTCACTCTCTTTCTAGTTCACAGTGAATTAGACAGGCAAATCAATTAAGCAAAGACTGTGTGCCCAGAGCTACAGACCCTACTCAAGTTGTTCTGTGTCTACACAAGGCTCACTTAATAACTGATGAACTTCACAGTACCAGATGGACGTGAACTTGTTTCTAAAGGCAGGGCAGAGAAGCACTGGAATGCAGAAAGAGGTTATGTTGATGGGCCTCCCTAGTACCACACCCACAACACTCCCCAGTGTCTGCAGACATAGTTTATGTGTAATGTCAGCTCCAGTGGAACTTAAAGTCTATCACAGAAGAACTGTGGGTACGCACATCTTTTGCCGTTGGTTCATGCGTAAGTTCAAGACCAAGGAACTGGCTTTATCTGTTGGTTTGATCTCTGCATTGCCAAGCACAGTACCTTGTGATGATATTAATACAAATGTTGACACTTACTCAGCACTTTCAATCACCAAGCACCAGACTGTGCTAGGAATCAATATATAACATCTCATTTAATCTTCACAACAACCCAGGAAATATGAAGACTAACCCTCCCATTTACAGATAAGGCACCAGCGGCCAAGGAAGTTTAACTAAAACTTGCCTAAAACCACACAGCAAGGAAATGGTAAAGCTAGCATCACACCCATATTCTAAACTATGTTAGTACTTAATCAATGTTTGCAATTAAATACCCAAGTAATACAGCTTATTGGAAGGACTAATGCTGAAGATGAAACTCCAAAACTTTGGCCACCTGCTGTGAAGAACTGACTCATTGGAAAAGACCCTGATGCTGGGAAAGATTGAAGGTGAGAAGAGAAGGGGATGACAGAAGATGAGATGCTTGGATGGCATCACCAACTCAATGGACATGAGTCTGAGTAAACTCCGGGAGTTGATGATGGACAGGGAGGCCTGGCGTGCTGCAGTCCATGGGGTCGCAAAGAGTCAGACACGACTGAGCGACTGAACTGAATTGAACTGAATATAGCTCATGAGTCAGCAGATGATGGCTGGTAAGCCAAATATGGCCTACTGCTATTTTTTTATGGCTCACAAGCTAAGGATGGTTTTTACATTTTCAAATGACTGAGGAGAAATATTTTTTAAAGAAAATTAATATTTTGTGACACATGAGAATTATATGAAATTCAAATTTCAGTGCATTTTACTGGAACACAGCCTTACTCCCCATTTACTTAGTGTCTATGATGGTGGGATGATGGTTTCACATGCTAACAGCCAAGCAGCAGCTGTACAGCCTACAAAGCCTAAAATACTTACTATACGGCCTTTTACAGAAAATCTTGCAGACTGCACTGATGGAGAAAAGCTCAATGCCAGTGTTTTCCTCAGAATCACCCAGACAGCTTTTTTATAAGCTGGACTCAGAGGGCTTAGACCTGCCAAGTCAGACTCCTAAGGGTGCTGCTGCTAAGTTGCTTCAGTCGTGTCCGACTCTGTGCTACCCCATAGATGGCAGCCCACCAGGCTCCTCTGTCCCTGGAATTCTCCATTTCCTTCTCCAATGCAGGAAAGTGAAAGTGAAGTCACTCAGTCGTGTCCGACTCTTAGCGACCCTGTGGACTGTAGCCTACCAGGCTCCTCCATCCATGGGATTCTCCAGCCAAGAGTACTGGAGTCGGGTGCCATTGCCTTCTCCTCACTAAGGGTGAGGGCTATGAATTTATGTTTTTAAAATGGCTCCCAGCCAAGTTTGGAAACTACTGCCGGGAAGTACTTCGGCTGTGGGCAGTTACTCCTCAGGACTTTTCTTCTCCCACTTAGTAAAAAGTGGTGGGTGGAGCAAAGATCACCTCTTAGGGCTCCAGAACAAAGCACCCTCCTTCCCTGACTCCACAGAAGCTGGGCAAGGTGAAAGCCCTCTGAAATCAACAGGATTAAGGCAAGCCCCCTTTCTCTGTTTGCACATAGTTCATTAGTGTCAACATTTCCAAAAAGGACAGAAATGGCTTTGTTGAAGGACCTACTTATCAAGTTCAAGAGTAATGTTTGCAACTTGCTTGTTGCAATCTGCTTGCAATGCAGGAGACTTGGGTTCGCCCCTAGGTCAGGAAGATCCCCTGGAGCAGGGAATGGCAACCCGCTCCAGTATTCTTGCCTGGAGAATTCCATTGACAGAGAAGCCTGGCAGGCTACAGTCCATGGGATCGCAAAGAGTTGGACACACGACTGTGAGACTAACTTTCACAAGCTTGTAGCTTTCTGCAGATAAGCTGCTTCCATCTAGAACAGGGCAGCTGACAGACTGAAACAGCACTCAGTCCTCTCCCCCCATTAGAAAAAGCACAACACTTCTTCTGCTTCATGCCCATGACCTACTTCATGCCCAGCATCTTTGAATGAAGATTCCAGTGCCTGCTCCTCACATGACTAGGAGCTTCCACATCTAATCCCACACTGAAAGTAAGCCCTTGTTACTAAATCCAAGAGCTGCTTTCTAGCCTTCACCATCCTCTGGAATTCCTTGCATCCAGCCTCCTTCCTAACTCTGAGCATCCTCTCTCTCCCAGGGTTTCTGCCCACTTAGCTCCGGGTTTTCCTCTCACCTCTCTTCCTACCCGTCATGTCTGCTCAGCCTCCTCTGAGGGTCCTCATCCTGTGTTTAAATAATGTCCCCCAGGTCCCACAATGGAAACTTTCCCAGTAGACTTTCTGGATGATCTCTGACTTCGACTCTCACCTGAAGTTTTTAAAATCTTTTTCTCTAGCCCCCGTTTTACTCCTGAGTGGCAGTGGCTGCGGGGCAGGGGTAGGGAGTAGGGGCTTGGGGTTCAAAAGCCAGGACAGTCCTATTCTGCTACTTACTCACTGAAAACAAGCAAGTAACTTAACCTCTGTGTCTCTGTTTCCTCCTCTGTAAGATTAGAATAAGCAACAGTTTGCACATCGTACAGTTGCTATGGGAACCATGTGAGTTTTGCAAGGGCTCTCAATGATGGGTGATTTTACACCCACCTCTCATGGAACACCTGGCAATGTCTGGAGACATTTCTGGTTTTAACAAGTGGGTGGGTGCTACCAACATTCAGTAGGTAGAGTCCAGGGAGGTTACCAAACACCCTACAAGACACAAGATAGTCCCCATGATGATGAGTTGTCTGGCTCAAAATATTAATTGTGCTGGGAATGAGAAAGCCCAGTTTACAGACAGATTTCTTTAGAAAATGACCTGGAACCATGGACACATTAGTCATCACTGTTGTTATATCAGGCTGTAGCAGCCAACTTGAGTTGAATGTTCAAGGGCAACTCAAACTCAGCATGGACAAAACTGAACTCGCTGTTCTCCCCACTGGGGGCACCAGCTGCTGGGCCCCCTTCTCTGCACCTGATACAACCCACCCACCCAGGTGGGAATCATCCTTAATCCTTTCTTCTCTCTTGCCTGATCTTAACTGGCCACGAGGTTCTATAGACCTTGCCGGTACATGTGGCTGTGGACCTGTACGTGGCACAAAGGTAGGGGTGAGACCCAGAACACTTTCTACTAACCAAGCTGTAACTACTGACTCAGCCATGCCCCTGGAGGCAAGGGACCCATTTTATAAGGCCATAGAGGTGTGCCTTGAAGTCTGGTATCTTCAGCACCACGCACACCAGCCTTTGACAGTGTTGCCTCGGCACCTCTGCAAGCTCATCCGTGGCCACCCATAGCTCCTCTGAATTCCAGTCAAACTGACCCCTGATTCTTTCACATGTGCCACGCTTTCCCTGTGTCCAAGCCTCTGTGCACAGTGTAGCTCAATCATCTCAAGTGTCTAGGTTGGTGTCCTGCCTCTAGGAGTTGCTCAATAAATAGTTTGGAGATGAATAAATGTACATACCTGAATGTATTCTTCTTATGATCTTGCTTCCCTGGTGGCTCAGAGGGTAAAGCATCTGCCTACAATGCCGGAGACCAGGGTTTGATCCCTGGGTCAGGAAGATCCCCTGGAGAAGGAAATAACCCACTCCAGTACTCTTGCCTGGAAAATCCCATGGACTGAGAAGCCTGGTAGGCTACAGTCCATGGGATCGCAAAGAGTCAGACACAACTGAGCGACTTCACTTCACTTACGATCTTGATAATAGTAGTAAAATAATAATGGCAGCAACATATATAGGATTCTTACTTTTCCAGATACTGTGTTAAGTGTTTTTCATCTGTTTACTCATTTAGTCATCATCACATTACGTGCACTGTTTTTTACAAATTGCGGCATAGACATATTAGTTACTTGCCTGCATTAAAACAGCTAGTGAAACCATACAAAAGCCTCTGTGGCCTTGTCCTTTGAAGTAAAAACTTTCTGCTTGAGACTCCCAGGCACCCCTTGAGTCTCAAAAGGCTGGCTCAGGACTTATTGATTAGGAAATGGGATGATGTAAAAACAAAGTATAACTGTTGGACTGGGAAACTGATAACAATTTAAACTATAAATCTGACACCTAACAGAGTCACCAAACGCACAGATATAGATAATGGCCTGACACACATTCCTAAGTTGTTTTATAGGAAGCAAACCCCCTCCAGGTGAAAACCACTGACCTTAGAGACTGGTTGAAACCAGAAGGTTGATGATGCTTAAAACTTTACCTTGATTTCAACCAATCTGAGAAATGTCCATGAGCTGATAGTGTACCCTGCAGCCCCCTGCTTCACAGTGTCTTTAAAACCCCTTCCCTGAAAACAGGGAATTTGGGTCCTTTGAGCATGAGCTGCCTGTTCTCCTTGCTTGGTGCTCTGCAATAAATGCCGTACTTGCCTTCACCACAACCTGGTGTCAGTAGATTGGCTTTACTGCATGCAGACGAGCAGACCCAAGTTAGGTTCAATAACACTAGTAAGCAGAGAAGCAAAATATAAATCCTCCAGGTTCATCCCTCTCAGAGCCACTCTTTTAATCAATGTACTAATGTATTATATTGCCTCTCATGAATGGCAGAAATTCTGGAAAATTAGAAATCTGTGGATTTGAGAGTAACAAGAGACCGATATTCCAGTCCAAGTGTAGGCCCAGTTTCCTGGGTGTTTGGGGCAAATCATTTTAAATCAGTGCACTTTGTAAAAGTAAAGAAGAAAATAAGAAGTCTCCTTATCTCCTTTCAGAAAGAACTCAAGCTTTCCTTCACATGGTCAGTCATCCTGGCCACGCACAACTGATGTGGACAGCTATGGAGCTACGGCTGGCAGATGAGAGGACTGAAAAATGTAGCAAAACATCAAGAGCATAGTCTTCTCCCAAAAAAGGGACAGCATCATCACTGTAAGTATAAGCAACCTTCAGACTGGACAAGGGCCAACTAAACACCATGTATCTAGAGGAAATGTCATCTAAAACCTGGGGGACTGGAATCCAATGCCACCATCTTACTTCAAAAGAAGAGGATGTTTAAATACAAAACTCCAAGGGTGGAGTGAATAACTCAAGTTAAACCTTCCCGCATGGGAGTTGGGAGAAGGCCAGAAAGGAAAAGAAACAGCCGAAAATGATAAACTGTGCTCACTTTGCAGTTTTGCTTAGGGCCTTTAAGGCAGAAACCATCTGTATGCCTCTGAGAAAGGGACTGGGACAGGGAGCAGAGGGTAAGGAGTGAAACCCACTCTCATAGATAACCTGGTGGGGCTCCAGCCCTGTGTCTAGGAAGCGAGCTAACAGTATACATCTATTTATTTCCTTTCTAAATCCATCAACAGTACAAGATCCGCTCTGACTTGTGCTTTTTTACTGGGATGATGATTAATTTCTGCTGATTGGTTACCCGTCTTCTCTTGCCCTTGTCTCAACAGCCAAGGGAAATAAGGGACAGCATTGTGCCAGGCCCTGTGCCCTTGTGTATACTGGTCTGCTGGCCCTGCAAACTCCATCTGTGGCTTCCTGGTGAAACAGATATGAAATCTACATGCAACTTCAAGACCAGGGATGGAAAAGAAACTAATCAAACTCATCTATCTTGGAAAATTGCCCGGGAGTTATCACTCCTATCTTCCTCCACCCCAAAGTTTTATCCTTCTTCTGCAGTGGCCCCACAAATGAATAACATGAGACTTATACTTAAGCACCTGTGGTGACTGGGTGAACTGTTAATTATGAAATTTGGATATACCATCTGGGTTAACATTTGGCTGAGGACAGCTGAAGCTCTCAGTGCTTCTGAGAAAAACTATGAATATTTTTTCTATTAATTATCATACTATTTTCCCCAGCTGGTATTGCCTTGTCTCTCCTCTCTGCCTTTCAAATCCTAGCACTCTTCCAAGGTCCCGCCAAGTTCTTCCTTCTCCAGTATGTTTGCTCTGACTTTCCAGCCTACATTATGAATCCCAGTCGCATTTGCAGTTTGTTTCTAAGAGTTTACCTCTTAATTGTCTTTTAATTGTTTCACGTGTATTAGTTCAGGCTCCTGAATGAGGGGCCGTGTAGTACCTTATATTCCTTTTCCTTGCTCACTATGAATAAACACTCCTCTGGCATGAATTTCACATATATTTCAGGACATTAACACCACTGCATGATCAATCTCTTGAAGGCAAAACTGGAACCTTTTACTCTTTGCAAGTGTCCCTATACCAATCACCTTGTCTGACCCTCTCCAGCAGGCATTCAACCATTTGAAAAATAATAAATAAATAAATGCTCCAAAGACTTAGGTTGTGTTTTTCAGCTGGATTATGCAATGCTACATCTAAAAGGACCTTTAAAATCATCTAGTCGAAAAAAATTTTTATTATTATTTTTACAGGAAGAGAGACTGGGGACCAAGGAGGCCAAGTGGTTTTCCAGGAGCAAGCAGCCAGTGAGTAGTAGTACAAAGACCAGGAGTTGCTATGTGGGGCCAAGAAATAAGGGCTTCCTTTTCTCTGTTCTGTGCTCTATCCGAGGAAGCACCCACACCTCTGTTCTACTGCGACACTTGGGCATGTCATTCTGGGCTTCCTGATCCCCAAGGGATCTGTCCCTTGCCCAGCTAATCACAATTACACACACAGACTTAACCACAGGTTATTGGATCTTTGAATTATGATTATGATTTTCCTCCAGAATCTAGAGGCAGAATGTCTACCTAAGACCCAAGGGCATCCTTTCAGAAATTACCCAAAAGTTGGGCTTGGTTGTATATTTGTTTCTACCAAACTGTAATTGTTCCTTTGGTCTTTGATTTTTCTCAGACATCATTATGCAGTTACCATTACACTTTTAGCCTGAAGAGCTGGCCACACAACTCTCCTCAGAACAGCTGCCAAGTTTGCCAGTGGTGCTATTTCCTCGGCTGAGGCGAGCAGGGTAACATTTCTCTCTTTCAGGAACTAGTATTGCTCTATTTTTTTTTTTTTTTCAGCTTGAGGTAAAATGCTTTCCTCACATTTAAATGAACGCTGAAACCTTCCCCCTTCAGCCAGAATGCTGTCACATTTGCAGGACCGGCCATTTCCATCAGAGTTCCAGTTACCAGAATCAGGGAGGTTAACTGAGTGCTGCCTTGTGTGGACGCCCAGTGAGGTCATTCAGACATGATAAATATCTGGTGGGGCCGTGACTTAACCCCTTGCTTTCTGATGCTCCGTTTCCAGGTGCTTTGGAGCTTTAACCTACAGTGGTGCATTAACTGCAAAAACTGGTCTCAAAGGATATTGCTTGACTTTGAGTCTTTCATCAGCTCTGAGTCAAACAGGAGTGACTGGAGGTGTTCTCAAGAAAGAGGCAACAACCCTAAGTACCTCCACAAACCTCTCTAACGATCTAAGCCTTCCGAATGGACTGGTTCTTGGCAAAGTTGCATTGTTTGCCTCTCCATGATAGGCATCACCCTACTCTGGGGGCTCCCTCCACTTGGGGCACCCAGAGCAGTGGCCTCAAGAACGTTCGTGGTTCCTCAGCGTGCTGTTTCCCATAGTGCTATCCACTGAGAAGCGTCAGAACGCTGAACTTGGCTGCCCCTTCCTCACGCCCTAAACCCAATGTTATCTGTCATCCCCCAAGGGCTCTAATTTCTGATGAAACTAACCACACACATTATGTAATTTACTTAGCCTCTCTGGACCTCACATTCATCATTTATAAAAAGAAGAAAGTGAGCTGAATTCTCCCAAAGACCCTGTCTGCTCTAATATTGAGTCTCCCATTGAACTGTGGTAAGAGTTGGGCTGGGACTTGGGAGCTGGTTAATATAACCCCCAAACTGTACTTGCTCTGGGTACACAATTGAATTTTAAGAGCCTTCTTAGGAACGATGTCTTTCTGTGACTTCGATGAGGGCAGTTTCAGGCTCTGTGGCAGATCAATGACAGAAATATTTCTCACCAAATATACTTTTAAGCACCATTTTCAGAGACACCATGAAGAGACAGAGAGTACCCAGATCCGATGTCTCAAAAACCTGAATTTGAATGCAACCCAACCACGTGTAAGTAGAGTAACCTTGAGCAATTTGCTTCAGCTCATTGAAAGTCAATTTGCTTAACTGTAAAATATCTTAATACTTTTCTTAGAGAAGTGTTATTGTTTCTGCTGTTGTAATGAAAAATAAAATAAGAAAACATATGAAGTACCTAAACAGTATCTGGCATATAAAACATGTTCAGCAAACATTAATCCCTTTTTTTCCTTCTTGCTCTACCCAAATTTACCCATCATGTGTAAAAACTCCAATTCATCCAAATCCAAAATGTGAACCTCTTCATTTTCTAGGATGAGACATAAATTATTAATGTAGCACAAATAGTGCCACCACTGCTGAAAGAAAGCTAACTGAAACTGACTTGTCAGGGACACACAAGTCAATCCTTCTACACCTACTTGTCTTTCATTATTTCAAGGGTCTGGTTCCACGTATCCATCTCTTTGGGAGGTCAAATTAGCTAGCCGGACCCACAAACGTGCTCAATCTGCAACTGTCTACACATGAAACTAAAAAATGTCCTCTTCCTTAATTCTAATAGGAAAAAAAAAAACAAAGCAAGATTTCTTAAACAAGGATAGAGTCTGCCTCCCCCAGCTAGCATCCAACAAAGGCCTAGAAGATAAATATTGCCTCATATTTTCAGGAAAAAGTCCAAAGCCACCTCTCTCCTCCTTCCCTGGGAGGCATTTCCTTTTCTCATTATCTTTCTTACAGGGAAATTGGAGTGCCCAGCCCCGTGACTCACTGCTTGATCAAACATGGCCCCAGCTGCGAGAAGATACTTAGCAAGGACATGGTTGAACTGCATTGGCCTCAGAGGCCAAGACACCTTTGGAACTAGGGTTACAGGCCTTCAAGCCTGGAGTGGTAAACTGGGAGAAATGAGCACTAGGACACCCTGTCATCACAACAGAGGAGGGAGCTGCCAGAAATCAGTGATAGGGACGTGCCATTCTGATGCATGCAGAGGCCAAGGTGCCTGTACACCAGAACCTGGCCGTGGAAACAGGTCATGCTCTCTTATACTCCCCGCCCCTAGCCACCCCAGAGCCTCCCTTCACACTGATCTCTCCATCCATCTCTAAACCTTAATTCCTTAACACTCCCCAAGGTAGATGGGAGGGGGAGAAAAATACTTGAACATCTCAACCAATTTTTCATCCATCTCAACCAAAGATGAATGAATAACCTTTATTAACCCAACTAGTGGAATTTAAGACAGTGGGACAAAATGAAAATTTAATAAGGAATAATATATTCTGAGAAAATGGTCTGTTCATGGCCTTTGTCCCCCTGTGTCAACAGCCAGATTCACCTATGTAGTCTCAGAGCCAGAACTGCCTGAAATGCTCTGGGGGCAAAAGATGAAGAGTAGGTGGGTTGCAGTTAGAGGAATTCTGGTCTCAAGTGGCAGTAGGGTCATTCTGAAGATCTACACGATACAATCAACTTTAGAAGATATTATTTTGTTAGGACAGCATGAAGTACGGGCCACAAATTTGTCAGAAAAGAAGTTCGAACATTTCCAAGAGTTAAATAATCTAGGAAGACTGGCTGCATCAAACTTCATGTGGGCACATGCCCTAAGTTTTTCCATGAGTGGTGATCTCTAAACCTTATATTGACCAAATACTCAGACCTTCTAGTAGGAGATTTAGACAGTAAGGAACTATATCAGAAATAAAACCAGTATAGGCTAACACTTGTGTCTGTGTGTATATGTGTGTGTATTTGTATATGTTTACATATGTGTGCATATATACATGTTTATGTGTGCGTATGTGGCATATAGAGAGAGGTAGATAAACAGATCTAGATATAGATAGATATGTGACACTACTGACCAAGAAAATCAATAACAACTTGTAAACAGAATTTCTGACACTGAAGTAATTCTCCCTGAGCTAGGATTAAACCCTACTTACCACAACTGTCAGCCTTGCAGCTCCAAAGCACTGTTATCCATTTCTTCTTTCTTATAAAGAGATAATCTGAAGCCTTGCATTTACATTCCCATACAGCTCTGATTCACTGTTCTCTCAAGCTGTTCAGAATAATTTGATAATTAGAATACACGTGATAAAGTTAGTTGCCTTTTCACCCTTTCCCCACAGGTATTCACACTTCGGCAGGTGACAGCCAGGATTTTGGTTTTTGTTTTGTTTTTTCAAGTTGGTGGACTGAGTGCAAGTAAAATAGAGAGAGTTGTCTCCTCTCCTTCAGGGTTGCAGTTAAATAGTTAAATTGATGATAAAAGATAAAAGTTTCCTTTAAAAGAGAATCATTCCTAACAGTGGAGTGGGGAGAAAAGTGAGATGGGGGCAGAGAGAGAAACTCCACAAATTCCTTGAAGATGAACAGAATATGGAAGCATGTTTTGCACAAAAACAGGTGAAAGCCATGGCCTAGAAAACCTGCAAAAAGAGGCTGTAGAGAAGTGATCCCTTTAGAGTTTCAGGAAACATTATTTAATATTTAGAATGTATTATTCTCTATTTCTTCAAACTATCAATCGAATGTAGTATTAAAATAAAGACTTTTCAATAACAACAACAACAAAAAACTTTACCTCCTGCATATCCTTTTTGAGGAAGTAATTTGAAGACCCATCACAACAAAGTGTGAGATCCAAGAAAGAAAACGCCTTGAGCTACAGCAATCTCTGGGAATGACTTAAAAGTCCAATAAAAATGAACCAGAGGTTGACAGCAGTATAGCCAACCCATAAAGTAATTGCTCCAAATTAGAACAGATATTCTGTGGGCTCCACAGCTAACCTTTCAAGCAAGAGAAAGGAATGGACCCCATTCGATAGATGGAATGAGCAAGACTCTGCAAGGTCATAACAAGATGGTGCAGGAAGCCACATTTTTTCTTCTAGTAATCAGAAATCCCAGGAAGAGAAAACTATTCAAAAAGCTATAGTCTAAATAGGAAACAAACTAAAATGTGACATGATTGGAGAAGTTAAAGGGATGTAAGTAAAAGAGATTCATTTGACCTAACACTAGAACCCTGATCAGTCCAGGAGCATAAAGGGGGAAGGGAGCCATGGCATTTCTTTAATGTACAGTGAATAGTGTTTACACAAGCACGATGATGTAAATGCTTTCTTCATGGACTTCAGCTTTGAGAACTGTGTGTGAGTTGCTCAGTCGTGTCTGACCCTTTGCGACCCCATGGGCTGTATCCTACTCCTCTGTCCGTAGAATTCTCTAGGCAAGAATACTACAGTGGGTAGCCATTCCCTTCTCCAGGGGATCTTCCAGACCCAGGGGTCAAACTCGGGTCTCCTGCATTGCAGGCAGATTCTTTACCATCTGAGCCACCAGGGAATCCCGCTCCTGTGAGAATTGTACACATTGATAAAGTAGGAGTCTCTGAAAAAAATCTTCTTTTTATGTAGAATGGGCCTTCTGAACAACTGTCTCTCAATAAAGGGATATTTTCCCCTGGATCACCAGGCTTTTTCCTAAATTAGTTGCCATCTTTGGATCTTAAATGAAAAGCAAAAAGAAGCAACTTTTTTTATTTTTAGTGCAGTAGTTTGAATTTAGGTATAAAATGCAATTTAGTGTTACTATTTGAAAGAATGGCTAAGTTACTTGTGAGTGGACACCTTAGCCAGTGAAAGAGCGTCACCTCCATGAGACTCCCAAATGGTCCCCAAAAGCTGAGAGCCTTTGTCCTCTCTTTTGGGTGGCATGATGTTACAGCCCAAGCCCTCCATGCCAGTGTAGATATACCTCTTGGATTTGGCTGGCAGAACTGCAGCAATCACATTCTCTGTGGTCCCAACAGCTCCAGGAACAACCCCCAGACAACCCTTCTCCAGAATGTGCCAGGCTCTTACTGGACTAATAATAAGAGAAAGCTCTCCTTCCTTCTCCCTGGCTCCAAGGGCAACATCAGTGGCACACTGGGTGAGTCCAGGTGGCGCTAGGGGTAAAGAATCCTCCTGCGAATGCAAGTTAGACCTAAGAAACGCGTGTTCAATCGCTGAGTTGGGAAGATCCGCTGGAGGAGCACGTGACAACCCACTCCAGTCCCTATGATACATTTCTGCTGTAACAGTTTATTATTTTATAAAGATGAATCTAAATTCCACTCCTGGAATTTGAAAATTAGTTTTTAACTTGACTAACAGAGCTTGGAAGAATTAATTATGACAACTCAATAGAAGGTAAATGCTATCACCCTAACCCAAGGATATTTAAACAATTGTTGGCAGAGTTTTGTGAGGGCTGGGGGATACATGAGAGGTCAGGTGGATGGCAAAGCCACTGATACCCTCCTGTGACCAGTGGAGGGTCAAGACTCTCTCTGATCTACACATGACAGGCTGTTTGCCAACACACACTTGGAAGGCAGCACCTACCCCAGTGAACACGATGGCATGCCAGGGACAGAGGGAGGTCAGGGGACGAGAAGTCTTTCATGGCTGAAACAGCAAATGCCTTACTTCTGGAGATGACTCAGTTCAGTCCTAACTCTATGATTTACTGGATGTGTGACTTGCGTAGTAGCTTTAGCTTTCTGAGCCTCCTTTTCCTCTTCTATGAAATGGGAATAATTGTATCCATACCTCCTGAGATATTACCAAGTTCCTGGCATTTCTTTAGAAGACTCTCATACATATTGGGCTTCCCAGGTAGCTCAGTGGTAAAGAATCCACCTGCCAATGCAGAAGCCGTAGGAAATGCAAGTTCGATCCCTGGGTCGAGAGGATCCCCGGGAGTAGGAAATGGCTACCAACTCCAGTATTCTTGCCAGATAATCCCATGGGCAGAGGAGCCTGGCGGGCTACAGTCCATAGGGCTGCAGAGTCAAACACGACTTAGCACCTGAACACAAGCACAAGCTTATGTGTTAGCTGCTTTTTGTCACTGCAGATATTTCATACATCACACCTTTGCCTCAAAACCCATGCTGAAGAACAGAAGAAATACTTTATAAACCCTCTTACTAGTTCTACCAGAGAATAGCATATGGGGTGCCAGGCCAGTGACTTCCCCTTTCAGCAGTCACCTCACATTTCCCTCCTAACAAGGCCTTCTGAGGGCCTTCTGGACATGCACAGGATAAAGTGAGCCCATCACATTGGAAATTGTGCAGTCCAGTAAGATATCAGGTGACCTTGTCAAAAGAGTAAAAGTCCAGTTAGGTGCCCTGGCCTGAGTCAACCCTGCCTCTCCACCACTTTGCTCACGGCCCCCTGCCCTGCTTGAGCTCTGGAGTTGGCCGTGGCAGGAACAGCATTTTGTCAGTTTCTATAAAGCACTGGAGCCCAGGGCCTTTCAGACACTCTCTCCTCTTCAGACTTAGAAGCCCCACCTTCAAACATGTTTCCCATCGTGTCTGCTGCTGCTGCTGCTGCTAAGTCGCTTCAGTCGTGTCCGACTCTGTACGACCCCATAGACGGCAGCCCACCAGGACCCCCAGTCCCTGGGATTCTCCAGGCAAGAACACTGGAGTGGGTTGCCATTTCCTTCTCCAATGCATGAAAGCAAAAAGTGAAGGTGAAGTTGTTCAGTCATGTCCGACTCTGTGCGACCCCATGGACTGCAGCCCACCAGGCTCCTGCGTCCATGAGATTTTCCAGGCAAGAGTATCGTGTCTACCTTATTAAAATTAGGTTGAAAGAATTTTCCACTGGTCAGTCTGTCCTCTGCCAGTGCAGTTTTTAGTAAAAATTAGGAATTTTTTTTCCTTTACTGAAGGTCTCTTAAACTTATCCTTTTATTTTTGTTTCTTTTTCTTTAAATGTCACAGCCAAGAAGCACTTCCTGGTAGTTTATCATGGATAACTCAGATCATCGGTCCATTTAACGTCATTTCACTTTACTATCTGTACCAGTTAACAAGGTTCAGTGAGAACACACTACAGCAGTGAGTACCAGGCCAGCTGGCTGCACGCTCCTGCCAGCCAGATAGCACGTGGGGGGTGTAACGAGCAAGAGTGTTCTTCCCTATGAGCAAGTCCAACCTCCCAGAAACAGCAAACAGGTTTCAGCCATAAAGCTGAGATCTGAAAATAAATTAACCATGTTTGTTTATGTAAACAATCCAAAGATTCCAGGGTCCCACCATGTGGGGTACAAAATCAAGTCACATGAACATACCTAGTTTGTCTTAATTAAACCTGCACAACAGTAGATGATAGCCCTGGTGCTTAACCAGACCCTCAGTGCTCACCCGGAGAAGGCAATGGCACCCCACTCCAGTACTCTTGCCTGGAAGATCCCATGGACGGAGGAGGTAGGCTGCAGTCCATGAGTTCGCTAAGAGTCGGACACGACTGAGCGACTTCACTTTCACTTTTCACTTTCACGCATTGGAGAAGGAAATGGCAACCCACTCCAGTGTTCTTGCCTGGAGAATCCCAGGGACGGGGGAGCCTGGTGGGCTGCCATCTCTGGGGTCGCACAGAGTCGGACACGACTGAAGCGACTTAGCAGCAGCAGCAGCAGCAGTGCTCACCTGTTACTACTTGAAGAGAAACAGCTTTCTGCTCATCAGTACCCACTTCACAACTATTTTCCTCGTGGATAATTGGTAAAATTCAGGGTGATAATTACTTTACTTGTTATATGTGTATCATCTAAATAAAGGGGGCAAAGGAGACAGTCATGCCGCTGAATACCCTGCACTGAGACCGGCTTCTCTCATCTCACTCTGCTCTGCATCCTGTTGCTGAGTCTAGCTTGGCATACTGTGTTTTGCATCCTTTCTGGGATGTCTGTATGTCTTTGGACTGCATCACTGATCCCATCCATGGTCTTAACAGGACACTTCTCAGCGCCACAGGTCTGACAGAGCACATGAAACCTAGGTGAGGGTAAGGTCACTCGCATCCGAGTCCCTTTTGACTCAGGAGGGACACCCTGCTACATGAATAGAGATGCACCAGAGTTATGTAAGTTGTCTTTTATGTCAAGGGCCGGACACATGATCAAAGCCAAGCCAATTAGACACCTCACTCTCAAAACAGGACTTTGATCTTAAGCAGCATGAAGCAAGAACATAAGAAAATGGTCAATGTTCATCTCTTTCGCTTCAGTTCTCAGAAAAGACTGCCTAGCACTTCCTGCCATGGCTACCCTGATTATTGACTTTTATTCAAGCTTGCTTCTCCAACCTTCTAGCAATTTTCTGAGTTACCAATGTTCTTTGAATAAGTTCCTTTTTATGCTTAAATTAGCTAAACTAAGTTCCTCTTGCTAACCAATGACAAATCCTAACTGATACAATATGTATGAATTAAAGTCTTTCTGAAAAGCACTAAAATAACCCAAAACTTGAAATACTAGAAAGCCATATTTTGTTTCTTGGGTCAGGAAAGTCAGTAATATAAAAATATAATTTCTCCTTAAATTAATTATTACATCCAATGTAATTCATGTTAAAAATCCAAAGGGGAATTAATCTTGATCCTTGATAAAATAGTTAAATTTTTCATCTGGAAAGATAAACATGTTATTACAGCAAAGAAAATTCTCAGATACAAAATTAATAAAAAACTACTTCTATCAGATGTTAAATTGTATAGAAGTTGAATGGTTAACTTCTATAGGATGTTAAATTGTAAGAAAATAAGCATTGCTAAAACAGCATGCTGGTGGTGCAGAAATAGAATAAAGATAACAGGATAAATAGAAATTTAGAGATAAATCCAAACATATATAGGGATGTAGTATATTATAAAATGGGCATTTCAAATTCAGGAGTGAGAGAGACCTACAGGTTCTAAGTAGTATTTAGAAATTGATCAGCATTTATATTTGGCAAAAGTTGTATCCCTACTTCACTCCTTATTCTAAAGTAAACTCCAATGATTCACATAGAGTATGAATTAATATTTTATAATAAACCAGAAAATTATTGGATATAATTTAAATACCTAAAGGTTAACACTCAAAGTTTAACAAATAAACCATGAAAGTACTAGAGTAAAACATATGAGGATAAAAATGTAAAAGAAAGAAAAGTTAAAGTAGTATTGGAATAAAACAACTACTTTTATAACAAAGTATGCAAGGTCTATCTAGAAAATACATCCCTATAAGAGGTAGGGGGAAAAAAAAACAACTTGAAACAAACTCAGTCCCTTCTACTAAGTATTTAGTAACTATATTACAGTATCTCTGTTCATTGAAATACCCTGTGCTCCTTTAAATGAATGCCACACACCTATATGACAGTGCTCATCTCAAGCTCTACTTCCAGCTTGGGGCTTCTCCCAGTCATTCACTGCCAGGCTGGAAGAGCTCTTAAAAATCAAGGACTAAATAGAAGCCTCAGAAATACTTTACATGGAGATAAGGAGGTATAATAAATAGATCTGGATCAGGACAAGTCATCACTCCCACCCCCTTCCATGACTCCACAACATGAATGTAAGAAACAGCTGAGGTCAGGTATGGACAGAGGTCAAGGAGTCAAGGAGCAGAGTCCTGTGATGAACAGGAATGTAGAGGAAGGCAATTCATTCTCAAGGTCAACCCTCCCTACCAGGTTAAGAGAATAGGCAGGGAATAGCCCAGAGTCCTCAACAGTAATAAAGTATTAACTAGAGTATTCACAGAGACAAAACTCTGTTGACAAAGGTCCATATAGTCAAAGCTAAGGTTTTTCCAGTAGTCATGTATGGATGTGAGAGTTGGACCATAAAGAAGGCTGAGAGCCCAAGAATTGATACTTTCAAACTGAGGTGCTGGAGAAGACTTTGGAGAGTCCCCTGGACAGCAGGGAGATAAAACCAGTCAATCCTAAAGGAAATCAAGCCTGAATATTCATCAGAAGGACTGAAGCTGAAGCTCCAATGCTTGGAAGGACAGGAAAGCCTGGCATGTTGCAGTCCATGGGGTTGCAAAGAGTTGGACACAACTGAGCAACTGAGCAAGAGTATTCCCTGGGTCGCAGGCATCTTGGAATCAAGCATAACGGTTAGCAAGATGAGGGAACTTAGAGATTCCAAATCTTACTTAGGTTTCCTTTCCCAGAGGCATGACAAGATCGGCAGCAGGATCCTTGGCCCAATTGGATCCGTGGCCCACTTCACTTCAAGTGAAGTGAAGTGAAGTGGAGTGGAGTGAAAGTCATTCAGTCATGTTTGATTCTTTGTGACCCCATTGACTATACAGTCCATGGAATTCTCCAGGCCAAAATACTGGAGTGGGTAGCCTTTCCCTTCTCCAGGGGATCTTCCCAACCCAGGGATTAAACCCAGGTCTTCCACATTGCAGGCTGATTCTTTACCAGCCGAGCCACAAGGGAAACCCATTTTCCTATGAGCCCTGCTTAATTGTAGCCAAGCCAGCAAAGGCACAATCACCAGCAATAACATCTTTAAGTTCTACCAGATTATCAGCAGTCGCGAGACAAACTTCTTCATAGATCTATCAAGGAAATGGATATCTACTGGGAAACTCAAACAACTAAAGTGACCTTCAAGTTTAATGAAACCAAATTCTGATCATTCCAATGAGAGGTGACCTCTCTCCTCACCAACTTTCCCTTCCCTTCCTATCCCACTGCTTTGATTATAAATTTCTTAAGACAGTTTATATTTTTCATGATCTATGAGTGCAATATTTTACTCTTCCTAGTGTAAATTCTTTATAGAAATGATAATTTTTACCCACCAATTACCAACTTAGTAGAAAAAGCACTTCCATCAAGTCTTTGCTCAACTGCCAATTTCTCAATGAAATCTGTTTGCTGCTTTACTGTTTCCATAACACTTATAACCTTACATAATATAGTGCTTATTTGTATACCTTTTTCTGGGCTTCTCGGGTGGTGCTAGTAGTTAATTCCCCACCTGCCAAAGGAGGAGACACAAGAGACTCGAGTTCAATCCCTGGGTTGGAAGAATCCCCTGGAGGAGGGCATGACAACCCACTCCAGTATTCCTGCCTGGAGAATCCCATGGACAGAGGAACCTGGAGGCCTACACCCCATAGGGTCACAAAGAGTCAGATACGACTGAAGCTACTTAGCACACAGGCACATATACCTTATTCATCATTTCTGTCTGTGTCTCTCTCTCACACACATACACATACAAGTGTGATGAGAACAGAGAGATTTGCTTGCTTTGTTCACTCTTGTTTCCCTAGAATCCAAAATAGTATCTGCCCAATAGTGAGTGCTCGATGTGTTAGTTGGAATACACGCTATCACCTTGAAAATGGAATTCAAGATAGGATGAAAAATCCATGACCCTTACTCGTCAGCCTATTTGTCTGAAAAAATACTGCCTGGCAGCTATTACAGGATCCTTCCTTCATTCACGATTTATATCGCTTCTAGTTTACCTGTCTGGTTCTGTAGAGGATCAGAAAAACTACAGAAGACAGACCATGAACATCCCTATTATTGTCAGACGGCATGAACAGTTAAGAGAATACTTCTCAGTAGAACCTTTACGATCAAATGATGGTGAAAGTGAAAGTATTAGTCACTCAGTTGTGTCTGACTCTTTGCAATCCCATGGACTGTAGCCTACCAGGCTCCTCTGTCCATGGGATTTTCCAGGCAAGAATACTGGAGTGGGTTGCTGTTCCCTTCTCCAGGGGATCTTCCCAACCCAGGGATTCAATCCAGGTCTCCCACATAGCAGTCAGATTCTTTACCATCTGAGCCACCAAGTGTCCCCTCAAATGATGGGGTGGTGCACAAAAATAAGTTGAAGAAACAGAAATACCTCACTAGGGATAACAGCTGGTGGTGATGATCCTTCTATGCTTTGGGGAAACCATGGTGTATACAAGAAGGGTCTTCTGTGTACTGGTTGGTATGGTGATGTGGTATCTATCTTTAAACACACAGGAAGATCACTAGCGTGTCAGCTCTGTTGACTTATATACATTCCATTTGTGATAACACTTTAAGTTTATTAAGTTTTCCCAATCTCAGGCCTTATATATAATTTAAGGAAATAAACCTCATCAATCTGGTGTCCAATGCAAGTTTTAGTAACATGTTAAAAATGCAAGTAGCTCCCTTGGAAAATATAGGATGCATTTACTAAAAAACGAAAATCCCTGAAATTTGCCCATCCATTTCCAGTTTCAATGTGGTATGTTATTAAAGAATCACAACAGAGCTTCAGAAATAATCAAAAGGCAAATAAGGCCAATCCATGTAGAAAATTCATTCTGATGAGTAAGGACAAGGGCAGAGAAAGGAATCCGAACCACTGTGATGCTGCTTTTCTACAGCACACATATTTGACCAAGATTGTTTCATAAAAGCTCACTAGTCTAGATTTTACCTGGAAATTTGACCCTGCAAATCTCTGCAAATTCCCTGGGGTTTGGGGAGAGAGGTGTCCTAATTCTCTCTATTATTCTATTATGCCACCTCAGTGACACTGAAGCTTCCATAAATTACTCACTGTTTTTATTTTACCCCTGCTGGGCTCCTTGTGAGCTTTCTTGGGTTGGTTATACTCTGAAATATGGAGCATTAATGACCTTTTAGAAAGTGCCAACACATGTCAGAAGGTAGCTACTTGTTTGGCTTGCCATAAAAAAAGGGGGTGTTAATAGGCTCCAGAGGGGGCTTCAAGCCTTTATTAACTGACTGCTATCTTGTAGGGGGATTCAAAATGGTCAGCCCTTAATTTGGAGAAAGGCAGCATTGGAGAACAAGGGAAAGAAGGCACTAATAGGGTCCTTTTAGAATTTGAATTAGATGTGTGACCTTGTAAAGCCTGATTAACTATTGTGTTTTCATCTCCCCGTGTTGACAATTGGTTTGTTAAGTGGCTTCTCTTAATAGCAACATGAGTGTCACTGAGAGGGTGCTGTGGGAAGCCAGGCTTTGTAGTTGCCAGTATGTGACAGATCCTTCCCAGCCAATTTCAGCTCATACATAAAATTATTTGAAAATAGAAACCAAAACCAGGAGGCATTTTTTGGTTCTTTTAATAGCCCCATCTCTGCCATTTCTATGGTTATTATACAAAAAATTTTAGAGCATTTTGATGACAAAGATAATAAGATACCGGATTTTTTTTTCTTTCTACCTCTCAGCATAGTATTGCAGATAATGCCTGGCCTGATTAACAATTAACTCCAAATGGCTAAGCTACCACATTAGTACAGCAGCAATACAGATGAGTTGGCTCTACCTCCGCACATAACTGTTTGGAAGATGGCATATCAGATATTCAATAGGCCTTGCCAGCATGTGCCTTCACTCGGAGATAATTTGTGGAAAAAATATGCCCTTCCTCCTTCCACTCATTCTCATCACCTAATCCTCTCAACTTCACCTACTGATGCACTTAATACTGAACGAGGTTTTCCCACTAACATTCTGAAAGTTCACTTGGAAGTTGTTTCACCACTTTGATTCCAGTTGGAACTGGAACCTGAAGCATTAAAATACCTTGGGAAAAGCTAGTCTCCTGCCGTGTCTGGTTGAGACTAGAAGCAGTGACATTAGACATCTTGCCAGAGAGCCTTTTCTCATGACATTTGTAACCCAACTTTGTGACTCCTAAGTACAAAAGAGGGGGACCTGGTTGCAGGAAAGAAATGTGGTACTCCCCCCACAGTCCCAGGGTGAACTGTGACAAGCTGGACCGGCATTTGGTCCCTCTCCTAGAGGCACAACTTCACACAAGGGTGAAGTGAGGATAAAATGGACATTAAGGTGGCCTTGCAGAGGGAAAGGAAATATAAAGGGCCTCAGGGAGGTTAGAAGGGAGGCAGGTGCTAAACCAACTAGGTAATGGCATTAGGGAAGGGGGCATTCTGTCTTGTTATTCTAGGTTGGTTGAGCATTTAATTGCTTCACTGCAGAACCAGCTTAAGGAGAAGAAGGAAGTGAGGCCTGCTGAGGGACCTAGAGCAGGTTAGTTGGCCTCTCTGAACGTTACTTTCCTGAAAAGTCAAATAAAATGTACGTAAAGTTAAAAGTAAGTAAACTGTATGAAATATTTAGCACAAACTCTGGCACATGGTATAGCTTCAGTAAACAGCTATTGCTTTTAGTAACAATAATACTGCTGTATAGGCAGAGTAATGACTCTCCAGGTCCTAATACATGAACTGTGTGAATGCCACCTAATAAAGACTGTGCAGATATGATTAAAGGTCTTAAAATGGGAAGTTCATCCTGGATTATTCAGGTGAACCTTAACTGCAAAAACAAGTATCTTCCTAAGAAGACAGGGAGGGACATTTGACACAGAAGAGAAGGCCACGTGATGACAGAAGCAGACTGGAGCTACATGAACATAAGTTGAGGGATGCTGGCAGACCCTGGAAGCTGGAAGAGGCAAGGAGCAAATATTCCCCTACAATCTTCAAAGGGAGTACAACCCTGCTGAGCATTTGATTTTTGCCCAATAATACTGATTTCAGATTTCTAAGGCTTCCAAAACTGTGAGAGAACAAACTTCTGATGCTATAAGTCACCAAGTTTCTGGTAATTTGTTATAGCAGCCATAGGAATCTAAGTCAGTTGCCCTGGAATATTTGCCGTGTTCTCACCAATGAGACCACCCAAGTATCAGAAGGGGCACAGATATGGGAAACGATTGGCTGGATGAGATAATTAATACTTGGAGGAAAGGTGGTTATCTCCACAGAGTAATTTGACGAATTCCTAGTTCAAGGACCCCAGCCAACAGTTTTCAACTATAAGGCCTGATATATTCAACGATTTTAATTACCAAAAGTCATCTGAAAACCTACGAATAATTCAGAGAAGAATCTTAACACCTTAGTTTTATGTTTTAAAATATTCATTCCATCAAATATCTATTACTCATACTAAAGACTGAAGATAAAAAGCAAAATAGGACTACATTTCTAAATAAAAGAACACCTAATTAGTTAGAAAATACCACTCAAAGGCTAACACATTAATGCTTAGCTCTTATGGCAAAGATGACATGTTGTTCCCCAATAGTTGTTGTCACCTCAGATGGTAATAGAATTTTCAGCTGAACCCATGGACCTCCAGCTAAAAACTGTGTCTCACACCCTTACAGCCCATGATATTCAATTATGAGTAGAAGAAAGTATGCTGTGAGCAGGAACAGTGTGTACAACCTCCACTTCCTGCCATTAGAGGGAGAGGGCATTTCCCTGGTGCTCCAGCAGTTAAGACTCTGAGCTCCCAATGCAGGGGGTCTGGGTTCGATCCCTGTTCAGGGTACTACATGCCAAAGGATCCCTGTTCAGATCCTATGTGGCGAAAAGAGTGCACAATGCTACCATTAAGATTGAAGACCCTACCTGCTCTGACTATGACTTGGTACAGCCAAATAAATAATTTTTTTTAATTTATAAAAGAAAAGGAGGGGGGATGTGCCGTTGTCCCTTTTCTCTCCTCTGAACATCTGACTTTAATATAAACATACTGATGAGAGACCTTAGCGAAGCTGGCAAGGGTAAAAACCACATAATAAATAGATGGAAGAGGTCTAGCTCTGGGACTCTTGGGAGCCACCATAACATCCCTGCATTATTTATGTTCAGATTTACATGAAACAGAGGAAAGAAAAGCAACTTTTATCTTGTTTAAAACATTATTATTCTGGTCTTTTTACAGTGACCAAATATAGAGCCAAACAAATAAAGCTATAAATTATCAATGATTCAAACTGATATCTGTGCAAACAGGTGTTTAACAAAATAAAAACTAGGCCTACCTGTGAATTAATAACACCAAACTAGAAGCTATTTACTTGCAATTATAATGCTGCATCATAGCAGCATGGACTGAATTGCTTGGAAGATGGAGAGAAGCATCAGGAAGGAAGTGCCAGGCAGTCCAAGGAAGAAGAGAAACCAAAATCTCTGAGGTCTCAAAAACTTTATGGCCTGTGATGTTAAAGGATGTCAGAAGAATCAGAAGGGTGTTCTGGAATGCGCACAAGACTTGAGACCAGGCCTGTAGCCTTGAACAAGTCAATCAGTTCTCTGAGCCTCGGTGACCTTATCTATAAAATGAAGAAAATACAATCTGCGCTGCCCAGCACACAGGAAGAAGGGGAAACGGTAAAGGCTCGCATAAGCTGGTACTGATGGCAGGGGTCTAAAGCCGGGAGCCTAGGAGCTCGACTTTTCCCCAAGTTACGTTTTTTGTTTGACCTGCATATTGTTTTCAACATTTTTAATTTGTTGCCAACATTTGAAATCAAGGGATTTCACATACAAGTAGAAGATTCTCTCTCTTTTTGGAGAAATCTAAGTGTTGGACAACACTGGGTCTTCACTGCTGCCTTGCAAAAGTCAGCCTATACTGAGCATTTATTTACTCAGTCCTTCAACTAATATTTATCCATGAAGGACCACGGGGCAGGCACTGTTCTAGGCACTAACTGGACAGGAGTAAAAAAGTACTAGAGGCTACTTCCCTCACACAGCCTGCTTTCTGTGGAGGGCTCAGCTACCATCACCCAGCCAGTTACACTCACTCATCTCCCTGCCTGGGCCCTGTTGACTTGGGAGTGAGTGACGCCAGATTACTTCCAGGCAGATGCTTCCTGGAGTGAGAAGAGGTAGAGAGGTTGCAGAATTTTGTGCCTGGTTTAGAATTTCAAAACCCGATGCAATGGGGTGGGTAGACAAAGTGAAGAAGAAAATTAAGGAATTTGCACCCAAATGATATGATCTCAACCAAATAACCCTCAGAATTAGACATGACAGATCACTCTTCTACTCTTTCATCCACTCATTTGAGAGCAAACATTCACTAAATGCAAGGCCTGTGCCAGACTCTGTACCAAGAGATAAGATATAAAGATACATAAATAAATAAACATCTCAGGGTCCTGACAATTCAGTCACCCTCCAAAGCCTGAGAAATGCCACAATCAGCCTTAAAGTATTCCAACCCAAGGAGACTCTCCGCCATAATCACTGGCATGTTATCAGTTCTAAAAATATAAATTTTTTTATCCACTAATATCTGATTTTTTTTCTCTGGGTATTTTAAATGCCTTATGTTAAATCATTCTATTTGAATAACAACGCAATGCAGTAAGCACTATTTTATTCCCATTTTACAGATGTCACCTAATATACTGTTCAGTCCTGGGGCCACGTTTTACCTTTTTAAGATCTGGAGTCTGTTCTCCATGGTCTAGTTACTTGGTCTGACTAGGAGAGTTTGTTGTGTTTAAATGTCATATCTCACAAGAAAAGTACTGGTGAAAAGTCACTTTAGTTTCTTCTCTACTTAACCATTCTCTGCCTTGAGTGGTTTTATTACCAGAAGCACTAAAATTAGTTCAGTGAAACAATAATGATATTATAAAAATAGCTCTTGTTCATTGCAAGTGTATAACGCTAGGTACTTCTTAGATTTTATCTCACTGCTGCCTCCCTTCTCAGACAAAGGAGGAAACTGATGTTTGGAGAGATGAGCAATTTTCCCAGTTCACATGGCTGATGAGAGCCAGGGCTCAAATATAAACCAAGACTTCAAGCCCAGAGCTCTTTATATTTATTTCCACATGACATATCCTGAAGGGACTGTAAAGGCAAAACAGTTTTTAAAAATTGAGGCAAAGATCTCCAAACTTTTCGTGAGCCTGAAGATTTTCAGGCATAGGACAGGGCTTGATTAGAAGGAGGGTGGGGCTGGGAGAGGGGGATGCTGGAGGAGAAGCGGGTTTTCCAAGAGGTGCCACACCACAGGTAGCAGGGTAATGCTAAACAGGGGCATGGCATCATCTACCAGGCAGTGATCTGCCTGATATAACTTCAGGATCTACCAGTAGAAACTGATGTACCCTTGATCTGAAAAGGATAATTTTTAAATGGCTTTGGTTTTAAGGTTGGTTTATCTCATGTGGTCATTTTCACCTAATTAAATCATATTCTGTTCAAAATTACATAGAAATAGCTAAAAAGACCTTAGGGTAAACAGGTTCTTCTGGTTGAAAAATCAGATTTAGTCACCAATACACTCAATTCAATGAAAAATGGAAACGAGAAACCAGCCTCCCTGGTTACGCTGCATATATTCTAACGTGCCAGGGGTATTGGATGCATTAGCACAAGATATCTGGTATGTTTCAGATGTAAACCCATGTCTTAAAAATAAACAGAATCAAGTAATAAATGGCAAATGGTCACTTAATCTCTGAATCTGATTTTTAAAGCAGGGCACTACTTGGAAGATCAATAATGCATATAATGTTAGAAAACCAGAGTGGTTGATTCATAGATGCCCTTCCTTTAGAGAGGTCCAGTGCTTTCAATATGTGTCTCTTTTGCCACAACCTTCTAAAAGAGAGAAAAGAGAAAGAAAGAACAAGAAGGAATTCAAAGACAGAGGCTGGGAAAGGAAACAGTACATGGGGATATTTTTGCTCCGAGCTATGGGCAAGTGCCACACTTTCTCCTGATAACCTTGACCTGCTTTTCCTGGCTCTGCAGCAGCAGCTGTGTCACATTGGCTCAGCATCCGCTTATCAATCTCACTGTGCAGACCTGACTCCTGCGTCCAGTGTCCTTAGCACGAAGGATATCACAGCGACCGGGTTGACTGAGCAGCTGCAGAACATAGGAAACAATCAGTTCTTAGGGGGAGGAGGGCAGGGCAAGGGTCAGAGGGATGACCAGAACATGATTTCTTTATTGTCCAGCGATCACAAGTGGAAAGAATATTGTTGGGCAGTGCATGGAGCAGGCTGTTCTAAAGTTGCAGAATTAATGGCTTGTTGAATCTTAAAAAGAAAAATGTCATGCCACCATCCTTCAGAAAACATGGAAGAGCCTGTCAGTCCTCTTAGGGCACTGCTAACTTGATGTTATGCATAACAGTCATATCTCTAAACCAAAAATGGGGGGGGTGCGGAGAATATAAGAAATAGGAAGAGACTATGAAGCAAAGCTGTTGAGAGTACGGTTCTCTCATCAGGCTCCTGGGGTTCAAATCCTGGTTCCACCACTGACCCAGTCAGTCAGGTAGCCTTCAGTAGCCCTGGACAAGCTACTGAAGTTCAACTGTACCCTTTGCTTCTGGAGAGGATTAGATGAGATAATGAATAGAAAGCTACAGAGCCTTGCCTCTAGCGCACACCAGTAAACATGTTGTGGGATAAATGACTGTGTACTTATGGAAACAAAATAACATTAACAGCTAAGACAAACTATTTGAAACTGGACCTGTTCTCCAAAGAAGTTTGGAGTGTATGGTTTATCTAGTATAAACTCAACCACGATGAGGTTTGGTAAGTGACTGCTCCCGGTCAAAGCATTTCTTGTGATCTGGGCCCTTCAAAACGGCCTAGCCTGAAGCATCCTCCGCTAGTCACTGAGTTCACGATTATTTATTGAGTCTGGCTTAATGTGACCCCAGGGTTTAGAAACTGTTCTAGGTGCTGGAACTCAACAGTAAACAAAAATCATAATGTCCCTCTCTCACAGAGCTTACATGCTAGTCACAGCAACAGAAATAAATGCAAATGCAAAAATTCAAAAAATACAAAGAGTCAGGGAGTAATAACTACTGTGAAGAGAAAGCATGAAAGGGGATACTGAGGGACAAAGCTGCAGTTATCAGTTCACCTACTCATATATCTCTGAAGAGGGAACACTTGGGTAGAGACTAGAAGGAAGTGAAAAAGGGTGAGATGCAAATATCCTGGGATGAGTCTAAGCAAAGGGATGAACAATATCAAAGGCAAAAGTAAAATGGTAAAGAATCTGCCTGCAATGCCAGAGACTTGGGTTCGATTCCTGTGTCAGGAAGATCCCCTGGAGAAGGCATGGCAACTCACTCCAGTATTCTTGCCTGGAGAATTCCATGGATAGAGGAGCCTGGTGGGCTACATTCATGAGATTGCAAACAGTTGGACACGACTGATTGACTAACACACACACAAAGTCCCACGTGCTTGGTGACCTTAGGAAGAGAAGTCAGTGTAGCCAGAAGGAGAGAGGGAGAGTAGGGGGAAAATGCAATCAGAACTGACCAGTGGGCCTGATGTGTAGATGACCAGATTCACCACGGGGAATCTAAAATACCTAAAAACATGCTGAGAAGTTATTAGGAAATTTTGAGCAGAGAAGTGGCACAATCTGACTTACCTTTAATTTCTTTTATTTTTTATTGAGGTATAGTTGATTTACAGTATTATATATGTTTCATACAGAGAAGGCAGTGGCAACCCACTCCAGTACTCTTGCCTGGAAAATGCCATGGGCGGAGGAGCCTGGTGGGCTGCAGTCCATGGGGTCGCTAAGAGTCAGACACGACTGAGCGACTTCACTTTCACTTTTCACTTTCATGCATTGGAGAAGGAAATGGCAACCCACTCCACTGTTCTTGCCTGGAGAATCCCAGGGATGGGGGAGCCTGGTGGGCTGCCGTCTATGGGGTTGCACAGAGTCGGACACGACTGAAGCGACTTGGCAGCATATGTTTCATATGTACAATGCTGTTGTTGTTCAGCTGCTAAGTCGTGTCTGACTCTTTGCTACTCCATGGACTGCAGCATGCCAGGACTTCCTGTCCTTCACTGTCTCCCAGAGTTTGCTCAGATTCATATCCATTGAGTCAGTGATGCCATCCAGTCATCTCATCCTGTCGTCCCCTTCTCCTCCTGCCTTCAATCTTTCCCAGGATCAGGGTCTTTTCCAATGAGTCAGCTTTTCACATCAGATGGCCAAAGTAGTAGCACTTCAGCTTCAGCATCAGTCCTTCCAAAGAATATTCAAGGCTGATTTCTCTTTTTTTTTTAAATTTAAATGTATTTATTTTAATTAGAGGCTAATTACTTTACAGTATTATATTGGTTTTGTCATACATCTTATAGGATTGACTAATTTGATCTCCTTGCTGTCCAAGGGACTCTCAAGAGTGTTCTCCAACACCACAGTTCGAAAGCATCAATTCTTAGGCACTCAGTTTTCTTTATGGTCCAACTCTCACATATCTGTACATGGCTACTGGAAAAACCATAGCTTTGACTAGATGGACCTTTGCAGTAAAGTGATGTCTCTTCTTTTTAATATGCTGTCTAGGTTTGTCATAGCTTTTCTTCCAAGGAGCAAGCCTCTTTTAATTTCATGGCTGCAGTCACTGTTCGCAGTGATTTGGGAGCCAAGAAAAAAAAATCTGTCACTGTTTCCACTTTTTCCCCATCTATTTGCCATGAAGTAATGGGACCAGATGCCATGATCTTAGTTTAGTTGACTTAAGAGTATTATATGTTTCAGATGTACAATGTAGTGATTCCCAATTTTTAAAGGTTATACTCCATTTACAGTTATTATAAAATATTGGCTATATTCCACATGCTGTACAATAATATATCCTTGTAGCTTATTTATTTTATACATAGCAGTTTTTACATCTTAATTCCTTACCCCTCTTTTACCCCTTGTCCTTCCCTCTCTCCACTGGTAACCACTGGTTTGTTCTCTGTATCTGTAAGTCTGTTTCTTTTTTGTTATATTAAAAGGACCCCTCTGGTAGCTGTGGAAAAATAGATTATAGAAAGTAAAGTGGGGTCAAGCAAACCAGTTAGGAGTCTTCTGTAAGAAACCAGATGAAAGAAGTGTGGTTTATAATAGAATGAATGGTGAGAAGGGGTCAAATTGGGGATATATTTTGAAAGTAGGGCAAACACAACCAACTGATAGCAATAGTTTAGATAAATGAGTCAATATTGACTCTAAGGTTTTTAGCAGAAGCTAGCTGGGTGGGTGACTGATATTGTCACACTGAGAAAACTTGGAAAGAGTTTGGTTTTGAGATGGAGGGGAATTGAAATCTTGGACTAAACTAAATTTGAAATGCCTGTTAAATATTCTGATGTATGTCTAGGAAATAAGATAAATGAGTTCAGGAGAGAGATCAGGATAAAAGACATCTATTGAGGATTCCTTAGCATATAGATGGTATTTAAAGTGGAACAGAATGTGATCACCAAGAAAGTGAGTCCAGCTGCAGAAAACGTCCTCATGTTTCGGGCTGAGTGGAGCAGGAGCCAACAAAGATGAGGAAGACTGTTTAGTTAGGACAAAAAGTGCAGTAGAGAGAGGCTGAAGTTAGGCACCCAAGGACCCAAACCTTAATCACAGTTGCATCAAAGGTGGAGATGAAGGTCTCTTCATATCCACTTCAGAATCTATGGCATAGGAGGACTATCCGTGCCTGCCCTACCCTTGCCACTAATGGGAAGCACACAACATCGCTTCTGTGAGAAGTCACCAAGAAAATGCCATGGTGCTGCCAGCAGGCAAAGAGACAAAAGGTGTGAGCCCAAGACATATCACAGCCTTAAAGGAGGAGGAAGGGCCAGTAAAAGGGCTGGACTTGAACTGTGCTAATTCCAAAATGTGCTGCAGTGCATATCTCCAGCCCCAAAGTCCTCTTTCTCATCTCCTGCTACTGCTAAGTCGCTTCAGTCGTGTCCAATTCTGTGCGACCCCATAGACGGTAGCCCGCCAGGCTCAGCCATCCCTGGGATTCTCCAGGCAAGAACAGTGGAGTGGGTTGCCATTTCCTTCTCCAATGCATGAAAGTGAAAGGTGAAAGTGAAGTTGCTCAGTCGTGTCTGACTCTTAGCAACCCCATGGACTGCAGCCTACCAGGCTCCTCCGTCCATGGGATTTTCCAAGCAAGAGTACTGGAGTGGGGTGCCACTGCCTTCTCCTCTCCTAAGTAATGTCAACTCTATGCTACAAAGGATTACACTCAGAGGAGCAATTAATTACCAGTCAAAACAGAATCAAAGAAAAGAGCAAAGAAAAAAATACTGGGGAGATTTAGAGAACAAAGGAAATGGGAAATATTCTTAACTTATCTTTCTTACTGGTTAGGAACAGAAGAAGGAAAGAAAAGAGAATACACTCTTGGCTGTATGCCATTTCCATGAAGGGAGGCAGCATGCAGAACCCTTTGAGGAAGATCAATGCTCAGGATCCTGGTGAGTAGGAAGCTATGCAGTGGAGTCCCTGATTAGTTAATTCAAAGGGCTGATATGCAGGCATTCAATCCTGGCAAGAAAGAGGTTTGATCTGTGTTCCAAACTGGCAGTGAAAAATTAATTCACTTTAGAGATTGTTTCTGAGTAGAGAAAAGGGATGAGGCAGTTGAAAAAAAGTAAATGGTAAAACTCCCCAGAATTCTAGCTTCCCTTCATGCTGTCAGTAATGAAACAATGAGCAGAACAGAGGGTATGAACTGGTTTAAATATGTTCCAATGTATGAGCATACCATTAAAAAGCAAAACATCAATTAGTTATCTTCTCTTCTACTTAAACGTTTCATTTAGAACAGACAGTTTTAGGGACTAGACAAAGAGAGGAGATACATATGTATATACAGAGAGATCAAACACATGATAACTATTTTTAATATTTGATTTTATTGCTTCATTTTAAAAATAAGCATTTAATATCAGTCTCAAGTCCATTTTGTCCTCATGTCCGGCCCTAAGCCTCTAGCAATAATCACTGTTGTTCTGTCTTCAAATTAATATAAATGTTATTGCATTGTGTCTACCATTCTGCTACTCATTTTTTTTCATTAAACATTGTTTTTCAAGGTATATGCACATTGACATAAGGGGTTTATTTCAGTTATTTCAGTTTTTTTTTTCAGTTATTCATGCATTCTCACCCTATCTCTTATAATTCTCCCAAGTGTGTTGGATAAAATACAGCAATATTCACTTCACAGATGACAGGCTCTAAGACTGCCCAGCTGGTAGGCAGAGAACCTTCTGTGTCCATGGTCAATGCTCCTTCGCTCTACCAACAACTTCCAAATTTTATTATTAACAGCAAACCCATTTCTTTCCAAAGCAAGCCTTACACAGAATCCCAGTTATGTAAGAAGTGTTCACATTGTTGCCAGAAGCAGAGATCCCCCACTGTGCCCCTCGGCCTGCCCTATGTCCTGAAGTGGCTCTGGGGCCCAGTGGAGCTGTAGGCCTCTGCTGCACCTGGTCTGGGAGCCTATGTGCTAGGGCAGCTGTCTTCCTGCAAGCAGTGTGCAGTCTGGACAAAGGTTATAAACAGACCAACAAGCCCACAGCAATTTGGTCCATGAGAACACACTTATTGGGATGCCACCTGTGCAAGATGGAGTCACAGGCAAAAGAAAGCTGGCAAAGCTCATCCTGCATTGTAAAACCCAGAGTGAAAGCTGTTTGTCTCCTGGAATTACAGCTCAGCAAGAGAAAATTTCAGGAAGACAGGAATCCCCTATTGTACTGAGAAATCGGAAACGCTGGAGATGGGTGAGAGGATCAGTGAGCAAACATCAAGGAAAAGGTGGCTCTTGAAGAGGAAAGAAGAGAGTATAAACTCTTCAAAAGAGACAGTTCAGTTCCTAGGAGGAAAAAAAAGTGGGGGATCAAGAGAAATTAATGGAGAAAATAAAAATAAAGGCAGAGAAAAGCATATCCATGAAACATGGAGCCAATGTCTTAGAAGGGAAAATCAATGAGAAGGAGGTTTCCTTTGGTTTGTTTTTTAAATAGAATGAGTCTGTGGAAAAGGAAGACTAAGTAAATTCTCAAAAATACAAGGATAACAAAATGTAAAGGTGGACATGTAATAAAAATAACTTAAAGCTCAAGATGGCACTCGGGATGAAACAATGATTTAATTTGAGATCAAGAAACAAGATTAAGGATCGAAAGTGACACATGGCATACAAATAGATGTGGCATAAGTCCTGCAGACAAGAAGGATGGTGTTGAAAATTGGTGTCAACAGACTCTCACGGTTGGACAGCTCAGGAAAAGAAGGAGAAAGCAGTGAGAGACACAATTTTAAGAATATATATCAAAAATATCAATCAAATATGTTTTTTAGACATACGGTAATCCCTAGTCTACTTAATCAGGAAAATGATAAGTAAATATTCATCCAGTTCACATTCTGCTGCTAATCTTAAAGCATTTATTTAAAGCAAGACCACTTTTAATGAAAATATCATTTATTAAGAAGAACTGAACACACACTAGGAAAAGAATTACTTAGAGTTTACTCTAGTTAAACAAAACTGTACTCAACATAATGGTACTCAACAATATTTGTGAATAATGCATAACTGTAAATACAAATCCATCCTCAAGAAATTATTCCTGAGAAGTTGTTTGTTAGGAGAATTGTCAAGTATTAAGGTATGACTTTCAGGCTTGTTCCTTTCTGTTCCATGCCCATCTCATTCATTCCAGATGTCAATGGTGATAGACGGACAGCAATGAGCTCTATAATTGCTCAATGATTCAGGTGTCCTCCTTTAGCTACAAAAGTTTATCACCTGCGTTTCCACTGCTCTTTCCATTTCTGTTTATATTTCTATTGTTATTGTGAAAGTTGATGCGATATATAAAGAGCAGAAGACATGCCATCCGTTCCAATTTCCTTTGTTAATTCCTTCTGTACTAGAGCACCATAGTTAGAAGAACACTACTGACTTCATGACTTAGGGTAGGAAAAATAATATCTCCAAGATGGAACACAGGAGACTCAAATGCCTTTCCTCCATGGTTATTTCCTATTTCTTACTCTAAATGCCAGTATTACAAAAACTTTATTACCCTGGATATGAGCTCAGCCTAGCAAACTAAACCGAGATACCAAGGAACTGTTTTATGACTGTTTGTTGTGAATTATACCAACAGTCTGAAAAAATAATAACTTGGAAAAAATGGGTCAGTTACAATGAATAAGATTTATTTATAATAAATTTTGGGGGCTTGTATAATATAAAATGAAAGATAGCCTCTCCGTTAATCATGCTATGGTAATAGCTAATATTACTTTCTTTCTCCAAATCCCTGAATTACTGAATAAATAAAAAAAGGATAAACCAAGTCCTGTTTAGACTAAGAAAAAATTCCAACTATGATAAGAAGAATGATAGTAGAATAAGAAGCCTTCCTCTCAAGATGTCAGGGAAGTGGTAATATGCTAAAATATGATATAAAGAAAATATCCATTGGAAGGACACGAGGTGAAGGTTATACCAAACGAAAGAGACTTTCCCAGCTACAGAAGCGTTTGATGAACCAGAGCAAACAGAAATAGCATAAGCAAATGAAAGAAAGCATAAATATAAAAGAGGGATTGAGAAAATTATATACAGACAAAGTGAGGCAGATAAGACAGTACAGAGAACCTAAATATAGGATTCTCTACACTAAAAAAAAAAAAAAAGAAAGTAAGAGATGGTAATAATACAAAAAAGACTATTAAGGGTTGGACAAAAAGGAAAACTATTGAGATGATGGTATTCATTATGAAACAACCCAAAGAGCAAGAAAAAATATTGTAGATCAAAGAACATACCTTGACTAATACTGAGAAAATTGTCAAACGGTGAAGAACAAATATGCTAAATAGAGCTTTTCACTCAAAAAGAAATAATAAAGTTATTAAATACATATCCTTGAGTCAACTGACCTCACTGACCAGGAATTGTAGCACCACAGCTAGTAAAAAGGGGGCAGAAATGAGAAATAATGAGGTGACAAAATAAAGATAAAATAAGAAACGGAACTAAAAACTTACTGATTCAGAGATCAGCAAAACAATAGTGTTTTTAATAAAAAATCTCATCAGTCAGGATGGGATCAGATGATGAGTTTCACTCTTCTTATGCATCAGATGTCTTTGGAAGATTAGGGGGGCAATACCCCGTTTCATATATTCTCACTGTGAAATCTCTACACCGAGCTGTATCTGCACCCATTTACTCTGCCTTCCCTCCTGTTAGGATGGATTATAATCATTACATTTATTCTGTGGTTTTCTCTGAAACCACCCTTTTTATAAGACAGACCTAGATCTGACCCCAACCTACCTGTACACTGCTCTGGCATCATCGGATCATCCCTCACAAGACACAAACATGTTCTACTATCTTTTGTCTTTAAAAAAACTCCCTGAACTTCACAACCATCCTATAAATCTCCTCTTTACAGAAAAAAGTCCTTTACCATTGTTGTATACATCTTCTCCTCCCAATCTCTCCTGACCAGTTCTACTACGGTTTCTTTCCCCAGTGCTCTGTTGGAACATCTCTGTCAGTGACACTAACAGCTTCCATGTGGTCCAATTCAATCATTATTTCTCAGCACTTGTCTTATTTATCATTTCATTTGATATCTTTGATTACACCCTGAATCTTGAAATACTTTCTTCTCTTAGCTTTTGGAATATTTTCTTTCAATTCTATTTCTACTTACCATTCTTTCTCACTCTCCTTTGCTAGTTTTTCCTAGCTTCCTAACCTCTAGACTAAATGTTTGAGGGCCCAGGTACTTATTCCTCTGACCTCTTCTTTCTCTGCGCCTATATGATCAATTCATTTTCATGTCTAAAAAGATCAAATATCTCCAAATTTATACTTCCATGCTTGAGCTAAACACTCACACAACTAACTTGCTACTGATTATTGCTACCTAGACATGAGTATCTCAAATTTAACTCATAAAAACCTGAACTTCTCCATGCACCCAATGTCATCAACCTTCTCCTTGTTCTTAAATATTTGTATCATCTATTGACATTGGTCCTTGACCAAGTCCTGTTGGCTTTACCTTCAAAGTACAGCTGGAATCAGACACTTCTCCCTGCCTTTGTAGCTACTACCACCCCAGACCAAGACACCATCACCTCTCACCTGTGTCACCAAGATATTCTCCTAACAGTTCTCCCTATTTCTCCCTTAATCTCAGTCATCTATTATCCATACAACATTGATGATACTTTTTAAACAAGTCAGGTTATGTCACTAATTTCCTCAAAACACTCCAATCTCATTCACTATAAAATCCAAAATTCCAGTCATTGCTCAAAATCTGTCCCCTGCTTACTGTCTGGCCTCTCCTCCTGCCTTCCTTTCCCTTACTCAATACTGTCCTGCCATACCAGCCTCTTGGTTTTCCTAGGACCCCTCCAGGCCACTCCCACCTTAGGGTCTTTGCACCTGCTCTTCATTCTGCCTGGACCACCATTCCCCCATAGCCACATGATCAGTGAAAAGTGAAAGTGAAGTTGCTCAGTCTTGTCCGACTCTTTGCAATCCCATTGACTGCAGCCCACCTGGCTCCTCCATCCATTGTATTTTCCAGGCAAGAATACTGGAGTGGGTTGCCATTTCCTCTTCCAGGGAATCTTCCTGACCCAGGGATCGAACCTGGGTCTCTTGCATTGCAGGCAGACTCTTTACTGTCTGATCCACAGGGGAAGGTACATTATCAGTACCCCTTCATTTTCTTCAGGTCTCTGCTCGGGTGTCATCAGAGAGACTTTCCTTCACCACCTTAAAAATGCAGCATTTCTTTCCCTTCCTACTGTCCCTACTCTACTTTACAGCCTCCATAGCACTCATCACTTCACACTTTTATGTTTATTGTCTCTTCTGTATAAAAGTGCAAGCTCTATGAGAGCTGGAATTCATCTGTTCTATTCATTGCTACCATTCATTGTACCATTAACAGAGTCTAACCCAGAGTCAGTAAGCATTTGTTGAATCAACCTCATGAAAAGAGAGAAGGCCTGGAGATATTGATTTTAGCCTTAAATATGTGAGCACAACAAGGGAGAAGAAGTTTACAGAGAAGAAGGCTGAGGATAAAAACATTAAAACCTTTGAGAGGGTGCAAAAAATAGAGTTACTAAAATACTGCAAAGCTATGTTACACTTACGTTCCATGTCATGCTTCTATGCCAAACTACATACCAAAACCAACATTCTCCTAGGAGAGGAGGTGGCACCTATTAAAATAATTGTGTGGGGAGAAAAAGTCATGGGAATATCCAGTCTTTCTGTATATACCACATGGCATATGCTACAGTGGGAGTCAGCTCACCAAAACTAGAAGAGAGAAGGCAGGGAGTGCAGAAAGACTAGTTTCAAAGAAAGCACTTGTGTGCTTTGTTAAAAAGAAAGATCTAAGCAGCGAAACCATATACTCTTAGGGGTAAAGAATCTCTACAAAAGCATAAATCTGTTGTCAGATTCTGAAGAAGAGGTGCTCAGAAGATAAAGTATATTTATAGAGATTTTCTAAAGGGGGGAAACAAATGCAGAAAGAAATCATGAAAACTTGAGAAGTCTGAGTCTATGAGACATTTTGTTGGCTCTGATGGTCGAAGAGGAAAAGCAAATGTATATTTACATTAGGTAAATAAATTTTGTTTTTACAAATCTGCCCAGATCTAATGAGAAGTACGTCAAATCAATGTCTCCACAAACGTTTAGATTGAAGCCTTCTGATGACCATTTTATACCTCCAATCCTATTATTATGATGCATTTTCAAATTCTTTATACTGCTAAATCCAACACTGTATTACTATTAAACAAAATTTAGTTCCAACTCAAATTTCCTTCAGATGTATTTACTGACTGTTTAAATTCCCCATCCAGAATCTGCTGATAGTAAAAAGTTAGGAAAAAGGCATTGCTCATTCAAAGCAACAGTTTCCAGGGATTTAGAATAAGAGGAATTTGGGGATAGGGGCTAACATGATTTAGAAGCTTAAACGTTAACCAAACTTCTGCCATCCAATGAGTGTTAGTCATGAAATGAATTAGGAAAGTCTTCCTGTATAGTGAAAACCATGAAACTGGCAAAAAATCATTTTTAAAGAACTGGGAGGCAAGCTGGGAGGAAAATCATTTGAACTCTGGCATCAGGAGGGAAGCAAAAAAAAATTACAGTCAGAGCTGAATTCACTTCAGTAATACTCTGTATATTCTTCCTAATTCATGTGGTGAAACAGGGCAAAGGCTGGACCCGGTTCATCGTCACACCACCTAAGTGTGGAGACAGCCATTGAAGATGAGGGTCCAGCACTGGGATCCCTCCCCGAGTGCTGACTGCAAAGAGTGTGCAAATCGTATACACGCAGGGCTTTCCATAACACATCTAGGCAAAGAACTCCTACTCTCTCCCTGAAGTATCTATTTGCAAACATTTTGCAAAATCTTAGATATGTCAGTGTATATACACAGCAGAGCTGAATTAACAGAGGACTTGGATCTTTCTTCCAGAGAAGGCAATGGCACCCCACTCCAGTACTCTTGCCTGGAAAATCCCATGGACGGAGGAGCCTAGTAGGCTGCAGTCCATGGGGTCATGAAAAGTCAGACATGACTGAACGACTTCACTCTCACTTTTCACTTTCATGCATTGGAGAAGGAAATGGCAACCCACTCCAGTATTCTTGCCTGGAAAATCCCAGGGACAAGGGAGCCTGGTGGGCTGCCGTCTTTGGGGTCACACAGAGTAGGACACGACTGAAGGGACTTAGCAACAGCAGCAGCAGGGATCTTTCTTCACTTAAACATATCATTGTAGTTATACTTGCACCTGGAAATTCTGGTTTTGCAGGCTGCTCCTGGGATGATCAAATATGTCAGTATGTCCATCTGCATCTTGGAATCATCCACAGAGACTACTATATAACTGACTTTTTATGTATTTCCAAGTGGATGATATAATTCCACCTTTCCTTCCTCCCTTCTATTTCAAAGAAATACATTTTTAGAAGGAATGTCTCTTCAGGAAGGTGGAAAGGGAAAGAAGTTAAACTAGTTTATCTGATTTTCTACTAAACAAAGCTGGGCTCTTGTGAGTTTCAGAGGGAAATGAGAGTAGTAATTATCTGTGTGTTTTAGTTATCCACACTATTCCTATTCTTTGTTATGGATAAGGCTTAGTTGGTAATTTGCTGAACAAAATGGGGGATATAAGAAAATGAGTTTATTCAAATTAATTTCTGCGAATTCTCATCCTTTGATCTAGTGGCTTGCCTACCTACTGAAGCAAAATTTAGCAAATCTCTCCCCCAAATGATCCAACATCAGAATGAGGGTAAGGCTTCATGCCAAGCCTGATATATATGTACCATTTCCACACAATTCCCTGAAAACAGACCAAATTCTCATGAGACCAAGACATTCCATAGCTAAAGAATACTCCCTGTGTGATGAATTTGGCATCCCTTTCACACTGAAGTACCCCCAGAGACTTCAAGACCTCGTGGAACACAGACTAGAGAGCTGTGAGAAGCAAAGTCGTGTGCAGTATCTATGACCAAAATGAACATTTGGTGGGTGAAGGCTTCATGTTTCTTTCCTCGGATTACACCTTGGTGGGCCCCATGTCAGCTACTTAGGACAGGCTGGACCACTTCCTCTCAAAAGCTATTTATCCAAAAGTTGTCTTCTGCTAAGACTCAACTGCACTGCATACAACAGGGTAGTACCTGTCTGACTGTGGTTTTGATCAGCTTGTTGAAGGGGGACTTTTCTTTTCTGTCTCATAATAATTATGGAGAGAGCAGGGGAGTAATTTAATATAGAGTTACTCTTTAGAATCATCCCGGAGGCTGGTCAAAAATATCATTCCTAGTACCTAGACTTACTTCATCAGAGTCTCTGAGCAAGAGGGGAGCCTTGGAATTTGGGTATTTAACCCTCGCCTGAGGAGATACTGATGACCAGCCAAGTCTGGGTAAGCCCAGGCAAATGGAAAGCCTGTGGAACATCAGTGGGGAGAGGCTGCCCTTCATCTCTCCCTCTGCAGGTGTGGCCTCCCTCCGTGCCTACTTTCTGGCCTATGAAACAGTGACAAGGCCAACTGCCTCCTCTCTTCCCATCTCACTGGGATGCTGTATAGGCTACAGAAAGTGAAGTGTTAGTCACTCAGTAGTGTTCGACTCTTTGCCAGAGGGGGCAGAGGGCGAGCAAGGATGAGTGGATCCAGCAAATCCATGGACAAGCTGATGATGCAGACTTGCTTGGCCTAAACACTCTTGATGCCCCCTCCTTCCTCTCAAGTTACCCCTGCTGAGAAAATACTAATTCTTAAGAAATCGAGAGTATGGTGTCGTCAGCCATCCAGAGTGATTTCAAGGATAAGCTCTACCTTTTCAAAAAACATGGTTAAAGAAAAGAGAGAACAAGACAGTCAAGATAGTTTTTCTTTTTTTTTTTTTTCTGGTCTGCATTTTGGAGATGTGGTTTGTTATTTTAGAAAGCAAAAGTTGGTCAAATGAAAATAAATAATGAATGTTTTCTCTCATGCATCTTCATGGCTGATAGAAAAAATATCTCAGGATGAGTGAGGTCCCTCACTTCATTCAAGTCCAGTTTATAGTTTAGACAGCTATGTGTGAGTATCCGAATATTCATGACATGGGGGTGTGGTATTTTAACTTTTTACCTGTTTCTACCATAGTATCTGCCCCAGGGCTGGGCACATAGCAAGAGCTCTACAATACATAGTAAGAATCTCAACAATAATAATCCTTGAGATTTCTTCTAAGGAAGAAATAAGTCAAATGGACCTTGTTAATCATGCCACTATACGCTGGAAACTGGAGAAGGCTGTTTAAATACCGAGAAACCAGGTGCCACCTGACCCTTGCATTTTCTTGGGCTCTTGGACAAGACCCAGAGGGCCATGCTGCTGCCATGGATATATTCTCTAATGGAGTATTTATACCTCACGGACTCCAGCCAGCTAGGAGAATATTTATGTGGCCGTAAAAAACTTTAACAGAAAGCTGTTTGGCTCTAATGGTTTCAGGTATTTCTACACATCTCTGCTCACCATGTGTCATGTTGAATTATACTGTGTCCCGAGTGTGACAGCAGCAGCCTGTAATGGGACTTACAGAACGGAGTGGCCTGACAGAAGAACTGGAGGAGACAGAGAGAGTGGCAGGGGAGGGAGAAAAAAGAAGGGCCTTTCAAAAGAAATACTTCCTTTGCATCTGGTTGTCTGATCTCTAGATTCAGAGGAAAATGAAGGATGTAAAGAGAAATTTATGTGGCCTCACCTGTGACTCTGAGTCAGGACTGCCATACTTACAGGTGGCACAGCGCAGTGGGTCAGAGCACAAATTCCTGAGTCCCTTAAACCCCTGAGTGCAAATGCCAGCTTCTCTGCCTAGGAGCTCTGAGATCCTGAAAAGTTGCTTGACCTCTCTCTGCCTCAGGTTTCTATCTGTAAAATGGCGATGATAATAATAGTACTACATCATGGAAGTTAATATAAAAATTAAATGAATTAATATTTTAAGCACTTAGAACTATATCTGACACAGAGTAAGTGCTATGTAAGTGAGGCATACGTGTGTATATACATTCATATATTTGCATGTGCACACACACATACATATATATATATTTTTATGTATACATACCTTTTTAAAATCAAGCCCCAACTGTATGCCCAGAATTGAATATTGCAGCAGGGGGTACCAGTTTGGAATCTGATTTTGGTAGGTGTCATTCAAACTATAAATGAATGTTCTTGAGAGAAAAAGTTCTTTCTGAGCTTGGCTACCTAATTTTTATTGAGGAAAAAAAAAATGACAAAGGTGTGCAACCTTTACTAATAGACACTTGAGAATATGTTATTTGCAGGTCACTATAAATGTGTACTTTACCAGGATTCTCTGATTTCTGATTCTTAACAACTCTGTGAGGTTGGAAGAAATGTATTCAGTGCATAAATAAGACACCTAAAGATAGAGATGTTAAGTAACTTGTCCAAGGTCACACAGCTGGTGAATGATAAAGATGAAATCTAGACCAAGTCTATCTGACTCTAAACTCAGGGCCCTTCATCTCTTCTTATAAGCCTTCAAATATGTGTGTTAAAATTAAAAGAGTTACAGTTCTGCTCTAGTTCAAAGACTCATCTTTTCCACTGTGTTGTTTAGATCTTAGCTGCTGGAGTGCATGCATCACACCAGGCACAAGCTGCAGGCAGCATTCTAAAGGAAAAAATCCCCTCCCCTGTGACAGGCCAACATTTCTCCAGGAAAGCCAAGCCTACCACGGGTGAAACGTCCTGTGTGCACCGGACATTTTTCAGCACTTTGTGCTGAGACGCTTTAGAATGTTTACTATGGGCTTCCCTGGTGGCTTAGTGGTAAAGAATCCACCTGCCAATGCAAGAGATACGTGTTCCATCCCTGATCTGGAAAGATCCCACATGCTGTGGAGTCACAAGCATTGAGCCTGTGCTCTAGAGCTCAGGAGTCGCTGCAGCTACTGAAGCCTGCAAGCCCTAGGGCCCGTGCTCTGCAACAAGAGAGGGCACCCACAATGAGAAGCCCACACGCGGCAACTAGAGTAGCCCCACTCACCACAACTAGAGAAAGCCCAAGCACAGCAACAAAGACCCAGCACAGCCACAAGCAAATAAGTAAATAAAATGATTTAAAAAAAGACCCATCACAGCCAAATAAATAAACAAATATTTTTTAAAAAAGATAAAGAATGTTTACTGCATTGGTCACTGTGATAAGCATTTTACAAGGATGGACTAATTTCAGCTTCACAACAATTTTATGAGGTCGGAACACCGATCTCTAGTCCATGACAGATACTAATAACAGGTAATAGTATTATTGTTATTTCCAGGCTACATTAAGGAAAACTGAGACACACAGCTGCTTAGAAATGTATACAAGTAACAGTGGAGCCGGTATTTGAACACAGCAGTGTAACTCCAGAATCTGTGTTCTGAATGACCATGTTTTTCCACAAGATATTACCAAGCAGCAAAGCCAACACTCCAGACTGAAAATACCGCTGAAGTTGTAAGTTTAAATTAAGCAGAGACTTGGTTAGAAAGAGGGCAGAAAATTCAAGAAGGAAGAATCCTTTGGTAACTCATAAGCAGGGTCATCCGTTCTTTGCACCTTTATTTGTGCTTCTGGTTTAGGTGGCAAGGAGGACAATAAAAAGCTTTCACAGAATACAAGGGAAAAAGTCTAAGTGTCATTCAATGTGAGGCTGAGAAGCAGCCAGGAAAGAATAAAAGCACTATTGCTTGCTGTTATTATGATAGTGCTTTCAGATTGATTAAGCACTTAATGTTGCACATGCTCTCAACACTGCACATGACCCAAAGTAAAAACAGAGCTACATTTAGGGAGCTCCTGTTGCACAAACTTTCTGGGTGAATCTCCCATTTATACTTTGACCTCTGCAGCCTCTTTCCTCCACTTCCTCCTTTCCCCTTCCTACAAAAAGGCATCTATATTCCTTAAAATGACTTGCATGTCATCAGATATTAAAAACTTAAATTCCAGGTTTCCAAGTTCATTGTGCAAAGGACCTTCGCCCTTCCACTCAGCTGCCCCCAGAACATGCCCGTCTTGACCCTCAAGAGAATGTTCTTTCCCTTTCCTAGCCCTGAACAAAGGCAGGGGTTGCTTAAGCAGTAACATAAGAGCATTTAGGAAAACAACTCTACTAACTAGAGAACATCTTGTTTAGTACTTAACACTACACGATGAAGACTTCATCCTAGAGTTTGCTGGGTCTACTTTCTGCCCCATTTCCATCTGTTATTTGCCAGTGATACCGACAGCAACTCAGATGTCTAAGTGCTCATCCAGGGCTCCTAGATTACAGTCCGTCTGTTAGCCCATGAGTTTTCATCAGTCACTCACAGACACCATTTCTTTGATGCCTACAAAAGAGTTTCACAGGTTGATCATATGCAACATGCAAAGCAAGCCCCAGTTTTTTTTTAAAAAAAGGAAGTAAATTGCCCTATCTCTCCCTTCCAGTGGCATCTGGGGATTCATGTTCCCCAGTACTATGTCACTATGACCCCTCCCGAAAATACTGTATCTAAATTATATTTCCTTTATGCCATGTTTACTTGTGTATAGATTTATAGATCTATACATTTATCCATAGATTATTATGTAGGATACACACACAGAGAACTGGAAGACTAGTCATGAAAATGTTTACCATGTGTTCAATGTGGTTATTTTTAGATGGTGGGATTATGAATGATTTTTAAAGTTCATTTTGTGTAACAGTATTTTCTAAATTTTCTACTTATCTCTTATACTACAAACTAAAAATCCTTTTAAAGTATAAATTAAATACCGAGTCTCTCATATGTTTCAAAGAAAGGTATAAAAATGAACAGAGAAATTAAGACAATTTCCCACGTCAATTCACAACCTTGATATATTAGAAAGCCAGGTCAAAAGTAGTCTAGTCTTGGTTGAGTCCAACCACTTCCTGCTCTTTTCCTATCAGTGTATGTATCTCTGAGTTCATCTAACTGTGTAGTTCCATAGGTAACCACCAGTCACATGTGGTTCAATTTAGTTCAGTCGCTCAGTCGTGTCCGACTCTTTGCGACCCCATGAATCGAAGCATGCCAGGCCTCCCTGTCCATCACCATCTCCCGGAGTTCACTCAAACTCACGTCCATTGAGTCGGTGATGCCATCCAGCCATCTCATCCTCTGTCGTCCCCTTTTCCTCCTGCCCCCAATCCCTCCCAGCATCAGAGTCTTTTCCAATGAGTCAACTCTTCGCATGAGGTGGCCAAAGTCACATGTGGTATTTAACTTTAAATTTGATTTAGAAAGTGAAAGTCACTCAGTCGTGTCTGACTCTTTGTGACCCCCATGGACTATACAGTCCATGGAATTCTCCAGGCCAGAATACTGGAGTGGGTAGCCATTCCCTTCTTCCCAACCCAGGGACTGAACCCAGGTCTCCTGCATTGCAGGCAGATTCTTTACCAGCTAAGCCACCAGGGAAGCCCTAAATTTTATTTAAACATAATTCAAATTAAATTCCTCAGTCACACAAGCTACATTTCAAGTTTTCAAGAGCCCCGTGTGACTAATGGCTAACAATTGGATGGCAGAGAAATAGAAAATTCCATCACTGCAGAAAGATTTATTTGCACTGACCTAGCAGCTCAGCTGATAAGTGAACACAGTGTCCCCGTCAGCCATGAGCGAACCTGCAGAGCGAAGGCCTTCACACGTTCATGGGAAACAAGACAACAGGACTCTACTTACTCCTATTTCTGCCTCACGCTGCATCTGGTTCACAGAGAATTACTAGGAGTGTCCTCAAGGGACTACATGACTAGTACAGGGTTGGGTCAAAGACCCCAGTCGGAAGAGTCTCTGGGAGTCATATAACCTGAGTAAACAATGGGAGTTATGGATGTTGCAGTGGAAGCAGAGGGCAACAACCAATGCCGGAGGGCAAATGGTCTTCTGAGCGGTTTAGACACTTGTTAGAGGTGCACAACATGTATGGATGCCTATCTCTACCCACGTCTCCACACACAAACATTATTTTGCAAGCATCAGGAACAGCACACGGCACTGGCAATGCACTTAAGCACCAGACACATAAACATCTTCAGTGGTTGCTACACCACACATTTAAGAAAAGTATAGCTCTCTGAGCTTAGATGAGGCCACACTTTGAATTTAGTAACTGGAACTCTGCTTACTTTATATATCTTTAACTTGTCACTTAGATTCTTGCTCCACAAAATGTCATTGTGGGACCAGCAACATCAGCATCAACTGGAAACTTCTCAGAAATGCAGAATATCATGCCCAACTCCAGACCTCCTGAGTCAGAAACTCACTTTAATAAGCTCCCCCAGGTGATCTGTGTGCACATTGAAGACTGAAGGTCACTGATTTCTCTCCTCACTCTACTTTCAATTTCTAGAATGTAATGGGGACAGATATTTCAACCAAACTTTGTGCACTATCCAGACTTGGAAAATACCATGGAGTTTAAGAAACACTTATTGATCATTGAAAACCTGAGAACTGGCTTTCAAAATAGAGAATCCAGTGCACTTTAAATGTGTTGTCAAAAATACACTTAAGAAATCACGTGAGCATTTTACTGTTTCCCTTTGATTTAAAATACAAAATGTAGAGATTATCACATAGTAATACTAATAGACAAATAATAAGCCATGCAAGATTCCTTTGTTCCTTACATTGCTTTCTATAAGGGCAATCATTTTTAAAAGCTTTTATTGGATAGCTTGAACAGAATCATGCCCTAATTATAGTCTTCCTTTTATTTGCCACTGAGAGGAAATGCACCAGATGAAGCTGTTTGAGACTCTATGGTTTGTTCGGCTGTATTAAATGCTTCTAACTGCTGACTTTTATCGTTCTTAACAAGTCAAGACCAGACTGAATGTCTTTGAGGATAATTGTTTTTATTCATTTCCCTTCTGTATTGCTAAGATGGAGGCGGTATGTAAATTAGGGAAAGAGATTTGGATTCAGAACTGCCCCAGACCGCTGCTAGTTCTCAGAAGGAGGCAAAGCCAAATCTCCAGTTAGATCACTGCATGGCTCTGTGATAAGGGGTCCTCCTGCAAAATGGACAGAATGTCTTCATTCTTTAAGGTGGCCTCCATGCCACTATTAACCTGACTTGTGCACAGAATCCACTTTTTTAAAAATCTGGGCTGCTTATATCAATGCTCCCAACATGATGTTCTTACCCATGTCCTTGACAATGCAATCAATGAGTAGGCTTGAAGTGATGAAGTGAAGTCACTCAGTCGTGTCCGACTCTGTGATCCCATGGACTGTAGCCTACCAGGCTCCTCCCATGGGATTTTCCAGGCAAGAGTACTGGAGTGGGTTGCCATTTCCTTCTTCAGAGGATCTTCCCCACCTGGGGATTGAACCCGGGCCTCCCGCATTGTAGGCAGACGCTTTACTTTCTGAGCCACGAGGGAAGCCAACGAGTAGGCTTATGTCATGGAAATTACTGAAGGCTGGGGCTCAGACTTTCTAGACCCTGGTCTCAGTTCTACTATCTATTTGCCGTGTGACTGTGGGATAAAGAAATAAAGCCATGGTTCTCAAATCAAAGTGATTCCTTCCCCCCTGAACATCTGGCAATGTCTGAAGACATATTTGATTGTCACAACTTGGAGGTGCTACTGCTATTCTAGTGCATAATGGTACTAAAATCTATAATGCACAAGGTCGTCCCCACAGCAAAGAACTATCTGGCTTAAAATACCAATAGTGCAAGGTAGAGAAACCCCAGACATAAAGAATCTATCATTGTGGCCACCATTCAGCACTGATGCAGTCAAACAAAAACCACAGCTCACAAAAATGCCATAAACTTTGAACTACAGAATCCTCAAGTGGATAAACATGGATCCCCTGGTTCTTACTTCATGCTCAGGACTTTTTCAGGTTCTGCAGAAAAACACAAAAGTGTAAGGCATGGCCTTTTGCTTATTCCTTCAGAAACTAGAAATTAGAATAAAGCATCAAGGTCTAATAGGATAATTCCTCATTGATCCATTCCAGTAATTTTTTGCTGCCTCTCGACATGGTGCCCAGTCTAATTACAGGATGACTCCCCATCCCTCTGGGATGCCACTTTTCATTCTCATTCACTTCCTTGTTCTGAAGGAACAGCAATTTCCCACTGAATGGTTATTAGCCTTTTTCCCTTTAAGAGACTAAGAAGGAAGAAAAGCCCACAGGATAATTTTAAAAGTTGTTGCTCCAGTTTTTCTCCAACTTTAGAAATCTCTGTTGGCTTTTAATTAAGAACTTGCATTTAGACTGTGAGATGAACCAGATTTGAAGGACTGTTTTTTTCTCTCCTATAATGAAATGGCACTCGTTTCCCTAGGAGGGGTTTTCCCCAGATTCTCATTGTTCTACTAAAGATGATTTACATGGGCATCTGTGGAGATAGCTGACTCTCTGATTGGAGAGAGGGGCCAGGGTAGACACACGATGGCTTCCCTCTGAGAAACTAGGAAATAAACACCCTGGGGATGCTGAGCTGAAATCCTCACAAACTCCAGTGTGGAATGGCTTGGAGGTGGGGTCAGTCAGAGTCCCAAAGAGTGGCAGCAGGGGCTCTATGATATAAGTTCCAGAAATGTGCCGTGAATGTGACTGAATCCGGCAGCTGTCTCAGACACCTACAATGCCCATGTCAGCCTACTTCCTCTCCTCATTCAGCCTTGAGGATCAGGCATATTCAGAAGGACTCAACTGCTACAATTAGCCACACACCAAATTCTTGGGCACCCATGTGTCCAGGCTTTTAAATCCAAATTCTTTTCTCTGAGCCATTTGGCTAAGTATCAAGGTAAAATGATGATTTCCTTTATAGAATTTAATAGAAGGAAGTACTGAATTATGAGGACAAGATATCTGAATATCCCTAAAATATCTCCCTCAAAGCTATTTATTAATTACAAAAGGAAAAGAGTGGATAAACCTGACAGACATTACTTTAACGAAGTGCTCAAGGTCCGCATCACCAATAATAAGACACATCAATATCATGTGCCCTTCCTATGATGAACCGGGAAGGGCACTGCCCCCTTCCAGTGGCATTCCTGACCACAAGTATTTAACTTCAGTCTACGCAAGAGTAAATCATCAGACAAACTCAAACTCAGGGAGCTTCTATGAAATAATCAGTACTCTTCAAAAGTGTCAAGTTCGAGGAAGACCAAGGAAGACTGAGGAACTCTCACAGATCAGAGGAGACAAGGAAACTATGACTACTTCTAAACACAACGTGGAATCCAGGACAGGATCCCAGACCAGAGAAAAAGGACATGGTGGGAAGGTAGTGAAATGTAAACAAGGTCTGTAGATAAGCTAAGAGCTTTGTATCGTACCACTGTTACTCTCCTGGTTTTCTTAACTGTCCTATGGTTATAGGATTATAATGTTAATACTAAGAGAGGCAGCATGAAGGTATACAAGAACTCTGCACTATTCTTGAAGCTTTCTCTAAGTATAAAATTATTTCAAAACAAAAATTTTAAAGTAATATAAAACTGCCTACTAATAATCTTGGAACAATATAAGCCAAGGAGAGGCATAAGTTGATGGCCTGCTTTATTAACTGACTCAGCGGACATGAATTTGAGCACACTCCTGGAGACAGCAGAGGACACAGGAGCCTAGAGTGCTGCAGTCCATGCAGTCCCAGAAAGTTGCATGCAACTTAGTGACTGAGCAACAACAACAAACAAATCAGGCTTTCTAGAAAGGTAGGAAATAACAATAAGTATATATATATATATATAGTCTAGAATGAGACTTATCCATGCTGGCATAACCAAAACTGATGCAGAAATGTACTTCTAAGTCAGAACACTGAGATTTTAAAATTTTATCTCAGAATGAAACAGCCCACTGAGAAACTCTCCTTCTAAATCCAAGTAGGTTTTGCTTTTTTTTTTTCCTCAAACAAGCCCTTTGCCTCTATGATCACAAGCTAATGCAGAAAAATCTTAGATAAGGCAAAGCCCAGAGAAGGGTCCAGTGTCCTATAGGCTTCAGGAAGGCTCCCACATTCTGACTACCCAATATCTCACCACTGCCAAGACACATACCCACCCTGTCTAGATCAGTGTTTAGATACGCTTACAAACAATGTTCTTGTTGGAAGTTCAGTTGAGGTCAGTGGCTCAGTTGTGTCTGACTCTTTGTGACCCCATGAATCGTAGCACGCCAGGCCTCCCTGTCCATCACCAACTCCTGGAGTTCACCCAAACACATGTCCATCAAGTCGGTGATGCCATCCAACCACCTCATCCTCTGTCATCCCCTTCTCCTCCTGCCCTCAATCTTTCCCAGCATCAGGGTCTTCTCAAATGAGTCAGCTCTTCACATCAGGTGGCCAAAGTATTGGAGTTTCAGCTTCAACATCAGTCCTTCCAATGAACACCCAGGACTGATCTCCTTTAGGATGGACTGGTTGGATCTCCTTGCACTCCAAGGGACTCTCAGGAGTCTTCTCAACACCACAATTCAAAAGCATCAATTCTTCGGCACTCAGCTTTCTCTATAGTCCAACTCTCACATCCATACATGACCACTGGAAAAACCATAGCCTTGACTAGACGGACCTTTGTTGACAAAGTAATATCTCTGCTTTTGAATATGCTATCTAGGTTGGTCATAACTTTCCTTCCAAGGAGTAAGCGTCTTTTAATTTCATGGCTGCAATCACCATCTACAGTGATTTTGGAGCTCAGAAAAAAAAAGTCAGCCACTGTTTCCACTGTTCCCCCCTCTGTTTGCTATGAAGTGATGGGACTGGATGCTATGATCTTAGTTTTCTGAATGTTGAGCTTTAAGCCAACTTTTTCACTCTCTTTTTCACTTTCATCAAGAGGCTCTTTAGTTCTTCACTTTCTGCCATTAGGGTGGTGTTATCTGCATATCTGAGGTTATTGATATTTCTCCCAGCAATCTTGATTCCAGCTTGTGCTTCCTCCAGCCCAGCATTTCTCATGATGTACTCTCCATATAAGTTAAATAAGCAGGATGACCATATACATCCTTGACATACTCCTTTTCCTGTTTGGAACCAGTCTGTTGTTCCATGTCCTGTTCTAATTGTTGCTTCCTGACCTGCATACAGGTTTCTCAAGAGGCAGGTCAGGTGGTCTGGTATGCCCATCTCTTTCAGAATTTTCCACAGTTTATTGTGATCCACACAGTCAAAGGCTTTGGCATAGTCAATATTCCCAATATCATAGTTATCAGGGAAACACAAATTAAAACCCATTAAAGTTGAGATACTTTAATGGGTATCTCATACCCATACAGCTAAGATTAGGAAGACTGAGTCCCAAGTTAACAACTAAAACCATAGTAGGTAGAACAAAGAAAAGCCATAAACAATCACGACTAAGATATCAAACCATATACTGAGTACTTGCTTTACATGCCAGACACTGTTCTAAGCCCCTCTACATATATTACCTCAATTCATCCCCAAAATAACCCTCTTTGATGGGTCTTATTAACAGACCCACATTACAGATGAGGAAACTAAAACCAGGAAATATAATGCCTCCCATACCAAGTATATTTCTTGTTAGGTATACTGAATTTAATTATATATAATAAAATCCAATCTTTATAGTTGCAAAACAATATAAACTATAAACCCAACTCTCAGAAAGTTCCCTCAGCCCCTTTTGCAGTTGATCCCTCTCCCACTCTAGACTCTGGCAACAACTGGTCCATTTTCTTTTCTTACACTTTTGCCTCTCCTCAGATGGTAAAGCATCTGCCTACAATGCGGGAGACCTGGGTTCAATCCCTGGGTCGGGAAGATCTTCTGGAGAAGGAAATGGCAACCCACTCCAGTATTCTTGCCTGGAAAATCCCATGGAAGGAGGAGCCTGGTAGGCCACAGTCCATGGGGTCACAAAGAGTCGGACACAACTGAGCAAATTCACTCACTCACTCATAATGTTACACAATGAAATAATACAATATGGAACTTTTTATTATCTGACTCCTTTTACTTAGCATAAAGCTTTTGAGATTTATAGAGGTTGTTGCATTTATTAGTTGCTCATTTCTTTAAATTACTAAGTACTATTCCATTGTATGAATTAACCACCATTTCTTACGTAGTTTATATCCCGCTGATGAACAATTGAGTCATTTTCAATTTGAGGTTACAATGAATGACACTGTTATCAACATTTGCATATATGTCTTTTTGTGGACATATGTATATGCTTTAATCCCACTTGCCTATATACCTACCCTAAGAGTGAGACTGCTAGGTCTTATGGTAATTGTGTGTGTGACTATAAGAAACTGACAGGCTGCAACGCTGTACTGAATGAAGGGATGCAATGGAGGCAGGCCTGAGCCGCTGCCGTGGCCATGTAGAGCTCACCCGCCAGAAGAATACGACAAAGCTGAGTGACAGGGTTAAGGGAAAGCGCGGAGATGCCGGCTTTCACTGACAAGCAGAGGGACTCAGAGATCATGTAGCAGAAGCAGAAAAAGGCAAACAACAAGGAGGAACCCAAGTTGTGGCTTCGTGTCCAGCCCTCTTGCCCTCAACCTGTGTGCCTGGAACCAGTCCCACCACGTGGGTGTTTTCTCCTGGAGAGCTCACAGATCCCAGCATCTATGGCAGCCTTTTTGCCCTGAGTCTGCAGGGGTCCTTTTTGTGCTTTCTTCACCTCAGGTACTCTCTCTCTCCCTGGGTCACTCCTGGGGGTGACCCCTCCTCAGTGATTTTTATCCTTGTGCGGCTCACCCCAAAGTATTAAAAGTAGCTTTGTAACGCAAAAAGAAATTGACACATTATTTTCCAAAATGGCCATACTTTTTCACATTCAGAAATATATGAGATCTCCAGTTTTTCTACATCCATGTCAGCACTTGGGACGCAGTCTTCCTAATCTTAGCTATATGGGTGTGAGATACCCATTTAAGTATCTCAACTTTAATGGGTTTTAACTTGTGTTTCCCTGATAACCATGATATTGGGCATATTTTTGTGTGTTTATTCACCATTCATATATTTTCCCTGGTGAATCATGTCAATTTTTTTATCAACTAGTTTATCACCTTATTATTGAATTGGAAGAGTTCTTTATATATTCTGGATACAGATATGTTTTGGAAATATTTTCTTCCGCTTTATGACTAATCTCTTCACTGAAAGTATCTTTCAAAGAATAGAATTTTTAAATTTGAACAAGTCTGCTTATCAATGTTCTTTTATGTTTCATGTTTTTTTGTGTTCTACCTAAGATATCTTTATTTAACCCAAGGTTGCCAAAATCTTCCCTTAAATTTTCTTCTAAGTATTTTAAAGCTTTAACTCTGGTTTTTAACTCTATGTCTCAGTTAATTTTTATGGCTGGTGTAAGTACTTTGGCCACCTCATGCAAAGAGTTGACTCATTGGAAAAGACTCTGATGCTGGACGGATTGGAGGCAAGAGGAGACAGGGACGACAGAGGATGAGATGGCTGGATGGCATCACTGACTCGATGGACATGAGTCTGAGTGAACTCCGGGAGTTGGTGATGGACAGGGAGGCCTGCGTGCTGCGATTCATGGGGTCGCAAAGAGTCGGACACGACTGAGCGACTAATCTGATCTGAAGATCTTCACAACCCAGATAATCACGATGGTGTGATCACTCACCTAGAGCCAGACATCCTGGAATGTGAAGTCAAGTGGGCCTTAGAAAGCATCACTATGAATAAAGCTAATGGAGGTGATGGAATTCCAGTTGAGCTATTCCAAATCCTGAAAGATGATGCTGTGAAAGTGTTGCACTCAATTTACCAGCAAATTTGGAAAACTCAGCAGTGGCCACAGGACTGCAAAAGGTCAGTTTTCATTCCAATCCCAAAGAAAGGCAATGCCAAAGAATGCTCAAACTACTGCACAATTGCACTCATCTCACACACTAGTAAAGTAATGCTCAAAATTCTCCAAGCCAGGCTTTAGCAATACGTGAATCGTGAACTTCCAGATGCTCAAGCTGGTTTTAGAAAAGGCAGAGGAACCAGAGATCAAATTGCCAACATCCGCTGGATCATCAAAAAAGCAAGAGAGTTCCAGAAAAACATCTATTTCTGCTTTATTTTTGACTATGCCAAACAAAGCCTTTGACTGTGAGGATCACAATAAACTGTGGAAAATTCTTAAAGAGATGGGAATACCAGACCACCTGACCTGCCTCTTGAGAAACCTGTAGGCAGGTCAGGAAGCAACAGTTAGAACTGGACATGGAACAACAGACTGGTTGCATACAGGAAAAGGAGTACATCAAGGCTGTATATTGTCACTCTGCTTATTTAACTTATATGCGGAATACGTCATGAGAAACACTGGGCTGGAAGAAGCACAAGCTGGAATCAAGATTGCCAGGAGAAATATCAATAACCTCAGATACGCAGATGACACCACCCTTATGGCAGAAAGTGAAGAGGAACTAAAAAGCCTCTTGATGAAAGTGAAAGAGGAGAGTGAAAAAGTTGGCTTAAAGCTCAACATTCAGAAAATGAAGATCATGGCATCTGGTCCCATCACTTCATGGGAAATAGATGGGGAAACAGTGGAAACAGTGTCAGACTTTTTATTTTGGGGGGCTCCAAAATCACTGCAGATGGTGATTGCAGCCATGAAATTAAAAGACGCTTACTCCTTGGAAGGAAAGTTATGTCCAACCTAGATAGCATATTCAAAAGCAGAGATATTACTTTGCCAACAAAGGTCCATCTAGTCAAGGCTATGGTTTTTCCAGTGGTCTTGTATGGATGTGAGAGTTGGACTGTGAAGAAAGCTGAGTACAGAAGAATTGATGCTTTTGAACTGTGGTCCTGGAGAAGACTGCTGCAAGTCCCTTGGAGTGCAAGGAACTCCAACCAGTCCATCCTAAAGGAGACCAGTCTTGGGTGTTCATTGGAAGGACTGATGTTGAAGCTGAAACTCCAATACTTTGACTACCTCATGCGAAGAGTTGACTCATTGGAAAATACCCTGATGCTGGGAGGGATTGGGGGCAGGAGGAGAAGGGGACGACAGAGGATGCAATGGTTGGATGGCATCACCGACTCTATGCACGTGAGTTTGGGTGAACTCCGGGAGTTGGTGATCGACAGGGAGGCCTGGCGTGCTGTGATTCAAGGGGTCACAAAGAGTCAGACACAACTGAGTGACTGAACTGAAGGCAATAGTTGAGGTTCCTTTTTTGTTATACGGCTATCCAGTTATTGTTGAAAAGACTGTCCTTTCCCCCATTTCATTATCTTTAAGTATTTTATTTTTATACTATTGTAAGTGAATTGTGAATTTCAATTTCCAATTGTTTAAAGCTTATGTAGACAAAACTTCAGTTTCGAAAATAGACAAAGCCTACCAAAAAAGCAGTAGCCTATTTTTTTAAAAAAAGCAATTTTAGCAAAACTCTATTTTCCAAACTTCAACTAATCCTTTTTAAATTCATTAGAATTTTTAATTGTAAAAGTAATACATGTTAATTATGACAGGTCAAAAATAGCAAAACTGAATAAAGAAAATATTCATAATCTTTCTCCATCTCACCCTTAATCCTTTCTGAAGTAACTAGTTGTTAACATATGTTTCTTATGCTTCCACAATTCAAGCAAATAGTTTTCAGTGCCTGGGTGTGGGGGTCTGATGTCAATAGTAAGAGAAAATGCCAAATTAATTTTAAAATCTGCCCTGGAAATAAACCTGAATTTCTTAAAATTTCCTCTATTAAAAACTGCAAACATATTGCAATATAACCAAAATACAGAATAGCCACTAAATAATAGAATGCACAGTACAAATATGATGAAGCCATCCAGAGACCATTTATATAACAACTTCAGCTCTCTAATCACTGTAAAGACTTAGAGCAAAAAGTACTTTCTGACCCAATTTAGCATTCAGCATTTTGTTCTTTGGACAGCCAGTCTCTCAAACATCAGTTTTTGCTCATGGCTTATACAACCACTCTTACAAATTTGCTTCTTTCAAGCCCATAGGAGATTAGAGGCAGCAAATTAAAGGTCAGGAAAGAAAATATAGAGAGCAAGAGAAAAATAAGAGTAATATCGAAAACAGCTAAAGAGAACAAGTATAATCACTCTAAGTCATTTTACTCCGAAACCAGTTGACATATATCAATTCATAATGACTACATTCACCAGTTTGGAAATGGAAGGGACCTTGAAATTTATCTAATTCAATGTGTTTATTGACAATGAAGTAAATCAAGACCTAAAGAGATTAATTGACATGTTGCTCAACTGAGGTGGTCTGTCTCTATCGCTCTCTTACACCCTCCTCCCCCAACACACACCTACTTACTGATTAAGGTGGATTGAGAACCTTAGTCCTACTTCACTACTCTAGCAATTAAGTTTGAAATGACCCATAGAAGATTATCTTTTTTGAAGTATGTTTCTGTATCTTAAACAAGGGATCTGATTATTTGTTTTCGAAAAAGAAGCCTCCAATTTGGGCAAAATTTTAAATAGCTTTGTGTTTATCAAGAAAGACATAGGGGAGTGGTCCTAAGATGGCAAGGGAATATGACAGGGAGACCACTTTGTCCCCCACAAATTCATCAAAAGAACATTTGAACACTGAGAAAAATCCACAAAACAACTTCCGAATGCCGGCAGAGGACATCAGGCACCCAGAAAAGCAGCCCATTGTCTTCGAAAGGAGGTAGGAAAAAATATAAAAGATAAAAAGAGAGACAAAGAGGTAGGGACGAAGCTCCATCCCGGGAAGGGAGTTTTAAAAAGGAGAGAAGTTTCCAAACACCAGGAAACACCCTCACTGCCAAGTCTGTGGCGAGCCTTGGAACCACAGAGGGCAACATCCAGGAGGAAAAATTAATAAATAATTAAAACCCACAGATTATGTGCCCAACAGTAACTCCCCCAGTGGAGAAGCAGCACAGACGCCTGCATCCACCACTAGCAATCGGGGGCTGGGCAGGGAGGCACGGGTTGCATTGCTTAGAGTAAGGACCGGGCCTGAATGCCCTGAGGGCAATCTGAGGAACCTAACTTGGGCTAGCAAGCCAGACTGTGGGATAACTACCACGCTAAAAGCCCTAACCTAAGGCACCACCAGGCCCACTCACAGAACAAAGGACTGAGCAGAGCTAGCCGGCTGCAGGCCGGCCCATTCCCCTCCAGAGACAGGCAGGCGAGGGCAGCCAGGGCCAGAAGGGGGCAATCGTGGCCCCAGAGAGGCATTATCTACCAAACTGCAAGCAGGCTTCATTGCTAACCAAGACTTCTTGGGATTCTGGATGGTCAACATTCGCCTGAGAAGCTGCGCCGGTTGTACACCCAGAAAACAAAGCAGCAGGAACGGGGGAGGCAATAAATCGCAGCAACCATGCTCGCCAAACACCTGGTCACCTGAGCTGCTCGGACCTGGGAAGGGCACAAAACACAGGCCAAACCAACTCTGCACCTCTGAGGACTACCCGAGTACCTAAACCTGAGCGGCTTAGACCTGGGAGGTGCGTGCAGCGCAGGGCCGGCCTCAGACGGTTCCCGGCAGAGCAACCTAGAGCCTAAGCAGTGTAGACAGAGAAAGCATACATGCCGTGAGTAGGGGCAAACCCAGTGTGGCTGAGACACTGCGAGCACACACCAGTGTTATTTGTTTGCACTGTCCCTCCCTCCCCACAGCGCAACTGAACAAGTGAGCCTAAAAAAGTGTCCACCACCACCCCCTTGTGCCAGGGTGGAAATTAGACACTGAAGAGACCAGCAAACAGAAGAAGCTAAAACAGAGGGACCCTCCTTGGAAATGACAGGTGCAATAGATTAAAACCCTGTAGTTAGTACCAACTACATAGGAAAGGGCCTATAGATCTTGAGAAATATAAGCCAGATCAAGGAACTATCCAAAAATGAACTGACCCCACACTGCCCACAACAACACCAGAGAAAGTCCTAGATATATTTTTACTATTTTTACTATCATTCTTTAATTTTTTTTAATTTTAAGTCCTCTATTACTCCTTTAATTTTCACTTTTATACCTACTATTACTTTGCAAAAAAAAAAAAAGAGACCCTATACTTCATATATATATATATATATATATATATATTTTATAATTTTTGTGACTTTTTTCCCTCTTTTTCTTTAATATTGTATTTTTGAAAATCCAACCTCTACTCTAGATTTTTTATCTTTGCTTTTTAGTATCAATTTTGTACCTTTAAGAACCCAATCTTCAGTATCCATTTTTACTTTGGAGCGAGATTACTGGCTTGACTGCTCTCTCCCCCTTTGGACTCTCCTTTTTCTCCACCAGGTCACCTCTATCTCCTCCCTCCCCCTTCTCTTCTCTGTATAACTCTGTGAACATCTCTGAGCGGTCCAGACTGTGGAGCGCACATAAGGAAGTGATTACTCGCTAGCTTGCTCTCTCCTCTTTTGATTCCCACCTCATCTCATCCTGATCACCTCTATCTCCTTCCTCCCTCTTCTCTTCTCTATGTAACTGTGAACCTCTCTGGGTGTCTCTCACTGTGGAGAAACTTTTCATCTTTAACCTAGATGTTTTATCAATGGTGCTGTATAGATGGAGAACTCTTGCGGCCACTGTAAAAATAAGACTGAAAACCAGAAGCAGGAGGCTTAAGTCCAAATCCTGAGAACACCAGATAATTCCTGACTCCAGGGAACATTAATTGACAGGAGCTCATCAAATGCTTCCATACCTACACTGAAACCAAGCACCACCCAAGAGCCAACAAGTTCCAGAGCAAGACATACCATGCAAATTCTCCAGCAACACAAGAACATAGCCCTGAGTTTCAATATACAGGCTGCCCAAAGTCATTCCAAACCCACTGACATCTCATAATTCATTACTGGACACTTCATTGCACTCCAGAGAGAAGAAGTCCAGGCCCACCCACCAGAACATCGACACAAGCTTCCCTAACCAGGAAACCTTGATAAGTCACCTATACAACCCCACCCACAGTGAGGAAACTCCACAAGAAAGAGAACTCCACAAACTGCCAGAATACAGAAAGGCCACCCCAAACACAGCAATATAAACAAGATGAAGAGACAGAGGAATACCCAGCAGGTAAAGGAACAGGATAAATGCCCACCAAACCAAACAAAAGAGGAAGAGATAGAGAATCTACCTGATAATGAATTCCAAAAAATGATAGTGGAAATTATCCAAAATCTTGAAAACAAAATGGAATCACAGATAAATAGCCTGGAGACAAGGATTGAGAAGATCCAAGAAAGGCTTAACAAGGACATAGGAGAAGGCAATGGCACCCCACTCCAGTACTCTTGCCTGGAAAATCCCATGGATGGAGGAGCCTGGTAGGCTGCAGTCCATGGGGTCGCGAAGAGTCGGACACGACTAAGCGACTTCACTTTCACTTTTCACTTTCATGCATTGGAGAGGGAAATGGCAACCCACTCCAGTGTTCTTGCCTGGAGAATCCCAGGGACGGGGGAGCCTGGTGGGCTGCCGTCTATGGGGTCGCACAGAGTCAGACACGACTGAAGTGACTTAGCATAGCATAGAAGAAATAAAAAAGAGTCAATATATAATGAATAATGCAATAGATGATATAAAAAACACTCTGGAGGGAACAAATAGTAGCATAATGGAGGAAAAAGATAGGATTAGTGAGGTAGAAGATAGAATGGTAGAAATAAATGAAGCAGACAGGAGAAAAGAAAAACGAATAATATCATGTATGAAACGAGTTGCCAGTCCAGGTTCGATGCATGATACTGGATGCTTGGGGCTGGTGCACTGGGACGACCCAGAGGGATGGAATGGGGAGGGAGGAGGGAGGAGGGTTCAGGATGGGGAACACATGTATACCTGTGGCGGATTCATTTTGATATTTGGCAAAACTAATACAGTTATGTAAAGTTTAAAAATAAAATAAAATTTAAAAAAAAAATGAGGACAATCTCAGAGACTTCTGGGACAATGTTATATGCCCCAACATTTGAATCATAGAAGTCCCAGAAGAAGAAGACAAAAAGAAAGACCATGAGAAAATACTTGAGGAGATAATAGTTGAAAATCTCCCTAAAATGGGGAGAGAAATTATCACCCAAGTCCGAGAAACCCAGAGAGTCCCAAACAAGATAAACCCAAGGCGAAACACCCCAAGACACATATTAATCAAATTAACAAAGATCAAACACAAAGAATAAATATTAAAAGCAGCAAGGGAAAAACAACAAATAACACACAAGGGGATTCCCATAAGGATAACAGCTGAACTTTCAATAGAAACTCTTCAGGCCAGGAGGGAATGGCAGGACATACTTAAAGTGATGAAAGAAAATAACCTACAGCCCAGATTACTGTACCCAGCAAGGATCTCATTCAAATATGAAGGAGAAATCAAAAGCTTTACAAACAAGCAAAAGCTGAGAGAATTCAACACCACCAAACCAGCTCTCCAACAAATGCTAAAGGATCTTCTCTAGACAGGAAAGACAAAAAGGGTGTATAAACTCAAACCCAAAACAATAAAGTAAATGGCAACAGGATCATACTTATCAATAGTTATCTTAAACGTAAATGGGTTGAATGCCCCAACCAAAAGACAAAGACTGGCTGAATGGATACAAAAACAAGACCCCTATATATGTTGTCTACAAGAGACCCACCTCAAAACAGGGGACACATACAGACTGAAAGTGAAGGGCTGAAAAAAGATATTCCATGCAAATAGAGACCAAAAGAAAGCAGGAGTAGCAATACTCATATCAGATAAAATAGACTTTAAAACAAAGGCTGTGAAAAGAGACAAGGACACTACATAATGATCAAAGGATCAATCCAAGAAGAAGATATAACAATTATAAATATATATGCACCCAACATAGGAGCACTGCAATATGTAAGACAAATGCTAACAAGTCTGAAAGGAGAAATTAACAATAACACAATAATAGTGGGAGAATTTAATACCCCCACTCACACCTATGGATAGATCAACTAAACAGAAAATTAACAAGGAAACACAAACTTTAAATGATACAATAGACCAGTTAGACCTAATTGATATCTATAGGATATTTCACCCCAAAACAATGAATTTCACCTTTCTCTCAAGAGCACACAGAACCTTCTCCAAGATAGATCACATCCTGAACCATAAATCTAGCCTTGGTAAATTCAAAAAAATTGAAATCTTTCCAAGCATCTTTTCTGACCACAATGCAGTAAGATTAGATCTCAATTACAGGAGAAAAACTATTAAAAATTCCAACATATGGAGGCTGAACAACATGCTGCTGAGTAACCAACAAATCACAGAAGAAATAAAAAAAGAAATCAAAATATGCATAGAAATGAATGAAAATGAAAACACAACAACCCAAAACCTGTGGGACACTGTAAAAGCAGTGCTAAGGGGAAGGTTCATAGCAATACAGGTATTCCTCAAGAAACAAGAAAAAAGTCAAATAAATAACCTAACTCTAAACCAAAGCAGCTAGAAAAGGAAGAAATGAAGAACCCCAGGGTTAGTAGAAGGAAAGAAATCTTAAAAATTAGGGCAGAAATAAATGCAAGAGAAACAAAAGAGACCATAGCAAAAATCAACGAAGCCAAAAGCTGGTTCTTTGAAAGGATAAATAAAATTGACAAACCATTAGCCAGACTCATCAAGAAACAAAGGGAGAAAAATCAAATCAATAAAATTAGAAATAAAAATGAAGAGATGACAACAGACAACATAGAAATATAAAGGATCATAAGAGACTACTATCAGCAATTATATGCCAATAAAATGGACAACTTGGAAGAAATGGACAAATTCTTAGAAAAGTACAACTTTCCAAAACTGAACCAGGAAGAAATTGAAAATCTTAACAGACCTATCACAAGCACGGAAATTGAAACTGTAATCAGAAATCTTCCAGCAAACAAAGGCACAGGTCTGGACGGCTTCACAGCTGAATTCTACCAAAAATTTAGAGAAGAGCTAACACCTATCGTACTCAAACTCTTCCAGAAAATTGAAGAAGGTAAACTTCCAAACTCATTCTATGAGGCCACCATCACCCTAATACCAAAACCTGACAAAGATGCCACAAAAAAAGAAAACTACAGGCCAATATTGCTGATGAACATATATGCAGAAATCGTTAACAAAATTCTAGCAATCAGAATCCAACAGCACATTAAAAAGATTATACATCATGACCAAGTGGGCTTTATCCCAGGGACGCAAGGATTCTTCAATATCCACAAATCAATCAATGTAATACACCACATTAACAAATTGAAAAATAAAAGCCAAATGACTATCTCAGTAGATGCAGAGAAAGCCTTTGACAAAATTCAACATCCATTTATGATAAAAACTCTCCAGAAAGCAGGAATAGAACGAACATACCTCAACATAAGAAAAGCTATATATGACAAACCCACAGCAAACATTATCCTCAGTGGTGAAAAATTGAAAGCATTTCCCCTAAAGTCAGGAAGAACACAACGGTGCCCACTCTCACCATTACTATTCAACATAGTTTTGGAAGTTTTGGCCACAGCAATCAGAGCAGAAAAAGAAATAAAAGGAATCCAAATTGGAAAAGAAGAAGTAAAACTCTCACTGTTTGCAGATGACATGATCCTCTACATAGAAAACCCTCAAGACTCCACCAGAAAATTACTAGAGCTAATCAATTAATATAGAAAAGTTGCAGGATATAAAATCAACACACAGAAATCCCTTGCATTCCTATACACCAATAATGAGAAAATAGAGAAATTAAGGAAACAATTCCATTCACCATCACAAGGAAATTAATAAAATACTTAGGACTATATCTACCTAAAGAAACAAAAGACCTATATATAGAAAACTATAAAACACTGGTGAAAGAAATCAGAGAGGACACTAATAGATGGAGAAATATACCATGTTCATGGATCAGAAGAATCAATATAATGAAAATGAGTATACTACCCAAAGCAATCTATAGATTCAATGCAATCCCTATCAAGCTACCAACAGTATTCTTCACAGAGCTAGAACAAATAATTTCACAGTTTGTATAGAAATACAAAAAACCTCGAATAGCCAAAGCGATCTTGAGAAAGAAGAATGGAACTGGAGGAATCAACCTGCCTGACTTCAGACTCTACTACAAAGCCACAGTCATCAAGACAGTATGGTACTGGCACAAAGACAGAAATATAGATCAATGAAACAAAATAGAAAGCCCAGAGATAAATCCACACACCTATGGACACCTTATCTTTGACAAAGGAGGCAAGAATATACAATGGAGAAAAGACAATCTCTTTAACAAGTGGTGCTGGGAAAACTGATCAACCACTTGTAAAAGAATGAAACTAGAACATTTTTTAACACCATACACAAAAATAAACTCAAAATGGATTAAAGATCTAAACATAAGACCAGAAACAAGAAAACTCCTAGAGGAGAACATAGGCAAAACACCCTCTGACATAAGTCACAGCAGGATCCTCTATGACCCACCTCCCAGAATATTGGAAATAAAAGCAAAAATAAACAAATGGGACCTAATTAAAATTAAAAGCTTCTGCACAACAAAGGAAACTATAAGCAAGGTGAAAAGACAGCCTTCAGAATGGGAGAAAGTAATAGCAAATGAAGCAACTGACAAAGAATTAATCTCAAAAATATACAAGCAACTCCTGCAGCTCAATTCCAGAAAAATAAACGACCCAATCAAAAAATGGGCCAAAGAACTAAATAGACATTTCTCCAAAGAAGACATACAGATGGCTAACAAACACATGAAAAGATGCTCAGCATCACTCATTATCAGAGAAATGCAAATCAAAACCACAATGGAGTACCATTTCACGCCAGTCAGAATGGCTGTGATCCAAAGGTCTACAAGCAATAAAAGCTGGAGAGGGTGTGGAGAAAAGGGAACCCTCTTACACTGTTGGTGGGAATGCAAACTAGTACAGCCACTATGGAGAACAGTGTGGAGATTCCTTAAAAAACTGGAAATAGAACTGCCTTATGATCTAGCAATCCCACTGCTGGGCATACACACTGAGGAAACCAGAATTGAAAGAGACGTGTACCCCAATATTCATCGCAGCACTGTTTATAATAGCCAGGACATGGAAGCAACCTAGATGTCCATCAGCAGACGAATGGATAAGAAAGCTGTGGTACATATACACAACAGAGTATTAGTCAGCCATTAAAAAGAATACATTTGAATCAGTTCTAATGAGGTGGATGAAACCGGAGCCTATTATACAGAGTGAAGTAAGCCAGAAAGAAAAACACCAATACAGTATACTAACGCATATATATGGAATTTAGAAAGATGGCAACGGTAACCCTGTATGTGCAACAGCAGAAGAGACACAGATATATAGAACAGTCTTATGGACTCTGTGGAAGAGGGCAAGGGTGGGATGATTTGGGAGAATGGCATTGAAACATGTATAATATATGTGAAACAAATCGCCCAGTCCAGGTTCGATGCAGGATACAGGATGCTCGGGGCTGGTGCACTGGGATGACCCAGAGGGATGGTATGGGGTGGGAGGTGGGAGGGAGGTTCAGGATGGGGAACATGTGAACACCTATGGCTGATTCATGTTGATGTATGGCAAAACCAATACAATATTGTAAAGTAATTAGCCTCCAATTTAAAAAAATAAATTTATATTTAAAAAAAAAGAAAGACATATTGTTGAACATCTCATTTCGCAGCAGAGTTATGTAAATTACAAATGATGGTGTGTTTATGCCTATGTACAACTATATATGTCTGTGTATTTGTGTATGTGTGTTAGGAAGCACCCAAATTATTCAAGCTCTCAACAGTCATTTTGTGCATCTTTGCCCAAATCCACATTAGAAACATCTCACGGATAGCCTGAAATCATCCATTGTGTAAATATTTACACCACAAAAATCAGATTTTGTCACAAATCAGAACTTCTTTCCCAGAAAGCTGGTTGTGAACCATTTATCAATATACTACTTGATAAAACTATACATATATTCCTTGAAAGAAAATGTAGCCTTGACAACTACATGTCAAGTTATTGAAAGCATGCAAGGTAAAGATTCTATTTTCAGTTGTTTACTCTTGATGCTTTAAGAACTTTATTTGTTTTCACAGACATTTAAATTGGTTGGTTATTTTTAGTTTTGAGAAGAAATCAAGGTCTTTTTCTATTATTGGCATCTTACTATATAGTTAATAAGATAAGGAGGAAGAGGAAAAATATGTATTAGCTGTTCAGATTTGCCAAGCAGTACTTCGTATGACGTGAGCAGAAAACCAAGGTCCTAGTTCTATAGCTTGCTGTGTGATGAGACACACAGCATATGACAGCCATATCTCATATTCCATGTGCAGCCCTAAAGAGCTGAAAAACAATTTTTAATGTTTTTTTTATTAACTTGAGAGGTCTCATGCTATAGAAACAGAGTAAAAGTACAGTACCACATGACAAGAGCCCAGAAGTTTCAGACCTAACTTCATGAAGTATATATAATATTTACAAGTCCTATATATATTATTGCCAATTACTTTTGCTCTTACAAAATCCTTCTTAAATAAATGTGGTTCTCTTGTGAGTGACTTCAGTCATATTTTTCATGGTTAAAAGGGGGCTCTTTGACATAGTGACCAAAAGCATTGCTGGTGTATTATATGTGATAATCAGATAGTTCCCCCAGCTCTCATATATCCACCTTATAAAATGGAGTACAAGTCTTACTAAATCTTTATTAAAAGAGACCAAAGGTCAGTTGGCATAATACCAGTGAGAGTTTTAAAACTGATAATATAAAGTGGTTTGGTTTTAAAAACACCCGGACTATGTATGCAGGCACTACTCTTTTCTGAAAACAGCTTTATCAAGATGTAGTTCACATAGTGTACGTACACGTCATTCATTCCAAGTGTACAATTCCATAGCTTTTAGTTATTCACAGAGTTGTGTACTCATCACCACACTTGGCCTTAGAACATTTTTCATTACCCTCTCAAAACACTCTGCTCCTTAGTGATCACCTTCTGGTCCTCTAATCCCACTCCTAGATGGGGCAACCACTAATTAACTTTCTTATTCTATACATGTTCCTGCTGCTGCTGCTAAGTCGCTTCAGTCATGTCCGACTCTGTGCTTAGTCTGTGTATTTAATATAAGTGGAATCATACAATAGGTGGTGCACTGTGATTGGCTTCTTTCATTTAACACAAGATTTTCAAGGTTCATCCATGGTGTAGCATGTATCAGTGCTAAACTTCTTTATACAAAAGAAGAGTATTCCATTTTATAGATATATCATGTTTTGTCTATACACTCATCAGTCAATGGACATTATCTTGATTCTACTTCTTGGTTCTTATGAATAAAACTACTATGAATATTCTCTAGAAGTTTTTTGTGGACATATGTTTTCACATTTCTTTGGGCACATACTTGAGAGTAGAATTGCTGGGTCATATGATAATTGTTTAACCATTTGCAAAACTACCAGATTGTTTTCTAAAGCAGCTGCACCCCTTTACATTCCTATCTCAGCAATATTCTTTACTCAGTCTAATGCCTAGGAAAATGTATACTACAGAATCCCACTTAAACAATCCAGTCAATTAATATTTTCGTTCCTTTATTCTGCCCATTTACATGTAAGTTTCTCATGAGTGACGGTATTAATAGAATATAGGCAAGTCAGCTACCATGCAACTAGCATGACTATTCTAGTGCTTTTGGCTTGCTGGTCTTTGAAATACATGATTTTTTTGTGTTAGGTTCTTTTTTATTTAAATTAATTTATTTTAATTGGAGGCTAATTACTCTACAATATTGTTGTGGTTTTGCCATACATTTTTAAAGCAGTTCTTAAGTTACAATTAAGAAATTTTCTGGTGGTAAATTACTACAAAGTTAGATGTTACTAAGACAAACACATACAGAATGGCTACAGCTAGGCCAATGGACCTCATTTTAATGGGTTCCAGCCTAAATGCATTTAAAGGACAAAAAACACTAGTTCCCATTATTTTAGGACCACAGCCAACTAAACCTTCACAATGTTAGGCTCTTCTGATCTATTTTCAGTGAATGAATCTGAGAAGGTCATACTTTAAGAGATAGACCAATAAATCAAAAGTCACATTAAACAGAAGAATTCCTTTGATATACCAACGTTCTCTACTTCTGTTTTGGAAAATGTCAGAGCTACAGTTATGACAATGTGTTTCCGTGAAGTGGCAGCATCTCACATCATCTTGGTAGTCCGTTCAATTATTTACTTTCCCCACATACACATACCACTAATAGCAATTATTCAGGGGCAAATTATAAGAACAAATTACCAAAAAATAAATTCCAAAAAAGTCTACAGAAAAAGGGAAATTTTATTTTCTCTTGGAAAAGCCAGATTTGTCTATTCATATTTGCTTTCTTCAAATATCTCAGGGCCAAAGGGAATGGTTAGTTTACAGACAGTAAAGCTGAATCCCTAGGACTTTACTGAGGCCACTTTATAACTACAGTCGTATTCATCTGTCTTAACCTCCCTAGTAGACTGAAGCTCCGTAAGCACTTGGTTTTCTCTTCTTATAACCTTCCCAAAATGACTTGCATCCAATGAGAGTTTCATAAGTGATTTATAAATAAAATAATTGATATGGTCAAGAGGGATATGATAATACCAAAAACATAAGTCCTTTTTAGTTTGCATCAAGGGTGACATTGCTGCCCAGTTGAAAGGTGTTCTTGGTACAGGCCACCAATCCTGCGTCCGTCAGAAGCTCACCTCATGTCTCTGAAATTGTGTCACCTTCAGAGGAGGTCACCTTCACATCAGCCCCACACAGCACTGCCCAATTATGATACCGAAGCAAGATATGAGGAGCATAGGTACCACTGAATTGACAGGACACAATTTGAGTGGAATCAAAGCAAAATCTTCATGTATCATTTATTCAATTTCTTGACACCAACATAATTACATATCAAAATTTCTGGCAATGTTTCAGTGGCCAGGAATGTTTTAAAAAAAATCTCTTCCTGTTTGGAAACCTAGCTCTTACAAGAGTTGGATGAAAACAGGCCACAGAAGTACTTTTCCTAAAGCCTTAGCTTGCCATAAAGTGCCACTTTCAGTGGATTCTCTCTAATATAACCGAATCCTTGAACAATGCAGAGGGGTAAGGAATCAAACCCAATACTTATCTTCCTAATTAACTTCAGAAGCATTCTTTGTACCTGCCTTCAATATTGTTTAAACATGAATGTCCTATACAATGATTCCTACCACTTATATGATAAAGCTCCTCACGAATACATACTAATCACCATGATATGGGCCCTAGCCAAGGATGCTATCTTTACCTCTAATAGGCAGATAAATTCCCTGTTTCAGCAGTGGGTATCTGAAAGGGGCTTTCCTGGTGGCTCAGATGGTAAAGAATCCACCTGTAATGCAGGAAACCAAGGTTCAATCCTCTAGGAAGATCCTCTGGAGAAGGGAATGGCTACCCAACTCCAATATTCTTGCCTGGAGAATTCCATGGACAAAGGTCCCTGGTGGGCGATAGTCCATGTGGTCGCAAAGGGCTGGACACAACTGAGTGACTAAACACGAGACCTGAAAGGCACTTCCTACTGAGCTGCCACTGGATTACAAGAACTTTGTAATTCCCTAAGAAACACAGTAGAAATGTAAATGATAGGTAGTGAAGTGGTGAGAACATAGCCTCTGGAGTCAAGAAGATTGTATTCAAATCTCATTTCTGTCTTTTACAAATTGTATGGTCTTAATTTTAATTCCATCTGAATCTCAGTTTCTTTGTTTGTGAAATATAATTATCATCCCCTGTGTCGGGAGTGGTATTGAACAATAAATAAGCTATGCCATTAAGTACCTGGCACAAAACATATAACAGATTCAATGTCCATTCTCTTCCCTTCCCCTTCCCTGGTTATAATACTAAGGGCCATAGTTCATAAAATCAGTGTTTGCATTAAGAGGATTATACAAGGGACTGTAGCGGCTCTACAAAATCACTGACATAAATGGTTTCATTTACCCATGAAGTTGAGTGTAAACAGGAACTAAAGTAAAAACCGTAAAATCTCCTAAATCTCCCACACATTCCCCAAGTACATTTAAGTTTTCTAATCTCTTTGTAGTAAAACAAGAAAAAAGTCAAATGCCTTCCATTTATATTACTGAGAGTCCTAATGTCCCTTCACCATTAGAAACTTTGATCAAGGCTCCACATCTCCAGAATTTGTACTGCAACTACCACTCCCCTGTATATGTTGCACTGAAGATAGATTTCATGGAATTCTTTTCTATTTGAAAACAGTAAACTCTTGGAGGAGCCTTGCCCATCTTCCTCAGGTACGGTACCAGGACCTGAGTTCAACTTGAAGAAGTCTCTGCTTGCCAAAGCTTCTTTCAGTCTCCATCTTTTTTCCTCCTTTCCTCATGCCCTCTCTGTCCCTTTCTCTGGTCCAAGGGTTTCTCTAGGCACCAGGGTCCTAAGGCTCATTTTTATTACATTATCTATCTCTCCTCTTGGCCACAGCATCATCAGATGTTCTAGTATGACAGCCCAGGGTTCTCATGCTGTCGTCCTTCTCCAAAAAGACTGCTGATGGTCTTTTGTCCAGTATTTTGCACTCTTTGAGTCTTCTAGAAACCAGGATACTTGAAAGCCTGGTACAGAATAGCGAGCTAGAAATACTATTCAAAGTTGTCATGCGATACTGAATGAAGCAGTCTCTGGGGGTGGGAGAAGGTGCTTGAAAAACAGACATTAAGGAAATGCCAGCCTAAGAGGTTTTAGAACATATAACTCTCAAGGCAGATGTACGTTTCCATAATGAAGAGTATGCTATATATGATAGGGGGAGAACTAGTCACACACCAATTAAGGAGCCCAGAGGACGATCAAAATGACAAAATGAAGCATATGAAATTATGCTCTATCTTGCAAAGCATTATTAATTGCATATATTTTTAAGACATCTCATTTTTTAGGCCTAACTGCCATTGAGCTTACGGAATAATATGTAAATCATTAAATGTTTCAGATTAATTTCTATAAATATTGCTGGACTAGAGTATGTATGTAAACCCTCTAAAAACCTTGTTCCCATGACATATTCATCTATGGTATACTTGTCTGCTCACAACTTTAAAAGCATAAAGGAAGATGGTATATAACTCAGTATATATTTCATTAGCCATTAAAAATTGAGATGACTAATGGCTTGATTACATGTTAATAAATTTCCATATTTATTTAAATTTATCTAGATTAAATTTATCTAGAATTTTATATTTACTTTCTCTGCATATATTCTTAGAATATGAAATAGGAATGTAAATGAAACAATACAAATAAACACAACTATCTTTAAATGCACTAAGTCACCAAAAAGAATGTATCCAAAGTTTGCTAAGCATTTAATGCAGTTCTATTTTGATATTCAATGGTACTTATATGTAACACTGGAATGTTCTTTGATTCTGTTTTTCATAAAGGAAAAAAAATCACCTTGAACACAAGATTAAATCCTAAATTTGAAGAGACCATACACAGAGTTGCAAGTACACTACTGCTAATTTCTCATCTAAAACTACCAGCTTTTTCCATTACTCTATCTCATTCTTGCTCATCAGTTTCTTAAGTGACCAGAAGACCAAACACACAGAGAGAAAATATTCTTTTTATTTTTTGAAGGGGGAGAGTGAGCTTTTTATTCTTTAACCAAAGGGAAAAAAGAAACCCCCCAAAATCTGTTTTTATTACTATAACACATAACATAAAGCACAGGAGATATTTGAGCCCTGAACTATCTAGAAATTAGCCATATTGCTTTGTTCTTCTCTCTTTACCTTGGGATGTATGTCTTTTTCTGCTCACCCTTCTCCCATTCCACATTAATTCTCCAGCAGCTCATTACATATGGCTGTGTCAGTCAGAGCCTTCATTTCCAATAATTTCCCAACCAGAAGACATGCTTCATGTTTTAACTGGAGCATAGCTAATGATGCAGATGAAATCTGGGCCTGGTAACATTTGATCTGGCCCCAGACAAGAGAAGCAAGGTGGCATCAGCCTTCTCTGATAGAGTCTGCAGCCAAGGAGCGGCACCAGTATACAAGTGACATGCATATCACATGTATCAAAGTGGAAGCTCAATCTGTAAGGCAGTAAGACTCTCTCACATCCCAGCATGGGTGCTGGCCCTGAGCTGCAGTTCCAGTAATTGACATACTTGCCCAATGCTACAAAACAAACTCAGAAACTCTTCTCATTAGACATCCCCCTGCTTTGCGACTCTGTTATTGTAAAACCCAAACACTGAGCCCCATACCAGCGTGGCTCTGTTTTTAATTAGTTCTGATGGCATTGGGCTGTAAGCCAAAGAAAAAATGAACTTCCTGTGACTGAGGCTTGCTGCTCAGTATGTTGCTTCCTTCTAAAAGAGATTGTTTTCACAACATTTTATGAAAAGAACTACTGACAGAAATAATATAAGTTTTTACTGCTTTTGATATTTTTTTCAGGCTTATAAAAAGCACCGAAAAGTCAGAGGATTTGTAAAGTTACAATGCCATTATTTGGTCTTTTGTGTGACCCAGTTGACTTGTCTTTTGATTAAAGACATCCTACCCGATTAATTTTTTTTAATGGAGAAAACACAGGCTTCTGTTAAAATTTTAAGACCATGAATGTTTTAGTGTTTCCACTAAATTAATTCGGTGATATATTTTTTACTGCCTGGGTCACTGCTGGCATGGTGTTAGAATTGAGAGGCTGGGAAGGTCACCTTCTGAATACAAGGAAGGAAAAGGGCTGATGGGAACTTCAGACAGATAAAGAACAATTTAGATAAATGCGAAAATCTTACACAAAATGAACCTCTACTGGCCACTGATTTTTCATTCTCTATAAGCTTTTGAAAATCCTTCCCATAGGGGGAATTTCCTAATTTATGACTCTCCTCTCCAAGTTACAAGCTAGATATTTGTTTTCCAGATTCCTTTGTAATTTGTCATGACATATGACTTAGGGTCTGTCAATTAGACACATTCATACACAACTTCAAGACAGTGAAACGAGGAAGACGGGTAGCACATGGAACTTACTCTGCCACATGAAGGCATCTCATTCAAGAGCAGCAGTGGCCCAGGTTCCAGCTGTGGCACCCACACTCCCATCACTGCTAATGGCACCCCGTGCCATGCAGCGTGCACAGACAGCAGTCACAGGGTCTCCACTAAATCAGGGCAGCAGTGGGATTGGGTATGGTTTTGGGGGTGCAAAGCTTTCGAGTTTGACTCCCCCACCCTCCTGGAGATTCTGTGAGCTGGCCAATTGCCTTTAACTAATTACATCTCTACTTCCATTAGCTAGAGAGGATTTCTTTGTAAACAAATAGAATCTCCTATACAACCATTCTGGATGCTATGCGTCCAGTAAAAAAGTAATAAGATGGTACTGAGCAGTGGTTAAGAAGCCAGTCTTCGGAATTAGTCAGTCATGGTTTGTAGTCCTAGCTCTGCCCCTTCTGTGTGAACAGAAGAGCTGTGTGAACCTGGGACAATTGCTCTGAGCATTTGTTCACCTGACGAGTGAGAATGATTATTCCTTACTCATAGGTTCTTCAGAGAATTTAGTAAAATATGGTAGCTGTTATTATTATTTTATTACTGTCATCATCATCATCACTAATGGAGGCATTTAGAAGACTTCTCCAAGTCCTTTGAGGTATGGTTATAGATTTTACTTTAAATGAACAGGTGTTTACTTTCCTTGGGTGCAGGCTTAGAAGATCCCTGGATTATAGAGTTGGATGACATCAAGGATTATCCTAGTCCTCCCTGTGCCTCTCAAAGGGTAATTATCTACAGTTTTCTATAAAAGGCCAGAGAATGAGATGCCACTGATTATTTTTCACTTATAGCTTATTCAAACATACAAGTATTTGCCAAACAAACCAAAATAATTCCTGCCACATTTATGCATCTATTCCTTTTGAACACATTTAGTAGCCTGACAAAGTTCTAGACATCCTTCAAAGTCTACTGTAAACATCACCTCCTTGCTGAAGCCTTTTCCTATCTCCCTTAATCAGATAGGAACTTACTTTCTTTGAACACAGATACCATTGCCTCTAGTGGCAGTTAATACATTCGTGCTTTTGTGAAGCTTAGTTGTATGCATGATGTGACTCCCCTCGCTGGTATAAACTAAGCTCCTTAAGATGAGAATTCATCTCTGCATCTCCTATAGCCCCTAGCAAGGTGCTCTGCACATGCTATTCCTGTATATCATACTGTAATCTACACTACTACAATGCTTGCTCTCCACTGTATAAGTATACTGGAGGCTCCCTGAAAATACAGATTTTTTTTTATTCGTCCTTATACCCTCCTTGGTGCATGTAATGTGTTTGTTGAATTGAATTTAAAAGTATTAGGCTAAATTTTTTTTATATATTTCCTCCTTTTATTAGAGCTTTTTATTCCCTTTCAGTCAGTTCTTCTTTGAACCTTTAAGAGTCTACAGCATTTATATCACCCCAGCAAGACTTGAGGAAAGTAAATTCTTTGTCATCATTGCTGACCAACCTTATTATAGCTTTTACATAATCTTTGCAAACTGCTCATAAAGTATTTTCATTACACCTTATGTTTCAGGCCAGCTATTACTGTTTCCTCTCCCGAACACCCACATCTGGACAGCTGTTGTATAAAATGTGTGACACGCTGCTGTAATTCCTTCAACCTACCATGGAAAGTCATATTCATCTGTATTGGACTACATTTCCAGTCCCCCTCCAAGCTTCCAAGTCTCTCAATTAGAAGGTGGTGATGAAATATGTACTTTCTCTTGGTCTCATTTTATCCTCTTGCCCCCGTCCTTTAACCTCCTTAGAGATCCTTACAAGGATCGTCTAGATTTATTGTTATTCTTTAGTCTCCTTAAACCTCTCTCTTTTTTCCCCACCATTAAACCTATCTCTTTTTGATATCCTCCAGGACCTCACCAAAATGGTACATGAAATTTTTTTTTAAGTTTCTAGAATGAAGCCCCCTCTTTTCTTCCCTATGCAAGAGTTATTTTGTTCTACAATTTGTCAACAGAAGCTACCATGTGTCCTATCCTCAAATGTGCTCTCTTCTCTAATCCAATGCAGGATACAGTCCTAAAGAAGATGTTTGAACACTTGCACAATTGCCCCAAGTTTTGCTACTTCCAGTTTGGGAGAGCATGAATGGCAAAGAGCAGCTCAAAACTCCTTTTCCTTCCATCCATCTTTGCCCAAGAATTGGGTCCACAAGTGAATTCATCAGTCCCTGGAAACCTCATCTTGTTTTTTCCTTTGAAATGTTCTCTCTTTGGATTATTTCCTTAGTAATGTGATTGGTATAGGGGGTCTCTGGGTCTTCCCTGGTGGCTCAATGATAAAGAAATCGCCTATAATGCAGGAAACATGCATTCAATCCCTGGGTCAGAAAGAAATGGTAACTAGAGAAAGAAATGGTAACCCACTCCAGTAATCTTACCTGGAAAATACCATGGACAGAGGAGCCTGTTGGGCTACAGGCCATGGGGGTCACAAAAAAGTCTGACACTATTGAGTGACTAAACAAGAGCAACAACATAGAGAGTCTCAAGCCTGCTAACTGATACAAATACACTCGATACCCCAACCATGCCTTTTCCTGTGTGGAGACCTCTTACTGTGTCTTATTGCTTAAATGTTTTCTATTAAACAAGTGATATTAACGTTTTTTAGATGACAGATCTCTTTGAGAATTTGATGAGGGTTAGAATTATCTCGTCAGAACAAAATACATGAGAACATACATAAATGCCTGTAAATGATACCAAGGGGTAAAGTGAACTACTAAAGCCTCTCCATAGACCCCACAGATTGGAATCCCAGTTAAAAACCCTGCTGGAGTAGAAAAGGTTTTTTTTAAATAAAAGCATATTAAATTACCCACATCCCTTGAAGCAATCTAAGAGGCCACCATGAATCATATCAAGATGATAATGGGAACACAGAAGAGAAAATTCACTTTTGGGGATGAGACACACAGTGAAAGAGAGAAGTTGTATCTCTCTTTTTTTAGAATATCAAGATGTTACCTGTTGTCTTAATGTAATGCTGTAAGAAGGCCAACCATCTGAGGAGTAAATCTAATACATATTTCATCCAAGAGTTATTATTTCATTTATACTGATATAAGGCAAGCAGGATTTTGTCTGTCATCTATCTATATATCTATCCATCCATCCATTATCCTTCCATCCTTCCATCTATCCATCCATCTCTATAATGTTACCACCAAAAATTCAATTTTTGCTCCAAAAACTGTTATCAATTTAGAGATTGTCACCCAAAATCATCTGCCCTATTTATTATTTCAAGTTGAAAAATAATAAATACTAGATATGTCTCAAAAAAGCAAAAAAAAATTAGCAAGGTTTTTAAAAAGTGTAACCTTCTTAAACATTTTTATACAGGGAAATTCACAAGCAGCCATTTCTGTTTAGTTGCTAAGTAACAACCTTTTGAAGACAAGGTAAAATATTATCTAGTAAGCCATCATGAGGGCTTTCCCAGTGGCTCAGTGGTAAAGAACCTGCCAGCCAATGCAGGAGACACATGAGACACTGGTTCAATCCCTGAGTTGGGAAGATCCCCTGGGGCAGGAAATTACAACCCACTCCAGTTTCTTGCCTGGAAAATTCCATGGCCACAGGAGCCTGGCGGGCTATGGCTCATAGGGTCACAAAGAGTTGGACACAACTGAAGTGATGTAATATGCACACAAGCCATCATGAGGAGGAGTACTGCCTACTTTGGCTTCATTCTTCCCCACAAAGGGACTAGCATTCACTTGCCATCTGTCCCCTTCTTTTTGGGTTTGTTGTTGTTGTTGAGTCTAATATCTATTCATCTCTTTTTGGCTGAGCTGGGTCTTCAATGCTTCTGGCGGGCTTTCTCTAGCTGCGTTGAGCGGGGGCTACCCTGCATTGCAATGTACAGGCTTCTCCTTGTGGTAGTTTCTTTTGTTGCAGAGCACAGGCTCTAGGCAGGTGGGCTTCAGTAGTTGCAGTACCTGGGCTGAGTAGTTGTGGTACATGGACTTAGTTGCTCTGAAGTTTGTGGAATCTTCCTGGATCAGGTATCAAACCCACGTCCCCTGCACTGGCAGGCAGATTCTTATCCACTGTACCACTAAGGAAGTACAATCTGTCCCCTTTTAAACATGTTAGTATAGCCTTGCCTAGAGATGCTGGTATGTGTGATAATTTTATGGATATTAGAAATTTTACTTGTAAATTTCCCTGGGTAGCCAATCCTCCACAAGAATTGCCACATTATTCCAACTGGGTCATCAGACTCAAATACATCAAGTAAGCCCGCAAAAACAATCAGACCCTCTCTGACCTATACCCTCTCCCAATACTCCTCAGACCTTACCTCCTGCTGTCCCTCCCTTGGACAAGCCAATCCATGTTTTACTGTCACTACATTAGACTCCTTCTTGGAATTCATTTGCTGTTCTCTCTGCCAGAAATACTATTTCCTTACTTCCTTCAGATCTTTGCTCAAATGTCACCTTCTCACTGAGGCCTTCTCTGATTTATTTTTCTCAATAACACTTGTCAACAGTCTAACATACCACACATTTTACTTACATTTTCATTTATCCCCTACCCCATCCTGACTTACCTAGATAGAATGTAAGCTCTATCAAAACATATAAAAATCTGTATATATTTTGCCCCCACTTTTGCACTGCTATATACTCAGACTTACAACAGTATCTGACATATAATTGATTCTCAGTAAAAACCCTCATAATTATGGCATCTCATACCAATGGTAACTTTTACTCAATGTTGGATACAGATGGAAACTAAGACTTTCTCCCAGTTTGAAATATTATTCTCAAATGTATATATACAGTTATTTTTAAATAACTGAAATACACTGAACATGCAACAAATGTCTCAAACTAAATAAAAGTAGCAAGGCAGGAGGACACAGTGGATGGTGGGTCAAAGTCCTTTTTCTAACATACTGATTCTCCAGACCACAAAAGTTATATAGTATGGAATTTAGGTTAGTAGACTGAGTGAAATAACTAATGGGTTCTCATTCCTATGGGGTTAAATTAGATCAGGATGCACTCCATATTGCAATGCCCACAGAGCAGGTAGGAGGATTTTGCCAATGCCCATGCTGGGTCACCACTCTCCCAATCATGATAGAGTTATCAATCACTAAAGGAAAATCACAAAGTCCCTTTGTCCAGATCAACAGTTTGAATAGAAGACACAGGTTAGACAAAGTTCTACCAATGAGAAAACTCTGTCAAGGAGTGGAAGGAACTCAAGAATGGACTAATCTGGTCCATGGCACCTTGCAACAGAGTAGCTAAGACCTAATGTTAAGATAGAAGTACACGTAGCTCTAGAGTTTCCAAAACATTGCAGCCATGAATCATGTTTGGCCTGGTGGTGAAAGGTATAGGACTAAAAGTTGCTGCCTCAACTTCTGGCAAATCTCAAAGAAATGCAGTAGTTGCAGCAGAGGTGGAGCAAACAGCTGCAGAATCAAAGCACTTGCTCATCTAAAGCATGTCAAACGACACTTAACAAAAGACCCAAAAGTATCTGCCAATTGTGCCGTTATCACAGCTCAGATTCACTAACTAGGACACTAGGGATGCGCCTCAGTATGTCACTGACCGCACAGCCCCAGAACCCAAAGGGTATGAGGTAACTCATGCCTCTGTCAGATCCAACCAACCACACTGCCTGGATATGTTAAAGTTCAGCCAACCCAGTCACAGCACTGTCAGTTTTGGCGCTTTGGCTGTCAGAGCATGCTCATTTCCACCAATGAATTCAAATCCAGCAATAAGAGTCTGATCAGCACTAGACACTAAACCACCAGGTACATCTCTATAACCTTCGAGATGGCACAGAAAAGATCATGAATGGATACTACTGGCTGCCCACATGCTTTCATTTCCACAGTGAGAGAAGTGTGTCCAGGTAGCCCAAGAGAAAAGACATCAGACTGATATGTGGTTTTGTCAAAGAAGAAATGTGATCCCTAGTCTAGGGCCCTCAGAAATTTACAGTCTGTCTTTGTTCCACATTATGTTTTCCAGATCTGTGCCAAGTACTTAGTAGGCTGCATCCAAGTCAATTACCATCTCTGATTATGATTAAATAGACCCAAAGCACTGATTAAGGTCTCTTCCTATGTTGCCCACCAAGCTTGCTGAGTTTCTCTTGTCAATATTCTCATTTACCTTTCATGGTTCCATCCTAATTGGACATCATTTAGATTCAATAATGATTCTTCATATGGTGGTGATCTTTGCCCAAGTAATATAAACAAAAATATATTCCACTAGAAAAAAGAGAGGGAGTATGTGGGTATTTGAAACCTAAGGATACCTCTGAATTCTACAATCCCAGAATGAGCTGATCAGATGAAGTTCATAAAAATCAAGTAGCAGTCTCCCTTAATAATGTATTTTACTATTTATAAGAAAAATCAAATCATTTGCATTTTTTTCAGCAAATGATCTGCATACTGCCATTCTGTAGACACATGGCAGTAGTTAGGCATTATATCTGTTCCAGTCTAATATCTGAAGTTAGACTTTGTATCTGTTCCAGTGAGTTCAGCTAAATCATGATAACAAGCATAGTTATTGGGCTAAAAGACATTAACAGCCACAGTGTTTCATTTCCATCAGGGGATAAAAACTGTTCTATTTTTACTTCTAATAGATGAGAATTTAACTATAATAAAACTGGTAAGGAATATTTCTAAATGATAATGCTAATAGTAAACATGACATATAAATAATTATTCTAGAATAAATTTAAAAAGAGATATATAAAATGTCATTTTCTTCCTAGAACCAAAAATTATAAACCATAATGTAGCTTTTAAAATGAATTCAGGTGAAGAATCAAGACAATAATTAAGCCAGTTCTCCAGATTATTAGGAGGTCAAATCAACTCTGTTCCTAGTCACAATACTTGGATCGGTTAAAAGTCGACCTTTGCTTTGATTTCAGTTCAAAACTTTTATCATTCACATGTGACAGGAAAAGGTACTAATCCATGAATTATATAGAACTTCTCACCAATAAATGTATATACCAGTATCAAGTAAAACTTGGATTCATACACTTACTATCATTTAAGTAAATCACTATTGGTCACATAAGATCACCAACATTCACTTATAGGCCAAAAGCAAATCAATCTTATTTTGCTGTTGAATTAAATGAAAAAGCAATAACATTCTATTTGTCATGTGGTTCCTTATGTCATAAACCACTATCTTGATATATTTATTGTAATAAGAATTTGGGAATTTTTTTTGGTCTGGAATGGCCAATGATTTTTTTTCTCTGTTTTTGGGACCTGCTTACTTTGTTCAATCTCAGACACTGAGACTGTGTAATTATTCAGAGTATCTTCCTGTAAATCCAGGTAGACCCCAAATGATTCCATATTGTTTTAGCATGGATACAAAATGCTTTCATTCTTATACATTTTTCATATGGAACAATTAAATTTAGAGATGACTAATCAGAGTCTACATGGACCAGAGTGTGCAGAAGTCAACTGAAACTAGCACTGTGTGCTGAGAATGAATCGAATTCAGTTTGGAGATGAAAGAATTGACTATGGTTCTGCCCTACCTATTTTCTGACTTTGTGAAAAAAAAAAAACTTAAGTGATTGATGGAAATCAAGTATATTGAGCTGCAGTTGATACACTGATAGGGTGAGACAGGAATCTTCGCAGACAAATAAGTAATCTACAGAGAAAATGAGACCATTAAAGTGAAAGGCAGGGTTTGTTTTAATTATTTGCATGATTAATTTTTAACTTCTGTGCACTTTAATTTTTGTGTAGAAACCTAGCTTTAGGCTGGGTTCGAATGATTTCTTCAAAAGTATGACTGTGGCAATGTGGATTCACATTTAGGGGCTATCTTAACAAACAATTAAGGTCAGAAAACCAACCAATCAACAAAGATTGAGGTACACCGTGTGCTTACTCCCTACTGGGGGGTACACAGAGAAACTCAAAAATACAGAACATTGTCTCATCCTTCAAGTATGCAAAAACTAACTAGGGACCAGGAGCTAAGCTGCTTTTTAGGGGGCTGGGGGTGGGGGTTGGTGGCAAGAATACTGGAGTGGGTTGCCATTTCCTTCTCCAGGAGATCTTCCCCACCCAGGGATTGAACCCAGGTCTCCCGCATTGTAGGCAGACACTTTACCATCTGAACCACCAGGGAAGTTAGCAAATTTGGAAAACTCAGCAGTGGCCACAGGACTGCAAAAGGTCAGTTTTCATTCCAATCCCAAAGAAAGGCAATGCCAAAGAATGCTCAAACTACTGCACAATTGCACTCATCTCACACACTAGTAAAGTAATGCTCAAAATTCTCCAAGCCAGGCTTCAGCAATACATGAACCATGAACTTCCATATGTTCAAGCTGGTTTTAGAAAAGACAGAGGAACCAGAGGTCAAATTGCCAACATCCTCTGGACCATAGAAAAAGCAAGAGAGTTCCAGAAAAACATCTATTTCTGCTTTATGGACTATGCCAAAGCCTTTGACTGTGTGAATCACAATAAACTGTGGAAAATTCTGAAAGAGATGGGAATACCAGACCACCTGACCTGCCTCTTGAGAAACCTCTATGCAGGTTAGGAAGCAACAGTTAGAACTGGACATGGAACAACAGACTGGTTCCAAATAGGAAAAGGAGTACATCAAAGCTATTTATTTCCACCCTCCTTATTTAACTTATATGCAGAGTACATCATGAGAAACACTGGGCTGGAAGAAGCACAAGCTGGAATCAAGATTGCTGGGAGAAATATCAATAACCTCAGATATGCAGATAACACTACCCTTATGGCAGAAAGTGAAGAGGAACTAAAAAGCCTCTTGATGAAAGTGTAAGAGGAGAGTGAAAAAGTTGGCTTAAAGCTCAACATTCAGAAAACGAAGATCATGGCATCTGGTCCCATCACTTCATGGGAAGTAGATGGGGAACCAGTGGAAACAGTGTCAGTGTTATTTTTCTGGGCTCCAAAATCACTGCAGATGGTGATTGCAGCCATGAAATTAAAAGATGCTTACTCCTTGGAAATAAAGTTATGACCAACCTGGATAGCATATTGAAAAGCAGAGACATTACTTTGCCAACAAAGGTCCATCTAGTCAAGGCTGTGGTTTTTCCAGTAGTCATGTATAGATGTGAGTGTAGGACTGTGAAGAAAGCTGAGCACTGAAGAATTGGTGCTTTTGAACTGTGGTGTTGGAGAAGACTCTTGAGAGTCACTTGGACTGCAAGGAGATCCAACCAGTCCATTCTAAAGGAGATCAGTCCTGGGTGTTCTCTGGAAGGAATGATGCTAAAGCTGAAACTCCAGTACTTTGGCCACCTCATGCGAAGTGTTGTCTCATTGGAAAAGACTCTTATGCTGGAAGGGATTGGGGGCAGGAGAAGGGGACGACAGAGGATAAGATGTATGGCAGGTGATGCCAGGCTGGATGGCATCACCGACTCGATGGACGTGAGTTTGAGTGAACTCCGGGAGTTGGTGATGGACAACGAGGCCTGGCATGCTGCAGTTCATGGGGTCGCAAAGAGTCGGATACGACTGAGTGACTGAACTGAACTGAGTAAGGAGCTAAGAGAAAAAGAGAGGCAGTGTCACAGGATAAAGCAATCAGGTCCTCAGCCAAACACAGGGGTTTGGATTCCAACTCTGCCCTGCAACCTCTAATGCCTTGGATTGATAACCCATTTGTGTACTTGTATCTCAATGGCATGAAAACAGGATCTACCTCTCAGGGGGTCTATATGGATTAAAAGATTGAGTCAAAAAAGGTGTATAGTCTGTAGCTGTGGAATAATCGAACAAATTAGTAAAATTTTGTGCACAGTTTTTAAAGTACAGTAGCCAAAGATATAAGAAGCCTGACTTCTAGCTCAGTCTCTTTTATTATTAGTTCCTTGTGGTAGGTTGAACCAGTTACAGATTTTGTGGATTTCAAACTCCTCCTGCTTAAAAAAAAAAAAAAATGGTTTAAGCTAAATGATCCCAAAACAATACTATAGCGTGGTTCCATAAAAACTTATAATTTACACATTTTTCAATGAATAGAGAAAATAGGGATCCGTGAGGACTAGAGTGATGGAAGTTATATTCAGGAAGTAAAGGTGACCTACCTGAGGAAGTTGGGGAGAAGTGAATCAGTGGAGAAGGGGTAGAAAAACTGAGAAGACACTGAGAAGGAAAGGAGTGGGGCACATTAGAGGAGCTGAAAAGAGGAACTTTTGATGTACTTGGAAGCTTCACACAAGGGAGCAGGAGGAAGTAGTTTTTACATGAAAGACGCAGCCTATGTGTATAGAGGTTAAAAGAAAGGCAAAGGAGTTCCCTTGCAAACCCATAAGAACTCAGATTTCCTAAATACTTTTTGAAAAAAGAAATGATAATGTGGAAGCAGCGATTAAGGAAGATTAATTTGGTAAAGTTATGCACGATGAAGTGGAGGAAGTGAAGATAATGAATTCAATTATTCTTTCCAAAACTGACTATTAATACTGCTCAGAAATAAATGGAATGGCTGTTCAGGTCACCTCAGAACAAGTTTCATTAGTCTATGGCTAAAATTCAGATTTTGGCCATATGTAATATTTTTCCTGTGTCATACTGCTAGCTAAGCAATTCATAAAATCTTGTGATGTTTAAAAATTAAATACAGCTATATGTGTATTTTAATTTGTTTTTAGATCAAGCTACCCACTCCAGTATTCTTGCTTGGAGAATTCAATTCCATGGACAGAGGAGCCTGGAGGGCTACAGTCCATGGGGTTGCAATGGAACGATTAACAGTTACTAACACTTTAGATCAAGCACCGCATAGTAGATACAAGCAACATGTAAAAATACTATCGATTGTCTATATTTGTGTCCCCAAAAATAAATGCAGTGTGGATTAAATTAAAATCTTATAGATTTATAGAACCTGAGATCTCTGGATAATCTCATTTTTGCTACATGATATTCAAGCATGTATAATGAAATCATCTTGAAACATTTTTAAATTGTCAGCATAGGAGAATAAAAAGGCAGATGTCAGAGATCAAAAAACCCAGTGTTCAACTATGCTCACTTGTGTTTCTATTCACTTCATGTTAACATAGTAAGATTTAACATTTCCCCAGAAAACTTAGACTATCTTAGTAATAGAACCAAATCATTCATTTGCCCTTGGTGACTTAGAAAAAGAAGTTTGAGCAGTTTTCAGCAATGTGGTCATCCTCCAATTGTCATATTTTGAGAACAGAATGAATAAATTTGTAGACATAGGACTAACTGAATACAATTCAATAAATATTTTTATACACTAGCATGAGCAAAGGGAAGTGATGAGGGAGAGGAAAAAATACATAGACACATAACCAAAAGAAGACAAGCAATAGAAAATAAGCACAGAAAAAGGTGTCCAATATCATTATTAATTAGGAAAATACACCATAATGAGGCATGTTACCCATCTATTAGAGTAACTAAATTTTTTTTAAAAAATTGATTATACTCAGTTTTAGCAAATAAATAAAGGAACTGGAACTCATATATATAAGATGTAAATATAAAATAATCACAACCACTTAGGAAAACATTTTAGCAGTTTGTTAAAAACTTAAACATACACCTACTCTATAATCCAACTATTTTAAGAATTTATCCAAGAGAAATGAAAGCACATGTCCATATAAACACTTGTACATGATAGCAACTTTGTAACAGTCTAAGACTCGGATGCTGGGAGGGATTGGGGGCAGGAGGAGAAGGGGACAACAGAGGATGAGATGGCTGGATGGCATCTCCGACTCGATGGATGTGAGTTTGAGTGAACTCCGGGAGTTGGTGATGGACAGGGAGGCCGGGCGTACTGCAATTCATAGGGTCGCAAAGAGTCGGACACGACTGAGCGACTGAACTGAACTGAAACTTAAAACAACCAAATACCCATCAAGAGGTGAAGGGATAAAGTAACTGCGGCATATCCAAACAGTGGGCTCAGCAGTTAAAAATAATGACCAATATTGGTACACACTATGGGGTCGCACAGAGTCGGACACAACTGGGGCGACTCAGCAGCAGCAGCAGCAACATGAATGACTCTCAATTATGCTAAATGAAAAAAAAAAAAGCCAGACAAAAATGAGTACATACTGTATGACTCCATTCATATAATTTTTTTTTAGAAATACAAAGTAATCTGCTGCTCCTAAGTCGATTCAGTCGTGTCCGACTCTGTGCAACCCCATAGACAGCCGCCCACCAGGCTCCCCCGTCCCTGGAATTCTCCAGGCAAGAACACTGGAGTGGGTTGCCTTTTCCTTCTCCAGTGCAGGAAAGTGAAAAGTGAAAGTGAAGTCGCTCAGTCGTGTCCCACTGTTAGCGACCCCATGGTCTGCAGCCTACCAGGCTCCTCCATCCATGGGATTTTCCAGGCAAGAGTACTGGAGTGGCGTTCCATTGCCTTCTCCAACAAAGTAACCTATAGTGAGACAAATGTGGTTTCCTGGGTAGGTCGGAATAGAGAAGGGTGAGAAAGAGAGGATACAAAAGAACACATGGTAACTTTTGGAAGTGATAACTGATTTCATTATCTTGTTTGGGGCAATGGTTTCATGAGTATCTCTATGTGTCAAAATTTACTGAATTGTACAATTTAAATATGTGCAGTTTACTGTCTGTCAATTATATCTCATTAATGCTGCCTTTTGACTTCAAATGCCATTCTGTTTTCCACTATCCCTCAATAGCTGCCATGCAGGTATACAATTCAATAAGTGTTTACTGACCCTTCTATTCACCTGATCCTGAAACTGGCATTAAGAATACAAAAAAGAAAAAACTGTGAGCTGCTAGAAATTTTATTTCAAAATAAATTTACATGTAAATCACATGGTAAGCATTGCTACACCCTTATTATCTGGTTCTACTCTGTGTCCCTGCCCTTGTTTCCCTTTAATGCTCTAATTAGGTTTCCTATATTCTTGGATACTTTTTGAATCCTCTCTAAATGAGGATGAGATATAAATAAATATAATTATATAAATGACTAACATCATATTTGCCCTCAAGGAATTTGCAGCAAAGGATAGTCAGTCCTTGACTTCGGGTACCGCACAGCCTCATGGAGAGGGGACATATGGATACTAACATTATGCTATAAGATTTGATTTCTGAATACCATAAAAGTGTTAATACATTTAAAATATATACAAGTTTTACAAGAAGGAGAACTGGAAAGGGAATGTTTAATCCTGGTAAGGCCAAAAGGAGTTCACAGAGAAGAGAAAGCTTTCAATTGGGCTTTGAAGGCTATGTTGGTTTTTAATGGGCAGAAGTGGAAGAAGAACACTCTAGGCAGAGAAACATCATAAACAAAGGAGTGAGTGTGAGAAAGGTCACCACATATTCTTCGGCTAAAGAGTAGTCTAATGAGATGAGACAGACACCCAAAACTGACCCCAGCTGATTGGTATTTGGCGAATTATTTAACCTCCCCAAGTTCCAGTGCCCTCAACTCTGAAGTGGGAATAATTACACTATTATATCCACCTAAAGAGACTCTTAAAAGGCTAAAAGAGAAATAATGAACATAAAACACTCAGCACTCTGCTTGGCATATGTCAGATGCTTACAAAACCAGCAGCATTCACTATTAGTATGAGGCTGGAGTCCAGAGGAGAAGGGGGAAAGAGAAAATTTTATCTCGTTCATATTTTTACAGTGACAAGTTGTTACCCCAAGTAGCTTCATGAAGACATACATTCAATTAGTACAATGACATCATTCTTTCTAAAATAAATTTCTGATTTCACCTGGTCAGCTAAAAAATTATTTAAAATGTGGGGGGCAGGGAGGGGAAGCACAGATGGCAATTTCATGCTTGATCATTCAGTCCTTCTCATTCAAGTTGAAAAAATAAAACAGACTTTATGGATTCTTCCTTCAGCCATGTGTCTTTGGCTGCTAAAAAAAAAAAAAAAAAAAAATAAGATAATAGTCTCGTCAGAATTTAAAATTTCATCATTTTAAAGAATTCTTTTCTAGGTTACTTAGAAATCATATTCCTGAAAAAGATTATCTGGTTGAAAGGTCACATTTTCAGGCCAATAATACAATAAACGAAAATGTCTTGAACCAACCAACCATTTGCAACTTGCCACGACAAAACTTTGTGATTTCATTCACAGAAGTCTCAGAGAAGATGACCATACTCCCAAAACCAATTAAACATACAATTGTTGAAAATTAAACATACAATGAAAACGGCCACAACAAAAACTTAACAGACAGTCATCTGTTCAGTATGATGAGTTACAATCCAGCCTGAAAGCAAGGAGATTGAGTGGACTGAAAAAAACTAATGGATGTATTTGCTCAGGGAAGGCTAACTATATACCTAGTAAGGCACTGGTATGCTGTTAAATATTTACATGTTTACAGTCTTAGAAGTTACTGTAACCATATTAATGTATCTTTGCCTCCATTTTTTTCATCCCAGTTCTATCCCTACATTTCTTCTATTCCTTGCCCATATGATCTCTGGAAGCCCTGCTGATCAAATATTTTAGGAGAGACCAGAGACCAGTCAGTTCTAGCAGAGGCAAGTTTTTCTTAAGAGAACAATGATATAAATCCTTTTAATACTTGTAAAAAAAGCACTTGATATTTGAGAAATTAATAGATGGACTTGAAAACTTGGAGATATTAAGAAGGAAATAAACATGTAAGAAGGTGTGTTAATAATCTAGGAAACTGATTATCAAGATCAGCTTTAAAATACCCAGAACAGCCCATGAGAAAATAAGGAAATCATTCTAAACCCAAGTAAAGACCTTCTTTTCAATGGTATTTGTTTTCCAAAATGAAACATTGATAGAGATAGACACAGATATAGATACATACACAGACAAAAGGTTTTTTTTAATTTACTCTCCCAGAAGTTTATGAAATCTCTCTGGGACTTCTCATATTGGCAGATAAGCTGAGAGCTCGAAAAACTTAGTGAGCTGAAGAAAATTGATATACACCCTTTAATATACAGGATCTTTATTTCACTAAAAAAGGATAAGGTGAGTGAGATGTTGGTTCCATTCAAAAATAAATAAAAACACAAGCAAACATATGTTTCCCCTAAGAGAGTTGGGGTAAAGCAGAAGGATCAAAAATTTTTTTATTTCATTAAATAATACTTAGCAATTAATATGTACCATTCATAGTTACAGGCATTTTATAAATACTATCATTTAACCTTTGAGGCTTCCCTAGTGGTCTAGTGGTTAAGAATCTGCCTGCCAATGCAGGGGACACAGATTTGATCCCTGGTTCAGGAAGATCACACATGCTGTGGAGCAACTAAGCCCATGCACCACAACCACTGATCCAGCATTTTAGAGCCTGCGAGCCGCCTACTAAGCTCACATGCCACAACTGCTGAAGCCCACGTGCTTAGAGCCCCTGCTCGGCAACGAGAGAAGCCTCAGCAATGAGAAACCCAAGAACCATAACAAAGAGTAGCTGCCACTCACCACTGCTAGAGAAAGCCGGTACACAGCAGCGAAGACCCAGCACAGCCAAAAATAAAGGAATAAACAAATCTTTAAAAAATTAATTAATCTTTAAGAAAACCCAAGATTAAGATTCTGCCAGTGTATCCAACTAACTGAGAAAACTGAGATACAGATGTGTTACAAGACTTACCCAAGCTCATACAGCTACTAAGTGGCAGATCTGAGCTTTGTATCCACACTGCTTGGCTCCAATATCCACCCTTGTAATCACTACCTTGCAACTTTTATTCTTGGAGGAGCTTCTCTTTGGAGATGAATTTAATCTGTGACCATTTCTGGTTTTCCTACAGAGCCCTAAGAGAAATTTTACTTGTGTGGCAGAGACCATTCTATAGGCAAGAGTAGTATTTTACTGGAGAATTTCCCTAGAAACCAGTTTAACATGCCTTTTTAACTGCTAATTCCTTCAGAATGACTGAGGAGTTAATATCCCACACTTCTCTTTAAAAAAAGATAGGTGATGAGCTTCAAATATATGATTTCATCAATTTTACAGGGAATTCTTTGGTTGTCCATTGATTAGGACTCAGGGCTTTCACTGTCTTAGACATGGGTTCGATCCTTGGTCAGGGAACTAAGTTTTCACAAGCAAGCCATCAAACAAACAAACAAACAAACATTTCTGGGAGCCAAGAGATAGATGGAAATAGAGACACAAGGGTAGGCTGTTCAAGAACTTCAGGACACACAGATCCCTTTACAGACAGATCCTAGAAAGGGCAATATGACCTCAGAGTAACTGAGTGAACACGGAAGTCAGTGTCTTCTTTTCTTCATCAATCCTATTCCAAGAAAGGAACCCTGGTACAGTTTATGATTTTTTGCACAAGAGATGTCCTGTGGCAGAAGAATCATCTGTAACAAGGACATGACAGCAACAAAGAAGAAAAAGAAGCTTTCTCAAAGAAAGCAGGCCCAGACATCACAATGACTAACTGGACTAGGTAGTGTTGAATGTAATTGGCTCCTTCTTCATAAAGATCATAAGGCATCCTCGAAATGACTGCCCTATTTAGTTTTTCCATAATAGATTAGAAAATATGACTCCAAAACCCAGAAAGACTTGGTCCCTAATTTCTCAGGTTTCTTCTTGAATAGATTTTAAGCTTTCTAGAAGGTATTAACAGCACTTGAGAATTCCCCAAAGTGGTTTCTTTCTTTCCTATCTTTTAATGCAAAAGAACAACATAAGAGAAACTGTGTGTTTGGGCGCATGTCTGTAGATTTACATTGTCATCCTCACTCTTAAAACATCAAAAATAAACTGACCACTAAAAACAAAAGCCAAGCAAAATTGGGCACATGAGGTTCCATCAAGTACCATCACATTTTGGGGTGAAGGTGAAGGTTAGCAGTCCCTCCTGATTGCTTATCTTTGCATGAATACTCCTATCTGAATAAGAGGATAGTGCTTACTCAGGATACCACTTCAGATGCTAGCATTGAGGTATCTACATAAACCTTGAGTCAAAGTTGTTGCCTTAGGCTTACTATTCCTAATTGTACTGTTTCATTGCTCTGCTTGGCTCAGTAAGCTGATGCATTAATTGTGTAACAGAATAGAAAAGGAAATATAAAAACATGTTAGTTTAAGCAGTGGCTTCTTAGCTTCCTTCTATGAACATCTCCAGGGCTAGAGGTCAGCTGAAATGAGTGACAAATTTAACCAGATATCCAGTGAGTGGGGGGAAGGCTTTCTCCCAGTTTCAGTCATCCAGCTTTGGTCATTACATAGCAAAAACTGCAATGTGGTAACCCTTTTTAGGTTTCTAGTCACATTAGGGCCTTCATTTCACTTTGATATCTAAATCTAAATCACTTATAGATTTAGTTGGACGGAGGAGCCTGGTGGGCTACAATCCATGGGGTCGTGAAGAGTTGGACACGACTGAGCGACTTCACTTTCACTTTCACTTTCATGCACTGGAGAAGGAAATGGCAACCCACTCCAGTGTTCTTGCCTGGAGAATCCCAGGGACGGGGGAGCCTGGTGGGCTGCCGTCTCTGGGGTCGCACAGAGTCGGACACAACTGACGCGACTTAGCAGCAGCAGCAGCATTCAAAAGTTTGGAAACTGTCAAACTACCCAGTGAGAAGTCTCAGAATAAACTGAATCCCATATTTTCAGGATAAAACTGGTAACTTCCTAAAAAACCAACAAGGTTCTTGAGGAGTTGCAGCAACAGTATGTGGGCTCAGCCTTCCAGTGTTCAGGCAGTTATAGACATACAGGGATGGTGACGGTAACAGCGGCAATGATAGGCTTCTGGATCCTCGGTTTCAGTGAGTTTATTGACTTCTGATTCACCTGGCAGCCTCTTGAATCCCTACATTTGTAAGTGTGGCAAAGGCAACAGCTCTCCTGGCACGCCAGTTTGGTAGCCTTATTCTTAGAGGCTTTATAGGAGGTCCAGCCTATGCTTGCTTTCTAGCCCTTCCAACAACTTTAAGCATGTAACTAACCTGAATTAAATATATTACTATTTAAAATATCCAAAATGGTTTTGGTTTAAAGCATTAAATCCTAGTGGATGCCAACCTCAAAATAACCCTGTGGGGTTCTATTATACTCTTTTACATATGACAAAACTGAAGAACTTAAAAGTTAAGTCAAAAATGATATGAAAAGATGAGCTACAGACCAGTAAGAAATATCTTCAAAATACATGCATGATAAATGAGGTGTATCCAAAATATGCAAAGAACCTTTAAAACTCAATAATAAGAAAACAAACCACTCAAATAAAATGTGGGGAAAATACTGGAGCACACACCTCCCCAAAGAAGATATACCGATAGCAAATGAGTTTACAAAAAAATGTTCAAGAATATATGTCATCAGGGAATTACAAAATAAAACAGAGGTGAGATACTACTATACACATATTAGAATAACTAAAATCCAAAATGGCTCATGGGTTTAGGGATATGATTCTTGCTTAGGGTGTGAGAAGTTCCAGGTTCATATCCTAGACAAGCCCAGCTTTTGTGGGCTTCCCTGGTAGCTCAGACAGTAAAGAATCGGCCTGCAATGCAATAGACCTGGGTCCATTCCCTGGGTTGGGAAGATCCCCTGGAAAAGCAAATGGCAACCCACTCCAGTATTCTTGCCTGGAGAATTCCATGGGTAGAGGAGCCTGGTGGGCTATTGTACATGGGCTCACAGAGTCAGACTAAGATTTATTTACTTAAAATCCAAATACTGGCAACACGAAATGCTGTAAGGATGCAGAACAACATGAACTCTCATTCACTGCTGGAGGGAATGCAAAATGGTACAGCCACTTTAATTTTTTATATATTTATTTATTTATTGTGCTGCATTGGATCTTAATTGTAGCACGCATGGTTTTTAGTTGTGGCATGTGGGATCTAGTCCCCTAACCAGGGATCAAACTCAGACCCCCTATATTGGGAGCATGGAGTCTTAGCCACTGGACCACCAAGGAAGTCCTGTACAGCCACTTTAAAAGACAGTATTGTGTTTCTAACAAAACTAAACATACTCTTACCATCTGATCCAGCAATCCATGCTCTGGATACTTACCCAAAGTTGCTGAAAACGTGTCCACACAAAAACTTGTACACAGATATTTGTGGCAGCTTAGTTCATAACTGCCAAATTTAGAATCAACCAAGATGTCCTTTAGCAGGTCAATGGATAAATAAACTGTGGTATATCCAGACAATGGAGCATTACTGGGTAATAAAAATGATCTATCAAGCCATGAAAAGGCATGAAGAAAACATAAACACGTAGTGTTAAGTGAAAAAAAAAAATCCATCTGAAAAGGGATTCCAAGTACATGACATTCTGTAAAAGGGAAACCCATTGAAATGGTTAAAAGATCAGTAGCTGTCAGGGGTTCGGGGAAGAAAGGGATAGAGTTGGAACAACATGGGGGAATTTTAGGGCAGTGAAATTATTCCTTATGATACTATAATGGTAGATATGGGACATAACACATTTGTTAAAATCCATGGCACTGTACAACACAAGAGTGACCCCTACTATAAACTATGGATTTCAATTAATAATACATCAATATTGATTCATTAATTCTAACAAATGTATTACAATAATGTAAGATGTTGACAGAAAAAAATACATGAAGGCAAAATATATGGACCTGTCTGTATTTTCTGCCCAAATTTTCTGCAAACCTAAAGCTATTCTAAAAAATTAGCTTATTAATTATTTTAAATTATTTGAAAGGCCATCTATAAATCCATAGCTATTGAATGTAATCATACTAAATGGTGAAACGGTGAATGCTTTTCTCTTGAGATCTGGAGCAAGACAAGGATGGCTATGGTTACCACTCCTATTCAACAATGTACTGGAAATTATAGCCAGTGTAATCAGGCAGGAAAAAGAAATAAAAGGAATCCAAATTGGAAAGGAAGAAGTAAAACAGTCACTATTTTCAAAGGATATGATCTTGAATATATAAAAGCCTAAAGTATCCACCAAAATATATTAAAACTAAAAGACAAGCTCAAAAACATTGCATGACTATATATGGAATTTAGAAAAATAGTACCAATGATCCTACATGCAGAGCAACAAAGGCAACACAAATGTAAAAAACAGACTTTTGGACTCTGTGGGAGAAGGCGAGGGTGTGATGATATGAGAAAATAGCACTGAAACATGTACATTACCATATGTAAAACAGATGACCAGTGCAAGTTCAATGCATGAAGCAGGGCACCCAAAGCTGGTGCTCTAGGACAAGCCAGAGGGGTAGGGTGGGGAGGGATGTGGGAGGGGGGATTCAGGAGAGGGGAGACACATGAATACCTGTGGCTGATTAATGCTGATGTATGCAAAAATCATCACAACATTATAAAGTAATTATCTTTCAATTAAAATTAATTAATTTTTAATAAGATTGCAAGACATAAGACAAACATATAAAACTCGATTATATTTCCACACACTAGTAATGAGAAATTTTAAATTTAAGAAAGGTATTATATTTATTACAAATGCACACAAGGAATAACATATTAGAAATAAATTTAGGAAAAGGAGTGTAAGACTGGTACTCTGAAAATTACAAAACTTCATTAAAAGAACATTTAAAAGACCCAAGTAAGTGGTAGGTCTCTCTATGTTCATAGATTGAAAGATTTAAGATTAAGATGGCAATACTCTTCAAATTGATCTACAGATTCAACACAATCTCTACCAAAATTCAGGTACCTTTTTTGCATATTTGACCATAAAATTCAAGTAGAAATGCAAGGGACACAGGAGAACCAAAACAATCTTTAAAAAGAAGAACAAGTTGGAAAACTTACAGTTTCTGATTTCAAAACATACTACACAATAAGAGTGGTCAAATAAGCGTGGCACTGGTCTAAGAATAAACACAAATTAAATGAATAGAATTAAGAGTTCAGAAGTATACACTTAGATTTACAATAGGTTTTCCACGAGTTTGCCAAAACAATTCGATGGGAAAAGAATTTTTTCAAGAAATTGAGAGTCAATTCCCAGGCAGGTTGATAAGAAGTCCAGGGTCCCCAAGGAGGAGAAAGGGGTCTAGGGCTCTCAAAGTGGAGATAAGGGCCTGAAATTCTCAAGGAGGAGGAAAGGACAAACATCTTTTTTTTTTTTTTTCTCTACATTCCTTAGTCTTAGTCACATAAAAAGTTTTTTTCTTTAAGCCCAGAACTGATGATTACACAACAAACAACTCAGTTTAAACTCTGTACTACGGATTATATAGGCTTCCTTCATAGCTCAGTTGGTGAATCATCTACCTGCAATGCAGGAGACTTGGGTTCAATTCCTGGGTCGGGAAGATCCCCTGGAGAAGGAACTGGCAACCTTCTCCAGTAATCTTGCCTGGAGAATCCCATGGACAGAATAGCCTGGCAGGCTACAGTACAGGAATTCCAAGAGTCAGACACAATTTAGTGACTAAACCACCACCAAGGATTATATAACAACAATGTATCCTGCCTGAGGAGAGTTTCTCCTTCCTGAAAACCTTCTGGCTAATCCTGTTATCTTAAAATGTAAATTATGGGGGTGAGTCTAATAAGATCTTTACAACCTTGAGACATTCTTTTGATTTATTGTAATAACTAATTTTAAAAGTATATAATTCCCTGGCTAACACTAGCAAGGGGGGCACTCTCTGTCCCCCTTCTGATGTCTATGTCAGAAGCTTTCTCTGTCCATTTTTATACTTTAATAAAACTCTGCTTTTGAGTAATCAAGCCTGGTCCCTGGTCCCTGTTCCCAAAGCTAAATCTTCTTCTTCAGAGATCATGAATCTGACATCGTTCACCATAAGCTATCATCTTGGGGGCTCGTCCGGGAAGATGTAGTTTCTCAGTGCCTCATAATGACTGAAGGCAGCCCCCAAAGGGGAGCCTTATCAGGGGTTTATACCAAACTGCCAATGCCAAGAGACACCCAATGTCCCCGCAAGGGGAGCGGCCAGAAACGGGCAAAGCATGTGGACCAAACTTTCTTTTCTCAGTCACCTTTTCCTGGTCTCTTTGACCATTTTGTAATTGCGTGGGGAATTAGAACTACTAACCTAATCTGTCGGATCATAGAATTTCAAGGGACTTGTGATCCATGCTGATACTATGTACTTTTTTTTTATTTTATTTTATTTTATTTTTAAACTTTACATAACTGTATTAGTTTTGCCAAATATCAAAATGAATCCGCCACAGGTATACATGTGATACTATGTACTTTTACTTAGACCCCAAGTATGGAAGCGCCTAGCCTCGCTAGGAGCTGAAAGTTAAAATAGCACGTTTGGGAACTAGGCAGAACTCTAGCTCCAGGAACGTCTCTCAGGCTAGAGGTTACTCTCTTGGATGCCTGCCTCAGGGGCCAGAGTCCTAAAAGTGAGTGTCATGGCTATGCCTCCGATCTATGTGGATACAAACACTGCTGGTGACCATTAGATTTTTTTTGTTTAATTTTATTTTATTTTTAAACTTTAAAATATTGTATTGGTTTTGCCAAATATTGAAATGAATCCACCACAGGTATACATGTGTTCTGCATTCTGAACCCTCCTCCCTCCTCCCTCCCCATACCATCCCTCTGGGTTGTCCCAGTGCACCAGCCCCAAGCATCCAGTTTCGTGCATCAAACCTGGACTGGCGACTCGTTCCATATATGATATTATACGTATTTCAATACCATTCTCCCAAATCATCCCACCCTCGCCCTCTCCCACAGAGTCCAAAAGACTGTTCTATACATCTGTGTCTCTTTTGCTGTCTCGTATACAGGGTTATTGTTACCATCTGTCTAAATTCCATATATATGTGTTAGTATACTGTATTGGTGTTTTTCTTTCTGGCTTACTTCACTCTGTATAATAGTCTCCGGTTTCATCCACCTCATTAGAACTGATTCAAATGTATTCTTTTTAATGGCTGACTAATACTCCATTGTGTATATGTACCACAGCTTTATTATCCATTCATCTGTTGATGGACATCTAGGTTGCTTCCATGTCCTGGCTATTATAAACAGTGCTGCAATGAACATTGGGGTACTCGTGTCTCTTTCCCTTCTGGTTTCCTCAGTGTGTATGCCCAGCAGTGGGATTGCTAGATCATAAGGCAGTTCTATTTCCAGTTTTTTAAGGAATCTCCACACTGTTCTCCATAGTGGCTGTACTAGTTTGCATTCCCACCAACAGTGTAAGAGGGTTCCCTTTTCTCCACACCCTCTCCAGCATTTATTGCTTGTAGACTTTTGGATCGCAGCCATTCTGACTGGCGTGAAATGGTACCTCATAGTGGTTTTGATTTGCATTTCTCTGATAATGAGTGATGTTGAGCATCTTTTCATGTGTTTGTTAGCCATCTGTATGTCTTCTTTGGAGAAATGTCTATTTAGTTCTTTGGCCCATTTTTTGATTGGGTCATTTATTTTTCTGGAATTGAGCTGTAGAAGTTGCTTGTATATTTTTGAGATTAGTTGTTTGTCAGTTGCTTCATTTGCTATTATTTTCTCCCATTCTGAAGGCTGTCTTTTCACCTTGCTTATAGTTTCCTTTGTTGTGCAGAAGCTTTTAATTTTAATTAGGTCCCATTTGTTTATTTTTGCTTTTATTTCCAATATTCTGGGAGGTGGGTCATAGAGGATCCTGCTGTGGTGTATCTCAATAGATGCAGAGAAAGCCTTTGACAAAATTCAACATCCATTTATGATCAAAACTCTCCAGAAAGCAGGAATAGAAGGAACATACCTCAACATAATAAAAGCTATATATGACAAACCCACAGCAAACATTATCCTCAATGGTGAAAAATTGAAAGCATTTCCTCTAAAGTCAGGAACAAGACAAGGGTGCCCACTTTCACCATTACTATTCAACATAGTTTTGGAAGTTTTGGCCACAGCAATCAGAGCAGAAAAAGAAATAAAAGGAATCCAAATTGGAAAAGAAGAAGTAAAACTCTCACTGTTTGCAGATGACATGATCCTCCACATAGAAAACCCTAAAGACTCCACCAGAAAATTACCAGAACTAATCAATGATCATAATAAAGTTGCAGGATATAAAATCAACACACAGAAATCCCTTGCATTCCTATACACTAATAATGAAAAAACAGAAAGAGAAATTAAGGAAACAATTCCATTCACCATTGCAACAGAAAGAATAAAATACTTAGGAATATATCTAGCTAAAGAAACTAAAGACCTATATATAGAAAACTATAAAACACTGCTGAGAGAAATCAAAGAGGACACTAAAAGATGGAGAAATATACCATGTTCATGGATTGGAAGAGTCAATATAGTCAAAATGACTATACTACCCAAAGCAATCTATAGATTCAATGCAATCCCTATCAAGCTACCAATGGTATTTTTCACAGAGCTAGAACAAATAATTTCACAATTTGTATGGAAATACAAAAAACCTCGAATAGCCAAAGCTATCTTGAGAAAGAAGAATGGAACTGGAGGAATCAACCTACCTGACTTCAGGCTCTACTACAAAGCCACAGTCATCAAGACAGTATGGTACTGGCACAAAGACAGAAATATAGATCAATGGAACAAAATAGAAAGCCCAGAGATAAGTCCACGCACATATGGACACCTTATCTTTGACAAAGGAGGCAAGAATATAAATTGGATTAAAGACAATCTCTTTAACAAGTGGTGCTGGGAAAACTGGTCAACCACTTGTAAAAGAATGAAACTAGACCACTTTCTAACACCATACACAAAAATAAACTCAAAATGGATTAAAGATCTAAACGTAAGACCAGAAACTGTAAAACTCCTAGAGGAGAACATAGGCAAAACACTCTCCGACCATAAGATTTTTGAGGACACATTGGGAACTGCAGGATCTGGTCAGATTAGAAGTGCAATGGGCTTCTTCCTTTGGTAGTGCTAGCTCTTAGTGGACCAGAGGAGGCTCTTTGGTGGCTTTTGTCTCAACTCCCTAGATATTCCTTTTGTGGAATCTGTGGGAATGAACTGGAAGCATTGACCCTAGAAGCTTGAGAACAAAAATCACTTTTTCCTCATTGGCCAACCCTTAACCACCTCTTTTGCTATACTGGTGTGGTGACACTCAGAAGGGACATATTGGTTGTTGTTCATCCCTTTATGACTCACCATTTCTACTGCAGTCAGGACTGCACTCAGGAATGTGCATGCGCATCCATAAGATAGATGCTTCCCCTAGTAGCCCTAGTTTGGGAAACATTCCGGAAAGCTACTCTGTTACACTCTAGGTGGCATCAGAGGAAAAGGGCAAATCAAACAAAGATCTTGGTGGGAAGGAACTGGAAATCAATCTGGAATGCTATCAGGTCTACCCCATGGTGTATCTCCACCCCATCTCAGTGGTAGAATCGGGAGGGATGAGTAAGATGCCTGTGATGGTAAGGGACAAACTAAGTCTGACAGGGGAAAGGAAGCTTCCACGGAAAATCTGTCTACACCCCATCTAGAGCAAGGAAGGATGCTTTTGGTGGAAAAAGCCATGTCTGTAGCTGCTGCTTTTTTCTCTCTTGCAGATGGGAGCTAGCAGTTCCAGAACCACTCCTTTACAATGTATTTAAAAAACTGGGACAAGTTTGATCCCAAGAATTTAAAAAAGACACACCTGATCTTCTTCTGTGATATTAAATGGCCACAGTATACTTTGGAAGATGGGGAACACTGGCCGGTTGAAGGATCTCAAATATTACTGTTTTACTACTAGACAGGTTCTGTAGAAAACAAGAGAAATGGGTAGAAGTGCCATATGGGTCACTTTTTCTCTCTGCAAGACATGCCAGACTTATATCCTAAGGGTGCAGATTTGGGTGTGAAATCTTCAGCTGCCTCCTGTTCTCTTACTTTGCCCCTGTATCTGGGGCTCCCAACTGAACAGACTGAGAATTAGGGCACCCTTCCAGGAGGGGTTGCCTCAGTCTTGGTAGAAATTCAAACAGTACCAGTTGCAGTTGAGACTATTGAGAGGATTCAAAAGGTATATAGAAGTCTTTATGGGACTAACTTTACTTTATGACCTTACTTGTAGAGATGTAATGTACATCTTGGGACAGACGCTGACTCCAGATTGAGAACTCGAGTTTTGGGGGAAGCTCCTACTTTTGGAGATGAATGGCTTGAATGTGAGACAAGGGGAAGGAGGGAACACAAAATAGCCCTCCTTCCTCATGGGAGCCAAGTGGTTCCAATAACAGAGCTGCTTTGCCGGATGTATTCTTGAAGGACTTAAGCAAGCACACGCTAAGACCTGAAACAATGCTCCATTGGCTGACATAGAACAGGAAGAGAAGGAAACTCCTGGTAAATTCCTAGATAGACTATGGAGGCTCTCCACAAGTTTACTGATGTTGAAAGTGCAGAAGGAGGAGTAATTTTAAAAGACTTCTCAGTCAGCTCCAGATATCTACCATAAGTTGTAAAAACAGGTGCTTGGACCAAATCAGTCTGTTGCAACTGGCTCAGACCATATATTACAGTAGAGAATATGAGGAGGAAAATAAGAGGCAAAAAAAGACCAGGGAAAGACTGAAGCCCCAGCATGGCTGTTAGACTTGCTCTGAAACAGCCTGAGAAAAATGCCCAAAGGGACCCAGGTGAAAAGGGATAGACTTGTTATTACTCTGGAAAGGAGCAGGCATCTCAAGTGGGATTGCCCTCAGGATCTAAGCTGCCCCGGCTCCATGTCTGGTCTATAAAGGACCACGCTAGAGAAGAGACAGCCTTCTGAGGCATAGGCCCCAGGGGTCAGACTCTCAGGACAATCAGGATTGTCCCAGGGGTTCCCACACAAGCCCCTGTCCTAATTACACCTGATGAACCCTAGGTATTAATAACTGTGGGGGCCAATCAGTCAATTTCCTTTTGGACACTGGGGCAACTTTCTCTGTGCTCACTGAAGCCCCTGGTCCACCAGGTATTATCCACTACCATAATGGGGCTGTCTGGACGAGCCAAACGCTATTATTTCAGTCATCCTTTAAGCTGCAACTGGGACTCTGTACTATTTTCTCATGAGTTTCTAATAGTGTCAGAGTTTCCCTCACCCTTTCTGGGAAGGGATATACTGAACAAGGTCCAGGCCTCTGTTTTCACAAATATAGAACCTGCTCTTTCTTTCCCATTAATTGAACACAATGTAAATCCTAAACTGTGGTTGATGGGAAATCTGTGGGTCAAGACAGAATGCTCTATCTGTAGTTGTCACGCAAGGACCTGAACTTATTTCCACATCAAAAGCAGTATCCACTGAAACCCAAAGTTGAGGAAGCGTTAAAACCCATCACTGAAAATTTGAAGAAACAAGGGCTATTAATTCCCTATAACACTCCATGTAACACTCCTATTCTGGGTATAAAAATGTCAAATGATAAATGGAAGGATGCTTTATAGAGTTAAACCTATACTAAATCATCCTCCACCTATGACTTTAAGACAATTCAGAGGATTCTTCAGCATTGCAGACTATTGCCACATTTGGATTCTGGGTTATGAGGAACCTGCACAGCCTTTATATAATCTTATAACTGAGACTCAGCAGGCCCAAACTGACAAGCTGGCTTGGTCCCCAGAAACTCCAAAGGCTTTTCAGTTCAGTTCAGTTCAGTCGGTCAGTCATATCCGACTCTTTGCAACCCCATGGACCACAGCATGCCAGAAACCCCTGTCCATCACCAAATCACAGAGTTTACCCAAACTCATGTCCATTGAGTTGGGGATGCCATCCAACAATCTCATCCTCTGTCATCTCCTTCTTCTCCTGCCTTCATCTTTCCCAGCATCAGAGTCTTTTCTACTGAGTCAGCTCTTCACATCAGGTGACCAAAGTACTGGAGTTTCAGCTTTAGCATCACTCCTTCCAAAGAACACCCAGGACTGATCTCCTTCAGAATGGACTGGTTGGATATCATTTCAGTCCAAGGGACTCTCAAGAGTCTTCTCCAACACCACAGTTCAAAAGCATCAATTCTTCGGTGCTCAGCTTTCTTCACAGTCCAACTCTCACATCCACACATGACCACAGGAAAAACCATAGCCTTGACTAGACAGACCTTTGTTGGCAAAGGAATGTCTCTGCTTTTGAATATGCTATCCAAGTTGATCATAACTTTCCTTCCAAGCAGTAAGCATCTTTTAATTTCATGGCTGCAATCACCATCTGCAGTGATTTTGGAGCCCCCAAAAATAGTCTGACACAGTTTCCACTGTTCCCCCATCTATTTGCCATGAAGTGATGGGACCAGATGCCATGATCTTAGTTTTCTGAATGTTGAGCTTTAAGCCAACTTTTTCACTCTCCACTTTCACTTTCATCAAGAGGATTTTTAGTCCCTCTTCACTTTCTGCCGTAAGGGTGGTATCATCTGCATATCTGAGGTTATTGATATTTCTCCTGGCAATCTTGATTTCAGCTTGTGCTTCTCCCAGCCCAGCGTTTCTCATGATGTACTCTGCATAGAAGTTAAATAAGCAGGGTGACAATATACAGCCTTGACGTACTCCTTTTCCTATTTGGAACCAGTCTGTTGTTCCATGTCCAGTTCTAACTGTTGCTTCCTGACCTGCATACAGATTTCTCAAGAGGCAGGTCAGGTGGTCTGGTATTCCCATCTCTTTCTGAATTTTCCACAGTTTATTGTGATCCACACAGTCAAAGGCTTTGGCATAGTCCATAAAGCAGAAATAGATGTTTTTCTGGAACTCTCTTGCTTTTTCCATGATCCAGCGGATGTTGGCAATTTGATCTCTGGTTCCTCTGCCTTTTCTAAAACCAGCTTGAACATCAGGAATTTCACGGTTCACATATTGCTGAAGCCTGGCTTGGAGAATTTTGAGCATTACTTTACTAGCATGAGAGATGAGTGCAATTGTGTGGTAGTTTGAGCATTCTTTGGCATTGCCTTTTTTGGTGATTAGAATGAAAACTGACCTTTTGCAGTCCTGTGGCCACTGCTGAGTTTTCCATATTTGCTGGCATATTGAGTGCAGCACTTTCACAGCATCATCTTTCAAGATTTGAAATAGCTCAACTGGAATTCCATCACCTCCACTAGCTTTGTTCGTAGCGATGCTTCCTAAGGCCCACTTGACTTCACATTCCAGGATGTCTGGCTCTAGGTCAGTGATCACACCATCGTGATTATCTGGATCATGAAGATCTTTTTTGTACAGTTCTTCTGTGTATTCTTGCCACCTCTTCTTAATATCTTCTGCTTCTGTTAAGTCCATACCATTTCTGTCCTTTATCGAGCCCATCTTTGCATGAAATGTTCCCTTGGTATCTCTAATTTTCTTGAAGAGATCTGTAGTCTTTCCCATTCTGTTGTTTTCCTCTATTTCTTTGCATGGATCACTGAGGAAGGCTTTCTTATTTCTTCTTGCTAGTCTTTGGAACTCTGCATTCAGATGCTTATATCTTTCCTTTTCTCCTTTGCTTTTTGCTTCTCTTCTTTTCACAGCTATTTGTAAGGCCTCCCCAGACAGCCATTTTGCTTTTTTGCATTTCTTTTCCATGGGGATGGTCTTGATCCCTGTCTCTTGTACAATGTCATGAACCTCATTCCATAGTTCATCAGGCACTCCATCTATGAGATCTAGGCCCTTAAATCTATTTCTCACTTCCACTGTATAATCATAAGGGGTTTGATTTAGGTCATACCTGAATGATCTAGTGGTTTTCCCTACTTTCTTCAATTTAAGTCTGAGTTTGGTAATAAGGAGTTCATGATCTGAGCCACAGTCAGCTCCTGGTCTTGTTTTTGTTGACTGTATAGAGCTTCTCCATCTTTGGCTGCAAAGAATATAATCAATCTGATTTCAGTGTTGACCATCTGGTGATGTCCATGTGTAGAGTCTTCTCTTGTGTTGTTGGAAGAGGGTGTTTGTTATGACCAGTGCATTTTCTTGGCAAAACTCTATTAGTCTTTGCCCTGCTTCATTCCATATTCCAAGGCCATATTTGCCTGTTACCCCTGGTGTTTCTTGACTTCCTATTTTTGCATTCCAGTCCCCTATAATGAAAAGGACATCTTTTTTGGGTGTTAGTTCTAAAAGGTCTTGTAGGTCTTCATAGAACCGTTCAACTTCAGCTTCTTCAGTGTTACTGGTTGGGGCATAGGCTTGGATCACTGTGATATTGAATGGTTTGCCTTGGAAATGAACAGAGATCATTCTGTCGTTTTTGAGATCACATCCAAGTACTGCATTCCAGACTCTTTTGTTGACCATGATGTCTACTCCATTTCTTCTAAGGGATCCCTGCCCACAGTAGTAGATATAATGGTCATCTGAGTTAAATTCACCCATTCCAGTCCACTTTAGTCCGCTGATTCCTGGAATATCAATGTTCACTCTTGCCATCTCCTGTTTGACCACTTCCAATTTGCCTTGATACATGGACCTAACATTCCAGGTTCCTATGCAATATTGCTCTTTACAGCATCGGACCTTGCTTCTATCACCAGTCACATCCAGAACTGGGTATTGTTTTTGCTTTGGCTCCATCCCTTCATTCTTTCTGGAGTTATTTCTCCACTGATCTCCAGTGGCATATTGGGCACCTACCGACCTGGGGAGTTCCTCTTTCAGTATCCTATCATTTTGCCTTTTCAGACATTACCAGGAGGTTAACTCCTGACTCAGCCTTTGAGCCAAACAAGCCAGTGTTTGAGCCAGGAATTGAGATGGGCCTAAGAATCTATGTTGGCCTGCTTCTGCTGACTCCAAAAGTCCTGAGTCTACCATTTGGCCCTCAAGACAATACCTTCCTGTCCTGGGCTCATTCGTACAACACATTCCACAATCAACATAACTGCTGGGTCTGTGATGAGGAGCGCTCCCCCTCCTCATCAACTAAAGACTTCCCATGGTGGGTTTCTCCACCTCAAGGAAAAGACTTTCTTCAACTCTGTGATGACATCTAGCAATCCTAAAATGGACTGGTATAACATATTGTATCTTAACTTTGGACATATTGGAACTTTTAATTTTGACTTAATTTGGTTTAATGACTATTTCGCCTTACATCTGTAACTGTATAATGGGGTTTGTGTCTAAATATCTGAAAGCTTTTAAGTTACAAATGGTTGTCCAGGATCCTACGAGTGCCACAACCTTCTCTAACTATTACTTGGGGCCCCTGGATTAGACACCCACAGTATGAGGGTTAGGAGAATATGTTGCCTCAACAATTTAGGGACGATGCCCCTCAACAGCAGGAAGTAGTTATGGAATGAAAATGACATCCCTTTCCCTTGGCAACATAATTCTCCTAAAAGAAAAGGGGGCAATGAGAGAGTCAATTCCTAGGCAGGTTGATAAGAAGTCCAGGGTCCCCAAGGAGGAGAAAGGGGTCTGGGGCTCTGAAAGTGGAGATAGGGGTCTGGAATTCTCAAGGAGGAGGAAAGGACAAACATCTTTTTTTTCTCTCTCTACATTCCTTAGTCTTAGTCATATAAAATGGTGTTTTTTTTTTCTTTAAACACAGAACTGATGATTACACAACAAACAACTCAGTTTAAACTCTATACTAAGAATTATATAGCAACAATGTATCCTGCTTGAGGACAGTTTCTCCTTCCTGAAAATGTTCTGGCAGGATGGTGTGATCACTGACCTAGAGCCAGACATCCTGGAATGTGAAGTCAAGTGGGCCTTAGAAAGCATCACTATGAACAAAGCTAGCCAAGGTGATGGAATTCCAGTTGAGCTCTTTCAAATCCTGAAAGATGATGCTGTGAAAGTGCTGCACTCAATATGCCAGCAAATTTGGAAAACTCAGCAGTGGCCACAGGACTGCAAAAGGTCAGTTTTCATTCCAATCCCAAAGAAAGGCAATGCCAAAGAATGCTCAGACTACCACACAATTGCACTCATCTCACATGCTAGTAAAGTAATGCTCAAAATTCTCCAAGCCAGGCTTCAGCAATGCATGAACCATGAACTTCCATATGTTCAAGCTGGTTTTAGAAAAGGCAGAGGAACCAGAGATCAAATTGCCAACATCCGCTGGATCATGGAAAAAGCAAGAGAGTTCCAGAAAAACATCTATTTATGCTTTATTGACTATGCCAAAGCTTTTGACTGTGTGCACCACAATAAACTGTGGAAAATTCAGAAAGAGATGGGAATACCAGACCACCTGACCTGCCTCTTGAGAAATCTGTATGCAGGTCAGGAAGCAACAGTTAGAACTGGACGTGGAACAACAGACTGGTTCCAAATAGGAAAAGGAGTACGTCAAGGCTGTATATTATCACCCTGCTTATTTAACTTCTATGCAGAGTACATCATGAGAAACGCTGGACTGGAAGAAACACAAGCTGGAATCAAGATTGCCAGGAGAAATATCAATAACCTCAGATATGCAGATGATACCACCCTTATGGCAGAAAGTGAAGAGGAACTAAAAAGCCTCTTGATGAAAGTGAAAGTGGAGAGTGAAAAAGTTGGCTTAAAGCTCAACATTCAGAAAACTAAGATCATGGCATCTGGTCCTATCACTTCATGGCAAATAGATGGGGGAACAATGGAAACAGTGTCAGACTTTATTTTTGGGGGCTCCAAAATCACTGCAGATGGTGACTGCAGCCATGAAATTAAAAGACGCTTACTTCTTGGAAGGAAAGTTATGTCCAACCTAGATAGCATATTCAAAAGCAGAGACTTACTTTGCCAACAAAGGTCCGTCTCGTCAAGGTTATGGTTTTTCCTGTGGTCATCTGTGGATGTGAGAGTTGGACTGTGAAGAAGGCTGAGCGCAGAAGAATTGATGCTTTTGAACTGTGGTGTTGGAGAAGACTCTTGAGAGTCCCTTGGACTGCAAGGAGATCCAACCAGTCCATTCTGAAGGAGATCAGCCCTGGGATTTCTTTGGAAGGAATGATGCCAAAGCTGAAACTCCAGTACTTTGGCCACCTCATGCGAAGTGTTGACTCATTGGAAAAGACTCTGATGCTGGGAGCGATTGAGGGCAGGAGGAGAAGGGGACAACAGAGTATGAGATGGCTGGATGGCATCACTGACTCAATGGACGTCAGTCTGAGTGAACTCCGGGAGTTGGTGATGGACAGGGAGGCCTGGCGTGCTGTGATTCATGGGGTCACAAAGAGTCGGACACGACTGAGCAACTGAACTGAACTGAATCCTATTATCTTAAAATGTAAATTATGGGGGTGGGTCTAGTAAGATCTTTACAACCTTGAGACATTTTTTTGATTTACTGTAATAATTAATTTAAAAATTATATAACTCTCTTACTGATACTAGCAAGGAGGGCACTCTCTGTCCCCCTTCTGATGTCTATGTCAGAAGCTTTTGCAATGTCCCTTTTTATACTTTAATAAAACTCTGCTATAAAAAAGCTCTTGAGTGGTCAAGCCTGGTACCTGGTCCCAAAGCTAAATCTTCTTCAGAGATCACGAATCTCACATTGATCACCATAAACTATCAAAATGATATTGAGATACCAGCAATCCATATGAAAATCATCAAGTTAGACCCTTTCTCACACAAGATACAAAACTGAACTGAAAATATATGGTAGTCTTCTTAAATGTAAGAGCTAAAACTCTAATATCTATATTTGTTTCCTATGGCTGATGTGACAAATTACCATAAATTTGGTGGATTATAAAAACAAAAATTTATTATCTTACCATTGTAGAGGCTAGAAACCCAAATCTGGAAGTCTACAGAGGTCCTCTTGAGTGTTTGGCTGAGTATTGATCTGTGTACCTGTGAGAGGCCAGGGAAAGAATCACCAGAATATAGTACTCTTAGAGCTCACAATAGGCTGGGGAGAATTAACATGACTTCTATAGAGAAAAGAAGACTTCATACAGCCAATGGTCATCAGTTAGAGCCACCAGAGGGACACCATTTTAGTAGAAGGGTTAAATTACCCTTATAGTAAAAGCTCCCTTGGACCCACCCTGCTGCTGCTAAGTCACTTCAGTCGTGTCCGACTCTGTGCGACCCCATAGACGGCAGCCCACCAGGCTCCCCCGTCCCTGGGATTCTCCAGGCAAGAACACTGGAGTGGGTTGCCATCTCCTTCTCCAATACATCAAAGTGAAAAGTGAAAGTGAAGTCGCTCAGTCGTGTCCGATCCTCAGTGACCCCATGGACTGCAGCTTTCCAGGCTCTTCCGTCCATGGGATTCCCCAGGCAAGAGTACTGGAGTGGGGTGCCATTGCCTTCTCTGGGACCCACCCTAATAAAAGTTAAAAACAAACTTTAAGATTTATTTTTGTAACTTTTTAAACAGAGGAAACAATATATTCCTTGGGGAAATGTTAGGGATTGAGAAGACAAACCCTGGATAAAATAATTATGATGGCACCTAGAACTGATTGACGTGCCTAGGAAAGAAATACAGGCATTGCCCAGCACCATGGTGGACAGCTACTTTCTGAGACTCAGCAGACAATACTGTCAGAGGAAAGAATGAACCATAACTTTGAGAATAATCATTTTTTAAAAAACAGAGGTTACATAGATAAGAGAATTATCAGAAAAATGTATTATAAAAGTTACAACATATAAGTTCAATATGTTCAAAAAGGTAGAGGGAGCTATGAATATGATGAAGAGAGTAATGCAAGATATTAAGAAGAGAACCAAATGGCACTTGAAGAGGTGAAAAATACAATATCTGAAATGAAAAGTACACTGGAAGGGGTTATTCATCTCACTAAATGCTGCAGAAATCAGTGATCTTCAATACATAAAACCAGAAAGTATTCAAAAACAAAGATAAACAGAGCAAAAATAAACAAATAAGTGAGGTGGGAGGAGAGAAAACATGAGCAGAGCATGAATGAACTGAAGTACAATAACAAATGGTCTAACATACATGTATGGATGTAAAGTACCAGAAGAAGAGAGTGAAAAATAATAATAATTGAAGAAAAATTTTCTAAATTTACCAAAACTGTAAATCTACAGATCTAAACTTCAGCAAACCTTGAAAGTGAAAGTGTTAGTGACTCAGTCGTGTCCGACTCTTTCAGACCCCATGGACTATAGCCTGCTGGACTCCTCTGTCCATGGAACTCTCCAGGCAAGAATACTGGAGTGGGTTGCCATTCCCTTCTCCAGGGGATTTTCCCAACCCAGGGATCGAACTGGGGTCTCCTGCATTGTAGGCATATCTTTACCATCTGAGCCAGCCTGGAAGCCCTCAACAAACCTTAAGCAGAATAAACCAAAAGAAAGCTACACCAAATATCCTCATGATCAATATGCTGAACATCAGTGATAAATAGAAAATATAAGAGCAATCAGAGAAAAAAAGATACATTGGGTCTAAGGAGAAATCACAAAGAGAATTTTTAAATGTTTCAAAGCAAATGAAAACATATTGTATAAAATTCTGTAGTACAAGTTAAAGCAGAGCTTATATGGAAAGTGATAGTTTTAAATGCTTACATTAGCAAAGAGGGGCCTCAAATAACTGATATTAAGAAAAATAAAAAGTAAAATCCAAATTAAATGAAGGAATCCAGATGTAGAGGGGCCTCCCTGGTGGCTCAGATGGTAAAGAATCTGCCTGCAATGCAGTAGACCCAGGTTCGATCACTGGGCTTGGAGATCCCCTAGAGAAGGGAATGGCAACCCACTCCAGTATTCTTGCCTAGAGAATCCCATACACAGATGAGCCTGGCAGGCTACAGTCCATAGGGGTCCCAAAGAGTCAGACACAAAGGAGCAACTAAGTATTCAGATATAGAAAACATATTCAGATATAGAAAACAAATTTACAGTTACTAGGGGATGGAGACAATACAATACAATAGGGATGCAATACAGGGATAAATTGGGAGATTGGGATTGACATATATACACTACTATATATAAAATACATAATGAATAAAGATCTACTGCATTATGAGGAAACAGTGGAAACAGTGGCTGACTTTATTTTGGGGGGCTCAAAAATTACTGTAGATGGTGACTGTAGCCATGAAATTAACAGATGCTTACTCCTTGGAAGGAAAGTCATGACCAACCTAAACAGCATATTAAAAAGCAGAGACATTACTTTGCCAACAAAGGTCCATCTTGTCAAGGCCATGGTTTTTCCAGTAGTCATGTATGGATGTGAGATTTGGACTATGAAGAAAGCTGAGCACCGAAAAATTGATGCTTTTGAACTGCAGTGTTGGAGAAGACTCTTGAGAGTCCCTTGGACTGCAAGGAGATCCAACCAGTCCATCCTAAAGGAGATCAGTCCTGAGCATTCATTGGAAGGACTGATGTTGAAGATGAAACTCTGATACTTTAGCCACCTGATGTGAAGAGCTGACTCATTTGAAAAGACCCTGATGCTGGGAAAGATTGAAGGCAGGAGGAGAAGGGGACGACAGAGGATGAGATGGTTGGATGGCATCCCCTACTCAATGGACATGAGTTTGGGTTAACTCCAGGAGTTGGTGATGGACAGGGAGGCCTGGAATGCTGTGGTCCATGGGGTCGCAAAGAGTCAGACACGACTGAGCGACGAAACTGAACTGATGTTATAGCAAAGGGAACTCTACTCTGTATTCTGTAATGACCTATATGGGAAAAGAATCTTTAAAAAAGTGGATATATGTATATGTATAACTGATCCACTTTGCTGTATAGTTTAAACTAAGACAACATTGTAAATTAACTATATTCTAACAAAAATTTTTAAAAAATAAATAAGTGAAGGAAGAAAATAATAAAGATAAAAGGAGTGGATAAAACAAAATAGCAAAGACAAATTACACCCAAAATCTGTTTTTTTTTTAAAAAATTCATAAATTTCATAGATATCTAGCCAGATTCATCAGAAAGAAAAGAGAGACAACACAATTACCAATAACAGAAATTAAAGTGGTAGCATCACTACATGTTCCACAGATATTAAAATAATAATGAAGGATTATTATGAACAACTTTATGCTAAAACAATTAACAATTCAGATGAAATAAAAATTACATGGAAGATACAAAGTACCAAAACCCATCCCAGAAGAAACAGGTAACATGAAAAGCCTTCTTTTTGAGAGGAAGCAAAAGATTGTGTATAGGAAGTAGAACCTCTCAGTTTGATCTCATGAATTTTATTTAGGACCCAAATCAAGCGGTCCAGCACTAACCCTGAATACCAATCTCAAGGGCTTAAATGAATTGAATTGGAAGCAATTAAAGCAATTTAAATTCAGATTAAGATGACCATATCCTTGTAACTGTAGAACTGCAAACCCAGTGACTCTTCTCAAGATTGCCAAATTCTCTCCCTTTCCCCTGTTCTGCACACTTTCCAGAAAAGTTCAGATAAGACCATAAACCAAAGTCAGTTCAAGTAGTAGCAAATTAATATGATTTCAAGGACTCGGACTATACACGTGGGTCCTTTAATAGGAGGCAAAAATGTTTCAAAAGAAAATTATTAGAGAAGTTAAGAATGCATATGTACCTAGAGGTAGGATAGACATCAACAGATTTTCAATAAGACTTAAATGATTACTTTAAATATCATTTTCCAAAGAACTATTTTTGGTAAGGGTGAGATTAAATGTTTGAAGAAGCAAAAGGATGGCAACAAAACAAGAAATCAGTATGGACATGGGAAGTTGGTGCTGAAACCCATTTCATTTACATCAGTTTGACAAATGTTAGTTTTACCACTGTGCACGTTTCTGGCTAACTACTGCAACACTGATCACCTCAAGGGCCAGGAATTACTTACTATTAGCTGAGTCTTGAATTTACTCCAAGTTCTTGCTTGAGAATCCCAGGGATGGGGGAGCCTGGTGGGCTACCGTCTATGGGGTCGCACAGAGTCGGACACGACTGATGCGACTTGGCAGCAGCCGCAGCAGCAGGTGAGTCTTCAGGGTAACAACTTCACATATACCTTTTTCCTGTTATTCATCTCAATCTTGTAGAATTCTGTTTCTAAAGCTGGCTGTGTTATTTCCTTAAAATTATTTTGTACTTGTTTCAGAATCTAGTTCTTTTTCCTTCTTTGGGAATTTAAATGCAAATGGATGCAATACAACCCCAAATAACCTTTTTGGTTCTTTCACCAGGATTGGACATCTGATATCATTTTTTTAAAAAACTGAAAATGAAATGAAAGTTTCATGCATTCTTTTTCCTAGGCGCAGTAAGAGATCTATTTTCACCATCATGAAATGTTTGCTTCTGAAAATTCAGGTATTTAATTAAAAATGATAGTAACTCTGGCAGTTCATATGGAGTCAAAGACATACCTGACATTTTTTTTAAGTTTATAACAATGTAAACAAAATTCTGCCAAAATCATTAAACTATTTAATTAGACATGATGTAAATCTCCCTTAAGTAATTCACTACCTAAGTCATATATAAAGACAGACTTTGCTTATGCCCCTTTTATAGGAGACTAATAGGAGGCCATTATCCTCTTGGAGTGGAAGATTTACACACAAACCTTCCATTAGCATTAATAGGTGTCCATGTAAATCACCAGGCACCAATAGCTGAAAAGACCTCCCCCATCTATTGGGTAATTGGCTATTTCAGTGAAAAAATTATTTTGGGAGAAGGAAAAAATAAAAGTTGTGTTTTTAATGTAATTATCTTCAGTTACAACTACATTAAAATGACATAGTAAAGAATAATGGGTGACCTGACACTTCATTTGGCTTTTTTCCCCCTACTTTCTAAGTTAATCATAAGCATAACAATAAGACAGCAAGCATATAGGTAGATTAGAGTGACTGCTTTTGAAAAGACAGGAAAGTGCATTACATGATATGTAAGCACACTGACATAGATCATTAAATAAACAGAATGGAGTCACAATAAAAGCACATTGCTCCCTTCATATGGCAAATGTTTGCTACACTTGTACCTTAGCCTAGCATAGGATTTGCTTAACATTTTAATTGTATTATTTTAAGAAGTACAATGTCTTCCAAATGTTCTATTACTCTGCATATTTTTTTTTTTTAGTTCTGTATTGCTGTTCACGCATATGGGCTTCTCAGGGTCCCTAGCACAATTTTATGTACCTCCAAATACCGTGTGCAGATGGTTACATTTTAGTTTTTCATTCTGCACATATAAGAACTTTCATGTGCTTAATGTAAAGCAAGGCTTAGCATGTCAAGCTGTCGTGTGTGACAAATAGTTGTATATAAATAAATTCACCGGATACACTCTAAAACAAAACAGAACTGTTTAACTTCTCAGAAATAGAGTACCAGAAATCCAGGAGTCTTTCCTATATTTGGCAGATGACTTTGCAAGACTCAGGTTCACTACCGGCAAAGTAAGTTATATCTTCATGGTTTAGACAGACAAATACCACATAATCTCTGCTCAGATTTAACATGCATGCCTGTGTAATATACATTTGCAAATCTGTCTTCTAAATGTTCTGCTACAGATCAGATGTCTTGTTATTGAGAAATCAAACAGTTCTTTAAATAGAGGTTGAAAATGAGGCAGAAGCTAATTTTTGCAGTACAAAACTAATTGTGTGTTTTATTTTCATTTAACAGATTAAATATAGTTCTACCCTTTGCTTTGATTCCTCTTCTGTTTCTTACAAATGCGACAGTGTCAAGAGTACACGCAGGGATTCCACTTAATTAAAAAGACAGAGTCACAAAAAGAGAGAGAAGAAAAGGGAACAATAAAAAACAAAATAATTTATAGGGTTCTAGTTATTGGCATTTAACAAAAGGCATTTCTGGGGAATTGTTAGGGAGCTATTTTATAGTTCTCACAGTAGATGCTACATATTCTTGTATTATTTTTACATTGTTTTTATTTTAAAATCAAACATATAGAAGAGAGCTTATTAAAAAAAAAAAAGGAACCAGAAAAGAGCAGAAATGGATGACTGCCTCTTTGTGACATATTTTCTCCCTCAGCCTTGCATATTTGCATTAAAGTGATTGTGAATAATGTACATTTGACCAGCGCTGTCTGCAGAACTAATGCCTATTAAAGGGATGGGAAGTAGCATATGTTGTGCCTAGGGCAGAGAAAGCCCAATCACCCCCACTGTGAGAGTCTCCAACTAAAACGCAGGACAGCCTGGGATTTATCCTAAATGAACCCAGCAGGGAGAAACAGGACACAGTCCCTCAGTCCACATTTAAGCTTCTGAACTAAGATTTTTAGTTTGCTTCCCAAAATAACCCATAATCTCTATCACCCCATTCAGAGAGCAAATAGAATTATTTTCCTCCTTTGGCTTATGTACCTCTCCTACAAAATTTTAAGGGAAACCATTAGGAAAGGAAATCGGACACAAGTCATCAGTTGTTAGAGAATCAGGATGTACGTATGCGCTTTATTGCCATTTTAGCAACTCTTTCCTCTGCTTGAGCTATTCTCCGGTATTATCAGATAAGACACAGTTTTGCCAGTAACTGCAAAATGTTTTGGGTTTGTGGTTTCACTTCTGTGTTTTTGCACGCCACTAGAAATGTTCTGCTGCTTAAACACTTCGCAAGGTTTCTCAGTCCAATGACATAATCTTCCCAGGACCTCGAACATCAGGTTTGGATTCAAACTCATTTTCCTTCTACCTGTGTTCACTTAACAGCTGAAAAATAGCAACTATAAACATGTATAAGAATAACAAAAATCAGCTGAACTAGGGAAATACAAGTTGCCAATTTGCCATATTTAGACGTGTAGGATTGCCTTTTGCCTCATTAGTTGCAGTATTAAAGAGAGAGAGAGAGAGAATGACAAAAAAAATACATATTTAGATCATCCATTAAGTATATATGTAACCCAAAAGGGAGGGGGGTGGTAAAAATAAAATACAACCAGAAAACTTAGTGAGTGATATCACAGCATGATACGAAAGAGTGTGTACAATGCTGAAAATCACTGAGTTGATATGATTTAGTTTATCTTTTCTCCTACTCTCTTAGTGTTTAATTCCTACTCAAATTACTGTGACAATACTGTTATGTTTCAGATGGAAGAAAGCTCCAAACCATTGATTTTAGTTTATTGGCCTACTCCTTGGGGTGGGGGTGGGGGTGTGACGAGGAATGGCGTGCTTTCAGAGCCTATAAGAACTTCATTCTTTGAATGGTTAGCTATTATAGAGGGTTAGACACTCTCAGGGAAATTAAGTTGTGGGTGTTTAATTTTATTTCTTTGGGTTCATAGCCTGAGTTTTGCAGATCAAAGATCTCTCTCACCCCACCACTGATTTGGCCCTCCTGATATACTGGAGTTGATTGATTTCCACGGTTGATTTCCACGAGCTGGCCACCTTCATTTTTTCCATGATTTCTGTCTTCTCTATTGTCACCCCACAAGGTTCCCTCCTAGTGTGCAATCACAAGGCTCCTGAGAATAACCAAACCCACCTTGAATAAATTTCATTTTGGGTCGTATTCAATGACTTAGATTTAGAAGACATTAGCCACCTATCAAGATTATGGAGCAGCTTCAATCTGCTCTGTAGTATTATAAAGGACCTAGACATTGTGGAGAGGAAAGTTAATGGAGAGGAAACCTGCAAAACATGCAATCAGAAAAAGCAACACAAAAATGACTTAATATTAGTCTTAGCAGTCCCTCAAAATACTGACTGTTTGATTAATTAATTGAAACAGATAACTTTTCATCTTATACATCACCATTATCTATGTTAATCTTAATCCTGGCCACTATTAAACCAAGGCCTGGGGTTGGGGGGGAAGTGTGATATATGTATTCATTATTTCAACAAATATTCATGAGGCACACACTATGTACTGACATCCGATGAAGTTAGAGGCCTCTGTTTCCACTGAACTTCAAGCTAGTACTGGGGCAGGCAGTTTACAATACGTTGTGATCATGCTATGAAAAACCAAGTAACGTGAGGTTCTGCCCCCAAAAAGGTATAAAATGTAATGTTTTTTAGAAGAGCTTTTCAAATTATCAGACGTGCAGAATGCTTTGCTATCTTGCTTGCATGAAAGCTGCCTCTGCTGTTATGGTTTTACTAATAATCATATAGTTTATTCCTTTCTTAGACTCTTGGGGCTCAATATTGCAAGTAACTTGGGAGTTGGTGAGCTGTTCTCTAGAGAAAGCTTCACAGCGGACACTCTCCCTCTGATACTCTCAGAGGCTATGGTCATCACACATTTTGCTGCTGGGGCCAAAGTTTGGGTTGTGATGTATTACATTTGTCATCACGTGCCCCCAAAAGCCCCTTCTCTTCTAGCATCACTTGATTGCAGCACAAGGTCTAAAAACACATGAATTTTACTGTCTTCTCACAGCCGCCTTCTATAACACTGCAACCTGTGCAAAATTACAGCTAATAAGTCATACCAAAAAGGATAAAAATCATAGATCAACTGGCTTGCTTCCAGATTCCATGGTGAACCAACTATTTTAAGCAGTGCCCTCTGTGAGCAGAACTAAGTCCGTGTATGGCTCAGTCAGGAGCCCTGGGTCCCAGTCGCGCTGCTGCTACAGATCCAAGACCAGCCTAAGTCCCCTCTGGAACACAGTTCTCTCATTTTTAGATGGAGGAGGCATGGACTAGGAGATGCCCTAACATAAATGCCAATGCCAATACTCTATAAATGAATTTTTAAAGACATTAAATGAAGTTTTTGTTCTTTTAGTTTTCAAACCCATCTATCCAAAGTCCTTAAATAACATTTTTAGATAGACTCCAAATATATCATACTAACATACACAAATGCATGAGAAATAGCATACACTCCACATTTCTGAAATAAAAACTCTGAAACCCATGCCAAGGGGAAGGATGGGGGGAAGGGATAGTTAGGGAGTTTGGGATGGATGGGTACACACTACTATATGTAAAATGGATAACCAAACAAGGAGCTACTGTATAACACAGGGAACTCTGCTCAGTGTTAAGTGGAAGCCTGGATGGGAAAGGAGCTTGGGGGAGACTGGATGATGTATATGTGTGACTGAATCCCTTCGCACATACCTGGAACTAGCACAGCACTGTTAATCAGTTATACCCCAATACAAGATAAAAGGTTAAAAGAAGATCTGCAACTCAAAGAGATTGAGTGGCTTTACTAAGAATAAATAGTAATAGCAGAGGAATAGAGAATCAAATCCCCATCCTCTCAAATTTTAAATACAAAACCAAAATATTCCATAGGAAAAAGAAACTTATTATTTTAATAATTTTTTTCTGATTCAGTTAATAATCTCATCCTCGGTATGACTAAGTAAAATACTAACTATATTTGGCTCTCTGACAGATAAAGTCATTTTATTGGCCAAAATGCATAGTTAAAGGAATTAGATGTTCATTAGAGAGCCAAATGGACTATACAAAAGGCACAGACTGAAGCTCCAATGTCTGTATTTGATGGTGACAGTCAACTCTGGCAGGCAGGAAAGCTGGGCAGAGGTATTCTGTATTTGCTCCTCTTTCTTTCCCCCTGAATACTGACTATGTAGACATCATCTATATGTCTGCACACTTGGAAGTTTCCCTGAACTGGTTGCCAAAGAAACAACATATCTTCCTAAAGATGAATAGGTATATACTTAAATTGTAGGGGCTCTAGCCCCTAATGAAACACTGGGAAAGGTCAGAATTATTTTAAATGTCATGACAGAAATCCAAAGCTCCAGGACCTTAGATTCCAAAGAGGTAACACAGGTAATCTGACAGTTTCCACATTCCTTGCCTCCATCGTGCATTCTGCACATTTTCAAAATGCCTACCATCAGTTAAAATCTGCACTAGGACCAGACCTCTGATAAAAGCTGTAAAAGCTTGTATATGGGAAATGAGGTTTAGATACAATATATTTCTTGATATTCTGCTCAGATATCAACTCAGTCCTTTCATAGTTACTTTTTCCCTAAGTTAGAATTCAGTCATCTAGAAAAGGTGACAGCCCAGCATTTAGAAGTTCAGATTTTTAAAACATATTTTCAGTGGTAATTATCATGTCAGTTATGTCAAATGTAACCACCCTGTAACTAGTTCGAGACTCAGAAACTACTTTATCTTTTGTGATGCTGTCCTGTGCTTTTGATCTTGCCAAATCCCACCTCCTAATCTGTACTAAGATTAAAGCTTGGGACTGGTCACTGTGATATTTCCCTGCAAGCAGAGACAGTCAAACAATAAATTCAGAAGAATAAACTCTCTCCATTCCAAAGTTTCTCAGGCAAAGAAATAAGACATACAAGTAACCAAATACATTAATTCTTTTATGTTGATAATACACGGGGTCTTCATTTGAAGCATAATTCTATTGTCATATCCAGAAGTGAAAACAAATGGAATTTTGATGTTTACTAATATTGAAGGATTTCTTTTTTAACAAGGTCTCACTTTTAGGAACAGAAAAATGTATGTAATTACTTAACAAATATATAGCAGCTTATTATGTGCTGGATACTATTCTAAATGCTTTGTAAAATTTAACATAATTCATCCTCATAATAGCCCCATGTTGTTCTATGATTATCCCCATCTTATAGGAAGGAGATGAAGAAATAGAAGTTAAGTAACTTTTCGAAAGTCAACTAGCCAATACATGGAGGAACTGGGATTCAAACTCAGGCAACTTGGCTCCAGAATGTATGTTCTCAGCCCTTAACAAGATGATTTAAATATTGGTGTTGTTCAGTTGCTCAGTCATGTCTGACTCTTTGTGACACCATGGACTGCAGCACACCAGGCTCCCTTGTCCTTCACCATCTCCCAGAGCTTGATCAAACTCATGTTCATTGAGTCGGTAGTGCCATCCAACCATCTCATATTCTGTCATCCCCTTCTCCTCCCACCTTCAATCTTTCCCAGCATCAGGATTTTTTCTAATGAGTCCACTCTTCACATCAGGTGGCCAAAGTAGTGGAGCTTCAGCTTCAGTATTAGTCCTTCCAATTAATATTCAGAGTTGATTTCCCTTAGGATTGACTGGTCTGATCTCCTTGCTGTCCAAGGGACTCTAGAGTCTTCTTCAACACCACAGTTCAAAAGCATCAAATATCACTAAGAATGTAAAAACTGAAAGCATTCCATTTCTAATGAAAATTGAAAGCATCATGATTTATTGAACCTGAAGTCATCAGCCCTGGAGCCAGGCTTTCTCATGATACTTTTCAAATATTTGAGAGAATATTAGGAGGAAAGCCCTGTTGTTTCTACAAAATCATTTCAGTCTTTCTTCCAACCTTTACTAAGTACTCACGCAACTTTTGCCAGCTGATTTTTGAAACCAGAGAAAAATGGGAGAAGATGATTTCCTAGGAAGAGGAAATGAGGGAGCTATTCTTATTATTTGACATCTCAATTCACATGGCTGCCATGAGGAAAAGCAAGAGACCAACATGAGTTGAAAGAGTTCTGCTCAGCACAAACCAAATCCTAATTTCACCATTCTGGGATTCTGCACTATTTGATCATGCTGAGCTTTAAGTTTTCTTTTATAAAATATGGTTAAAATACCTACCTCACAGCATTGTAGCATAGACTAAATGGAATACTATGTAAAGTGCTTAGCAAAGTTCCTGGCACTAGTAAGCCCTGTATAAAAACTCAAACTCTCTCCTCCCATTGTAGAAATTATGGGTTTTTGTGTAAACCCATGAGGGTGAATTATTAAGCTTTGAAAGATGCAGTTGAAGAAAATAAGCATTCAATTTTTCAGTAAATATTTTCAAACACCTACCATGTTCCAGGCACAATTATTATTTCAAATAAATTACATTGGAATTCCAGATGGTTGAAAAGTACCATGGGTATTTGTTTCAAGGTTTCTAATTTCATTAGAAACAAATGTGTAAATGGATGATTCCTCCAACTCTAATCGCTAGTTCTTTGAAAGAAGACACTATTTAGTTCGATAAGAACAGAGTATTCTGTGATTACTTGTTTATCCCTACACTTTGTACCAAACTCATTTTTGAGTAGCCACACAGCTGAAAAAAGGTAGAACACTTGGTCTCAAGTAGCAGCTACAAAGCATGAAGAAGTAATGGGCCAATGAGGATTTGATGCATTCGAATCCTTAGTCACACCAGGTAAACTGTCCCTAGAGATTAACATCAACCACCACTAAACCCCCTTGTAACACTCACTGTCCAATCTGATCTTTGGCATTAAGACAGTGACTTTCAGGATGGGTCTATTTTGCTAAAAACTCAAGAATATTTATCTCCTTTTTAAAATGATCCAGGTTCATTACTCGAGTTTCTAATACAATTATTAATGAACTTTCCACTCCATAAATGAGAATAAAGCAAATAAACCCAGATGTGAGAGCTATTTCTTCTAGTTCTCTAATCTGCCCCTCAGATTAGAGAGTAGGAGGCAGCTGTTGCCACATCAGGTACCTGTGTGGGAAAAAAGACACTTTGATTCTTCTCAGGCTGTGAATTCTTAGATTCCCAGCCAGCGACTGTTCACAGAGCCTAACACTATTAAGAGCTCAGTCCTTCACCTCATTGGCTTTCCACTTCCCTCTTATTTCTGACTGCAAGTCAAAAGATAGAGCTCCCTTGTGGATTCTCAACAGGCACTCACATCATCACTCCTCAAGCAGCTACTAGGCACCTCGTAGGTCAGAGAATGCTACAATGATGCCACAGATAAAAGGCTAAATTCCACTTTGCAGATAAGACTCAGATAAAGCTTCTAATAACAACACAAGAAGTACATAATTAAGGACCACTGCACACCCATGCTGTCTAGCCCCTGGTTGGACACTGGCCCTGTCCAAAGTCCCTCTCACTCAGAGATGTCAAAGAGTGCTCCCCAGTGGAGCACCCACCGCTAGAGTTCTCATTATATCATCACTAACAGTTGCTCCTCCACAAGTGATGATGTTTTGCAACCTTTTATATTCTATCCAAAGTTCTTTAATAATATAATCTCTCTCAAGAGTTGGCCCAGGGTTTCCAATGTCATCATTTGAACTCCAAAATGAGCCCTTTAGAATTTGCTCCCTCTACTAAATCTGTCAATAATTCACAGATTCCTTGTAGTGGAGTATCTAAGGCACTCTTCATGGAGCATCTTTTTAAAAGAGATGGAGAGCACCAGAATGGGAAGTCAATACAAACTCCATAGGCCTTTAAGATTTTTAAAAGGGATTTTTTAGAGCAATGGAATTATATTGATGATATTGTAATGGTGGATCCATGTAATTACATATCTGTCAAAATCCACAGAATGTACACACAATGAGTGAACCTTAAAATTAATATTAGCTCATTGATTGTAACAAATGCACCACACTAATTCAAGCTGTTAATAGGAGATACTCTGGTGGGGGTGGGGGGCGGTCAGCGCAGGGGTGTATATAGGAACTCTGTGCTTTCTGCTCAGTTTCTCTCTAAATTTAAAACTTCTCTAAAAAATAGTCTATTAAAAATTTAAGTTTTCATCATCAAAACTCACTAATCAAAATTTCAGACTCCTTTCATTCTCATCTGAAACGTCTGAAAAAGTAGACATCCCCTGAGATTTTCCTAATTAGTCTTCTAGTCCTTTAAATAAAGTGGTTCCAACAGGAGCCCTTCTTACAGTTTGTTCTGAAATGTCTGTCCGCTATTATACTGCTTGTATTAAAGAGGCAAAGTATCACTAACTGAGCAGTAAAGGATACTGTGAATGGGGCAGTGAGCTCATAAATGTTACTGACATGCAGAGTCTAGCTGGAGCTCTTCCATTCCAGAAAATGCCTTCAGTTCAACAGCATCGGTATCTGTTCTCTGCTGTTAAAATGAAATTCTCATTTTATTTTTCTGTGTTTATAAAAGTAATTCACGTTCATGGTAGAATATTTGGAAAATATAGAAAAGCTTTTTTTAATAGTCCAAATTCTGATGCATTTCATTCTAGAATTTCTTCCTATGCATTTTAATATACTAGCAATATTTTAAATATTTTAATATATCTGTGAACATGATTGGCAGAGTTGTGATTTTTTAAACTACAATAATCTAAATAAATTTCTTAAAACTCCATTTTTCCTAATTTTGTCTCAAGTTTCTCTGAAACTGCCTCCAACATTCACCTATGAGTAAAACGGCACCAGACAAATTATAGGATAGTCTGTAATTTAAAAGCCTCTTGCAAATATTACAGCTTTCCAGGACTGCTAAAGTCAACTTCTCAGCAATATATAGTATACAGCTGAAACCACATTTGTATTACAATAAATTGGCTTCCTGTATCAGTGGGAAAATTTGTTTAATGACTAGAACATTTCTTCCTTTAGTATATAAAAGCAGCTTGGACCAGAGTACACTTTTGGACCACATCATTATTTTCTTATTAGTTGTTACAATATATCTTAATCCTTTAACAAAGGATCAGAGCAGCATATAAAATATGATACAGTGAAAAAGTTTTTAACAGCCAAAGTTATTATGCTGCAGGAGCTGAAATGGAAATGCAGCAGAATCACCACATGCCAACGTGTATCCATCAGACTCCAGAACAACTGCTCTACAACTGCCTGCACTGCAGACCACTGGTGAGGATCCAGCCAGGAGCAAGGATTCCCCCAGCAAGGCCAGGTGGAGGCCTAAAACCAAAGTTAATGAATGTACAAAGAAACCAGTCCAGGTTCAATGCACGATACTGGATGCTTGGGGCTAGTGCACTGGGACGACCCAGAGGGATGGTATGGGGAGGGAGGAGGGAGGAGGGTTCAGGATGGGGAACACATGTATACCTGTGGCGGATTCATTTTGATATTTGGCAAAACTAATACAATTTTGTAAAGTTTAAAAATAAAATAAAATTTAAAAAAAAAGAAAAAAAATGTTAAAAATATAAAAATCCAGGGAAGACATAAAAAGCTGTGGATTAGGTCCACAAGCCAAAACGTTCCCCTCTGAACATCCTCTGCAGAACATTCCCTGAGAAGGCTATTACTTGAGAATATGCTCCTTCCTCAAGGAGTCTCTGGTAAAGGGATGAATGGAATCTGACTCTGTGTTTGCCTTTCTCTCTCATTAGTATTGGTAAAAATGAGACTGGGTGGTCCTGGGCTCAGATGTGTGGCGTGCGTGGTGTGAGCTCAATGAAGTGGTAAAGAGGCAGAGAAGGACCCAGTTCTAGGCTACTATCACATGACCACAGAAAGTGATATAAACTCTTTGAGCCTCCATTTCTTTATTTTCAAAGTATGTGTCCTGCCCCATTTTTCTCCATCCATCTCCTTCAACTGCCTTCACTTGTCTTCAAGCCTGTGATCTACTATGTAGCTCCCAGAAAGCACCATGATCCACTTTTTGATTTTGCATCTATTTCCACTGCTAGAAATGATTTTGCTTCTACTATTCCCACTGCCAAAAATGCTCTCCATACCCTTTCTGCTCCTCCTCACCCATTTGGCTAAATTCTACTTATGATCTGTGTCTCAGATTAGACATCATTTGCCCAGGAAGGCATCTCTGGCTGATACCACCAAGGTATCCCCACTCCAATATTCCCTGTACTAAAACTCCATCTTGTCCCTCTGCTGAAAATGTCTATGAACTTGGCACTGACTAAGCACTGAAAAAAAAAGGTAGTGGAAAGAAAAAGAAAGGGGAAGAAAAGGGAAGGGAGTCGGGAGAAAGGTGCAAGGAGTAAGGAAGGCAAGGGCAATCAAGGGAAAGAAAAACTGCCCTTTTCTCTTCACAGGATTGTCATAAAGACCAAATGAGACAATGTCTGTGAAAACACTGTAAATACTTTATGTATCAGGATATTTATTAAATGAGACATTTTCTGTTCTCTAGGAATTTGGACATTTTTCCTGAGGCTCAAAGCTGAAGACAACAGATGACCTAACTGACCATGAATCATTCATTCAAATATATACTTGCACTAAATTTGTATCTACTCTCCTTCCTGTGAAGCACTATTCAATACTTGGGATCCATATGTGAACAAACGAAAGACCATGGCCCTTGTAGAGCTTCCAATTGTAGGAAGAAGACAGACAAGGAAAATAAACATGACAAATTGGAAAATTTCCTAACATATTAAACAGGATAAGAATATTGGGAAAAAGAAAAGAAGGAAACAAGAGCAGCATTAAGACTAAATATGAGTAACTGCAGGTTTGTAATTTTAAAGCTATGATTAGGGTGGTCTTCATTGGCAAAATGGCCTTTGAGAGAAAAGACTGAAAAATAAGAGAATTAACATATGGACAACTGGAGGGAAGATCATCCCAGGTGGAGAAAACAGCTCATGCAAAGGTCGTAAGAAGGTTACCTGCCTGTCATTGTTAAAGAAAGCCAAGGAGGGGCTGGGGTTGGATCAGGGCACTGAAGGCTTATAGCAGTAGGAGATGAAGTCCAAGAGGCAAGGGGAGGGGGCCAGTCATGTAATAGTTTGCAAGCCACTGTAAGAATGTTGCCTTTTACAGTAAATCCCCTACATACAAATGAGTTTGTTCTGAAAGCATGTTCCTAAGTCCAATTTGTTCATAAGTCCAACAGAGTTAAGCCTAGGTACTCAACTAACACAATCAGCTATATAGTACTGTACTATAATAGGTTTTTGATATTTTTTACACAAACGATACACTAAAAAACAAACACAAAAATATAAAACATTTTTCAGACATAGGGAACAGACTTATGGACAACGGTGGGGGAGAAGAGGGAGATGGAAAGATAAGTGGAGAGGGTAGCATGGATGCATATGCACTAACATATGTAAATAGATGTGTTGTGCTGTGCTTAGTCGCTCAGTCATGTCCGACTCTTTGCAACCCCATGGACTGTAGCTGGCCATGCTCCTCAGTCCATAAAGATTCTCCAGGCAAGAATACTGGAGTGGGTTGCCATGCCCTCCTCCAGGGATGTAAATAGATGGCCAATGGGAATTCGCTGTATGACTCAGGGAACTCAAACTGGGGCTCTGTAATAATCTAGAGGGGTGAGACTGGGCGGGAGGTGGGAGGGAGATTCAAGAGGCAGAGGACATATGTACACCTATGGTTAATTCATGTTGATGTATGACAGAAATCAAACCAATATTGTAAACCAATCATCAATCAATTAAAAATAATAAATATTTTTTAAAAATAAAGCATTTTTAATCTTACATACAGTACCTTAAAAAGTACAGTAATACAGTACAGCAGCTGGCATACAGGGGCCAGCATCAAACAAACAGGCAGGAAGAGTTACTGACTGGAGAAAGGAGAGGGGGTGGGGAGATGGTAGAGGTGAAGGGTCACTGGCAATAGGAGACGGAAACCAAGCTGCCATTTCACTCAGGCCTGACTTTGGTAGAACACGTGTTCACATCTTTGAAAGTTCGCAACTTGAAGGTAGGGCACTGACTGTGAAACAGAGGACCACTGCAGGACTTAGAACAAAGAAGGATCACTATCTGACTTATATTTCAAAAGAGCCACTCTGACTGCTGTACTGAAAATAGATCCCGAGAGGCAAGAGTAGATACAGGCAGCCAGAGGAGGCCACTGCAGGAATTCAGGTAAAAGACGGCAGTGCCTTGGACCAAAGTCACAGCATTAGTGTTGGTAAGAGGGGTTAGAGTCTAAGTATATTTGGAGGTTGGAGCAAACAAGGTCTCCTGTTCTTCTCAGAGTCTTTGATGCTGCTAAAAGTCAAAGACCCAAAACATCTTGCAAGGACTCTGCCCAGGAAGGCTACCTGGCGGACTACAGAAGCGCCTAGCTAGAGGACAAGAGGTCAGTCTTAAAATGGCACCTACACAACACTCCCAGAGGGGACTCTTGAAAGAACTCATGGGCCCCTGTAGGAGAGTGACTGCATCAGACTCTTGAAGTGACAGAGGGTATCCAGCATCCAAGAGAGTCTGTAGCCACAGGACTCATGAATTAAAAGGCATCTGCCCCTCACCTATCATCCCTTCCGTCAGCTCCACAGAAGTCAGAAACAGTGTAAGGAATGGAGAAAGACAAATGGATAAACAAGGTGGAACAACAGTAGAAGAAAACAATTTCTGGATCGGTCCTGAATTGGAAGGCAGTCTTGTAGGTCTGAGCTCTTAACCTGCGGAATCTGATGCTATCTCTGGGTCGTGTCAGAAGTGAACTGAATCGATTGGAATTCTCCAACACCTTGCTGGTGTCTGAAATTGTGTGCGTATGGTGGGGGTGGGGGGGACGCAGAGGGAACCCTTCTCCCTGCAGAAACTGATCTTAGAACTTAATGGTATTCTGTTGTAGCAGCCTGAGCTGATTAAGGCAGACATCAATCAAAAGCATCTATTATAGAGAATGTGACTTTCTAGATGTGTGACCATGGGCAAATTATTTACTTTCTCTGTTCTGAAATTTTCTCATTTGTAAAGTAGGAACAGTAATAGCACCCACTGGACAGGTTAAAATAATTAGCACATGAAAGTGCTTAATAGTAATTATTATGGCTCATGGTAATTATCGAGGATGTGTTAGTTGTTATTGGTCTTAATATATTATGTATATAAACAACTTTTTTAGTAAACCTGGTTGAATTGATAAAGGGTATGAATAAAAATGCTTTCACGCCTTCCACCATTGTTTTCAAACATGCCCTGATAAAGGCCATCAGCCTTTTCACCCATTAGTAGTGGTCCTGGTTATGAGATTACTGTCATTGCCTCACAATGCTTGTGTTCAAGGAACTTATTTTACTCAATAATGATCCCAAAGTGCAAAAGTGGTGATGCCAGCAATTTAGATGTGCCAAAGAGAAGCCCTAACGTGCTTCCCTTAAGTGAAAAAGTGAAAGTTCTCTACTTAATAAGGAAAGTAAAAAAAAAAAAAAATGTATGCTGCTCTATGGTACAAAATAATTTTCTATCCATGAAATTGTGAAGAAGGAAAAAGAAATTCATGCTAGCTTTGCTGTTACACCTCAAGCCATCACACCTCAAAGTTACAGCCAGAATATCTGGTAAGTACTTAGTTAAGATGAAAAAGGCATGAAATTTATAAAAAGAGAGAGACCACATTCACATAATTTTTATTACAATAAATTGTTATAATTGTTCTATTTTATTATTATTGTTGTGCTTAAATTAAACTTCATCAGAGGTACATATGTACAGGGAAAAATATAGTGTATGTTTCAGGTATCTACTAGCAGTCTTGGAACACATCTCATATGGTTAAGGGGAAAGTACTACATATATCTATATGTATTTGGTCATCTAATATTTAGATGCCCAAATGATCAAACATATATTTCTTACAAATCACAATACTGGCACTATAGACAGGGTGGTTTATGAACAACAGAAATGTATTTCTCACGGTCCTTAAGGCTGGAAATCCAAGATCATGACAGACTCAGTGCATGGTGAGAACCCAGTTTGTGGTTTGCAAGTGGCCTTCTTCTGGCTACCTTCACATAGTAGAGGAGACAAGGGAGTTCTCTAGGGTCTGTTTTATAATGGCATTAATCCCATTCATGAGGGCTCAACCCTCATGACCTAATCACCTCCCAAAGTTGCCACCTCCAAATACAGGTAGAGGGAGGGAACATTTTCATTCTATAGCAACACCTCCAGCATACTTGTTTGACTCAAACAATGCTTTTTGTCTGTTTTCATTTGAATGACTTTAAACTAGGTATGACTTTTCAGGTCAGCACAGTCCCATCACTCCTGACTGCCTCACGTGCCTGCCCACTTCATTAATTTACATTACCTACCAAGTTCATGGACTTCCCTGGTGGCTTAGAAGGCAAAGACTCTGCCCGCAATATGCAAGACCGAGGTTCCATCCCTGGGTTGGGAAGATCCTCTGGAGAAGGGAGTGGCAACCCACTCGATTCCTGGGTTGGGAAGATACACTGGAGAAAGGTTAGGCTATGCACTCCAGTATTCTGGCCTGGAAAATTCCATGGACTGTATAGTCCATGGGATCGCAAAGAGTCAGACATGACTGAGCAACTTTCACTTTCACCAGCACTCTTGCCTGGAGAATCCCATGGACAGAGGAGCATAGCAGGCTACAGTACATGAGGTCACAAAGACAGACACAACTGAGTGACTAACAGTTTCACTTTGACCAAGTTCATAGAGATTTTTGGGTCTGCAACTCCTGCCAATCAATCTAATCTCATTCCTGTCCCTGACCCTCATCCTTTAACCAATGACTATATCCATCTTTCTTAATCTGGTACATTCTCCATAGCCTCTTTTCTAGGTCAACTGTCATACTCAAATCTAGCTCAAGTCCTAGCTTGAAGCCTTCCCAGGTTAATGTCAGTGAACAATAGTTTTTCACATCCTTTGCATTCCAATGGCACTTGCTAGCTGTGGATTATCCGCTTGCTCAGATGCTTCATTAAAGTATACCTTGTCTCTCCTTCTTCCTAAGCAAAGCGTTAAGTGTAGTGTGATTGCTTGTTTGATATTTCGGCTTTGCTAGTCTATAGTCCCCAGTTATTCAATCAAATGCTGATTATTGCAAAGGGATTTTGCAGATGTATTTGACATCCCTAAACAACTGACTTTAAGTAAAGAAAGTACGCTGGAAAATCTGTTAGGAAATGGGTCTGAGTTAACCATTTGGGAGGCCTGAAAATAGGAGTTAAAGATTCAGAGATAGAGTAATTGAGTCTGCCTATGGACACAGCTCTGGCCTATGTCCACTGAGTACCACCCTGACCATAATCTTTCCTTCATGACTGCCTCCCCTGCAGATTCTGAAATTGCTTAAGTCAACCTTCACAATCATGCAGGCCAATTCTTTATATTACACACACACACACTCATCCTACTAATTCTATTTCTCTGTGTGAATCCTGATACACACAGAAAATGTAAAGAACCATCTCTTCTTTTTTAAACTCCCACCATATGTAACATACAAACACATATACACTTAAACTCCTATTTAGGAACCCATTTGATACCACTGAATAAACCTAACACATTTAAATTGTGACAAGTATCACATGCACAGAAAAATATGTAAGATAAACTAGATAAACAAATGCTGAGTAATAGAAAAAAATATAGGAGTAAGCCATTAAATCACAAACCACTTGGGAAAAAAAATTTTTTTAATAAAGTCACTGAGTAAGACTTGAAAATGGGCTGGTAGTGATAGGGGGCTTCCCTGGTGGCTCAGATGGTAAAGAATCTGCTTGCAATGCAGGAGCCCCAGGCTCAATCCCTGGGTCAGAAAGATCCTCTGGATAAGGGAATGGCTACCCACTCCAGTATTTGTGCCTAGAGAACTCCATAGACAGAGGAGCTTGGCAGGCTACAGTCCATGGAGTCACAAAGAGTCAGACACTTCTGAATGACTAACACTTTCACTTTCACTCTAGTAGTGCTACCAGTTTGAAGAGGCCTTACAAATAGCTGAGAAAAGAAATGAAAGGCAAAGGAGAAAAAGAAAGATATACCCATTTGACTGCAGAGTTCCAAAGAATAGCAAGGAGAGATAGGAAAGCCTTCCTAAGTGAACAATCCAAAGAAATCCTGAATATTCATTGGAAGGACTGATGCTGAAGCTGAAACTCCAGTACTTTGGCCACCTTATGGGAAGAGCCAACTCAATGGAAAAGACCCTGATGCTGGGAAAGATTGAAGGCAGGAGGAGAAGGGGACATCAGAGGGCAGATGGTTGGATGGCATCACAGACTCAATGGAGGTGAGTTTAAGCGAGCTCCAGGAGATGGTGAAGGACAGGGAGGCCTGGTGTGCTGCAGTCCATGAGGTCACAAAGAGTCGGACATGACTGAGCGACTGAACAACAACAACAAAACCAGTAGAGGATGAAATGAGAAAAATGTGTATATCCATGTTATTTATTTGAAAAATTTTAAATAATTAAAATGCAACAAAACACATATTTTATCTATCTAGGTTCCTGACTTTTTAGTTCATTCCACCAAGCTGTCATTGTGATGGCAATAATTGATGTTTACCATTTCAATATTAAAGTTTTTTCACTAAGAGTATTAGATATGAATGACTTTGATTTGTGATTTTACCCCCAACACTGTTCTTTTAGAATGCATGACATGATTATTTATGAAATGGGAATTGAAAACTCCCTTAAAATCCATAAGCATGTATTTATGCAGTCCTTAAAATTTAGTTATGTAGGCTGCCTAAGCACTAAATTCGAACATTCAAATATAAGCAATTACATATATATATATATATATATATATATATATATATATAGTAATGGTCCCATAAATGAAGGAATTGCAAGGAGCAGGGAAGGAACAGTGAATATAGAAGTTCAAGGTTACAACTTTATGGATATCCCACCATCTACAGAGTATAGACATTTTTTAAATATTCTAAAGCTTCCAGTTAGCCAGGCAATGACTCAGAATTGGCATACATCATTACTAAAACCAGAGGATATGCTTTTGGTTTGAAAATTCGTTTCTTGTGTCAGTTAAAATTCAGAAACACATTTGCTACTCCATGCCAACCTCATTCTACGGCACCACTATAATTTAAAATTATTTTAATCAAATGAAACTATGTGCATCAAGCTTAACTTTTCACCAAGTTCAGTTCAGTCACTCATTCGTGTCTGACTCTTTGCGTTCCCACAGACTGCAGCACGCCAGGCTTCCCTGTCCTTCACCAACTCCTGGAGTTTATTCAAACTCATGTCCATACAGTTGGTGATGCCATCCAACCATCTCATCCTCTGTTGTCCCCTTCTCCTCCTGCCTTCAGTCTTTCCAAGCATCAGGGTCTTTTCCAATGAGTCAGTTCTTCACATCAGGTGGCCAAAGTATTGGAGTTTCAGCTTCAGCATCAGTCCTTCCAATGAATATTCAGGACTGATTTCCTTTAGGATGGACTGGTTGGACCTCCTTGCAGTCCAAGGGACTCTCAAGAGTCTTCTCCAACACTACAGTTCAAAAGCATCAATTCCTTTTTTTCTTTTTTGTAAATTAATTTATTTATTTTAATTAGAGGCTAATTACTTTACAATATTGTAGTGGTTTTTGCCATACATTCACATAAATCAGCTATGAGTGTACATGTGTCCCCTATCCTGAACCCCCCTCCCACCAAAAGCATCAATTCTTCAGTGTTCAGCTTTCTTTATAGTCCAACTCTCACATCCATACATGACTACTGGAAAAACCATAGCTTTGACTAGACAGACCTTTGTTGGCAAAGCAATGTCTCTGCTTTTTAATATGCTGTCTAGTTTGGTCATAGCTTTTCTTCCAAGGAGCAAGCATCTTTAAATTTCATGGCTGCAGTCACCATCTACAGTGATTTTGGAGCCCAAGAAAATAAAGTCTGTCACTGTTTCCATTGTTTCCCCATCTATTTGTCATAAAATGACAGGACCAGATGTCATGATCTTAGTTTTCTGAATGTTGAGTTTTAAGCCAACTTTTTCACTCTCTTCACTTTCATCAAGAGGCTCTAAAGTTCTTCTTCACTTTCTGCCATAAGGGTGGTGTCATCTGCATATCTGAGCTTGTTGATATTTCTCCCGGCAATCTTGATTCCAGCTTGTGCTTCGTCCAGCCCAACATTTCTCATGATGTACCCTGCATATAAGTTAAATAAGCAGGTAACAATATACAGCCTTGATGTTTGCTGGCATATTGAGTGAAGCACTTCACCAAGTTATAAACCCTGAATGCAAGATGTTGTAGAATGGAAATATTGATACTGCACCAGGGAAAGAAGAGGCAGTCTTATATTATTTTAGGAGCTACAGAAAGAGCTCCTACCCTAAAATATTAAATTTAAGTTCAAATTTGATTTAGCAAACATATAAGTGTCTATTATTTACCAGATTCTGAGTTGACAAATATGAATAAACACCACTGTTGCCCTCGAGACGGTCACTGTGTAATGGAAACAACAGCCATGAAACGCGTGATAAGTATAATAATAGAGATCTATACAGAGGATTTTAGGGCCAGAAAAAAGGGTCTCCTAACCTTCTGGAAAGGACAGGAGTATCTAGGATGACTTCCTAATGAGGTTACCCCCAAGCTGAGTCTCAGAAGATGAGCTGAGATAACCAGTAAAGAGCAGAGATGACAGCCTTACAAAGGGGGCCTCCGGAGTACAGCAAAGAGCGGAGCCAGCATTCTGGGTTTAGGTTACCATCCATAACTCAGGGTTGTTGGAGCCTACGGAGCAAGAATAGGAGGGGCAAAGGGTAATAATACCAATACACTGATTTAAGTCCATAGTGGACTATACATCTGATGAGTAACAAAGACTTTCTAGACCGAGTAGCTGTATTTGGCATCTGAGAGTGTGGAGAAAGGGAAAACCATACCAAAGAGAAGCTTAAGACATTAAAGACAAACATTGCTCCTTTGTAATTTTGGTTAGGCAGATCCTAAGCAGTTGTAGAGACAGATAAACAACTTCCCCACTAACATCAAAAAACCCCATCCACAGATGGTTAAGCTTGCCTACAACATAAACAACGAAGCCACAAACACACTCAGACAATCTCAAAAATATTGGCAATGTTATGATTAATCAAAACATTATTTTGACAGCTGTATTCATTCTCATTACAGAAAAAATGTCCAAGGCGTATAACATCTCACATACTCTATAATGACACATATCTCCCTAGAAATTAGGTTTGCTAATTGTTTTCCATGTAAACAAACAAAAACAATGACAATGCACATACCAAGTAATGCTTTCCTCCAAGAGACATTAACTGTTACATTATGTCTAATAGCCTGGGAATTAGCCCAGACAGGACATAATGACATTACAGTCTTTATAAAAGATGCCATTAGAGATCAAAACTATGCCCAATAACTAAAAATGTGTGATAGTTTTACTCTTACCTATCTGCTAACTATCCTCTAGCGAGGTGGGTTTTGCATAAACATTTGATTATCATAAGGAAAATATGCAATATAAGCGAGCACTACAGCCTTACATTTAAGAGATAAAGGCCTTGGGAATCAGCTAGACCTGGATTAAAATTTGTTTTCAGTCTCTAATAGCCCTGTGACCTAAAGAGATAGACCAAACTTCCCTTCGTAAACCTGGAAAATAATGAAAGACAGACATTTCACAAGGTCCCTCAAAAGCCCCGGCAGGATGAGGCCCACATCATCCCTGGGTAACCAAACTGTAATGCAATCTACTGCATTCTTGGGGCTTCCCTGGTGGCTCAGCTGATAAAGAATCTGCCTGCAATGTGGGAGGTTTGACACCCAAGTTGGGCAGATCCCCTGGAGAAGGGAACAGCTACCCACTCCAGTATTCTGGCCTGGAGAACTCTGTAGACTGTATAGTCCAAGGGGTCGCAAAGAGTCGGACACGACTGACCCACTTTCACTTTCACTGCATTCTTGAGTTCACTCTCCCAGTTCCCTACATTGGCCTTCCCCAGTGGCTTAGTGATAAGGAATCCTGCTGCAATGCGGGAGCCGCAGGAGACGTGGTTCCATCCCTGGGTTGGGAAGATCCCCTAGAGAAGGGCATGGCAAACCACTCCAGTATTCTTGCCTGGAGAATCCCATGGATAGACGAACCTGGTGGGCTAGTCATGGGGTCGCAAAGAGTCGGACACAACTGAAGTGACTTAGCAAGCAAAGTACACACGTTGCGTATATTAAATCCTTCTCCTGAACTCTGGATCCTTATGATGAAAATGCCCAAATAAAAGACCGCCACCCAAATGCCACCCAAACATCTGTCACAGGCTCTGCTCTCAGGGGAACCCAGGACAGTACCCTAAGGTGACTAAAGCTTAGCTTAGGACCTTAACTGTAAGAGTGAAGTCAGAAGTTTGCAGTTTCTCACCAAATCAGACAGTTTCCCGAGGAAACAGGGTCATTCTATGACTGGCTGGAAAGGAGAGCGCAATTCTGGATTAGAGACTTCTTATTCCTTTCAGGGTATTTCTTTTCCTCCAGACATTCTGTAGGGGCCAGGAAGAGCCTCTTCCAGCAGCACCTCCAGGCATTCTCATCCCCGCTGCTCCCCACAAGGGGTGTTCAGGAAACACGCAGCCTCCCAGACATGCGTGCCCCTCAAAGTACACGGCAATTACCACTCCACAGGCAACTTCAGATCCATGGGGTAGGGAGCTAGAGGGCACACACTGCTCTCTCACCTCTCGGATGCACACGGTTGTGATCACGATCGGTTCCATTACGCACCCTTTGGCTTTTCTGTCTTCCTGATTTCTCACCTCAGAGTCCCCCGCTCCTTTTCCTTGGGTTCACTTCCCCAGAGAATGACCTCAATCAAGTCCTTTCTCAGTCTCTTTAAGGGAGATCTAGGCTAAAGAAGGAGAAGGCAATGGCAACCCACTCCAGTACTCTTGCCTGGAAAACCCCATGGATGGAGGAGCCTAGTGGCCTGCAGTCCATGGGGTTGCTAAGAGTAGGACATGACTGAGTGACTTCACTTTCATCTTTCACTTTCATACATTGGAGAAGGAAATGGCAACCCACTCCAGTGTTCTTGCCTGGAGAATCTCAGGGACGGGGGAGCCTGGTGGGCTGCCATCTATGGGGTCGCACAGAGTCGGATACGACTGAAGCAACTTAGCAGCAGCAGCAGGCTAAGGAAATAAATGTCTGTCAGTGGATTGGAGGGCAGCAAACACACCATGGGAGCAAGTCGTGGCCTTAGGTTGTCCTGGGGGAGATGGAGGGGATTTGACCTGTTGGTTGGTTGGAGCCCTAAATGGACAGGCCCATGAAGTGTCATTATTTCTTTAAAATACATAGCAAAAAGCCACATATAGCAAAAATCACAAATTCATTTCAAGCACAGCATGGGAACCATATTCAAACAGTTTATAATCAAATTATGTCAGCCAGATTTATACTGAAGGCCTCCAGTCTTCATCTATGTTAGGGGCAATCTGTTGACCAAAGTAAAAAAGTCCCATCATAGGTAGCTTTAATTTGGAAAACACGTGCCTGCCTCAGTGAGATGTCATCCATCCCACCAATCACCACATCAAACCCCTACCCAGAGGCCTGTGTTTAAAAGGAGGAAACAAAAAACATAAAATTTAAAAAGAAATGGTACCAGTATAATTCTATAGATATTATAGTTTGTACATAGTTTTATGTATTTATAGTTATTAATATAAAAATTAAAGACTAATAAAATCTTTAATTAAACAAATTAGACAACAGAGTGAAGTTTAAATACAGAAAAAGTACAAAAAAGGTTATAGTTTAGCAGGTAGTGGGTTCTATGTTAACCCTCCAAACCATTCATTGAAGGCCACTTGGAAAGAGTAACCTTGCTGTATAACCAACAAGAGTTGAGTTAGTTTACACTCAGCACAGAGATATGTGGCCTGAGTAGTAAAAGTAGAAGAGGCAGGTGCTAATAAGAAACAAAACAGGTGGGAGACATTAGGGGCCCTGCCCATGAACTTGGGAGTACCAAACTTCAGAGCCAAATACAGCTGCATTGCTTACACACTACTAGAGTCAACTACTGTAGAGGGAACACAACCCTGTTAACGTGAGTACAGTTCTTACTCAGGGGCAAGGAGGGATCCGAGTAGGGGGATCTTGCTAAACTACCAATGATTTGAATCCTGTAATTTGCCAGGCATTGTGCCAAGTAATTTATGCTGCCTACTCACTAAACTGTTCAGAATATTTCTATTAAGTAAATATTATAAACCCATTTTGCAGATGAGAAAGCTGAAGCATGTGTTTTATGCACTTTTTTCCAAGATCTAACAATTAGTAAGTGGTAGAGCCTGACATGCCTCTCTGACTCCAGGGTCACTGTTCTTTTACACTACCCAATGCTGCTCATCTTTCTTTTTGTGTGAGTCAGAACAAATTATTGCCAAACTTTTAATCTACAGTTTTCATTTCCGGAGAAGGACGGTTTTTTTTTTCTCTACAAGATGCCTTAAGTGTTATATGTAACATCTTAGCTAGCTTAGGAACAGAAGAACAATTCTTGTCGGTTCCAATACTGACACCAACGTTAAGAAATGTAGGCTGTCTTTCAGAATTGAATTACGCAGAAACTGTCTACAATAGGTCTTACTTGACTTTTGAATATAAAAAATTTGAAATTAGAGAATTACAATTTTTAATTTTATAAATTAAAGAAACTCTTTGAAGAGGAATTAATAGCCAGGGCTGAAATCTTTCCTTGAAAAGAGAAAAAGCAAACACAGAAAAGAGAAGAGCCACTTCCAGAGAGAAACTAAGCAGGGAAGGATGTTTAAGCACCAAGTCTTCAACACTTCCGACTCTAAGACCACTCTCCAGAAGATAATACGGAGAACTGTGGCCATATCTCTTCTGAGACCACTCTGCATCTTACTGCTCAGCTTCTTCCCTTTATAAAAATGTCTCAGCTTGTCTTTGAAATACATGATGTCAAGATGCTATTCTGTCTTTTCTCTTGCCTTTTCTCTGAACAGCAGTCCATAATTACTCCCTCTACCACCACCCATAAACCCCTAGAATGTCTGCATGTATAATATATCATGCATGTGTTCAACAGAATATGGTTTTTTCTGCAGAGACAAAGTCTTGGAAATCTGACAAAGTCTTCAAGTTTCTATAACAGAATTTTAAGTACAGTATCTTTTTTTTCTACATTTAACATCGACCCCAGGCATCCTTCTGTGGCTTTAAAGTCTACAGAATTATTATTCAATTTACATTCTTTGGGTTACATGAACGCAGTTCCTTGCAGGCATTGTGGTTGGCTTGTCCTGAGATACTCGACTTGCTTTTTCCCCATTTCTCTTGCAAACTTAGTCAAGATTTTAAAAGTCATTTTGATTAGAATTGGGGATGTCATGTCTCATGGAGTGCCTCGCCCATGGTCTGGAGTTTCAAAGAATATGCACCATCGCCTGCATCACCAGAAGCTACTCTGCTTAGGGTGTTGACCACTTGGGAAAGCTCTAGGTAGAGAAGAATCTACCACAATAGTAATACAGTGTGAAAAGTGAAAAGTGAAGGTGTTAGTCTCTGTCATGTCTGACTCTTTGTGACCCCATGGATTGTGACCCACCAAGGCTCCTCTGGTCATGGAATTCTCCAGGCAAGAATACTAGAATGGGTAGCCATTCTCTTCTCCAGGGAATCTTCCTGACCCAGGGATCAAACCTGGGTCTCCTGCATTGCAGGTAGATTCTTTACCACCTGAAGCATCAGGGAATATAGCATGAAGTTATTTGCAAAAAAATATATATTACCAGATAAATACCTACCATGGCTTTCAGGGTAGATTAGCACTGTATGCCATTTAAAGAAAGAAAACCACTTTGTAATAGGAAAATTATTTTTATATCTCTAATCTCACCTGCTGCATTTCCCTTCCATTCTGCTGATAATTTCATACACTTTTATGAAGAGCAATTCCAGACTCCATTATTGTTTCAAGCTCTGACAATCTTGTAGAAAATGAAAAACTGCCATAACCTTCCCGCCTGCTCATAAAGACTTCGAAGAGGTGGCTCAGACCAGAGAATCTTCCAACTTAGGGTAAATTTTTTATTCTTTTACATAAATCCCCCAGGCAGGAAAAAGGAAGAAGTATTTCAAACCCAATTCCAAATATTTCACTTGGAATCACTCCCTGAGAAGAATGGAGCAGCTGCCAATTAGCATATCTGTAGATCTTCTGAACAAACTCAGTAATATTTTCATTAATAAGTTGACAGAACAGAGCCCCCAGCTGTCACCTGGGTACATACCCCAACAGGAGAACTAAAAAGTTAAATCAAATAAAGAAGGTCAGATGATTATTATTTCTTAAAATGCCTTTGTAAGGCATAGAGAGGCAGGGTGCACAGTCCAACTGGTCAAACCCAGCTCTCACATTTTATAGGTGAAGAAACTAAGGCCTGAGGAAGTTAGTAGAGCTTTACCAGGTCAAGTAGCTACTTAGTGACAGAGCCAGAAGTATCTTGACCACTAATCTAGTGTTCTTCTCACACTGACAGAAAAAATCTCTGATGTGCTGTTTACCTATTTTCATAGCTTAGAGAGATAACACAGCAATTTGTTCTGGTTTTTTCAAAAGCTCCATATCTAGTTATCACATATCATGGTTCTTTCTGATGTTCATTGAAACAACTGTTATGTTGTGCTCAGCATGTGTACTCAGTTGTGTCTGACTCTTTGCAACCCTGTGGACTCTAGCCCGCCACGTTCCTCTGTTCATGGAATTTTCCAGGCAAGAATACTGGAGTAGGTTGCCATTTCCTACTCCAGGGGATCTTTCCAACCCAGAGATCGAACCTAGGTCTCCTGTGTCTCCTGCATTGGCAGGTAGATTCTATACCACTGTGCCACCTGGTAAGCCCCCATAAAATAAACATGTTTTTGTCCCATTTCCTTTTTCATTTTTATCCAAAATATATTAGGATGGTTTTCTACTCATGTGATTCAGGATACTTTCAGTGTCTTTTACCCTAGCTAGTCATAAAATGGTCCTCTCTGGAGTTGCCCAGGGCACAGTGAATGGCCAAAGCTCCCTACTTCCAGAATGCCCCATGACAACAGGGAGAAACCAACAAACCAGAGTATTCACGTGGCTCTTTCAGGTACCCTCAAAAATAGTACCAGCTTTAAACTCTGGTATTCCTAGGACATCTGAAACTTGGGTTGAGATCAAAACAAGCCAGTAACCAGGGGTGGTCTTTCTGAGCCCCTTACATGAGCCAGGGAGTTAGGCACAAGCTGGTGAGATACAACGTCTGAGGTACAATTTACCCATATTAGAAGGAAACATTGATTTGGGCCCCAGGTTAAAAAGTAAAGGGATTTCTCAGAGAGTGTCTTAGCTCAGTCAGATACAGCCAAAAATATCATGGATGGCTGTATGGCTTTATAAACAACAGAAATTTAGTTCTGGAGGCTAGAAATCCAAACTGGATGCCAGCATGGTCAGGTTCTGGTGAGATTCTTTTTTGTGTTTCAGGCTCCTGGCTTCTCCTTATATTCTCGGAGAGCAGAGAGGGGAAGCAAGTTCTCTCTCATCACATGTATAAAGGCACTAATTCCATTCATAAGGTCTCTACTCTCACAATCCCATGTAATCCCAATATCTGTCAAAGACTTCACTTCCGAATAATATCACTGGGGGTGTAGATAGAGTTACAATAAATGAATCTGGGAAGTGGAGATACACAAATGTTCAGTCCACAGAGGGAATGTTCACTCAGTTATGCATAATACAATGTGAAAGTTAAAATGCTTCTGATGAACTTCACCTTATTAGTCACTTAAGTTCTTTAGGGGAAAAGGAAAATCTCAGGAATTTAATTATCCGTTTCAGGAAAAGAATGTAGTATTTCTTTGGGTTTCAGTAGATTTCTGTTTGCCCTCTGCACTTCAGTTTTAAAACATGGCCAGATACATCATTATTAGCAACTTCAATCGTATGAAATTGCCCATCATCTGCTCCAATTTTAAATGCTCTTACATGTCAGCATAGACAGAACTTTTTATCAATAGAAGTTTTCCTTTCTTTTTTTAAATGCATTTGTACCTCTAGGACAGAATCTCTAACATATTCTATGAATCCCATAGAATTAAAATACGATATGGCCATTACCAAAATCTAGAAAAAGGAAATAACATTGCACAAAATTTCAACCATTTGACCATGATATGTATTTTCAGATTTAAAAAAATTGTATCTGTGAATTCTAATAGTTTCCAAATTACCCTTTGATGACAGACTTCAGAGACTGAATCAATTGGGTTTTAGTAGGAGTAGGTACTGAGATGCTGTGTTAACAGGAAGAGTAAAGTGGTCCCTTCTTTTAACAACATCCTCTCCTTTTAACTTAGTGCCAAATAAACACAACTCCTGGAATGAAGATTTAATAGGGGAAAAAAAAGGAAAAATTTCTCAACAAATAATAGCAGCAGCACTTAAAGCACATGAGGAATTAAGATACATCTCTGCCACCAGATTAGTAATGAATAAATAGGGCCCACTAATTTTTACTGTGCTTGCAGTAAAACAGACCACACAGGCCTTCTCTTCTGGAATCTGTAAGTAGTGCTTTAAAATCCTTACATGACTTCAGCACCTGTAATGACTTAGGATGTTCAGGGATGTCTAAAGGAAAAGGTACTCAGCATTTTCTTACACACACACACACAGTTAAAAAAAAATTTCCTGACTGTTAGCTACTGTGACTCAGAGACAACTTTAGGCCCAAACATCAGGGGCATTATTTTCTACTCACCTATTATCTATATTGCCCCCCCTTTTTTTAATGTGACTCATCAATTACCCAAGTATAAACTCATCCTCCAGCCCTAATGATTGATATAAATGTTTCCCATCCATGATAACATAATTGACAGTACTAGCTCCTTTCATCTATGATTCTACATAGGTTTTTGACTGGTACTAAGATCCCACATCACTTTTATTTTTCATATTGAATTCATTTCAAGAGCCACACCCCAGGAACCCCTCACATGACATCTCATTTTCAGGACAATCTATAAACACTTCGACAATCTGTAAGCCAACCTGATAGCAGGCTATGTTTATAGAGACCCCAAGGACCTGCTGCTGCTGAAGGAAGAATCGCTCTCACTGTGTTGCTGCCCCCACATTTGTGACAGTTCCTGCTAATGGTGACTGATGCTGGCACAGAGCTAACTCAGAGATAGCAGAAATCACTCAGGTGGAAGCTTCAATAATTGTACCTCCGTTAGTTGTCTGAGAGCAAGGCAGGGCTCAGAATGTTTATAGAGAGGCAGAAACATTCCACATTCCTCCTTTCTAATCCCCAAATTCCCATTGTCTTTGTACTACCCCAGTGCACCCTTAGTTATGGCGGAAATTTGACAGTAAAAAAAATGTCAGGAAAGCCCCACAGATTCTGTGCACTTGCCACGTTTCATTTCTTATAACTCAATTCTAAACCTGCTAGTTTTATAAACAGGCCTGTCTTTAAAGATTAAGACTTCGATCTAGAACCTATGCCATGGGAAAACTCACTGAGAGCACTTGGAAGTGTGGGTATATGACATTTTCAAGTGGGCATGAAACAGTTAAATAGTAAAAGCCTGTCAAGGGAGCCAGTGAACAGCTTTTAACCAAAGGCTGCTGATGTCATGGGGGGTCGTTGATAGCAAAACACAGGAAGTAACAATAAAGTAAATGACTTCTGAGTAGTGGGGGAGACCTTTTTTTTAAATAGTGCTCAGCCTGAAGTTTGTTCTATTTCCCACTCTTACATCCAAGAGAATTTTCAAAACTTTTCCATTACTATTGCAAAGAAAACACATTTATTTCCAGTCAGCTATAGAATAACTAAATATCAAATGAGAGGCTAATCATATGTCTAGGATTAACATGAATCCATACAGTAGGAGATGGGCTTCCCTTGTGGCTCAGCTGGTAAAGAATCCGCCTGCAATGCCGAAGACCTGGGTTCAATCTCTGGGTTGGGAAGAGCCCCTGGAGAAGGCAAAGGCTACCCACTCCAGTATTCTGGCCTGGAGAACTCCATGGACTGTGTTGCAAAGAGTCGGACACGACTGAGCGACTTTCACTTTCACTATACAGTGGGAGATAGGAAGCAAATAGCTAAAGCCATGAAAATCAGTAGATGAGGAGTTTGCACTTCAAATGCTAAACTTTGTTGTAGAGGAGCTAAGCATTCTCCATAATTCATGTATCAGTTCTGACACAAATAAGTGACCACGTCTATATGGGCCACTGTAATATGGAATGCATTAACATGGGGCATGGATCAATGTGACACCAGGTGATAACAGAAAAAACAACAAGTGACCAGACTTGAAACAGGGCAATTTGGTGTTTTTCAGGAGTACAGACCACTTCTCATGCATATTATCCTTAGATTTGGGTTTATCTGATGTTTCCTTGTGATCAAAATCAGATTATGCACTTTTTGCAAGATATCAAAGTCCACAGTAACGATATGACATTTTCTTCTTCTCAGAGTATCACAACAGGAGGCTCATGCTCCCTGGTTAAGACAGTTAAGGCTAGGTTTCTCCACTGATGTATTAAGAGGCTCCCTGACTTCCTCCACTCATTTTCAGTTCAATAGCAACTCCATCCCATTGTCAAAGGCACAAAGGATATTTATAAATATTGGGTTAGCCAAAAAGTTTGTTCAGGTTTTTCCATAAGACATTACGGAAGATCCCAGAGAACTTTTTCGCCAACCCAATGCTCCTCTTATATCCAAACAGGAAATAAGTTGAAATCATCCTTTATACTTTGATTGAAAATCATCCATACTATATACTCTTTTACGTGTACATTGTCATTAAAATTTTTAAATTTGTAGTAGAGAACTGAAAAACTGTCTGATAACAAGGAAATTTCTGGCATCAAAAACCAAGTAAAAGAGATCTTAAAAGGGGAGGAAGTCTTTTCTTTTCTCAAAGTCTTATTAAATATCTGGCCAACTCGAAGTTAAACATAATATTTTAGTAATCTAAATATCAGGCTTTCCATGAGAAAGAACAGTGGTGTTATTAGCATTTCACTAGCCCATTCCTGAATCCAGTCTTTCCTTTTTTTCTTACTTCTGTCCTGACATCTTGCTTTTCTTTTTATCCTATATTCCTTTAATTTCTTCTTTCTGTGGATAATCATTTAATCTACCTTTTGTCCTCCTGTGCACAAAGCCCTGATGATTAGAGGCCAGAAAGCACAGATATTTCTCAAAAATCAGAGCCCTCTCTTTCTCTTTGTACCACCGCCCTTGACCTGGACATCTCTCTCCTTAGGTACTAGATAATTGGAAACACATACATACACACTGAAAATTCATCTAATTCATTCTTTCATTATTCACTTATATTATTGTAGTTGAACTGATAAGTGATTTTCTGTTGTAATTTAAAGGCCTCTGGTGTGGCAGTCTCGAAGAAGACTACCAGAGAATCAGCTGAAAATCTCTTCATTTCTTGTCACTGGACAAAGCCTATTCTCTCTCACTGACTTCCCTTTACTGAGCCAGCTCTGTGCAGTTTGTAATATTCCAGACAACTTACTGTGGAGAGTTAAATGAAACACAACATAAACTGTAAAAACCTAAATAAATAAAAACTACTACTTTCATTATACTTTGCCACAAAAAGCTTTCCTTTGAATTTGCTTAAGTCACCAGTCTAACACATGTGTTATGCAATGGTTTTGAGGATACCAGTTAGAAGAAAAAGACATAGTCTCTCAACTGGAATGGTAAAACTTCAAGACGGAGAAGTACATGAGATTTCCCCTACATATATCCTGAGAGTCCTATATCTGAAAATGAAGAGTTGGTTGTGCAGACTCAGTGATCTAGTCACAGGAGAAGAGGAAGAAGGAAAAGAAGATCATTTGGTTCTTCTATATTTATGTCTATCTGAGATGAGGAAAGAAAGAGCAAGAGAGGAAAAGAGAAAGAGGGAGATTGAAAGAGAGAAAGAGTGCAGATCTAGGCTTCACTTATCAAATCTCTCTCAAAAAAGAAAGAAAGAAAGAAAAGAAAAAAAGATGGAAGAGGAACACCACCATGAAACAGAATATCCCTGAATCTGGCAGGTCTGACTAAACACTGAGGATTTCTCACTGGTGGACCTGATTCTAATGCTACTTCTACAGGATAGCTGGTGACCAGTGTCTACTGATGAAGGTTAATTGTTAAATTGTTTTTTCTTCCCTAAACAAAGAGGCAAATGCATTGCCTGTGCTGTGGTTTCCTTAATACCACTCTTGTGTGGGTATTCTCTCAGCAAGCAAGGGAAATGGCGTGTGGATATTGAATACAAAGAGACAGTAGGTTCCAAACACAGCCTCCAAAAGACAAGACCGTCCCTGCACCCTGCATGGGATGGAATGAAACTGTGTTTTGTCCAAAATTAAAAAGCCTGACCTGCGGGTCCTCAAAAGAGAAAAAGATTTCCTATGAAGTGACATCTGGACTCCCTCCTTGCTTCTACTACTACCGCTGTTTTTACCACCATTTTCTATAATCCCATTTCTTTGCTGCAACTGTCAAAAGTTAAGTTTGAAAGTATTTTATGCAGCCCTCTTATACTAAATTCAGGTGAGGGGGGAAGTTCACGATTTCTCCAGTGGATGTATTTTAAAAGGGTTTAAAGGCTCCACCATTTCTTCCAGAAATTTTAATAAGCATATAGAAATAGCCAGCTGGCTAATCCTGGGAATATCCCTTCTCCCTGTTCATTTTATAGAAAGATCCTGTGGTCAGGAAATATAAAGCTTTCAACACATTGACCACAGCTAGGATTATAGCCTCATATGGTAGAGCTTTTTCCCACTGTCTTTTTCTGGGTGTTGGCAATATCCAGCCATTCTTTCATGGGTGTCGAAGCCACCTTCACCCTTCACTCACCAGGGAGAACTTCAAGATTGACTGCACTAATGAGGGAGTCTGGAATTGAGACATTACATGTAAATCCATCAGTGTGATTAAACTTAGCATGCACACTGTGTATGCTCGGTATTTTCAAAGAGCCTGGCTATTAAATGGCTTCATATTTTTATACCTTTTGGCACCCTCATAAAAGGACTTAAGGAAACAGAATTTTTCCTCCACTGCTACAGATGGACTAAGGCAAATCTATGCTAAGAAGCTATAAAATAATTTGAAACGTCTCAGGTTCATTGGTAAATCAATTTGGTAGCTCTGCAGAATATTTTTACATGTATAAAAATACATATATTAATAAAGTTATAAGTGTATATAAAAGCAGATATATGGTGCAAAACTTGTTAAGTTGCAAGTAAAGTAAAACCTCATTAATTCAGATTCACTTAAATCAGAATTTCTGGCCTGACAAAGGTCTGGCTGAGCAGAAGTTTTCTTTACCATATCAATAGAGAAAAGACGTGCTGAACAAATGGCCAGTGTAAACTACAGATTACAGGGAGAGTACATAAAGTGTATAAGAGAATACACTGTCTTTAGTGCTCTTGAGCACTTGAGGATACCCATTTGCATACAAATAATTGATAGTATAGTTATAAAGCTATATAACTAATCAGTACTCTAAGAATTTCTAAAATGATTCTTTAATTATTGCAGGTCCACTTCTTCTGTATACTTGAAAGAGGTAAACCTGCATCCTTTTAAAATATTCTATAGTTCAAACCTCTCACAAATATATGCAGCTCTTTGTTCAGTCGATATAAATTAGCCTGTGTTGAAATATATATCATGCTGTTATACATTAATATGCTAGCCTTGTTGTTTTTGCATTTCAAGAACTGTAACAAAACAGTATTTGCATATTTCTGCAGATACATCATCAGATTAAGTATGGCAGTATGGAATAATGGAAAGAGCATGGATCTTATCTGTTCTCTGATTCCCTATAAGGACAGCTTCAGTCTCCATCTGAGCCTAGGTTTCTCACCTGGTAGAATCAAAAGAAGTGCCTTTGCATCCATTTTACATCTCAGATTTGTTGAAAGAATCAAATTTCATGATGTTACTTAAGTCAATGAAAATACTTCAGAAGGTAAAATGCAAATGTTATAACTATTTTAGCTATATAAAGGATACTTTGATTTAGAAGGAAATGTTGATGAGGCATACTATATTAAGATATCCAGATATAAACTTCAAATTCATTATTACCTGAAAAATAGACTATGTCCTAACTTGAGGTAAAGCCAGAGTAAAGGAAATTTGAACAATCTATAAACACATGGGCTTTGCTGGTGGCTCATCTGTTAAAGAGTCTGCCTGCCAAAGCAGGAGATGCAAGAGACTCTAGTTTGATCCCTGGGTCAGGAAGATCCCCTAAAGAAGGAAATGACAACCCACTCCAGTATTCTTGCCTGGAAAATTTCATGCACAGAGGAGTCTGGTAGGCTATAGTCCATGGGGGTCACAGAGCTGGACAGAATTGAGCATGTGCATGCAGGCATAAACACTCTTTACCATCTTGCTCGCTGGCTCACCATCTAGAGTGCATCAACAGGGATTGAAACCACAAGCTAGTTTAGCAAGGCATCATCTTTCTCTGTCATGAGCTTCAATCACATTCATACTGAGTTATGTTAACTTACTGGCTCACAGGTAAAGAATCCTCCAGACAATGCAGGAGATGTAGGTTCAGTCCCTGGGTCAGGAAGAGCCCCTGGAGAAGGAAATGGCTCCCCAATCCAGTATTCTTGCTTGGAGAATCCTATGGATAGAGGAGCCTGGCAGGCTACAGTCCATGGGGTCACAAAAGAGTCAGACACAGCCTAACAACTAAATAACAACAGAAACACTCACTCTTATTTAAAATAAGTGAGCAACCTGGTCTACCACATTAGGAGGGGAAAACTATGGAGTTCTTTATCTGATGATTCTGACCCTCCAATCCCAACTACTAAGTTGGAGGAACAAATTTCACCCTCTTTTTGAAACTAATATGAAAAATTGTGATGCCAGAAGAGTATCTGTTGTAAGGGATCTACTTTTAAAATACTGTACTTCAGTCCTATGGGATCAGAATTTGTTAAGGCCTCTTCTTCAAAACTACTGAAAGATATGTAGAAAACAATTTGATGCTATTATCTAAACTAAAAACCAAAGTCCTAAGAACTTCTATAGAGGAAAGGGTACTTTGGAACTAAAGTTCTAATGGCAGTTCTGCCAGGAGCTACATGCATGAAACTGAACAAGCCATTCTTGAAGCATCTGTAAAATGAAGTGGTCAGGCTGATGACGTTAAAAGGAACATTAACATGTTAACATCCTGTCCTTCTTTAAATTCAACATATTAACAATAGTTTCCAAATGCATCCAAGTCAGGCAAGAGAATATCCTGAGGTAAGGAAAGGCCAAGTCTCCCCTAGTGTTTTCAACCTTTGTTTACAGATTTTGACATTAAAAATCATTTGAGGTTTGATCTCACCACCTCCACATTTGGACAGGTTCTTTTATGTGGACAGGTTTATAGTTAAGTGGACAGGTTTTTCACCTTAGTACCAAGGCAGTTCTACCCTGACCAAGTTCTGAAGAATCCTGGAGATGATATTTATATTACTTTTATGAGTATAAGCAGCCCATATGGACTTCATTGATCCTTAGAAACTGCTTCCTACACAGCAATTGTTCATCTAAATGAAAGAGTCACAGCTCATGTGCTTTATTTCCCTGTGGAAAGTAGGCTATTTGGGCAGTAGAAGGCAACATTCAAGAAGTACTGTTATCATTACTGTTTTCTGTCTCATCACACTTACTCAGGGACTATAATGCAATGAATAAAAAAGATGCAAGAGTAGAGTGACGGGACGGGTCAGTTCTGAAGACAGTCATATGCTCCAATAAAAATTAAAAATAAATTTAAAAAGACAGCATACTTTCAGACCCACCACCAGCGAATCCAACAAGTATATTCAATACAACTGTGCATTTACAAATCTCACAGAGCTAGAAAAAATTCATGACCTCCCTTGCCTGTGTAAACTCAATAAAGATGTTTCTGGGGAACATAACTTTCCCTTCATATCCATGTATTTCATAGACCTTTCTCTCATATTAATGAGGTTTTAGATATTACCTACAGGATCTCTAAAACCCTTGCTATATGTACTTTTGTGGCCAGGTGCTTATAGAGCCAAAATCTTGTCAAGAAACCAACTGGACACAAAGGAAACTCAACATGCATTTGATCAGCATCATGAATTATCTTATTAAACCAACCCAGGGTATGAATGATGGCAGGTCCAAAGAAGAATTAAAATCACCCACCTCTTCCCTATAGCTGAGAAGGGCCACAAAGGACCTAACTGATTATGAGGTTAGAAATTATGTTTTCAAGTTCCCATCTGGAGGCATGTTTGTTTCTTGCTGTGTGAGTTTGCTCCTGAGTTCTTCAGTGGTCTGTTTTGAAAGGGTGAGACTGACTGAAACAAATGCCTCTGTCTTCAGGACTTAACAAAAAAAAAATCATTGAAAACAATGTAGGGATATAAATGTCTGTGCCCACAGCCAAGATAAAAAATGCAAAGTCTGGGCCACCTTGCCTTTAATTTTCTAACTGCTGTTTTGTAAGGCTGTGTCATGCTTCTCAGTTCAAACACGCTTTGGCTCTTTATTATTCATGGACCTTTTTCCCAGTCAGTGGTGTTGAATAATAAAACAGCCCAGGATCAAATGGGCCAATTCTCCACGCCTGACACCAACTGCTACTGTTCGCTGGGCTCTGCCAAGCGTTGCCTCTGATAATGAGTGGGATTTGGTTAAACAGTAAATTAATGAATAATGAAATATCCAGGTTGATCAGTTAGAGAGCACGCTTGCTTTGCCCTGGGCTAAACGCTTGGGGCAGAAATTACTCTCAAACGGCACTTGCCTGGCTGCTGGTCTGGATAACTATTTTACAGCCTATTGCTTGACAGAATGCTGGGGAGGGGGAACCAGTGGGGGAGAGGAAAGGAAGAAGGACAGAGTTATTAAGAGCAAAAAAAAAGGGGGGAGAGAAAGAGGAAGAATAACCTAGTTATCACCTTGTAGGTTTCTAAACTGCCTGTGTGAGAACAAAGTCACAAATATGATCTGGAGAAGTCTGAGTTCCAAAATTCCCAACACATGTTTAACATCAAGGAGAAATGATGAATGAAAACAGTCTTCTGTGTGTGCCTGTGCACGTATGAGATTAAATGCAGAATGATTCCACTGAAGATGCACGTTCCTGTGTACATGTTAGAGCGAGGACATGCAGAGAAGGCATTCAGTGTCTACTTGACCAAAAAACTCTACCCTTATTTTAAGGTTTCATGCTCTGATTCTTGGACGTACCCCCTTGTACGAATTTTAGAATATTAAAAATAGGACTTTCCCAAAGAACTCCCTTAGGAAAAAAGTTTCACTTTAACCGAGCTTTCATATCGCGCACACGTGTGTGTGTGTGTGTGTGTGTGTAGTTTATCACTTTTCAAGTTTAACTTCACCCAAGAGTCTTAAATTGTTTTGTAGTTTTATGCATGCCTTAGTAATAGGTTTTTCTCATTCAACATCAGCTATTTGTCCTTTATAAGGAACAAACTTTGGATCACGAAAAACCCACAGCAAAGGTGCCATGAGGATACCATGGACTGAGAAAATGTGTGATTTCACTAGACATTTGTTCTGGAGATAACTTTCTCTAATTGGTCATCTCTGGACTATCCTATTCTTTCAGAACTTGAGCCCCTTTCAAATGGCCTCAAGATGGGTGGGCTTTGAAGTTTTACACAGTAGAAGCTGAAATACTTTTCAACAAACTGATTAACATGTGGTGGGTGTTGGTGTTTTGTCAAGTCGTTTAGGTTGGGCTTCGATTTAGTTTGTTCTTAGGTGCAAGAGAGAGAAGGGGCTTCACAAGAGTAGGGGGGAAGTGAGGACGTGTTCAGGAACCTCATTAACTCATTAACCGTTGTCAGTGCTGGAAGCAAACTCAGAGCAAGGCTGGGGAGAGAGAGGTGGACATTGTCTTCTTCTGGTGCATAGGTGACAAATGATGGGACTGTAAGAAAAGACTGCCCCCAGCCTCATCAAGAAAGGAGCAGTATGAACTACCTATAGCTTCAGTGTACATCATTACTAAACTCAACTCCTCAGGGCCTACAAAGCAGCAAGGCCGAGTGACGGCTGCTTCCCTAGTTTCATCCCTAGAGCAGTACCATGAGCAAAGTTTTTACCTCTCTACTCAACACCCAAACCCCTCTCCCTCAAGAAAAAATAAAATGCTCTAATTGTCTTTATTACTTTCAGACACTAGCCACCAAACACAGATGTTCACTATTGAGAATTAAAGGAAGGGCAAAGGTCACAGGGACTCAGATCAACTTGATCCCTCTTTGGATTATTTGACCCCATTGTCTGAAATGGCCCTTATCTTTGAAGAAGAAAAGAATATTTAGATTGCACATAAAAGCAAATGAAATCATTCAGTGGGTCTATTTTGTTGATATGGCTCTGGCCTGTGCTCTCCTCTCTTCCTAAAAACAGCAAAAGGGAAAATGTGTGAAAACAACCCAAGCCAGAGTCAACTGTGCTTCTGCCTCAAATCTTGGTAGTTTCCTATCTTTAGGAATCTCTGGCCAAAAGAAGTCTCTTAAAAGTCCCTAAAACCTAAAAAACAAAAGCAAACAAAAACCACCAAAAAAAAAAAAAAAACTTTTTGAAAATTCACATTGGTAAATGCTGTTTCGTTGTGACTGTTTTTGTAGTCCTACTATTAGGGGAATTTCCATATTGTGATATTGTGTGTATGGGGCAGTAGGGTATGGGTGTGTGTGTATGTAACTACAACCTTCCCCCCACCCAGGTCTCACATGTCGTTTCTAGTAGAATTATTTATCAATGAAGATAATGTATACAGAAAATTCAAACTGGTCCAAGATTGATACTTTGTTCTCAAAATTAGCACTACCACCTTTTGACACAGGGGCAGTAAAGAGGAGTTGACTTGTAGAGCACCAAGATTTGGTTTTACACTTGTTTTCTTCACATTGACTGGCATTTTCTCAGTCATTCTGTTCCCCTCCCGCCCAACCCTACATGGGTGGTCAGTTTAGCAGTAAAATCCACTGCTGTGTAGAAGCTATCTAGAATCCTATTTCTTTCGACACTCAGATTATAATCGCACTCACTTTGCCCACCTGAACAGCCACCAGCCCTTCCGGCTCACCAGGTTTTTTCAAGCTGCCTGGCCTCAACTGGCACTTCTGGATGCCAGGTTCTAGCATTCAGGACCTGATGGTTCACACGGGGAGTGCTTGAACTCATTGGGTTGACTCGATCCGATCCTCCACCTCATTCTATGTAGTGTCTGATTTGGGTCCGAGTTTTTACCCCAAAGTCTTGCATGCACTCCTTCCACACCCCCGTACTCCACTGCTCATGTGCTGGCTTCTTTTCTCCAGTCATTTGATAAAAGTCTGCACAGGAAGGGACATGTGACTGTTACAGAGGGCAGACTCTGACCTCCCCAGAATATTCTACGCATACACGCCATGGTCGTGCCCTCCTTCCAGTAAAACGTGTGGGCTAATGACATTTGACAGCCACATCCTTTAAACGTTTGCAAATACGTCCGCGAACAGGCACGTTTCCGACGTTAACTGGTGGTCCAGTCACAGATGACTGCCAAGGCTGCCCTCCGTGTGGCCCGAGCAAGTCACGCTTTGCCAAGTCCATTGGCTATTATGCGGCTTTTAAAAATTTTTTAAGAAGCATTTTTATGCAGAGGCCTCTCCTGGCAGCAAGTGTGACCCCTATTTGGGTCTGGACGACTCTCGCTCGAGTCAGCTCCAGAGAAGCAGCAGCCCTTCTGAGAGAAGAGAAAAAGCGAAAAGCAGCACGGTGAGCAGGAACAAATTGGTTCCGAACTAGAAGGCCAGAAATCGCGACCTGATCTTGCTGGTTTGGGACGAGCCTAAAATGTGTTGAACTTCTGTGACAAAACGGCCCCCTCAATCTCAGCATAAATAGTATGAAAAAAGAAAAAAGGGTTGCCAACACTGTGGCCGTTCGCGAACTTGACCCCAAGGGCGCGCAGCAGAAAGCCTGACGGGCAGACTGCGCCCTGGGCAGTAGCTAGGCCATGAGATAAGCGCGCTGGGGGGAGGGCCGCGGCGCGTGCGTGCGTGCGCGTGCGTAGGCGTCCGCGCGTGCGTGTTCGTTGACGCTCGGCCCTGGCACTGGTAGAGCGTGCCTAGACGCGGGTTGCGGCGCCGCGTGCTTGCGCTCAACTTGGGCAGCGGCGGCGCAAGCGCGGTACGTGCACACGCTGACTGGGCACGGGGGTGTGACTATCGGAGCGCGGGCGCCCAGTTTCCGCATTGGTGTCTGCGGCTGCGTCCTGGAAATGTGGGATAAAGGCGGTGGGAGAGCGCCGGTCTGTGACCTGGGGGAGGGGCACGGAGGGACCCGAGCCAAGAAAGTGGACCCGGGGAGGCGATTGACTGACCTCCTCCTCTGGAAGCGCTGAGATTATTTATGAGGCCTGATTTAAAAGTGGTGGCTGCTAGGGAAGTGAAAAAGGAGCTCACCCCAAGCTATAAGAGAAGTTATAGTCGCGAGAATGCTGTTTATGACAGTATAAATCAATGTGGAGCTTGTGATGGGAAATATGGAGAAGGTGAGTTTGGGATAGACTCAAGGAAACAAAGTCAAGAAAGAAAAATGAGTTTTCTCCCTCCGTGTTCTGCCCCCGCGCAATTCCTTTCCAAGGAGCCCAGGATTCCTGCCGGGAAGCTGGCGCGGGGAGATCCCACTTCATGGCGAAGTGTCTTCCCCAAGCTGAAACGAGGCTCGATGGAGGACGAGGGAATACATGTAAATAAACAACGTAGAAGATTTATGGGAAGGCGTTCAATTTTATAGGACTGTATTTATAGAGCCAGCGCTGGCTCACTTATAGATTAATGGGAAGCTAAAATTAATGGACTTGTGAGCCGCACGTTTAATTTCTGAGGCTTCGACGTGACAGGTAACCGCCTTCGAAGTCCAGGCATGGAAGGCCGCCTTCGTTGGGAGTCATGAGCGCCCCCAAGAAGATTACACGTCCCATCCGTGGTGGCTTTAAGCTCTGGTGCCTGGGGTCCCTGGGGAAGGACCCCCATGGGACGTTTTGGCAACTGAAGAAAAAGAACGTGGCCGCATAAAAAAAATAATCGGTTCTTCTTCCTCCTAGCATTATTTTTAATGGGCCCATAAGACTTTAATGCGGGCGGGCGAGCAGGCTGACTTCTGGGGTGCTGGAAGCCTCGCACCCTGGCTTGCTGCCTCCAGGCAGGCTGGGGCGGCAGAGACACCTCCTTCAAGGTCACCCAGGAACCCCCGCAGGGCCCATGATCAGGGTCCACGGCTTAGCGGTTCCAGTTTCCCTTCATTCCTTACTACTTCCGCGGCCTGGTTAAGGCAGTAACAAAAGCACGGGCAGAGGAACTGTAACTAGCAGCCCAGGGCCATTTTTGTTATGCAAGGCTCTTTGGCTACCTACCTCGTCCCTTTCTTCCAGTTCTTTCCACACATTCAGGCCCCTCAGGACTTTGAGTTTTGCCTAGAAAAAGTGACTGTCTTATGGTGGTGGGAAGAGAGGATGATTTGGAATTTACCTATGGAATAATAGATGGCCGGTCTGTTTCTCGAGAGCTGGTGTTAACCCTTCAGTAGGTAAGTTTGCGGTAGGATACGGAAATTACTTATCACCGCCTTTGTGTAATCCCAGTAGTAACCAACCCTTTGCTGGCCAAGAAAGCAAAAGAAAACGAAACTCAATATATTTGAGCCAGAGACAAAGGCATATACCTATTTTCTTTCTAGATAAATGCATTGCAGGTTCTCTTAATCACGCTTCTGTTTCTTTTTTAATTCCTTCTACTTTCCTTCTCTTTCTTGATTCAGTCATTTATAGTTCTAGCCATGATAATCCCCCCTTTTTAATTAGTAAGGAAGCCAAGAAGTGGAAAATCTCACAGAAAGCAGATTCCATTGTCCCTTCTGTTTTTCCCTATAGGGAAGTCCAAGTGGGAATGAGTCACCTGAAAAACAGAAAATTGATATAGAAGGCATATTATTAATTACCTGAGTACCAACTATATGGAAGCACGCTCCTAATCTGGGTTTACCAGTTATCTAGATTTAACTTTGCTAGTTATCCTTAAATATATATACATGTTGCTGTTCCTGCTTTTTATAATTAAACCTAGACAACGTTGGAAAGGAACTTTACAGATAAAGACTCTGAGGTCCAGAGAGAAACAGTGACTGGTCCAAAGTGTGCAACAGCTTGGACAAATTTACTTTCCAAGCCTTAGGGAAGACACCAAGCCTTGCATGAAATACAGATTGAGACGTTTGATTACTGCAGCCCATTAGGGTTGGGCTGTAGCCCATTAACCCAAATGAGAAATGCTCTGGCTTCTCTGGTCATCCTCTGAGCCTTACGGTAGGAACCTTGTTTCCTCCTCTGGTCAAGGGAGCTTTTCCTCATTTATTTACTGAGGGCCTGGCACTGCTGGTGAGGTCAGGGTGGGGTTCAGTCCTGAAATGAGCCAGTTAACTCCTCCAGATCCCAAGGTGTAAGGCGTAAGAGCCCTGGTCTGGTGGGCTACTCTCTTGCACCATCTCCTTTAAAGAACATCATGCCAGAATGCCATCTCACTGGCAACAAGAGGGGAGCACCTTCTTTGACTTGGACCCAGAGATCCATAGTTCCTGGGACTCAGAGTCTTTTAGTTATCTAGGAAGTAAATAATTTCACACCTTGATTTTTTTAAGGGCAAAATAAACCAAGAGATGCAACTAACATAAGCTTTTATTGCAAATTCGGTGAGAAACAGGAGAGAATAGTGTCAAAATTTGGAATTTTAAAAACACCTTCTAGTGAAAACAAAAGTGTCCATTTTTCTGAGAAGCAAAATTTATTGTATTTATTGTAAGGAAAACACTGCCTGTGTTTATATGATGGAGTGCGGGACAAAAAGGAAACTTCCTTGTCTATACTCTTTCTGTCGAATTAAACAGTATGTTCGAGAAACTGAAGATGAAAACACAACAAAAACACAACAATCTTTTATTTATGTAAATCAGATCAACACTGGACAATAAACCAATTTCTACCCATTACCATAACAGCTTGTCTATAAAGAACAGAAAAATTCAGAGAGGATTCTACCTAGGGTCAAGCGGTTTTTTTTTTTTTTTAACCACCCATTCACAGAGGTATAGATTCACAGATAAATAATCCCAAACTACTTGCTCGCCATATTTACACATTCCCATTAAATTAAGCATAAATAAATATATACAAACTTAACATGGATACCCTCCAGAGCTCTTCTCCTGAAGAGTCAATAGATTGATATTTCTTGATTGTGTGTCAAAAACAATGTTAGTGAGTGAGAAACCAACTCAACAGAGGAGTCGATTTTGGCATTTCAAGAATGGTGTTCATTCTACTTTTTAAAAGAAAACAAAACAAATTCTGTTATTTTTTTAACCCTATAATTTAACATACATCGGCACAGGAGGGGAAACACTGTTTGGGCTCTTGAGGCAACATCAGATGGTTTAAGGTTATTTCCTTTCCACATAATGTATTATGCATACATATCAGATGTGATGACAAGTTGTCTATAAACACGCTAAGTAGGAATGAGTTGCCCTTTTAGGTAAGGCTTTGTACCGGAGGAACAGGGTGTAGATAAGTTGGGGGTTTCAGGTTTTCCATTCGAACAAAGTTTTAATAGGATCTAAAATAATTGCTTGAGAGAAAGTGGTTTCCTTAGCCAAAGAAAATAAAACAGCCATGTCTTTGAAACTTTGAAAGTGGAGAAAGCTAAGGATGTGGTGCCAGGGAGAAAGAAAAGAAAATGCAAGCTAACTTCGAGGGAGAAAGTTACCTTCCCAGTTTGGGAGAGAAGTTAATGATCACTTGGATGATGAAATCCTCACCCAAAACAGCTCTTCTTTTCTCTCTCTCTTTTCCTCCCAGGAGAGCCACCATACATATAAGAGGAGGCAGGATTGGACATACGATGGTCAGAAGACCTTTAGAACCTCCAAAGGAACTTATAGAGTGGGAAGTGTGAAGGCAGCGCTGCCATATCCTGACTCTTCCTTCCTACCTTTAGCTCTTACTTTGGGACAGGGCACTTAAGAGGTTTGGATACAGTGTCTTAAAAGGGCAGGGTGCAGGGGAGAGCTGCGACTCACCTGTTTAGTTTGAAAACAAGGCTCAAAGGGGCTTGTTTTAAACGTTTCCCTTGACTTAAAAGACAAACTCTTGCGTTAATCCCACTGTTTATTGATTTATGGGCCCAAGGAAACCAAATCTTTTAATAACTCAATTATCAGATAAACGTAGTAGGCCTAACGAAAGCAAGGGGGCGGGAGTCATACATGAAAGGAGAAATGAGGGAGGGAAAGGGGGCAGTGGGCTCTATTCACGTGTGTGTGGGGTGGGGTGGGGAGTTGCAGGGAAGGGATGCCAAGGGCTCTGTTCAGCTCTGGCGGGAGGAAGGCGCACGGAGAGGGGCGAAGGGCGACGAAGGAGGCTGCGCAGCCTAGTAAGACAATTCCTACCCATGACCCGCCTTTAGGAGCCTGAGGGTGGAGAGTTTTCATCCTGGCAAAGGCGGGGGAAGCTTCCGATCCCCTGGACATTTCTAGGCCACTCGCCCTCGGGGAGCAGGCGCCCCGGGCGGCCGCTGGCAGTTAGGGGCTCGAGCAGCACTGAGACCCCTCTAGCCTGCAGCCTGCGGGGCGCCCCCCCCATTACCTACTGGAGCACCGGGCTTTCTCGGTCGCCTTAGCCCTTAGGGTGAGACCGAGAGCGGGAAGGGCCCGCGCGGCCCGCGGCCCCTCCAGCGGCTGATTCTATGTCCTCAACACGACTGGGCGCGAGTGGCCCCCACGCTCTCGGGACCTGCACAGTAAGAGCAAGGCGCATCCATCGCGTCTCTCGCACGTCACACGCGTGGGGCGCGTTGCCCTGCAAGGAAAGGAGACGATGGTTTTCAGTGCGGTTTCTCCTTTCTGCCTTTGGCAATCAGAATACGTCTTATGCAAGCGGCCAGGCCCTCGGACAAAGGCGCAGGCTTCTAAGCTCGGAAGGGATGGAGCATCTATCTACACGCTCCATGAAGTCTAGCTCCCGGCCTTTGTACTCTTATCAACTCATCTAAGGCTGGGCCCTGCACATCCAGAGGTCCTCGAAGAAGCTGACAGTGGATGGGCTGGGGTCTGACATCAACCGTTGCTTGGGCCCTCCTGGTGACCTAAAACCAGGTCCCTAACTCCCTCCCCCATAAACATGTCAGCGCAAAACTTTCAGCAGGTTCCTAAGTCCCACCCTTCAACCTTCCCCCTCCCCAGGCCAAGGCCCCAGGAGTGCCGGCCTGAGTCCCAGTGGGTCCTAATTATAAATCCTGCAGAACAGACCTCTGGAGCTTTATCTTCAAGAGATGCTGCAAAGCTCCTAATGCCTACTTTGTTTAAAGAGATGCGTTCATTCACACTCTTTTAGAGATCTATCTCACCCACTTATACCCCTGGGGATTTCCCACTGCTTTGGGGATGGTGGGAACAATGGATTTCAGATCTTATTTCATGATAATGCTCAGGTGAAGCCCAAGAAAGGAGCTGGGCTGCCAGAAGTGAGAGATATTAAGTGCATGAGACTTTATCCACTGGGAATAGCCCCAGTGTATCCAGACGGTAACATTCAAAGCTGAAGTACATCTCCTTTCACTTTGCATTATTTTACCATTATTGTCAAAACAAGTGCATGTCTGGTGGCAGGGGTTGGGGGGAGGCCCCATTTATAAAGCATCTTGTAAGAAAGTAATTGCTGCTGAAACACAGGAGCTTGCACCACCCTTCTTCCCAGGACCACTCAACCACTCGCAAAGCTGCTGCTTTTCCCAAAATTGCCAAAGAGCCCAAGGAAATGGAATCCATTTTAAAGGCGAGTCAATAATGCTAAAATATTGGGCTCCAAGAACCCTTACTCCTCCCCCCTAAAATTCACTTAGCAGCTCCCCACTCCTCCGGAATTCCTTGTTGAAGTATCTGTTAACAACTAGACTCAAAGCTGCTTCAGTCTCTTATTGGCCACTTTCTAAATTATTCCCTTTGAGCTTCTTTAAAGAAGTGCACCTGCAGAATTCTGACACACAGGCTTTGATTAAAAAGGGATCAGATTTTTTTTTTTTCTCTGTACCTTATAGATTGTGTAGGAAGCCCAAGTCCTCTTTGAAGAAGCTCATAAACCATGCGGGCAAAGCTTTGGGAAACAGAAGAGAATGAAATGGTACATACCCCTCCGAAGGAATTACATACTAATCAACGTATTCATATTGTGTTTTGGTTTTACTATAGTTCTTAAAATTGGTAGATGACAAATAGGATAACAAATGCAAGATGCTCGGTAGGCAGATGCCGGCAAGGCTGGGAACTAGTAAGGTTTCTGAAAGCAACTGATGATGAGTCTCAATCAACTTATTGGTCCGGATTTTCCTCGGCCGCGGGAGCCTCCGCTCGGCCGGCCGGCCGGCCCCAGAGCTGCAGCCACCGCCTGCGTCCCCGAGGGCCTCCCGCCCCTCCCGCCCTCGCCCTCCCTAATTATGCAAACGGCCCGGGAGCTGGGGCACCGGTGAGTTAAGGACGCGGGGCGGGGCGGGGGCATCGAGGGGACCGCAGTCACCGTGCCTGAGGGCTAACCACACGCCTTTTCATCCCGGAAGATTCCCGTGACAGCCAGAGGGAGGAAGGGCAACGTAGAAAAGGGTGGCTGGGAGAGGGGTGAGGTGAGGTGGAAAGGCGGGGACTGCCAGTTTCCTAAAAATATATTAAAAATTTAAAAAGTTCGTGCGTCTCAGTCAACCAGCTCTCAAAGCACTGACACCGACAAGGTTTCTCCGATTTTCTTCCAATAAGTTAGCGTTTTCTCATGTTTAGTCTTATGTTTATTTTCCAAAGGGAAAAAATCATGTTTTTATTATTATTATTATCAGTATTACTAAGCTCGAAAGAACCGAAGTGGAAAATCCGGACGGTGGTCTCCAAGTGTATCTTGAAATAGACACTGAGAACCGATACTGTTGCTCCGTGGTACGCCTCAGTTTTTTTTTAAGTTATTTAGTTTTGTTTTTTAAAATTTTGATTGTATGTGTATCTACCTAATATAATTCTTCCAAAGCCAATCCAATATTTTTAAAGCTAAAATTAAAATTTGTTTCTGTTTTCCTTTTGTATTTAAAACATTTTTCCTTTTTTTTTTTTTTTAAATTTTTCATTTCCTGTGTTTCTCCTCCTTGTCGCCAGTTTTACTACCTGGGCCTTCCCCAGACGTGTGCCTGTTAGTGGTGGTGTTGTTCAAGAACATCTTGTCCATGCCTTTGAGCGCCTCGGTGAGATAGTTCTGCAGGGCCGTGAGCGCGGCGCAAATGGCCGGGGCGCCGAAGCCATGCGTGATGAGGCTGAAGTGCGTGAGGCAACTCTGGATCCCCGGCTCCAGGATGGGGCTGGGCCGGCTGTTCCCAATCGGAGTCCGGTCCTGAGCCAGCAGATCCGTAAATTCTTTACAAAGTTGCCTGCAAATGGGGCGGAAGAGGAACAACAACCACAATAACAAACAAACAAACACCACCCTCAGTGTCGTTGTCATTGGCATTAGAAAGGAGACTGCTCACACAAGCCCAGAGGCGCCCGGTCACCGGAGAGCCGGGGAGCGAGGCTAATGTGGGCGATTCCGCTCTGTTTCCCTTCCCAGCGCCCGGCCGGCCTTCTCGAGCAGCTGGGACTGGAAGGAAAGCGGGGGTGGGGAGGTGAGGCACCCCTTCCATCCCAAAGCCTGGCCTTTTTGGCAGCCCCTTCCCCTGCCCATTTCCCGCTCTCCCCCGGCCCCCCGCACCGCCCCCCCCCCCCACCCCGCCCCCGCCGCCTTCATTATGCAGGAAACTGCATAAACCTCGCTTTGGGAAAATCGCTAGGCTTTTAGCATTTGATTTGGAATATTCAGTCATTTTTAGCTCTTACCTGACAGTTCTTTTTAAAGCCCTTTCCCCCTCCTCTCTCCTGCCTCTCCAACCTCTTGGCGATCAGGCTCAGAAAGCCCAGAAAGATTTAGGGCCCTGGGCCACAAGCCTGTCCCTCTCACAGAAGCAGATTGCTGGAGCTGTGCATGGCCCAGGGCAAGCAACTGTTTATTCCAGGAGAGAATGCTGATTCCATTCAAAGCAAAAAGCTGTTTACCTGCAGTATTTGAGAAGGGAGGTATTCCCACCACCACCATCTCCCCTTTTTTCCCCTTTCTTTTAAAGTGTAGCTACGAAAGATCTTTATACAACAGGATTGTTGTCCATATAAAAGGAGTCCCACATTGTTTAAATAAAACCTAAAGGTAGATGGTTAAGACTCCAGGGAGGGGAGATTTTTATTTGTTGAAGGTTTTTAATTCCTCAAGGCACCCAAATCTCCCAGCCTTAGAAATCCTGCATACCTAACTACGGACTGAACTTACTTGAGAAATTTTTAATATAAGAGATGGACAAAAGGATTTTAGCCCTCAAGGCCCAAAGGCTTGGTTCGCTGTGGTCAGAGGCATGGCATCCCAAAGGTCAAATCCTTTCATAGACTGGCAGGCTTCTGTCAGCCTGCCTCCACCTGGTCTCCAGGGTGGTGAAAAAAGAAAAACTACAGGACTCCAATCCCAGGCCTCCCTGGGATGGTCTGACACTTGGTGACACCTGGCCTGGCCAACAGATGAATAGGGCCAGTGCCTGGAGGCTCATGTGAGTGACTCTGAGGCACCTATTCCAAGGGGATTACTCCCAGGAGAAGTAACAGCCAGAGGAGATGGAAAACACCTCCTCCCCCACCTGCAACAGCCAGAAAGGGTTTTTGGTTTTAAGACTGATGGGTAGAAGACACTACCAGGCATACTCTCACTGGTTTCTCTGTTCAAAATGCAGGCATATATCATCCCAACCAGGAAGAAACAGGTAACAGTTTTGACCTAAAGAGGGCTGTTTCTTAAGTCAGAGGTTCCTCAGAATCACCTGTGGGGTTCAAACAAACACATCCAGGCCTCCACCCTCACCCTCACCCTCCCTGGGTTCCCATTCAGGGAGCCTGGGGCTAGGTCCACGAATAATTATCTTGGAAATGCTCCCCAGACAATCCTGATGCTCACCTCAGGTTAAGAAATGCTGGCCTAAGAGAAGCCACAAGCACTCCTCAGGGAAACCACAGAGTTGTTTGTGGAATCCTGTTATCTAATTTATCCAGTTTGGCTTTATTTTTTCCCCAAAGTACCTTTACTCTTTTATAAAGCACCAACAGTTCCCCTGCCGCTAGCCACCAAGGGCAAGGGGTGGGAGGGCAATTTACTGACAAAGATCTATTATATTGCTAGTTAGTACATCAAGGAAAACCTTCTAAAAAGAGGTGGGTGCCAGGTTTTGATCGTTGGAAAGGATGGTTAAAGGCTTTCCTGAAGTTTGTACTCATTACCAAAGTGCCAAAAAGGAAATTCTGAACTGCGGAGAACAAATGCTTAGAGTCAAACATTTTAAATCTTCAAAGCCCAAACTGGGGTCTGTAAGCAATTAAAGTTCTGGGACATTAATATTTTTTGACCCTGCGGAAAGGGGCAATCAAATTCCAATCACGTCTCAAAAACATCTGGACAAATTTGAGCAAATGATTTTTCAGCCTTCCATATATTTCTTTAAATTACGCTGTCAACGGAACAAACCGCGTCCTGGAGCACTAAATAAATGAGCGCCGCTGCTTGGGCCGCGCCTGCGAGAGAAACGTGCGGGCGCACGCAGCGCCGCCCACCGAAGGCCTGAGCCGGCCATAAAACACCAGCAATATGACATCGAAGCCAAAGACAGGAGTAAATCAAATAAATAGAAAACCCACTGTAAAAGTTCAAATGAGCTCTAGACCTAAATTTAGCCAGAGATTTACTAGTTTCCCCTCTGGAGTTGTAGTAAATTCTACTTCTGTGGAAGATGCCAAACAGCAACGTTGGAAAGAGAGTAATTAGAGCTGAGGGTAGAGATGGGTACACGTGGGTGACATATCGACACCCTGAGCAAGCACACGTGGCTGTGTGGGGAGGACAGGAAGATGTGCAACCTGGGCAGAAACAAGCATCCAGGGATGCAGGAAGAACTGGAATAAGGCTCCACCCCGCCAAGGTCTGCCTGTCACCCCCAGGGCTGGGGATGTGAATTGTTAAAAAGCCTGGATTCCTATTAATAAAGCCATCCTTCTCAGAATCTAGGAAACAGAGAAGACTGACACGCACACAGCCCGTAATCAACGCTGAGGGGTGGGCACGCGCAGGGGGGCGGAGCTGGGAGGGCTCCCTACCAGCAATCCACCGGCTTTCGCCACTGAGTTGGGAGCTCCCACCGCCTCCTCCCAAAAGAGGTGGCTGCGCAGGTTGGGAGTAGGGATGAGTTTAGGACACTCACTTGGTGGCCAGCAGCATGTTCTTCCGGGAGTGCAGGTCACTGGGGTCCGTGTGCTGCCGGTTTAAATATTCAGAAACAGCTTTGGCGGGAAACTCCGTTTCGCAAATATACCCAAAATCCCGAGCTAAATGAACAGCTTCTCCTGAAAAGACAGCCGCAGAGGAAATAATCAGCACCCATGACCATCCCAAGATCAGGAGGTGTTCCCTGGTCTATTGTTATTGTTCACAAAACAGGTCAACTCTTGGGGGCAGTACTAAAGGTGGTACGGGCGCCCAAATGAACATGGTTCTCAGGCCATGATTAAAGCTGATGGAACAAACTTTGTTCCTGCTGCTCCTTCCAGCCTCTCCCTGATCACGCTTCCAGTCAAATCCTAGCTAGGCAACCCCTGAATAGTTTCAGGTCTCCCACACCCCAGCCCTAAGGGAAAGGTGGGCCACTTTTGGGAGCCACCTTGCAATTGCATCTAGACAGACAGTGAACTGAACATTCAAGCCAGATCTGCCCCCCCACCCCCTTTTATAAGCATCTAATGTGTTAACTCCTGCTTTAAATAAAATTTAAGTCTTCCTAACTTTTGTATCTTCCTATAATTAATATATACAAATATAGATCCCTGTGTGCCTATGTCCACATATATTAAAGAATATGTAAATCATATATGGATCAGTGTCTATCCAGCAATGAAATGTTTATTCTCCTTGTCAGTTTCCTGCTAGTTAGGTTTCAGGTTTCTCCTCTTCAGAGGTTCCTGCCATCATTCTCCTAGTTAAGGACTTTCTACTGCACAAAGATGACACAGCAGCTATAGAAAACCTGGACAGCTGAGAGACTCCTCAGTTTATGTGGAAACCCCTTTTGAATAAAGCATTGTTACCCTTTAAAAACACAGCCTTAGGGGTTCAAGGGAAGATCTTAACATAAAAAAGAGATGTGCTGAATTATCCCATAGCCGCATTATTTCTAAGGAGCACGACTACTTTTAATCATCATTAGCATAGTAACCAAACACTTCCAGCTTACAACAACTCATAATACTGAAAACTGCCAATGGAATATTGGCATTTCAGTGGGTTTTCCAGTTCCTTTCCTTTCCCACCCAAATCCCTGTCTTGGGCTGAAATTACCTTGACTGCTTTTCAAAATGAAGATTGTGATTTTTTAGCAATATGCTAAAGGGCAAAAAGTAAAACCCTCAGGCTGAGAGGCAACCAGTAATAAGTGTGGTCTGGACATTTGGTCACCTCTGCCTCTAGAGGGTAAGTTTGTGCCAGACAACTTTGCCTAAAAGATGGCAAAGTGCAATGCCTATCAATGTGATGACTTTATGGTTGCTGCCTAAATATTCTAAGATCCCCTGCTCCAAAAACTAACTCCCCAAAGTAGTGTCATAATATCGTATCCATAAAAATAGAAGAAAAACCCAAAACCTACATGTTAGACTCTAGAGAAGATTCTACAACTTTTTCTATTAGGCCCTTCTGGCTGTATTTCCTGTGTCTTCCACAACCCACAAATTCAAATGCAGATCCACTTATTCTAGACTCTGGAGAAGATCCTGTTTATTACATACCATAAATATCATCTCCAATCCCAAAATGATGAGCAAATTAGAATGTGCTTGTTATAAGTATGGGCCTTTACATTTACAACTGAAGATCATACATGATTCCCCTCCATGTTTCCTAACTCCCCCCTCCCATTCCCCTCATCCCCAACCCGTATTTCTCCTAGGTCACTGGTCTTATGAAGCTCTATTTCAATAAATCCCAGGTAATCAGCGGGAGATAGGGGCCCTGGAAGTGACATGAGTTTTAAAATAACCATTAGAGATCATGAATGCAACAATAATTTCACAAATCAACAGTGTGTTTAGTACTACTGACAATTCAGAGGTAAAATTTGGGAAGGAGAAGGGGTATAGAAGGGATTGCTGGTTACAGAGTTATTCTTGAGTTTGTTAGAGGTTGCTTCAGGCACCATGTCCTGCACCTGGAGGCACCTGCACTGGCTTGGAGGCCAGACCTGAGCACTCTCCAGAGCTCAGGGACCCTTGCACACATCCCTTGGCCTCCGGACAATTGCCACTCCCTCTAAGTAAAAAGACCTTTGAACTTTTCAAGCAAATGCTTGACATCCAACTCATAAGGGCACAACAAGTGCAATGATTTCCAGTTAATCATGAAACGTGTAAAATGTCAGCTTTCAGCCAACAGTTAAACTCTGCCACTTCATGAAATGGCCACACGTCTTGCTTACCTTCCACCAGGGAGGTGAGTAACGTGACATTTGCTGCTTTGCGTCTGCCGGCGGGTAAATTCAAACCGATTTTCTCTAGCCTTTCTCTCAAAGATCTCCCCCCATTTTTCGATTTGGCTCTGAAATTGCAAGAATTAACATTCTGATTAACCTCAGAGTGTTCCTGAAACAAAGTTTAGATTTAGCAATCTAAAGCCCAGTGGAGCTTGAAGAGGTTTTAACTTGAGGTTAGCACTTTTTTTTTCTTCCTTTTGGTTATTTGCTGATAGTTTGCTGAGGTTTGCTTAATTTCTGCAATACAGAGCATAAAAAAATCGAGTCGTTCTTTTATCTCATGAGAATAAAAAATGACACCAGATGGGAATAATTAGGGTGTAGGTTGTGGGTCCAGAGAAGGTAGAAGTTGCACGTGCACAAGCCCAGCTCTTTCCTGGTCATGGAGCCAGAGAGGTGAGCCAAAGCCGGCAAGTACAACCTTGCCGAAAGATGGGAAGAACTGGGTGGTTCAGAAAGGAGAAGGCTCAGCCTGAAACAGGTGGGCTTTGAGAGTAAGAGGTCGAGTCACAATAAAATAGAGTTGGGTTAAAAGGGGAAGGAAGACTGAAGCATGAATCTAACGATGATATTAGCAATCATAATAACAGTAAAACTAGCACCAGAGGAGTTTAGTTACATGATAAGTGCTTTATACTGATCATCTCACTTAATCTCATAGTAAGTTTCATACACACACACCCTCAATTCCTAGGGGTGATTGAAAGAAACTTCTACACTGTAGAGATCAAAGGACTCCTGTGAAACTGAATTACAAAGCAGAGCAGAGCAAAAGGACTCAAAATGAAAAAGTCTGTGGGTCACACCCTTACTTCTTCCCAATGATCCCCCTTTATGTGCTAAAAATACAAGAAAAAACCTACTCTGACTTCTCTTGCTGTGCTGTTCACCCGGCCACTTTTAGGGAAGAAGGGGAGTTTCAACTCCCAAGATAGGCTAACTTGAAAAGTTCATGTCATGCAATGTCACACCTTCATATCGGAGGCACTAACGGAAGAGTTCAGGTGTTGGCAGGGACTTTTGGGGAGGCTTTGAATCTTTAAGATAAAAGCCAACTCCTCCCCCAGTTTCCACAAGGAGTCTATGGATTGTCTTTCTCCAACACTGGGGAGCATATGAAAGGCCCCAAGGAATACCTGTCTATACTTCTAAAATGGTGTCATTGTTATTTTTGGTAGTGGTACTGAGGAAAGGAAGTCACACAAGTCTAGAACAAAGCTTTTCAAACCGCGGGGCACGATGCATTAGTGGGACAGGATCAACTTAGTCGGCGCCAAACTTTAAAACAAAATAAGAGATCGGAGCACACTGCAGGTGAGAAGGGGGTTGCTCCATGATACTCCTGTTTTAGGTAAGTGTGTGCAGATTTGGGGTCCCACTCAAGATAGAGAATGCCCCGAAGGGTCCTGGGAGTGGGAAGAGGGGCGCCGGGTACAGGGCGGGGAAAGTGGAAGGTCCCCAGGCCCGCAAGGCTGGCGGGAGGGCAAGGAAGCTCGAGCTGGGCGGGGAGCACGTGGTGGCGGCGGCTGTAAGCTACAGAATTCGGTTGCTAGGCAACCGCGCGGCATTAAAAAGTGGTTGGGGTGGTGGGTTACCTTCTGAGGACGCCGCCGAGGAGAGACGCATTGAGGCATTCGGGGGGCGACAGCCGTCTCTGAACTTCTCCCACAGTTACTTTGTATTTTGAAGTTGAACTAAGCAGAGACAAACGGCCTGGGACCGAGCAAAACACCTCGCCGGTGTTGACGGACATGCCTCCTAAGAAGCCATCTTTATTCATCATCAGAGAAGTCACAGATTTGGGAGGAACCGGAACTAGAGAGAGAAAAAAAAATGCCATAAAGGTGACCGGGTTTTGATCCTAGTGACCGCCGATAGAATGAATGTGTCGCTGCCTGCGCAGGGGCGAGGCCACAGGCCAGGCGCCAAGAGGAAAGCTACAGGAGGAGGTGTTCGTTCCCATGGTTCCGCGGTGCGTTCCGAGCTCTGAGCTCTGTGTACAAACAAAATGCAAAAGCTATCACCTCTGGAAACTTACCCCAAGAGTGTGGACATGTGAGAGTGGCTTGCCACAGTCCCGCTCACTACACGAATCAGGAAAAGCACGCAACCCAGAGTTTGGATTGTGCTGTGAAGCCAGACAAGTCCGATTCCATCACGTGTTGGCTGTGTGACCTTAGACATCTCACTAAAGCTCTCTGAATCTTAATGTCCTCATCTGTCTCCTGATAATCACATTTGGTGCTGAAACCTGAAGGCGATGCTCCCTATCAGTGATATAAAATAGTAATACCAATGGTCCTTATGGGAACCCTTCCCTCCTCTCCTATTTGTTACAAATCTATGGTCATCACTGGCAAATATCAGGATGGTGAGCCCCATCAGTCACTCTGCCCAAGAACAGCCAAGTAATAATACCATTAAATTGGGGCAGTTGGGCCCAAAAGAGCTGCTTATTTCTCTACAGTGGATCCCATTCTTTGCTATATCCTAACAACAGATTCATTTAGAAATGAACCCAAATGCTCCTCTCCAGTGAAAGCAATTCTGCGGTGACATGAATTTTGTTTACAAATTAACGTAAAGCACCCGGCTGGTGATTGTTTGGAGCAGTTATGATTTACAACAGGTGCCCTGATCAATCAACCAATCACTCTAATTCATGTGAGCGGCGGTCTTGCCTTGCCCCAGTTGTTTCATTTCGGCAAGTAATTGATAACAAACCGCACTCAAGGTATGTTTTATGCAGAAGTTAATAAGAGCTGACAGCTGGTTGCCACTGCTACCCAGGCGCATTCAGTCTCTCCAGCCTGTATTTCTGTTTAATTGTGTTTCAGTGTCATCTGCACCTTAGGAAGAGGCGGGGCTCGGTAGAACCAGAGGCTGGGAGCCAGGAACAGTGAACGGTCAGCTTCCCAGTCCCCTGGCAGTTTCCCTCGATTGGACTTCTACACGGCTGATGCCCATTTTCTTTCTGCAGGCCACTGGGCAGGCGACACTCCCTGCTGGCTTGCCTTAAACCTTAGCTTCTTCCATGGGGATCTGAAGCCCCTCAAGCACCTCTCCAGTGATCACCAGGCCAGGGGACTTATTGAAACATGCAATGTTTCTGGCATGAAAAAGGATGCTTCCATTCTTCCTTTTTAATAAAGACTCTGTCTCACTCTATAATCCTGGTAAGAGAAAGATATGCTTTTTCTACTCCCTGGAACCTAGAACCCCATATGTCAAGCAAGTTATATAACCTCCCTTTACTAGAACAGACTAACCGCCCTGAGTGTTCTCGAAACAGCTTATTCTCTCTACCACAGATCCCAGCATTCAGACCTTCATGATATTTTAGAGACTCCTAAAAAGTAGGTCTCAAATCTTCTATTTCCTATAAATTGCATTTGGCTCTTTACAAACGCCTGGAGAAAGGGTTTTCTGAGGACAGTGGACAGAGAGACAAGCATTCCCTTTTTCTACTTCTTAGTAGACATTTTAGAGTTTCTGATCTCTCTATATAGTCTCTCCCACGGCTGAATGAATGATGTCAGGTAACCAAGTGAATATTGTGCAATGTCATGGTAGTGGGGCAATTACAAAGTGGGGTTTCTTCTTTCTGATTCCCTTCATCACAGTCAGTGAAGTGCTTCCCATTTGAGGGAAATGTGAGTAAAATATGGATTTAAAGTCACTTAAAAAATAATGATTGGGGTGGGAACACCCTTGTCATTTAATTCTCTTACACAATATCCACATCTATTTCAATATGTCTTTTTTTCCACTACTGTCCTGATTTCTGTATTTCAGATTCATATGCAGGCACTATAAACAAATAATGTACGATCATGGTAACCTTGGAAAACTTTTCTGCAAAATACAGATGGCCCTTTGTAGTTTTAATATGGTATGAACTGTAGAAATAAGTTGTATAAAAAGCTTTGTCTTTGATATTCAGCAACATTTAAAAATTTAAATTCTACTGTATTTAGAAAGAACATTTTAACAGAACCCCCCCATCCCCCACAGCCAAGCAACTTGGAATAGTAAGTTAATTCCTATTTACCATACTAGATAACTGAATATCTGCTGAGAACTGGAATTTTGCCCGCTTTTCACAGTCCCAGGTGCCAAATCTCTTGAAAAGCCAGGCCTTTCGAGACATTTTATAGCCTGCCCTCAATTTCACTATTGTTAATTGCCTGATTTACCTGACAAGAGCAATTTCCTTTGGGGAATGTCCATAGCTCCCTCCCAAGGGCTGTACCTTTTGCATATACATTATTACCTAAATATCACCCACCCAGGCAGCATCCCTCAGCACTCTGCTGTCTAGGGGGAGAAGGAAGGGGAGAGTGGTGATGTTTTTTCACTCCCCTTCTCCCCCACCCCCGCCCGACAAGACTGTTTGAGCAGACGCACTTCAGGTTATATTTCTGTTTTTGAATTTAAGTATCAGTCTCGTTCACACCCTCCACTCTCTCATCCTCAGGTGCTAAATGCTGGCCTTTGAATGGTCTCCTAAGCTAGACTCTGCACATGTCTTGTCTCACACTCGTCTAAGTCCAGCATCTACCTTCCCCTCCACTCTCACACCTGCTTTCCTCAGCTGATTAACCCCATATTTTATTCTCTTTGTCTTTTCCCTTCTGCTTTCCTCCAGCTTATCAATAAACCCAGGGAGCAACAGGGCCCGGTTGATTTGTTAGTAATTATGAGCACACTGCTCCTGCTCACGGAACCCAGAGATGACTAAGATAGGTTTAAAGCGACAGCAGGAAATGGTAAGGAAATGGAGCATAGCAAAACTCAGCGTGAAGCTTTCAGTTCTTTACATGTTTACAATTTTCTGTGCATACATTAAAACTGGGTGGGATTTTTTTTTTCCTCTTCAGTTCTCAGTTGGATAGCGTAGCCAACTTCTGGATGTAACACCCACAAAACTTGCCCCCCTCCCTTTTAACTTGCATTATATGGGGGCAGAAGAACAGAGGTTTAAAAATCGATCAATATTTCATTACAGGGACTGGAGTTTAATTTGAAGAGTAGAAGGAAAACTGATTGGATAAAATCTTATTCATTAGTGGACTCTATAGAGCCAAAGTGTTAATAAGGTAGCGTTTCATCTTTACACTTAAGTATGAAATCACAGCTCTGATATCTCTGTGTTTGACTGGAGGCAGGTCTTCTGTGGTTCTGATCTGTTGGTGGGAGAGAAGGAAGAAATGAACCCATCTAATGGACTGAAGCCTAAGTCCCTCTGAAAGGTGCTCGGACTTAAATATGGAAACCTCTGCTATTCGAGGTATCTTTTGGGGCTTCCCTGGTGGCTCAGAGGTTAAAGCCTCTGTCTGCAATGCACGAGACCTGGGTTCGATCCCTGGGTTAGGAAGAACCCCTGGAGAAGGAAATAGCAACCCACTCCAGTATTCTTGCCTGGAGAATCCCATGGACGGAGGAGCCTGGTGGACAATAGTCCACAGGGTTGCAAAGAGTACGACTGAGTGACTTCACTTTCACTTTCACTTGCACACCTGGAAGCAGCAAGAGATGGAGCATTGCTTGAAATAGTTACTTCTCACCAGTACATCACCCTTTTCCTCATACTTACATTGCTGCTCATCTACCTGAGGGCTAAATGTTTTTCCATATGTGTATAAGAGCATGTGTATAAACATGAGCACTGAAATCCTGAAGAAAAAACATAAAAGGATTCTCACAGAGAAAGCCAGAACAGAAGAAAACTACAAACATCCAGTGTTGGCATCCTTTAGGGGCAAAGCCTAAGAGGCTGGAAACTGGGTTGGATCCCATCATTTAACTCAGTGTGTGGGACCTTGAGAAAGTCATTTGTCTTCTCTCCTTCTCAATTTCCTCACTGGAGGGTGGGGGTGGGAGTTGGAGAAGAGTGTCTAACCTTTCCAGCTTTGAAATTAGATGAACTCTGATTACTCCCTGGGTGGCTGGAATGTAGCTGAGAGTCTCTAGTTGAATAAAGGCCGATGGGGACCCAAGTCAGCTCTGAAAACATGAACCTCTCCCTTTGAGAGGAAACTCATAGCCTTCTCAAAGGTTCTGACAGACTGGGTGCTTTGACCTCCTAGGTCAGAAGGCGGAATCTCAACAGAACCCCTTGTAATAGAAATTGGCAATTTCTCTATCACCCCCCATACTCAGAGAAAATCCACACCAATCAAAGTGTTTATGTGGGGAAGAGGCCAGAACTAACGGAAAAAAGTGGGAGAGAACCAAGAAGCTGAACTGAAACTAACCAAACAGGATATCCCTAAGACCAGTGAAAATGCCCCATAGTTATAACACTTGGACTTTGGCCTCCAGCCATGCCAGTCATTCCAAGAAATCCCAGCATCTTTTTCTGCTGTCTAAGATGTCCAGTCGATTGCATATTGGCCTCTAATTGCACCAAAAACTTTCTAAAAGCCTAGGTGAGCCTTCTTTAGGCTGGTGGAAGAGTGGCAGTGATCATTTATAGGAGCTGGGCACCACCCCACCCCCTGCCCGGCCCAGATTCCTAATCTTAATGGAACTGAGAGTTAAGAATGATTTTTTAATGTCTCGTTGGATTTTTAGACTGTTAATGTACCGAATCCTTCTCATTATTACTTTATTGATTGCTCATTGACCAGCCCCCTTCAAATCGTATTAACCACCCTCTGCCGGTTTAGATTAGGAGAGTTTAAAAAGCACCTTTCATTACTCCCCCCGCCCCCAACTCCTGCCATGGAGTTGAGACTCGCTGGCTTAATGGGAGCTCTAATGGGGCAGCTAAGAGGAGAGGGGCCCCAGTCCCTGCCGATTGCATTAATAGCTCAAAGGGGGCCAATACAGAAAATTAGCCGTAAACGAGCTCTGGAGATCTTCAAATGAAAGAGCCATTTATCACGTTGGCTACCTTCACTCCACTCGTTTGCTCTCTCTACTGGGAACAACTCATTTCCTCTTAACTAAATTACTTCAGAAATGTCAGCTAAGCCCAGATAGCAAACATAACAAGAGAGCTAGCCTACAATCAATGGGGTGATATCAACAGGGGTGAAAAACTGGACAGGGTTAAATTTTAGGACGGAGACCTTGCATAATTAGAGAGACACACGCGCGCGCACACACACAGAGACCTATATCCTTTATGTCTAAGTTTTCTCCCTTAAATATACACAGAGGCAGAGAAACCTGAACCTGGGCCGGTTGCTGCCACTTTATTAATAAGGTAGACCTTTAAAAATCTCTCTAAAAGCCCATTAGAAAGCAAATAAAGCAACCAGGTCCCTTGCCAGTTGTTGAAATTTAGAATATTTCGTCCAGGAAATGTTCTCACCTCTTCTTTCATGAAATTAATCTCTTCCTCATAAAGGTGGGGGAGGGGCAAAGACGGGAGACCAGAGGGCAGGGAAAGAGCTAATGAATCCATAACCTTATTTTAAGTGGTTCATAGTGATCTAGAAAAGTAAATCAACCACTTATTCCACTTTTGCCCATGGCTCTCTAAAGATAAAAATATAATATTAGGATCTTTTCGTCATGTAATAAAGCAAATACCTGAAATATTAAATAATGGACTTGACCTCACACTTCATATTCATACCACACTCCTTAAATCAATAGAATGACTGGGGTGCCACTTAGATGTGTTAGGCTGTGCATTTTTAAAAAGGTTTGCAGGGGGCATAAAAAGTAGTCCATATTTCCAAAACCAGAAACCGCCACGTTAGTCAATATTCTCCTTTTCTTATTCCTGGAGATCCTCATATATACACACATATTCACATTTCACTGACAAACATACACAAGCCCTGAAACCAAAGCATCCACATCTAAGAATATTTTCAGCTCCATTTTGTTAGGCAAGTTCAGTTCCAAATATTTTTATTGACCTATTAATAATATTTCTAATTGGTCATCAGTTGGGCATGCCCCACCGCCAGCCCCGATGCTGTTTCAGCCCCCATAGAGAACTCGGAGCTAAGGGATTCTAGCTTTCCATGAAAAGGGACAGAAACTAGAAAAGAAACCAAGAAAGCCAAAGCCAATGAAGAAGCACCTCTCCTCCTCCCCATACTAACCCCCGCCCCCCGCCCCCATCCCATCAACCAGCAATTAACCAGAAGAGAAGACCCAGGAGGGAACGGTGAAAGTGAGCTGTGAGTGCACGTGCAAATCAAAGCGCAAGCCCAAGTGTCCCAGCGAACCCAAACCCTGGCATTAAAAATCCAAAACGATTCTATCTAAGGAAGAGTCGGAGACATTTGGAGGAACACTTAAATACTTTTACCCCAAACCCTACTAGTCTTCTTCAGGATATTACATTCAAAAGCCAAATGGCATCATTTCAAGTACAGCCTCCCCTCTCCGCCTCCCACCTCTCAAAGTGACTTTTTCTGCTTTTGTAAGAGCAGAAAATTGAACACACCTCATCCTGCTTGCAATCCTTCCTTCACAACCCTCCTACTCTACCGGCTTGACTCGGCATTACTTTTAAACCATCCTTTCCCTTTTAATTGTTTTTGTGAATGTCATCTGGCTCAAATGAATCAAAAGTGACTGCAGCTAGGGATTGTTGACACCAAACAGAAGGACAGGCCTTTATCTCCAGCATCGATAAAAAAAGGGTTACAGTAGTTAAAACTGTAGCTCCAAATACCGGTTCTTGCGATAATTAAAGATTGCACTGTTTACACATTCAAGCTCCTAAATTTGTGGCATGTGAATGACATTCGGGCCTTTTGGCAGCCACACTAATCGCCAGGCATTCTCTCAGTGACTGTCAGAGAAGAGGGGGGGAAAATTAAGCAGCTGCAATACGCCCGAAATGAGTTATTGTAATTACATTTAATTAGTTTAATTAGTTAATTATTTTGCTTACAGCTGTACAAGAGACTGCAAACATTTGTTAATATCACATGCCCTTTACCAGTATGGGGTGATTCCACAGTCACACTAAATCATGAATGCATATGTAGGAAGATTGAGAAATGTTCAGAGGCCAGCTCAGTTTCTCAGGAAGAGCATATTAGCGACACATTTGGCACAATTAAAAAAAAAAAAATCTGAAGAAACAACTCGTAAAACACAGAGAACTGGGAACAAAATTACCACCCCAAAATACAAAAGCAAGGAGAGAAGGAGCTGCCCCAATGGCATAGGGTTTGGCTCAACAAACTCCAGTTATCAATGAAATAATTACCTCATATTTTTGAAAGCAGTGTTTCCCAACCATACAGAATGGTAGTTCAATTATTTATGATGTATCTAGGATTGCTAGCGAATGTACTGTGAGAAAAATGGCAATGGTCTCTGTCTCTCTCATCAGGGTTTCTGCCTTCAGTCCCCCACCCCCATCCCTTCTTCCCAAAAAGCATTTTCATCCAGATAGCCACTGTCCTATGACTGTGAACAAACACTGGTGTCTTATAAAACAATGAAGTCCTTCAAAGTGAAAACGCATCATAAAGACGTGAATGCACAGGAAAACTTTGCTTACTTTGGTGGGGGGGAGAAGAATCCATACCTTTTTTTATGACAGACTGGTCCAATAGATTCATGCCGCTGTTATTGGCATCTTCAACTGACTGTGAATATAAAAACATCACTATTCAAATCGACTGGATAATAAAGAATCGCACACATAAATCATGTCATTCCAAACTGGAGTTTCTGTTATTTCCATTTATATTAATTCACAAAGGGAGGTTTTATTATTATTATTATTACCTCCAAATGGACACAGAAATGAAATTCACCCAAATTATAAATTCTTCCAATGGAAGAAGAGGAAAGAGGAAACTGAGAGGCATCTGGGATGCAGGATTGGTTTAGTGATTATATTAAACATAGATATTACATAGACACATAAACTTATATTATTCGCTCTTATGAATTGTGAAAATTTGGCAGCCACTGAAAGATTTCCACCGATATTAGTCAGAGCGATGTCTGTTTTCTATGCTATCCCAGTGCATCTTAACCCCAGAGTCATTTTACAAATACATAATAGTTTACATTATAAGATTTTAATTAAAGTCTGAGCAATTTGGAATGGAATGCAAACAGCAACACATAGGAACACGTTTGCAGGCCGTCAGGACCGCACACCCACTGCGGTTCACACACATCTCAGTGCTGTGTGAGCTTCCTGCTGCAGGACAGTCCCTGCGAGGGACCTGCACAATCTGCTCCCCCTGCCACTGCTGCTGCCCAACAAGAAGCACACCTGTTAGGAAGGCCGTAACTACAGACATGCGCACACACACACACACACACACACACACACACACACAGGATCTCCCGGTGAGCAGCACCTGGGTCATGGCAAAGAACAGTCACCTTTCTTGCCAGTTGCATTCCAGAGAAGGAAAATTTTGACCCTAGATGTTGGCTGCACTTCAGAGGGGAAATGGCTGTTAGAATGATATTCTTGCTGTCAGGATGCACTAGGCTTCTAGCTGTGCATCCCAGGGCATCCAAAAGCGGTGGATTCCCACCCTCTACTCCCCACTGAAAATCAGTGTTAGCCTTTCCTGCAATGTCCAGCCGCTTTCCTTGATCCTTACAAACCTGTTTGGACCAATCTGTCACCCTCTCTACAGATGAGTAAAAAGCAAAGGGCTTAAGAGGGAGGCTGTGTTTAGACAGTACCTCCCACCCACTCAAGCTGTATCCCCAGACAGGGTGTGTGTTCATCACAAGGAAGAGACTGTCTACCCCAAACAAGCAGCACATTAGAAACGAGATGATCTAATCACGGAGGGGGCATGTTAATTTGTTTCTTTTCGTTTTTAATAGCCACTCCTCTGTTCTCAGAAAGATGAGGAAAATTGTTATTCCCCATAAGAACCATTTTCCATGTTGCAACATGCCATCTCCATCTTAAAGTAAAAAGAAAATGCTTAAAAAAAAAATGCTTCATGTAACTTGTTCGGAACTCCCAGGAGACCCCACCATGCACACCGGGCGCGTACACACAAGATTCACGCCTTTCTGTGCTCACGTGTCTACAGTGGCGACGTGTCCACGCAGGACAGAAATATTCGCCTGTGTCTGTGGACGGGCAGACCCGCGATCTTACGGGCCAGGACCGTGCCCCCCCACACCTCACCCTCACGTCGGTACGTAAATATGTATATACGCCTCATCAGCGACGTGGGGTAGTTGTGGTAGTTAATGAGAAGGCTCTTGTCTGATTTTCTATCTAATTACGGCCGCCTGCTGGGTTTTTGTACAGGATATTCACGCAGCATGCTGGCGCTTAATCGTCACAGGGAGGATCGTAAAGATTTAATTAGGACTGCATGCGGAAGCTCGGAAAAACAACTCAGACTCGTAATTACTAGACTTCTTTAGTTAAAAGTGATACCAGGGGTTGCTTTAAGACAGTAGGGTGTGTTTGCGTGTGTATGTGTGTGCGTGTGTGTAGGGGCTTTGACTTAACATCTTCATATGTTTACACTCAGGTAGGAGAGGTGATGAGAGGTTAGAGAGCAAAGACTAGAAGAAGGAAAGAGGTGTTCACAGCAACTGATCAAACTCCAAACTAAGTATCATCTCCAGCTCTCTTTCTTTCTGATGCTTTTTTTTCTGAGTTTTTAACACTGTCCCCACTCCCTGCGTGCCTGCCCGTGCGCGCGCGCGCGCGCGCACACACACACACACACACACACACACACAATGGGTGAAATGTAGCATACCAGAACCCAAACAGCGATTTGCTGGTTTAATAGCCCCTGTGAGTAAATTGAAATAGAAATTGACAGGGTTTTATAGTTTCATTTAAAAAATATTAGAAGCATTTGGTTAATTAGCTCTTCTCCTTTGCTTCTCTCACGATCGGGGCGGTGCCCCGCGTGTGTGTCTGGGTCACACAACATCTTGCCCCGGACCCTGGGCCAGGTGAGGACCCTTGGCTGAGAGGCCACTCCCCGCTCCTTGGCCTGGCAGCTCCCTGGTATCTGCCGGATCACGGCTGGGCTGACATAGATCCGGGACACACACTAGGCCCCTGAGATGGAACAAGTGACTGGGGTCCAGGCTGAGGCACCTCTGGTCCCTTTTTACAGATGGGGGGGCGCAGCCCACCCATACCGCAGAGGCAGGAAATGGGAAACGCTGAAACCGCCAGACGCTCCTGCCACATAGTCCCCTGCACTCCTGATCCCTAACTCAGAAGGGGAGCCTCTGGGATGGAACAGAGGAGGCGCAGCCTCTGGATTCAGGGGGTCTCATCTTTGGTTCATCTCTTCCCCTGTCTGTCTTTGTCACCTGCCCCATGTCTTGTCAAGCACACCCGGCGTCAGGAGGCCTGTCACCGCGTGGGAGGCAGAGATCCTCCCTTTCTCCTGGGAAGACTCAGGGTGAATTCCTCTTGACCCCTGGCACCGAGCGAGCGAGGGTCGACCCTGAGAAAGTCTCCCGGGCCTCCCCACCTTGCCAGGGGACCTGCTGAGATGCTTCCGGGGGAGGGACAGGGAGAGATGGGGTGGGCGGGGAGCAGCCAGGGCCCCGGGCCTTCGCTTTCTCTGCTCTGGGCTCTGTCAGGGCCCGGGCCTTCGATTTCTCTGCTCTGGGCTCTCTCCACCTCCCGGGGCCTGAGCTCCAGCCGCAACTTCCATGAAGGTATTCTCCCAAACACACACCAACCTGACCTGTTTTATTCTCGCCTCTTGCATCTGACCAAACCCTCCAAAGTTCTCACAATTCTGCCTTAAAAATACAATAAAATGACTAAAAGCAAAGAAACCTGTTCCCTCTTTGGGTGCAGTCTCTGGGTTTAGTAGCCTGAGCCACCCCGCCTGCAGAGTGGTAGTGACACAGCCAATGTAGCGTTGCCAACAGCAATGCTGATGAGTTGATCCACTTTCATTATCTAGCACTTTGAACCATACCCACAAAGGTTAATTTAAAAACTTTCCCCCCTAGACAAGTATTACCCCAATGCATTAAACACACACACACACACTATTGAATATTTCCTTTCTCATATGATATTCTGAAATGAGCAATTACCTTCAGGACAGAAACAGTTAAACTTGGTTAAATCAACAAAACTACCACCTATGACTATGGGCAATCCAGCCACAACTCAGGTGATTCCATTATTTCTGGAAATGCTAAATAACTAAATTTCCCCTAAATCAGTAAACCATCATAGACGAGACACAGACAGCATTTAATGCTATCACCACATTTTAACTGTTCAAAATACATTTTCTTCAGCAAGGTAAAGAGAAGAGACTCATGCACCCTTTCTCTTTCCCATTTCACGTTCCTTCGCTTTAGAGGTATGGCTATAATGGTGCGTAATATAGACAACCATGCCAATGAGATTGAAGAATCACTTGAAAACCTTTCAACCATATTTATCTTTTCTAGAGACTAAAAGAGCAAAAGGAGACCTGCTCAGAATCACCCAGTTTTCAGAAATCATTTCTTTGATGTTTCTTTGTTGAATTGAACCAAGTATTCTCCACCAAATCAGGCTCCATTGTGTAGGTTGCAGATGGGATAGTGACGGGGTGGGGGGGTGTTTGGAGCCTTTTGTTTTAAGAAACAAACATGTGATGCCTCTTCAACTGGTGACACTGGGGAGAGGAGGGTGCTAGCAGAAAGAAGGACTGGGGAAGGACGTGGACAATGTTGCTCCACTGCCGTTTCATGGTTCAAAGGGGGGAAAAGAACCTCCAAAATGGTATGTGTCCTCATGAACCCCCTAACAGAATTATGACTTTCTGGGTCTCTCCCCATAAATCTTCCATTGCTCAGATGCTGCCTCTGGAGCTCAGTTCTCTTGGAAAAGGGTTCTACAGCTTATGGGACATTCAAAGTAAGACCTGGCTTGAACAAAATAACACATTTTTCTTCCAGTGTGCATTGTCATGCTTAACAGAGTCTTTGCAAATTTAGCAGGAACCTCTATAGAGGTCCCTGCACCTCCATGCTGCAGCTCCAGCCTCCGGGCAGCCAGGATTCCACCTGCCACGTCAGGGGGCCAGACCCAGGGGGGTAGGTTGAGAGGGCACCCGGCCTGGTTACACAATGCCAAGAGAACAGGAAGGAGTACCCTAGCTAAGGCAAGACAAAAACACCTAGCTTTGATTCTAATGACCCCAAACTAGCAAAACACAGTACACTTTTCTCCTTCATTCTTTCATTTCTCACACTTCTAGCTTTCGTCATCGAAACCCCAGAAAATGCCACTAGAGAGTCATACAGGTAATACACAGTTACATACATCGAGTCCAGCTGCTCCTATACAAGCTACCCTCCCTCCACCCCTCCAAAAGACAGAGCTGTCCCTCCCCACCCGTCCCCCCTCCCTGGGCATTTGTTACTTGTTTATTGTGTGCCGTTACCTGGACGTCCTCCATGCCTGGATGGCCGAGGCCGTGCAGCGAGAGGCTGTCCCCCATGCCCGCGTCAAGGCCGTGGTGTGCTGAGTGCAGAAGCACGTCGGGCCGGCGGACCGAATGGTAGTCCCTCCGGGGGTCGAGGCCCGAGAGCTGGGGCAAGGCGGCCCGAGGCTGGGGCAGGAGAGAACCGGCTTCTGAACCCACTTCTTGCCGCTGCCGTTGCCCCCAGGGATGCTGCTGGGGCTGGTGGAGGGGGTTCAGGGAGTAGGGGTCGTTGACGTGGGAGTAGGGGTCCTGGCTCTGGTGGTAAGGGAGCGGCTGGTAGGGGGGCGGGAAGTAGGGCGGCTGGAAATCTGACGACGGGGTGTGCGACAGCGGCGGGGCGCTGGAGTAAGGTCCTTGGGACACCGAGCCCAGCTGGGAGAGCCGCGAGCTGTGACTCGGGACGCCATCGTGCCGGTCCTGGGAGCGGAGAGGAGAGAGAGAGAGAGAAGGGGAAGGAAAAAAACAAAAACAAAAAACACAAGCGACAGATGGAGAAACCCGGCTTGGGCATCCTCTTCCCAGGACAGGGGAAACAAGAGTCTGAAACTTAGCCTCCCAAGCTGACTCAGAGGGTACATGATTTCAGCAATTCCAAACGCGAGGCTTTGGGGGAACATGGGGGCGACTCACCCACTGAACCAACATCTAAGCCTTCTGTTGGGGTGCAAAGCCGGCAAAAGGGATGAGGTAAAGTAACAGTGTGTATGGGGTTGGGGGAGATGATCAATTCCCTAATGAAAAATACAGGAGTCTAATACACTGTATTTGTTCTTCTGGGTGTTTTAGACTATGTTTTTCTAACTCTTCCAGAGGTCCAAAGCATAACAAATAAAACTTCCTACTATTTTCTGTGCTGCTCCTCTCGTTCAAAACCAACTTCTGCCTTTCTGGCAACCCAGCCCGCTGGCCAGGAGTTCCCCAACACCACCTGGTCATTCCAGGACACCTAGGAATCTGCCTGATCTGAGTTTCCTGTCACCCCTTCCTCCCCAAGAGGAATTAAATAATTTATGTAGTGTTGGGTTGAAATGAATCTCATTCAAAAATCATATCCTGAGTCCGTCTTAAATTAAGTTGAACTGCGGTTCAAAGGAGTTCTTTCTAAGGTTGCTTTTCAATATCTAATATTGTCCCTACTCCAGGGTATGAAGATGAAAGACCTGGGGTTGGGAGGGGGGAAACCAAAAAATAAAAACAAAAGGCCTAGACAACTTAGTGTTGGTCCTAAGTGGACTGCTGAACTCAGTGAAAGGGGAAGGTGTGCCTGAGTGTGTGTGTTTCTACCTCTCCTCTCTGGAAATGCCATGGTAAAGTCCCCATGGTTCTTTCAGGAGAAATAGTCACCTAAATTTCCCAACTGCGATGGCAAATAAAAAGTTTTTCTCTTCGGCCTCCCCCTACTCCCCAGCTGACTCATGGAGCTCAGACAAACACACAATGCAGAGAAGCAGCTGCAGCCTCGTCCAATTATGGTGCTAAATTACCAAGCCAAAGGCGCTGGAAGGAAGACAGAGACGAGAGCGAGAGTGAGACGCACACACAAGAGACAGAGACAGAGAGACAGTGAGAGGAGAGAGCATGCAATTCTGGTACAACGTGAATCCAGACTCACCATGGATGAATAGGTGTGGACTAACATCTGGAAAAAAAAGCCTGGTTACTGCTCAAAATCAAACAATGATTTAAAAAAAAAAATCAAGGAGTCCAGCAGAGAAACGAGCTGGACACAGGAGCCGAGCTTGAGGTGTTTCCAGGACAAGCCATCAAAAAAAAAAAAAAAAAAATCCCCCCCACCCCCAAACGAGATTGGCGACGCCTGTCACACACAGACAGAGCTGTTCATCGGCCTCTTGCTTGTCTTTTTGGCCTTTTTTCTTCTGCGGTTCTTCGGGGCTCCAGGAGCAGTCCTCTTCCGCCCGAAGCTGGGCTCAGACTGCTCGGGCGCCCCTTCCTCCCTCCGCTTGCCTACACCGCCTCATAATAATTGATATTCATGACTATTAATATTACACGAGTACTTTAAAGGGAGAATGGAGGACAAATGGAGCGTGAAGCAGCAGCGGGCGCAGAGCTCCCCTACTATTGTAAATGACGTTCATTCAGTGGAGAATTACTAGATGTAATCAGACGAGGGGGCTGGCAAAGGCAGACCGGGGGAAAAAGTTTAGCAGGAAAGAGGCAGAACTTCAATTAACTGAGCCAGGGACGCGCATAAAGCAGCCCCTGCTCCCCTGGACCAGACGGTGAAGAAGAGAGCATCCTTGGGGTCTTGTGCTGAACCGTAGGTGTCTAGGTTCCTGGAGAGGGACTTTCCTAATGGGAAGAACTGATCGCCCTAGGTGCTTGGCGTGCAGATTACAAAACAAAATAAAAAGGCGTTGCCTCCCCCTTTGGAGGGGAGAGCAAAGGAACCGGTGGGCCCGGCTGTTTACAGAGACGTTTACAGACTTTCACAGTATACTGGAGATGATGCTTATTTATTAAAGGACAGAGGCGAGATGGGGGGCTTTGCATCCCTTGTGTAGCCTTTCCCTCGTTAGTGCTCCTGCAGTCTGTGATTTTTTTTAACGTCAATTTAAAATATATGCAATCAATCTTCAAGTACACTAAAGTTATCCTTTCCAGGCAAAGCCAGGGGCAACAGAAAACCTTTTTGGACGTTTCAGGAACCCGTTCAACTGGCCTGACTGCCATTTCTGTTAAAGTTCAACCTTCCTCCGGACTTAAATAGACTCCTTCCACCGGCTTCGCGTTCTCTTATATTTTTTTGAGCAGAAAAATTAGGCAGATAGGAGTACCTGCAGTATCTCTTGTCTCTCTCCGTCGGTCTCTCCTCTCCCCCACCCTCTTTATTCTCCCCTCTTTCCCCCTTCCACTCCACCCCTCCCTCTTCCTCCTTCCTCCCTCCCATTTAGCTAGTCTACTTCTGGACTCTTAGAACGAGTTTTATCCTGCTTACTTTTCGGAACCCAGTGAAGCCCCTCTATATACCCGGAGCTATTTACACCGTGGTCCCATCCCAGCCCGCGCCAAGCCCACTTTGGGCGCTCACATTCTTTAGGACGGTTCTAGCGCCTTCGACTTGACCATTATCCCGGCTCTTAAAGAAAGAAAAGGAGGCCGAACCGAAACAAACCCCACCAGGCGGAGGCGCGGCTCTCTGTTACAGTCAATACACAACCACAAAGAGGAAAGGAAAGCCCCAAGTCATCATTGCGCAGAAAGACGAATCTCCTCTCTCCTCTCTCTCACTCACACACGCACACGCACACACACACACACACACACACACACCCCAAAATCAAGACTTGGGGCTGGGCAGAGCTGGGAGATTCCTGGCGCGGGCGCGGGGCGCTGCCTCTGAAACTCCACCAGTGGCCGTAAGGCGCGCGCCGGCTCCTCGGAGCCGCGGTCTGGGTCGCGGGGCTGGGCCGGCGGAGTCGGGAGGAGCCCACTCCCAGGGACCGCAAGGCGGCTCCCCGTCCGGCTTTCTGGGATCGTCCCGGAGTGGGCGGGGTGGCGTGTCCCCCGCGGGTTGGGGATCCTCTGCGTTCCACCGCGACCGCTTCGTCCGACCCAGCGCTTCCCGCGCCGATCGCCCGAGCCTTGGCTTCTCAACGTCCCCTCTCCGACTCCCTCCCGATCTCCGGCCACCGCCCGCTCGCCAGCTTCCACCTCCCCCTTCCCCAATTCCTCTGCCCCTTTCCTTTCACCTTCCTCCAAGCTTTTCTTTCTCTCTTCCCTCTCTCGACTTCTCCTCGGAATCTTCGCTTTCCCCTTTCCCCCTAGCCCCTAATTCGGGGGCTCCCCGGCTGGTGCGCTCGGAGCGAAGTTCCGCGGGCCTGGGCCGCTGTCCCCGCTCCTTCCTGCCGCCCGTCCCGCGCGCAGCTCAGCCGCCCCGCCGCTCCGTCGGCGCCCGAGACCCGAGCGCACGGCCCGCGCGCCCGGCCCCAAGGAGGCAGACGCCCACCGGGCTGCAGACAGCATCTCCATCCGAGGGGGGAGTCCCCCTGGCCTCAGCGCTAACGAACCGTGCGCACTCAACCCGGGTACAAAATTTCGTTAAAAATGCCAAGACATGGGGCCGTTTGTACGCCCCGAGTCTCAAAGAAGCGAAACATGAAAGAAAAAAAGAAAATTAAAAAAATTGTCTGCTATGGCTCCTTGGCTTGCGCGCTCTCTACATCCATCTATCCGTCTGTTCGTTGACCACCCTCCTAATTTTTCGTGCTCTACTTGGATCCGTTTGTTATCGATCTCAAAATTTTTATTAAAAATAAAAATTCAAAGCCCGAGTCTGTTGCGAAGGAGGCTTGAAAGTCTAATTCTCTCCCACACTCAAAACGAGGAGCCTCTGCCTTTATTGGTCTCTATTTTCTCTGCCCACATTCACTAGCACCCGTTCCTCATCAGATCCTGAAGGAGTGGGGGGCGAGGAAGAGAGAAAGAAAAATAAAATACGAAAAATCAGAGAAATCTCCTAGGTTAAAGTAGTCAGATTTCCACCTTAAGGTCCCTTTTCAGAATGTCGAAGTCTCCCCAAGCCAGCTTTTCGAAAAGTTAGAGAAAGCTGAGAAAACCGGCCGGAAATCTACAAGCAAATAGCTTAAAAATATAGATGAGTTGGGGTGTCAAGAAGCTCAAATTCTCTATCTGCAAAGCTCTAAGATGCATCTGGGGGTGTCGGCTCACCTCATAGATATCTTCGTACTTGACATTCTCCACGAGCTTCCAGAGCATGATGGCAGCCTGGTCTCTAGGAGGTGAGTGCATTCATGTGAGGAGCAGATGTCTGGCTTCTCAGGACTCCGCTGTCTGTAATGATCCATCTATAATTGGAAATGGGGGATACACACCAAATCCGACGCTCCTCTCCCATCGCAACTTATATCTGTTGTCTCAAACAATAGGCTGGAGAAGTAAGCCTCAGCTGAGAGAAAAACATGATTACACACACTGGAGTTAGATGCAACCCACAGACATATATATTCTAAAAAATCATAAACACGTATTTACACCCAGACACCCACATTTAGTTATATAAGCACCCCTGGGTCACGAAGAGTCTACAGACTCTAAACATGTATTTAAAGGAGAGAGAGAGAGATCTGGTCAGCATGATTAATATAAATATACACATTTAAAACCTCTATACTGAAAATGATGAATCATTGTACCCACTGATTTAAAATCTTTACAATTCATTTGGGGAAACCAGGGTGCCCACAGTTCCCCCATTTTCTTATGTAGATTTTAAAAGGGGACCATTACTGAGATTTTTAAATACAAAAGCTCCTGTTCTTGTTTGTTCAGCAGGAGGCTTTTGAAAGCTGGATTTGGGGATTTTAAGGGTGATCTCTCTGTGTTGATGGCTACTTTTTTTTTTTTTTTCACTGTACCTTAGTCTCTGTAGAACAAAAAAGCCGGCTCACCACAATGACCATTTCTTATATTTTCCCAGTCATTCTGCCCAACACATTAAAAAACTTAAATACTATGTAACCACCTAAGTCTGTCCTACTCATCCTTTAAGGGTTGTTTGTATTTTCAACGGATTCTATGTGCCATTCTTTCTTTGGCTGAAGTCTCCATTTTATGAAGTTTTTTGGTGTTTTTTTTTTTCAGATGTCGGAAGCAACATAGGTGTACAATCTCGCAATGTTATTTTCAAGCCTTCTTTGCAGAGGGATGGGATGTTTTATATCTGCATTTGTTGTCTATAACTTTTAAGTGGTTTTAATCACAGAGAATCAAGAAATGGTCACCTGAACCTTTGGAAGGTTTAAGCAGAATGTTTTTTTCAAGAAGATACTGAAAAATACTTTAAGATATGTGGGGGTTTGTTCGTTTGAGTGTATTTTTTCTTGGTAAGGTGATTTGTATAGCTTTTTTTTTTTTTTTTTAAGAAAAATATAAACATCAACAGGAACAAAGTTAACCGAACCTCGAAAATGGGCGCCCTTTAAGGCACAGGGTTTCCGAATTTCATCGAAGCAAACGCTCACCTCCTTGCCCCCTTTCCCCACCCCCTCTATTTTTCTACTCCCGTCCAGGGTGCAAAAGGATTCCCACTGCCAGAAGGGAAGTCCAGTGGAGGCTCTCTGCCCCTGGGGCAGAAAATAAATGACAGGAGGGAATGAGGAGGGACCAGGGCAATTTGGGGTGGAAGTTATTAAACCTGATAAGAGTGAATCTGCAAAGGGCGATTGTCTCTAAACCTCTGGACTGCCGAGCGCTGCCTTGCGCTCGGAGGAGAGGGCTCCGGACAACCGCGGTGGATATCGATTCGATCAAAACCAGGAGACGCTTCATATCGTGCAGAATGAACAAGTCTGCAGATTTTTAATTTATTTTTTAAAAAGATAAGTCACATGAAAGAAACTCGAAGAAGGTGCATCAGAAGGAACTTCAGAAATGTGCCCTTTCCTCGTTTCCAGTTTAATTTTTATGTTGTCTTGCCCTTCCTTCCTCATCTCTCCTTCCTTTTTCTCTCCATCCAGTCTTCCTTCTACCCTCCCTGACTCCTTCCCCCACTTTCTTTCTCCCTTCTCTTCTCTACTTTAAACATTAACATCTTAAATTATACAAAATCTGTACAAATCTTCGGCTAGGAGCCTGACCGAAGATTTCCTTCTTTGCTCCCGAACCTAGTCTGGACATGGGCAGGCGTTCTTCCTGATTTTGTTGTGTGGTGGGACTTGAAACGGGCTTTTACCTTCTCTTTCCAGACTTTCCAGAACTAAAACCAATCTCAGATCAATATTGTCCAAGATAAATATTATAGACTTGGAAATTCAAATTCTCTAGACAAAATTTATTAATGGGAATTGCTGTCTTTTCTTTTCAAGTCAGTAATTCCTTTATCCTTTTTACTTAAAGATCATTCCAACCCAAATAAAAAGCACTTGGAAAAAAACTTAACTTTTTTTCTCTAAATGCTTTTAACACCTTTTAATCTCTTTTTGGTGTATCATTGCTTAGTCTAAAATAAATAAACTCTAAAGCTTGAAACAAACAAAAAAGCCTGAGAAGGATACTTTTATATAAACAACTACTTTAAAATACCTAATACGTTGTTAGGGTAACTATTTTACATAGCCGTATATAGAGAATTTCAATTTTTCCGTGTGTAATTTTATTTTGTGGTACAATTGTGTATTTTAAAAATTAGAAATGTCTTGAAATATTTGTTTGAAATTTAAATTCTTCAGAAAAACGGAAATCTGGTTTATTAGGAATGAAGCATAAATTTTAAAATATATACACATATACATATATGTAAGAGATACCCAAAGAAATACATAATTTATCATTAAAGTCCGAGTCAATTTTTCAACGTGGGCATTATTAAAAAAATCCTTGAAATTGCAAGGGAAATTTTTTTAGGAAGCCTTCCCTAAGTCATTGAACGGGCAACAGCGCCCTCTGTCGGGGTTTTGTGTAAGCAAATTCTGCACGAAAGCATGATTTTTTGTTTTTTTTCCCGAGAGATTTCTTTCGGTTCTTCAAAACCTGTTATTACTACGGACATTTTAAAAGTTCAAGTCTTATCATATCTACTAATTTTAGAAATGATTTTTCCGCATCTAAACATTCCAAATGCCTCAAGTATGTACAAATAAAAGCTCATTCTCTTCTAAGAAAAATTTCCTAACTTGAGCCAGCTTCTCTCTAACTTTCCATTGCATTTCGCATTAACCTCCAATCACGTGATACAGGAAAAGCTTCCCACGAGGACTCAATAAATGCAAAACAAAGGCAAAGGCAAAACAAACTCTGGTTTCGAAGGGAAGATAAACGACCCAATGTATGTATTTTCATCATCATTTCATTTTCCATTTCATCATGCCTTACACACACACACACATATATATTATGTTTTTGTTGCTTTTTCAAGGCTGGCACACCTTGAACCACCCCAGGTTCATATTTTCCGCTCTCACTTAAATTTATTTCCGTTTTTAACAGCAGAAAGGACGGTTGATTATACTCCCCTTTCCTCAGTCTCAGAGAGAGGGACTATTTTCCGATAAATGTAGGAGCCATACACGGAAGTGAATGCTCTTAGCATGGAGCCCTCTGCTGGCGGTTTTCTAGTAGATTTCGAACCTTTTTTTTTTTTTTTTTAATATCACCGAAAAATATTTTATTAAATCAACTATTCCCACTCTGATGTCTCACTTCTTTCTTCTAAAAATCTAATTAAGAATTGTCCAAATTTCTCCGACTTCCTTCCTTCCCCTATTACTCACCTTAGCACCTGTGATTTAAGGTTTCATAAACTCTCTCTCCCTGTAGCTCCCTGTGACTGCCTTTTATTTTACACAATACGCTGTCAGCCTGGGTTTCCCTCTTCTGTCATTCCAAGCCACAAAGATAGTAAAATGGGGGAACACCAAGATTTAGGATTACCATGTCACTTTAGGACCCGGATCCCTTTCATCTGGGTGTTGGAGTAAGCTATTTAATAGCGAGCCTACTGAGCTGTGTAATGGGAATGCATGTGAGAATTCGTTAGGATCACACATGGGAAGGAATCCATTCCATACTGTCACTTTGCAAAACAATTTAATTTCCCATCATCAATTCAAGACCCCGAACTGGGTGTAAAGAAAATGAAGGCTTTCATCAGCTGGGGATGTGCATAATTTCCTGCTTGGAAAGTAAGGGTGAGAACCCCAACCTAGATGTCCAGCCTATGTACATACTCAGCACTTTCTCCACACTGCTATGATGCTGTCTTTCTTCCTCCTACCCTTCTTTCCTTCCTTCCTCCCCAAATGAAGGAGACAATATTTTTGGACTATCACTTTTCTCCAGAGTTATTGTTATCCTGGATTCATAAACAGGCAAAAGAAAGCAAGAAAAAGGAGCACTGACTTATTTTCACATACCCAAATACTACTTCAACCTCTTACCCATCAAAAAGCATAATCGCTCACCAAATCAGGCATTACAGGTACAAGTTTTATTCTGATAGTCTGACTCTAATATTTTTTGTTTACCACATTTCTATCTGGAAGATTTCTTGTAACCATATTTTGGAGGAATCTTGATTATATATTTTTAACATCAATTTGGAAAAATTACTGTCGAATGTGTGAAGCTACAGATCAAGCTCCTGCCCTTAGATGTATAAGACTTTGCTACCACGTAAGTGTCAGTGATCTGGATATGACAGAGCAAAATAGGAGGGACTAATGTTTGCATTAAGGTTTTCTTTTTTTAAAATTAAACCCAGGTGGAATGACCTCTAGAATGATTCTTCATGATTATACAGATGGAGGCAAACACTGGAAAGGAAACAGCTTTTCTTGCTTTAACCATAACGTTTAATCAGTGTCAATATTGTGAATTTCTAAAGTGATGTTTAAACTGAAATCACTTGTAAGGATGAAAATCACTGTGACGACAGAAACTTCTATCTTCTCTTGGACTTTGAGGAGCAGCAGTAATTTTATTGCCTATTTTGGATGTTCAGACGTCCTCAGGCTTTCCTTTTTAATGTAGGGGTGTGAAGTTGCAGAAAGGAACACTTTTCAAATTTCTATCTCCTGGAGATAAAGAGGTTAAGGAATGGAAGAATGGGCTTGGAGTAAATGGTGCAAACAGCCAGAGAACAATTGTTTCCAACACCAGTGGATATTTCACATACAAAATGTGAGAGGTGCTCATTTTCCCTGGCGTGACCAATGCAGGGGGACAGGTATTTCCATCATTGTGAATATTTTCCATATTATTGCTTAAAGAAGGGGCAATCTCAAAGGGTGAGAACACTAAACAATTTGGTTTCAAAATGCAACCAATAGACCAATACACATCTATGAGGAAAAATTTGCAAATAAAGACATGGAAAGATGTAGAGCAGAAATCTAACCTTTAAAGCATGAGTAAACACATACGATGTATAACATCAGAGCTGAAATGTCTCTTAAGTCCAAGGAACATTCAGGAGAAATTAGCATTACATTGGAACTATTTCCTAAAACTCCCATTCATGAACTTTGAGAAAAATGGAGAATTACATGTTTTCTATGACTTTTTATTTCTTTAACGTAAGCAGATTCTTTCACTTACCAGCTATGTCATCTTGGGCAAGTCCTTGGATCTTTCCATGCCTCAATTTTCTCATCTACAAAATTAGGTGAATTTAATGAATGATATCAAAGTTCTTTTTCCTTAGAAATGGATTTAATGAAATTTATAAAAGCAACTAGTGGTAATTAATGAAAATTTTAAAACGAAAGTATTTCTTTCTGAACATGTTACAGCAAAATCTGAACTCTCCGGGACCATCTAGGGGAGAGTTTAAGAGAACTGACCCTGATCTTTTGATAAATACTAGTCTCACACATGGGCTTCCCAGATGGTGCTAGTGGTAAAGAACCCATGTGTTCATCAGTGCAGGAGACATAAAAGACATGAGTTTGATCCCTGGGTCAGGAAGATCCCCCAGAAGAGGATATGGCAACTCACTCCAGTATTCTTGCCTGTAGAATCCCATGCACAGGGGAACCTGGCGGTCTACAGTCCATAGGGTCGCAAAGAGTCAGACATGACTGAAGGGACTTAGCTCACACGCACAAAAGTTTTTAGGAAAATCATATTGGAAGAAAATGAAGAAAGGATAAGAATAAAACTTGAAGGAAGAGGCAATCATTTTGATAGTACCTAATAGGCGCTTTGAAAGAGATCAAGTGTCAAGTCTAGAAGAATGACATACTAATATAGTCAAGAGTTTGCAGTTTCAATCTTGAAATTATGGTCAGTTACCTTTGAAAATCATTGGAGAAGGGAATGGCAACACACTCCAGTGTTCTTGCCTGGAGAATCCCAGGGATGGGGGAGCCTGGTGGGCTGCCGTCTCTGGGGTCGCACAGAGTCGGACACGACTGAAGTGACTTAGCGGCAGCAGCAACCTTTGAAAATGTATGCAAAATGGGAAGAATGTGTAATAGCAGAAGCTGGAAAAAAACTTATTTTTCATAAAGAGGGGGAAAGAGGGGCTCTAGAAACTACAGGTGGGGAATCATGCTGTTGTTTCCACATAAAAACGATAGTTTAGGTTGTCAGCATGGCTAGTCGTGCGCTCTGGAAGGGCAAGAGGGCACCCCTAGGGGCCAGCATGGATTCTGGAAGAACGGATCCTTCCATGTGTTTGCACATCTTCTGCTACAGATTTACTAGACTGACACAGAGACATTTCAAAACTTTCTCACTGACTCTCCAATCTGAGTTGAGTGATGCCATGCTGTGTGAAGGCAGTGTGCCTTTAGACTAAGGACATGAGTTTTGGAGTGGGACAGACATTTGTGAATTTCAGATCCATCCCTTGCTCTCTTGGATATTAGAAAATTACATAACCTCTCTCAGCCATAATTTTCTTGTATGAAACCCTTGGAACATACCTCTATATATGAGACACATTCATTATATGAAACGTGCATAGCGATAATCTTTGCATGGGCATGGTTATGATGATTAAATAAGGTAATACTTTTGAAATGCTTATCATGGCCTCCAGCATAAGGAAATCAATTGATATGTTGTATATACCATTTTCACCCCAGATTTGCAGCTATTTGAATAATTCTCTCCCAAAGAGGTTGATTGACTAATAGAAACCAATTTGAGACAGTTGTTTCAATGATTTGCTGTAGGACTCTTGTCCTTAGCCTTATCCTTTCTAATATTAAAAATTAGTGACTCAGAAGAATTAGAAGATGTGTTCATTAGAGTCAGTACCTTGCATTGTAGAATGAGGATTCAAAAATATTTTGACAGGCTAATACTCTGAAAAAAATCCTCAAGGGTATAATTTAACAAAGATAAAAATAAAAACGTAAGCGTAAAGGGGAGGATGAGAAATTGACAGAGGAAGACACGAAAATATGTACAGTATGGGGATTCTCTGGCAGTCCAGTGGTGAAGACACCACACTTTCACTGACATGGGCGTGGGTTCAATCCCTGGTTGGGGAACTTAGATCTTGCAAGCCACAAAGCACAGCAACAATCACATAAGCATCTTGCCCAACAACATACTGAGACTGACAAACACAGAGAGTGAGTGAAATCCCAGATTGCATTAGTAAAGATCATGGGTGATGTGCTTAAGACCTCATTTGTAAACCCAAATGTCCCTAAAAGCAACCAGATTAAAGAAAGTCCTGGACATCATGTTGAGGGAGAAAGAGTTGAGGAGACTGGGATCCTTATCCTAGGAGAGAGAAAACTTAAGAGTTGTAAACCCTATCCTCCAGTATTTGGGACTGGTTTTGGGGAAGATGTAGACTGAGGATGAAGTTGATATTTGTCTCTTTCATTCTTACATTGCCAGCATACAGCAAAATGGTTCACCCAGACGTGCTCAAAGCACTTTAGGTGAAATCATGCCCTTTTCCTGTAAAGATATAGGATAAAGGTCAGTTCAGAGATGTTACCAGGAGACTGATTAAACTCAACGTGAGAAAAATTTTTTCTAAAAATGTAAAGGACTGGAAAAGACAGCTTTGACTGTGGTGAACTGTCTGTGCCTTCAGGATGTAAGCTTAGCCTGGGCGACCTCTGTCAGGGATGGGGTAACACCAACTGTATAGAACTGGGTGGGAGGTCCTTAATGAAGCCAAAGTATTGTGATTCTGCTCCACGTGCTCAGCTTGACATTCTATTGCAAGTCTAACAGATTACTCATCGTAAAGGACTGGCATTGAGAAGTATATGCAGAAGACCCTGTCTTTTCTGCATCTGTATGACTATCATCTGATTGAGGAATTGCCCACATCCACTCAGCTGGGTTTCCAGGTACTGTGCGTGTTACCCAATGTCTACTAGTAGAAATAATATCCTAATAATTATACTCAATAATATAATTGGTCTGTCAGTCTCTGATTCTTTTGCTTCTGTCATTATCAGAATGATAATGATAATGACATTTTCTTTATTTATTTGGATTTCTGGGGGGTAGTTTTATAGAATTATAAAAGGAAATTTATTTAGAATATGGACGAAGGGCACTTAAGCTTTCATTTGTAATCATTTTTGAGGGGCATTTATTTGACCCATAAAAGTAGTAAATCCTTTGCCAAGGATTTAGCCAATGACCACACTCCAAACTGAATTCTCTTGGAGCCAGTTTCAAAACTCTTTTATTATTAAGAGATTATTTTGTTATTCTAAACAATGAACAGTAACTTTTATTTCTGGATTCTTTTGGGCAGGCAAATCTTTTTGCTTTCCATACTACAGTAATGCTGTATCAACTTAACTCATGAAAAGGCATATTAAATAAATAAATAATTTTAAACAATGATAGCACCACAGCAAAATCTTTAGACAGTTTAACAAGCACACGATAATGGAAAGTCTTTTTTTTTCACTATTTTTATTTTCTATTTTATCCAACTTGTGTTGTTCAGTACTTTTATTTTCCATTTTATCCAACTTGTGTTTTTCAGTTGCTAAGCTGCGTCTGACTCTTTGCAACCCTATGAACTGTAGCCTGCCAGGCTCCTCTGTTCATGGAATTTCCCAGGCAAAAATATTGGAGTGGGTTGCCATTTCCTTCTCTGGGGAATCTTCCTGACCCAGGGATTGAACCAGTCGTGTCCGACTCTCTGCTACCCCATCGACTATACAGTCCACGGAAATCTCCAGGCCAGAATACTGGAGTGGGCAGCCTATTCCTTCTCCAGGGGATCTTCCTGACCCAGGAATTGAACTGGGGTATCCTGCATTGCAGACGGATTCTTTACCAACTGAACTATCAGGGGAAGCCCCCTGCATTGGCAGGCAGGTTCTTTACCGCTGAGCCACCAGGAAAGCCCAGAAAAGTCATTCTTTTAAAATATTTCTTTAATTGCTTTCACCATTATTTCTCAAGAAATTATGGAGTATATTCTTTTCCTGTTGTATGTAAAATTTTTTGATTAATGCCACCATCACAACTTAAACAAAGAGTGAAAAAGTATTTTAAAGCCCAACTAAGTATGGACAGCATGTTTTTAATCATTTCTTTCTTACCAATTTCCTTCGAAATTTTGGTCAATACATGAAATACGGAGTTTTCAGCTTGAAAACTATCTGGAAGCTTCCAAGGAATCAAAATGGAAACTTCCACTAGGTCATATTTTCAACTTTTGAAGCCATGGGAGACCCAGGTTTGATCCCTGGGTTGGGAAGATCCCCTGGAGAAGGAAATGGCAACCCACTCCAATACTCTTGCCTAGAGAATTCCATGGATGGAGGAGCCTGGTGGGCTACAGTCCATGGGGTCAGGAAGAGTTGGACACGACTGAGCGTCTTCACGATGCTTTTATGGGGCCCATCCTTTCAGTAAATGTTTTTTAAGGGTCTATTGTTTGCAGTGCTTTATACAGTTATAAAGGTAAATCAGAGAAGAAAGTTAATTGGAAATATTTTACTGTCTGGCAAAGGAAGTGAAATAAGATGAGAAGAGTTTGTGATTTTTGTGATGAAACTACATTAAGTGTTATTTTATTTTCTAATGTAAAGCCTTAAATAACATCACATCCTATCTATAGTTTAGAAGACCTAGTTCTGACAAATTTTGCTTTTTTTTCTAAGAGTTTTGTTTTAATATACAAAAACTGTGATTAGTGTTAGTAAATGAAATGCATTTGTGTGTGTATGTGTGTGGGTTAAGTTCAGTTCAGTCAGTCAGTCGTGTCCAACTCTTTGCGACCTCATGAACAGCAGCACACCAGGCTTCCCTGTCCATCACAAACTCCCAGACCTTGCTCAAACTCATGTCCATTGAGTCAATGATGCCATCCAACCATCTCATCCTCTGTCGTCCCCTTCTCCTCCTGCCTTCTATCTTTCCCAAGCATTAGGGTCTTTTCCAATGAGTCAGTTCTTCGCATCAGGTGGCCAAAGTATTCAAGTTTCAGCTTCAGCATCAGTCCTTCCAATGAATATTCAGGACTGATTTCCTTTAGGATTGATTGGTTTGATCTTGTAGTCCAAGGGACTCTCAAGAGTCTTCTTCAATACCACAGTTCAAAAGCATCAATTATTTGGTGCTCAGCTTTATGGTCCAACTCTCACATCCATACATAATTACTGGAAAAACCATAGCTTTGACTAGACAGACCTTTGTTGGCAAAGTAATGTTTCTGCTTTTTAATATTCTGTCTATGTTGGTCATAGTTTTTCTTCCAAGGAGCAAGCGTCTTTTAATTTCATGGCTGCAGTCACCAGTTGCAGTTATTGTGGAGCCCAAGAAAATAAAGTCTGTCACTGTTTTCATTGTTTCCCCATCTATTTGCCATGAAGTGTGTGTGTAGGTGGGGTCTATTTGTTCCCTATCAGGCTCTATGATCCCTGAGCTTTCATTTCTTAATAGGAAGAACTGTTCCATATTTTGCCAGTGGTAACTGTGTCCCATGAAGTCTCAGCCTGAGCACCCGAGGTCTTGTTTACACACTCATAGCAGAAGCCTGGACTTCCCTGGGGACTCAGACAGTAAGGAAGCTGCTTGCAATGCAGGAAACCCCGGTTTGATCCCTAGGTTGGGAAGATCCTCTGGAGAAGGAAATGACTACCCACTCCAGTGTTCTTGCCTGGAGAATCCCATGGACAGAGAAGCTTGGTGGGCTACTGTCCATGGGGTTGTAAAGAGTCAGGCACGACTGAACTACTAACACTAGCGGAAGTCTATCTTCAAGGTCGCATCTCTTATCATCATCAGAACTTTTGACACTTGGCCCAAGGAAAGCAAAGAGCTTTGGACTGTGAACTCAAGAGGAGGCTAGTCCTGGCCTGGACACCAGAGTACTCACTACCTGGTCTTTTGACCTCCCTGGGCCTCAGAATCCAGGATAAGTATTCTGTGACTCAGTGTTGAATGACAGCTTGTGGAGAGAGCTAGGTCAGGCAGCAACTAGGCAGTTACTTGGCGATGCTAAAGAGGTTATGTTCCAGGATTAACATCTTTACCAGCTTTTCTGATTTTCACAAATCTTGAGTTCAAGTCTGACCTTGGTTTATTCTTAACCTGGTTTCATGGGACAACAGCTCCTTTAAAAAAAATTATTTATTTTAATTAGAGGCTAATTATAATATTGTGGTGGTTTTTGCCATACATCAACATGAATCAGTCACAGGTGTACATATGTCCCCAAATCTTGAACCGCCCTCCCCACCCCATCCCTCTGGGTTATCCCAGAGCACCAGCTTTGAGTGCCCTGCTACATGCATCAAACTTGCTGCCGCTGCTGAATCATTTCAGTTGTGTCCGACTCTGTGCAACCCCATAGACGGCAGCCCACCAGGATGCCCTGTCCCTGGGATTCTCCAGGCAAAAACACTGGAGTGGGCTGCCATTTCCTTCTCCAGTGCATGAAAGTGAAACGTGAAAGTGAAGTCACTCAGTTGTGTCCAACCCTCAGCGACCCCATGGACTGCAGCCTTCCAGGCTCCTCCATCCATGGGATTTTCCAGGCAGGAGTACTGGAGTGGGGTGCCATTGCCTTCTCCAATCAAACTTGCACTGGTCATCTATTTTATATGTGGTAATATACATGTTTCAATGCTATTCTCTCAAGTCATCCCACCCTCTCCTTCTCCCACATAGTACAAAATCTGTTCTTTACATCTGTGTCTCTTTTGCTACATGGCATATAGAGTCATTGTTACCATCTTTCTAAATTCCATGTATCTGTGTTAATATATTGTATTGGTGTTTCTCTTTCTGACTTACTTCACTCTGTTTAATAGGCTCCAGTTTCACCCACCTCATTAGAACTGACTCAAATGCATTCTTTTTATAGTTGAGTAATATTCCATTGTGTATATATACCACAACTTCCTTATCCATTCGTCGGCCAATGGACATTCTAAGTTGCTTCCATGTACTACTTGGGACAACAGCTCTTTTTAATCATTGGCCTTGATGTTATTTTTGAAAATACTTTTCATTTCAGCTCCAGTCATGAGGACAGTAGTAGAAAATGAGGAATACAATTTTAGATGTGATGATGTTGTCTGCAAAGCAACCTACTACCTACCCAAAGGAGTCCAAAAACAACAAAAATGAATTTGACTACAAAGAGAGGCCTCCCAAGTCATATTTGATATGAAGGGAACCAACATATCAGCTCTAGCCTTTTGAAATTAGGGTGTTTCAGAAATATTCTCCAAACATTACTTGGTGAATTTATTGTTTCCAGGCATCATTTTTTTTCTTCAATAGTAGAAGGGAGTCATTACTTTTAGAATGACTATTATATCAATGTATTTCTAGCTCCTCCATCCATGGAATTTTCTAGGCAATAGTACTGGAGTGTGTTGCCATTTCCTTCTCCAGGGGATCTTCCTGACCCAGGGAGCAAACCCTGGTCTGCAGCATTGCAGGTAGATGCTTTACCGTCTGAGCCACCAGGGAATCCCATATTTCTAGTACCACACACTTACATTTAAGTATAAACTCAGTTGTTCCTGTGAAATGGTCCCATGACAGACACTTGGAAGGAATTAGCAATTTTTTGGTGTAACTTGGCAGAAAGACTCAAAGACTGATTGACCATCAATAAATTTGCTCTTTATTCTGCATTTATTTTCTCCGGGCTAATTAGATTGTACCTGTTTTGACAACTAACAATAATAATGCCTTAACTGCTATTGTGAGCTCTTCTACTCTTAAAATCTCTTCACGGTAGCTGAGGTATGGCTTCCTTTTCCCTAGTAACCTCCTATTAGTAAGTAATAGTTGCCACCTGTTGAGACCTTCTCACGTCCCATGTCCTAAGCTAAGTACAGTAATTAGTTGAGCTCACTTAAAGTTAAGATTCCACAACTCCAATGCAGAATTTGATTCTTGCTCAGGGAACTGAGATCCCATGTGCCACATGGTGTGGCCATTAAAAACAAAAAAGCAAAAAACCCCTAAATGTCCATGAGATACCTACTACTGGTCATCAGCGCTTTAGTTCAGTTCAGTTCAGTCGCTCAGTCATGTCCAGACTCATCAGCACTTAGGTGATGATAAGGATGGCTAACGTTTTCTAGGTGCTTTTCTGTGCCAGGCAAAGTTCTAAGTGTATGTGTTATAGATGTTATCCCATGTACTGTAGCAGCCACCAGACGATCTGGAGATGAGTAGAAATCAAAGCAAGAGTCCTTCATCCTTTGGGAATATGTATTTAATTGAAAAGCAGTGCATACGAGCCTGAAACCCACTTGTATATGGAAGTGTCTGACTCAGTCTAAAAGAGAAAAGGATACAAGGGAAAGCTAGTACTAGTCAGAACATGATTTTAATCAGAAAGGATTTCTAGGAGAAGGTGAATACGCAGCTAAAACTTCGGGGAAGCAGAGGAGAAGGAAAAACATGAAGAGGAGGAATGGGAGTGCAGGAATTTTGAAAATCTAAAGATAGCTCCTCCCAACAGCAGCTGAGAAATCCTGTGAAAGATACTGGAATATGCCCTTGGTTGATGGATTGTTTTCCATGGTTATATCTGAAGGTGGAGTTCTAAAGCTAACGAAGTGACTCAAGATAAATCTAATTCAACTTGATCCTCATGACCTTGGGACCTGAAGTCTTTGTGTGTAAGCCGGACAGAAGGCAGTCTGAGCTGCAAGGGGCTCCAGCAGAGGGACTGTGCCCTTCTCAGATGTAGAAATGGATGTCCATACCTCTACAGTGCATTCAATTGTTTATTTTTTTCATCTAGCTAGCAATCTCATTCAGTGAGATGAAAAAAAAGGGAAAAAAATTATCTATTTTCCCAGGTGACCAGAAATGTGCATAGGATGCTGGCTAATAGGCTCACTGATGTAGTCAAATATTTTTGTTCAAAGGTGTATCTCACTCAAACATTATATATATGGGCTGATTTTTAAAAAGGAATAATAATACCACCCTTGTTTTAATAATGCTACTTCATTACATTAAAATAATATTGATGATTTTAGGGACACTATAACAAAAGCCTAAAGCCTAGGTATGAAATTTCATTATGTGGGTTATTAAAAATATGTTGAAAAAGAATCATTTTGGTTAAAAAAATATAGTCCACTAATTTACCATAATATTCTGGTGGGGGGGCTACCTCTAGTTGAACTATCACAAGAAAGGCCCAGTTTTCATCTTTGTTACTTAAGGAAATCAGGAGGATTGGCCAGATTCAAGGATGCTCCTGGGTCTATGCAGGGACTTGTGTCATTAGGGAGTAGATTTTTGCAAAGCAAATCTGGCTCTATTTGCAAAGCAAATCTGGCTCTATTTTTACTTACTGGTTTATTTGTTTTCACCTTTTTGATTTTTTTCCAAGTGGTTCTCATTTGCCTCTTCCCTGGATCATTGCTTTTGTAATCTTCAAAAGCAAGTTGTTATGTCCTTGACATTTCCTATCTACAAGATTTGAAGTTAGGAATAAATTATACTAAAGTCATATTTTAAAAGTTTTTGTATAAAGAGGATTTGTAATTAAAATCAAACATTTCAGATTAATTCCTGACACAAAATGGAGCAAATAAAATGAGTGAAATATGGTGAAGGAAGATAAGTAGCAAAAACTGATAAAGGAAATGTTTCTTTTTGTTAACATTTGGCTTAGGGTTCATGTGGAATGAAACTTCATATGGCTCTGCAAATTTGAATTTTGGCATAATTTGTTGTTAGACAATGGGAAAAATATAGCTTTCATTTTTTATGCAAATAATAGCAATGTTATACTTTAAGCATTCATGGGAAAAGATAAATTCATTCAAACAAATATTTTTAAATCTTTTTTTTTTTTTTTTTGTATCTTTTAATACAAGTGAAGGGCTTCCCCAATGGCTCAGAGGGTAAAGAATACACCTGCAATGCAGGAGACACAGCAGCTGCGGGTTGGTTCCCTGGATCAGGAAGATCCCCTGGAGAAGGAAATGGCAACCCACTCTTAGTATTCTTGCCTGGAAGATCCTATGGACAGAGGAGCATGGCAGACTTCAGTCCAAAGGGTTGCGAAATGTCAGTCATGACTGAGTGACTCAGCACAAGATACAAGTGAAAATGTCTATACTAACTCGAGGAATTGGACAAAAAAATAACACAATAAGCAATATTCTTTTTTTTCAAATTCCGAAACATCGGATGGGAACTAAATATTCCCTTCAACTTTCCAGGCTATGGGTCTACATATGTACATACAAAGAAATAGTGAGAACATAATTGGTTTGATACAAAGGATGGAGAGATGGTGGGAGCCTTGAAACCTATATGTGATTACAAGTGGAAAAAAAAAAAAAGTTGTCTTTGTAGCACTCACCCGTTTCTTGCAAACTCTCCAGATTGTGAAGTAAATACGATGGTAAAACTCAGTCCTTGTGATTTAATGTCACCTGATTCATCCTGCAATTGTGACAGATAGGCAAGGGTAGAGTGCAAGTGAAGACATTTTGCTTGAATGTTTTGCCTCAGACAGTAAAGAATCTGCCTGCAATGCAGGAGACCCAGGTTTGATCCCTGGGTCAGGAAGATCCAGGAGTAGGAAATGGTAACCTGCTCCAGTATTTTTGTCTGGAAAAATCCCATGGACAGAGGAGCCTGGAGGGCTACAGTCCATGGGGTCGAAAAGAGTCAGATACGACTGAATGACTAAGCACAGCACAGCACAGAAATCACGTGTTCTCACTGCATCCTATTAGAAGATGATTGATGTCAGCCTGTGCCATGATTGGTGCTATCAACGTTGATCGATTGGCTCAAATGGTGTCTGCCACATGTCTCCACTGTAAAGTTATTTTTTCCCTTATCAGGAAGGGACACTGGACACATGCAATTTGAGAGATATATGACAAAATAACTGCTCATGTAATAAAAGAGGGAGAAACTGTTCCATATTAAAGGAGATTAAAGAGATAAGACAGCTGAATGGGGTGCATAATCTGATATTTTCTTTCACTTTAAAAGACATTATTGGTATAATTGGTGAAATCTAAATAAGATTATAGATTATAAATAGTATCTTAGCAATATTAAGTTCCTGATTTTGAAAGTTGTGTTATGGCTTTGTAAGCGAATACTTATACCTACTAATATATAAAATGGAAAACTAATAAAATCTTACTGTATAGCACAGGTAACACTACTCAGTACTCTGTAATGGCCTATAAGGGAAAAGAATTTTAAGAAAGAGTGGATATATGTCTGTGTATAACTGATTCATTTTGTTATACAGCAGAAACAAACGCAATGTTCTAAATCTACTATACTCCATTAAAAATTTAAATGATCTTAACAATTAAGAAAACTAAAAATTTTTTGAAAAGAAAAAAAGAAAGAAAACTTAATGAAAAAAGAGAATACCATCACACTTAGGAAACACACTGAAGTTTTCCAGGATAAAGCAGTGTTATGTCTGCTGTTTGTTCTCAAATGGATATACAAAAAGCAAATGAATTAGATGGTTAGTATTTGGAGAATATGATGAAGTGTATATTAACATACCCATCAGCAATCAATAAGGCAGAAGAAAAAGCCCAGTTTTGGCAGCTGGTCCTTGTTTTGATTTATTGTCCAACCCTGGGAAAAATCCTGGGGCATCTTACTTTTTAACTACCGTAACCATCACTCTCACTATTTTTCACCTTGGTCTGTTCTCATTTGTAAAGACTTCATATTTGCTTTCTAATGCATTTCTAGACTTTCTATTCACTTTCTTACTTTACAACCTTAATGAGTTCAGTTTTGCTAGGAGTAAACTTTGCTGAGAGGCTGTCTTTTCCAGCCTCTGAAGGTCATATATGTATATGACCAGTAAACTAAACATGCAGTGAAATTTCAGGATGGATGCTCAAAGAAAGATTAGGCTGGAAGAGTACATTTAGTCTTTTCTGTCTTCCTCATTTCTCTTGCCTGCTATGTGGGTATGGTGGCGGTCATCTTGGACCATGAACTGAATCTTAAAAATGGAAACCAGCACTTGAATGGTGGATTTGAAGGATAGAAGGAGCTTGGGCCATTGATGACTGGCGTCACCACACCAACCCTGGGTGGCTTACTTCTGGATTCCTTTTATCAAAGACAGAAGTAATTTTTATCTTACTTAAGGCATTGATATTTCAGATTTTCTGTTAAACCTTTTCCTGATTGACCATGTTACTGTGAGATTCTCAATAAGACAGTTTCTCCAGGCACTTACTTTTTAAAGATACCAAACTTAAGTTAATCTTAAGTCTTTCAAGTTTGGCAGGCCTTATGGAATGAGTACATGGCCAAAGACCAAGCTATTCTTTAGGTTTATTTATTGAGGGAGATTGAGTCAAGACTTATGCTATACCTTTGGTTCTTCCCAAAGAGCTGCAGGTGGAGGACCCAGAAGTATAGTGATTTTAGTTTTCTTCTTGTGCACAAGGGATGCATATATTTCTCCTCTCCTCCCAACACTTCAGAAGTTCACTAGGTCTGGAAAGGGAAGGCTTCTGATCCCTGGGAGAGGCTGACAATGTATGCCTATTCTTGAGGGAAACTTACAGTAGACTCAGACCTTCCTAAGACAGCGCTATCAACATCTCCCCTTCATGTTTGAGACTTCCACTGTATTGTATCAAACCCTCTGTCTGGACTTTAAGACTTCCAAAATATTTCTCCATGCCCTTTATTGGGTTGTTTCTCTCAGTCCTTATCAACCAGTTTCCATAATTGTACATCAATTACATCATTCCAATTCCCATATCTGACTTGTGTTACTCTCTGCCTAATTTCAACAGTATTTAAGAATCAATCCAAGTTTCACCTTCTCCTTGAATCGTCCCTCAATAGTTAGTGCTCCTTGCAATCTCCAACTGCGGCTACGGTCGGCAGCACACAGGTTAGTGACTGATTATTATATGTCTCATGGCATAGCTTTCTCCTTGCACAAGATTAACACCTGCTTGAGGGTAGACAATACAGCTTATCCCTTAGTGAGTGCCATAATTGCCTCTTCTCTTCTTTTGTGTACATGGCTTTCTGTATCCTTGCTCTTTTTTTTTTTTTAAGTGTCTTTTTTTTTTTTTTTTAATTTGTCTGCATCTCACAGTTTGTGAGATCTTAGCTCCCCAGCCAAGTACTCAACCCATGTGCCCTGAGATAGAAGTGCAGAGTCCTAGCCACTGAACCAAAAAGGAATTCCCTCCTTGTTGTTTTCAATTTCAAAACACCCAAATGAGGTAGATAAAAGGTATTTTAAAAAACAATTATTTAATAGGAAGAAAAGCCGTAAGGCTAAGAAAAGTGAAATGGTTAACGGAAAATAAATTGGACAATAAACATTAGAACCCAAATCTTGTTTTCTAGATCTTCCTCATCCATTAGGTAACACAAGTTAGAATATATGCTCCATGAAGGCAGGGACATAAGTTTGCTTTATTTGCTGATATATCCCCAGTGCCTAGAAGAGTGTCTGGAACACAGTAGGTCCTCAGTAAACATTTACTGATTAACTGATGGGAGCTTTTGAGCCTAGATAATCATTTGCTCTTTATTTAAAGACCACAGACAAATAAGTGTTGGTCAGAATGTGGAGGAAAGGGAACTCTCCTGCACTAATGGTGGGAATAAAGATTGGGGCAGCCACTATGGAAAACAGTATGGAGTTTCCTTCAAAAATTAAAAGTAGAACTACCATATGATCGGGCAATGCCACTTCTGGGTATTACCTGAAGAAAATAAAAACACTAGTTTGAAAATATATATGCATTCTTGTGTTTATTACAGCATTGTTTATAATTGACAAGATATGAAAGCAATCAATAGGTGCTTATCAATAGATGAATGGATAAAGAAGATGTGATATATATATATATATATATATACACACACATATATATATACAATAGAATGTTATTCAGCCATAAAAAAAGAATGAAATCTTGCCATTTGTGACAACATGGATGGAGCTGAGGGTGTTATGAAACAAGTCAGATGGACAAAGACAAATACTGTCTGATTTCACTTTAATGTGGAATCTAAAAAACAAAATAAATAAACAAAACAGAAACAGACTTATAGACACAGAGAAGAAAAATGGGTAACTGCCAGAGAGCAGGGGATGTGGGGGAGAGAAAAAAAGGTGAAGGGGATTAAGAGGCACAGACTTGCAGGTACATAAGTCATGGGGTATAATGTACATAATAGGGAATACAGTCAATAATATTGTAAGAGCTTTAAATGGTGACAGATGGTAACTAGACTTATGGTGGTAAACATCTCTCTTGTAACATATATAAATATCAAATCACTATGTTGTACACCTGAAACTAATATAACATTTGTACTTGAATTTTAAAAAAAGACCATAGACATATAAGCTATTTTCCCGTATCTTCAAGACTGTCAGAAGTTTCGTGTATTTTATGGCAGGAAGCAAATAAAAATACAAGGTCTATTTCCATCAAGTAAATATACATATATGAAACACCTATTTTTCTTATGTTCTTAATTAGCTGATAAAATGAGTCTTCAAAATCCAGGTTAGTAAAATTGCTGCTTGTTTGGATTTGTAAAACAAAGAATATTTTTAAGACATTAAAAAAGATCATTTGTTTAAAATAAAAAAGGAGACATAATTTATTTTGAGAAGTGAAGAATTCTTAAATGTGACTTTATTGCCATATAAATTTGTACTATATTTTCAGGGGTAGTGATTTAGAGTATTGTTTTAAAAATAGAGATAACCACATGCAGCTGGAATGTACTGATTAGTACCATGGAAACTAACCTGAAGTTAAGTGGAAATTCCCTCAAATTTTCCAGCTTAGAGTCATAAAAGCCTGTTTCACCAGGGGGTTTATGAATGAACCATATAATTTCCTGGTTCACAAGTAATGTGTTTTCATGATACCTTCCCATCTGTTACTTACTTATGCAGGTTGGAGTTACAGACACATGAGGAAAGACTTGAAGGATAACACTTTGATCCCTGGAAGGAAATGCTTCACCTGGTTAAAGCAACCAAGAAGGGCAAACATTCTTAGAGGGGAGGACATTATAAAATGGTTAATGGAATAATCTGGGCTGAAGACATGCCTGCTGAAAGGAAACGAAAGGTATCTACCCTGAAACCACTGGACCAGCAGGGAGGTCACCTCACTGCCCAAGAGGCTCTGAGAATCAAGAATGACAGCCTAATCCATCTCTACTGTGGTCCCGGATCTTATGTTCTTTCTAAATAATGACTTAAGAGAATGAATTGATTTTCTCTTTGCATTTTGGACACGTGGATTCTTATAATAGATAACAAGGAGGCTGGTCCAGATCTGTGTAAGTCATGGGATTGCCCTAATAGTTTAGAGGTTAGCGGTGGAGGTAAAAAAAAAAAAAAAAAAAAAAAATCCTCACCTTCATAGCTGCTCTGGTTGTAAACATCAATTCAGTTAGGTCCAAGAAGGGGAATCTATCCTATGGCTCTAACCAACCTGATTATGGATAAAAGAGGGGAAAGGAGCTGGAGAAGCAATGGTACATGTAAAGACAAGGGTATTTCTCTCTCCCCTCAATGCTCTATAGGGGCTCCAGTTTGTCTCAGCTGGTCACCTGTTTATGGGTCTCCACCCTCAAAATGGAGGGTCTAAGAAAGGTGATTTTTCAGTTTTCTTCTTCTTCTTTTTTTTTTTTAATATCAAGCTGCTTTATACACTTCAGTTACAACAAGTTTTAAAAAAATTAAAACAAGAAGCAAGATCTTCATTCTAACACAAATTTGCAGCAGTTCTATTTTTCTGAGCTGAAACTACAGTTCCAACAGTGGTTTTGGATTTTTTGTTTTTAATTTCTTTATTTTAACTGGAGTCTAATTACTTTACATCGTTTTTCTTCTAGTGCTGTGTTCTGCAGGAAGATTCTGCAGTGAACTCAATGAGTGACCCACTGCTTTTAGAAACTGAAATACTGCCGGGTAGTCCATAAGGACCAAGCCATTAAATGACAAGATACCAGCAACAGTTCTTTTTTCAGCACTTGCTGGGTGCCAGGACTTGTGCTTCACACTCTGTATGCACTGTCCCACGTTCTCCCCTAAATTCGGCAAGTTGAGTTTCTTTACTTTCATTTTATAAATGAGAAAAATTCAATGCAGGGAAGAGATTTCATGACTCACGAACTCCATGATTGAAGTCAGTGAAAGTTACTTAATACTTTCTGTGCCTGAGTTTCATCATGGGTAAAATTGGCACCCCTCTCCCGGGTCTCTTAAACATGGTATATACTATGCACGTATTTGCTCTAACAGATATTCAGTGCTTTGTTAGAACTGAGATAAAATTCCAAGTTTGTCTGAGTCTGAAACCTATGCGTGTTCACAGCATGATGATGAGAATACCATCCTTGGGTCAATACTTCTGTCCAAACATGACCCCAGTGAGTCACGGAGGCCTCATTCAGAAGTGAGTGTCAGCAGTACCTGGCAAGGGAGGATACCAGCATGTTCCTGAACTGCTGCTACTGCTAAGTCGCTTCAGTCGTGTCCGACTCTGTGCGACCCCATAGACGGTGGCCCACCAGGCTCCCCGTCCCTGGGATCCTCCAGGCAAGAACACCGGAGTGGGTTGCCATTTCCTTCTCCAATGCATGAAAGTGAAAAGTGAAAGTGAAGTCGCTCAGTCGTGTCCGACTCTTAGCGACCCCATGGACTGCAGCCTACCAGGCTCCTCCATCCATAGGATTTTCCAGGCAAGAATACTGGAGTGGGATGCCATTGCCTTCTCTGGTTCCTAAACTAGACCTGCTTAAATTTTAAAGCCATTTTGTTTCCAAGTTTCTGGAAACTTTGAGCTAAACCTATGGTTCTAATAAAACTATGACATTAAATATGACATCTGTTCTTAAGAAAAGTCAAGCACACATAGTTCGTCACCCCCAGGATACTTGGAATATTGGAGTAAAAACTTAGATGGGTAAGCTAAGGCTCAAAGAGATGCAGCTATTTATCAAATGTGTTAGGGCTCTCACGGAATACATATAGAATAGAGAAATGAAATAAAGTATAATGCTGTGATAAAACCTTCTTTATCTATCCAGTTATGCTTTTCTTACCTGACAACAATTTTCCAGTTTCTAACCTAAATCTTTTCCCTCTGCGGAGCATCTTCAGTGTATCGATTATCTGTATATGGGTTAGGACATCTCCTTTCACATTTCCTCCTTGTCCAATGCCTGCCATCTAAAAATTGTTATCCTAGTTTTATTTTTCAAGTTTGTAGAAGTTTGACTTAGAACGGAAAATAGATCTAACGCAGTTGCAGAATATAATCAATCTTATCTCTGAATAATAATCTATCTATACATCTATCAGTTATCTATTGTCTCTATCATCTATCCATCTATTTATCTATGTATCCACCCATCTATTCATCTATTATCTGTCTATGTCCATATCCATCACCCGTTTCAGATGACACTTTGGCTGACAGATGATAACTAACCTGGATTGGTTAACCGAGAGAGCCTCCATTTCCTTTCCAGTTGATGGGTGATAACTCTATCTTCCAGCAGAGGGCAGTAGAATACGGTCTCTTGCTTATCAACGCCTTCGGAGCTAATATTTGGAAAAGGGAGTATTCATTTGGAGAGAAGGTAATGTGAAAGTTTTAGGTGAAAAAATTTAGAGGAAAAGTAGGGGTTACATTAATTCTTGTCATAAGAATGAAAAATTATTTTTATTATAACTTCTTTCTTCTTCAGGGAACTGGTAACTGCTGCATGACTCAAAAGCCTTCATTATCACATAACCCTGTACTTTTCCTGTATCTTTGTGAATTATCTTCTATATTTGAATATTTCATCCATTTTGTATTTCCTTGTGAAATGGGTTAGTATAAATATAACGCCCATGTGTGTGTGTGTGTTCAGTCGCTCAGTTGTGTCCGACTCTTTGTGGCCCCATGGACTGTAGCTGGCCAGGCTCCTCTGTGCATGGAATTTTCCAGGCAAAAAGCGTCTCCTGCATTTGCAGGTGCCACTAGCACCACCTGGGAAGCCCCCAAGACACCTATGGTTACTAGTTTAATCAGTAAGGTAAATCTGTGCTTTATAGTTACTAAAATAATTAGTAGTCAGAGAAAACTGTGCTCTAAATTATTAGTAGTAAGTAGTAGTAAAAGTCACTCAGCCATGTCCAGCTCTTTTCGACCCCATGGACTGTAGCCCGCCAGGCTCCTCTGTCCATGGAATTCTCCAGGCAGGAATACTGGAGTGGGTAACCTTTCCCTTCTCCAGGGGCTCTTCCCAGCCCAAGGATGGAACTCAGGTCTTTCGCACTGCAGGCAGATTCTTTTCCATCTGAGCCACCAGGGAATCCCATTTTATTCAAGAAACATGTAAAATAACTTTTAAAATGTTTTAGAGCCAGAGATCCTCTTCCAGAGCCCCACCTCTATAGATGATTTTATCCCAAACCTTGTTTATTTGTGCCATTCCTGTAAGTGTGTGAGGATATACAGGAAGTTCCCTCAGTCCTTGGATCTCACTGCCTGTTTGATCATATTTTTGTTACCTGTTACCCACATGTACACATCTCCACCATTTGCAAATATCCCTCCTTCCACTGCAGTGATCAATGTCAGTGCCAATTTTCAATTAAGAAGACAGGAAGTAAGAAAATGGAAACGTTCCCCCAGGTCGCAACTCCTTGAGGTCTCCTGGTGCTGGAGGCTCTTCGTTGTTTGCTAGCCATGATGAAGGCGAAACTAGAATTTGGGGAAACAATGTGAAGGAAAGAAGGGTGGGCCATCATAGGAGAGATGGGAAAGTTTGCTGAGCAAAGTCACAAAAAGTTTTTGTAGCTGTTCTTTCGAAGATTTAAGGTCTGTATCACCTCAAATACTCTATTCATTCCTATTTTTAGGACTAAGAGACTGAATTGTTTACATGTATGGTTTATTCCAACTCCAAATTCTCTGAGTAGCTCCTCTTACCTGTTTGTCTGGTTGGTTTGATGCAACATCTTCAATAACTTTTCATGCTGCCCCAGGTGCTGTAGGAATAAGATAGATAAAATCCCTGCCAACTCATGGACTTAATAGCTCAGCAGAACTCACAGTGAACAGATAAACCCAATCAAGAATTATAGGATTTCCCCTTTGTTTAGCCTTTCTTTATGTAATTGACTGACATGTATTGATGACCTACTCTGTGTCAGGTATCCCACTTCCATGGAGACATGAAATAAATCACTCAACAAATAAATAAGATACTTACAGAGAGTGGAAAGTGCTATGAAAAAAGTAATCAGAGATTCTGTGTTTGAGTTAGTCACTCAGTCGCTACTCTTTGAGACCCTATGGACTCTCTTTGAGACCCTATGTGACTCTGTGGACTATAGCCCGCCAGGCTCTTCTGTCCATGGAACTCTTCAGGCAAGAATACTGCTGCTGCTGCTGCTAAGTCGCTTCAGTCGTGTGCGACTCTGTGCGACCCCATAGACGGCAGCCCACCAGGCTCCCCCGTCCCTGGGATTCTCCAGGCAAGAACACTGGAGTGGGTTGCCATTTCCTTCTTCAATGAGTGAGTAGCTATTCCCTTCTCCAGGGGATTCTCTGACCCAGAGATCAAATCGGTGTTTCCTGCACTGCAGGCAAATTCCTTACCATCTGAGCCACCAGGGAAGCTCAATCAGAGATGACTACGCTACAAATATGGAGTGAGTGTGAGAAGCTTCTGCTCTCATCATATCTAGTATTATGTACTAGTGGGTACTAGTTTTGGTGGTGCTAAGGGACATCACAGAATGCTTCCCAAAGAGTGTGATATGTAAACAAAGAACCAAAGGATTCACGGTGTAAGAGGTAAAGGGGAAGGTGCTGCGTGAAGAGCATGCCAGCACGTGCAGGATCTAGATGGGATGACTTGCCCTTTCAGATTGTTGAAAATGTCTGGAATCTTCCCAGGATCTCTGAGTAAATTTGGCAGCTGGAAAAATTGGAAAGGCTGACAGAGCAAAAGAATCGAAGGTCCCTCTGCTTTGTTAAGGTGTCTGGGCTTTGTCACAAGAGTACTGGGAAACAATTCATTTCAATAGAATTGCTTAATGTTTTAAGAAATATTTTCTAGATGTGCTTTGATATTGGTTGCCATTTTCAAGTTTGTAAATTCTTGCTTTGCATATGGTCCTTTTGTAAGGGTTCTGTATTAAACATGTATTTTCCAAAGAATACTTTTAATTTCATTCATTTATTCATTAATATTTAATTGAACACTTAGTGAAAGTGAAAGTCACTCAGTTGTGTCTGACTCTGTGACCCCATGGACTATACAGTCCATGGAATTCTCCAGGCCAGAATACTGGAGTGGGTAGCCTTTCTCTTCTCCAGGTGATCAACCCAGGGATCGAACCCAGGTCTCCCGCATTGCAGACAAATTCTTTATCAACTGAGCTATCAGGGACGAAACATTAAATTTTCCCACACATGGAAGCTCATTTGAAGGAATAAATAGGAGAAAATTACTCAGGGAACTGTTGTCAAGAACTATGTAGAATCTAAGATTTTACTATACTCACAAGCTAACGACTTAGTCTGGCTTGATTTCATATAAGCTGGCAAAAAATATGAGAATCCTGGGTCAGAGAAAAGGACTTTATTAGGAGCCAGAACATAAGCATTTGTGCCCGTTCCCACAGGACAATGTGGAAAGGGTCGGGTAATACCTATACATGCAGTGAGTTGTGTTATAAGGGAGGAAACCTGAGCTTCCTGAACTCAAATCTTTTATAAAAGACAGTGAACAGAAGCAGGACTATCCCTTGCTCCAGAGGGAGACACTATACTATCTCCTGTGATGGAGCACAGTACAAGCAACCTTGAAGAGCTAGTTCAGACCAGTACACTCAGTGCAAAGGACAGGAACACAGGACATCCATGGAGGACAGTCCTCCAACAGCTTTGTCTCTGTTCCAGTCCACTTAAACATGGGCCATGATATTATTATATGGCAAAATGAGACCGAAGTGCATCTGCTTCTTTTTTTTAGTAACAGTATATCTGGATCTATCCTTAGTGGGTCTGCACAGGTGAGTTTCTGTGACTTCTGACCTCTATACATTAGATCTGCAGACTTTAGTCCTTCCTGCAGACCTGTTCTGAGAGGCCAGGAGGTTTGGAGTTTTAGATCCTCCCTTTTGTGGCTGGAAGAAGCACAAGCTGGAATCAAGATTGCCGGGAGAAATATCAATAACCTCGGATATGCAGATGACACCACCCTTATGGCAGAAAGTGAAGAGGAACTAAAAAGCCTCTTGCTTGATGAAAGTGAAAGAGGTGAGTGAAAAAGTTGGCTTAAAACTCAACATTCAGAAAACGAAGATCATGGCATCCGGTCCCATCACTTCATGGAAAATAGATGGGGAAACAGTGGAAACAGTGTCAGACTATTTTTTTGGGCTCCAAAATCACTGCAGATGGTGACTGCAGCCATGAAATTAAAAGACACTTACTCCTTGGAAGAAAAGTTATGACCCACCTAGACAGCATATTGAAAAGCAGAGACATTACTTTGCCAACAAAGGTCCATCTAGTCAAGGCTATGGTTTTTCCAGTGGTCATGTATGGATGTGAAGAGTTGGACTGTGAAGAAAGCTGAGTGCCGAAAAATTGATGATTTTGAGCTGTGGTGTTGGAGAAGACCCTTGAGAGTCCCTTTGACTGCAAGGATATCCAACCAGTCCATTCTGAAGGAGACCAGCCCTGGGATTTCTTTGGAAGGAATGATGCTAAAGCTGAAACTCTAGTACTTTGGCCACCTCATGCAAAGAGTTGACTCACTGGAAAAGACTCTGATGCTGGGAGGGATTGGGGGCAGGAGGAAAAGGGGACAACAGAGGATGAGATGGCTGGATGGCATCACTGACTCGATGGACGTGAGTCTGAGTGAACTCCGGGAGTTGGTGATGGACAGGGGTTTCTGGCATGCTGCAATTCATGGGGTTGCAAAGAGTCGGACACGACTGAGCAACTGAACTGAACTGAACTGAACTTTTGTGACTGTTGGAAGTTTGTTACACCTTTTAGCAAACTTCAAAGCTGCTTTTCCTGTTTGCATGGCATTTACATGCTTATGTATAAAGATAAGAACAAGGTAAAATAAAATATACCCAAAAATAGCTTAATTAGTAAAATTATTGTAGAGAATACATTGGTGGTTGCCAGGGGAAGAGGAGTGGGAGAGGGAGGGATTGGGAATTTGGGATTAGAAGACGCAAACTGGTGTGTCTTGCCTTCCCAGGTGGCACTAGTGGTAAAGAATCTGCCTGCCAATGCAGGAGATTCAAGAGACGTGGGTTCCATCCTGGGATGGGGAAGATCTTCTGGAGTAGGAAATGGCAACCCACTCCAGTATTCTTGCATTCTTGCTTGGAAAATTCCATGACAGAGGAGCCTAGCAGGCCATAGTCCACGGGGTCACAAAAGAGTTGGATGTGATTGAGGACACAAACACACACAAACTGGTGTGTGTGTGTGTGTGTGTGTGTGTGTGTGTATAATGGGTAAACCACGAGGTCCTGCTACACAGCATAAGGAACTATATTCAGTATCCTGTGACAAAACATAATGGAAAATAACATGAAAAGATACATATATATATATATATAAAGCTGAGTCACTTTGTTGTACAACAGTACTTAACATAACATTGTAAATCAACTGTACTTCAATTTTAAAAAATCAACACATTGTAAATCAACTATACTCATAAAAATTTCAAAAAAAATAAATAAAATAAAAATTTAAAAATTGTCAATGTGGTAGCTCTTAAAAAATTATCGTGGAGAATTCTCCAGCCAAATTTTTAGTAGATATTTAAGACTGAGTATCCTTTTTGATGGCTACTTAACTCTGTCAGTGCTTCTAAGTGATTTTCAATCATATAAATAATATTTTAATTGTTACTTTAACTCTAGAACTCTAGTTACTTTAAAGTTTAATGTTATAGTATTTTCATACAACATATATTTAGTTTCTTATGCAATAATTATTGTAAATTTTAAAAATGAGAAATGCTATTCTTGTCAAACATACAAAACAACCATTTTGGGGAGCTGCATGGATAAAAGTATTTTAAAATACTAAAGGAGACAGGACCAGTGTCTTACTTAGTTAAGCACAGAATTTTTTTTTTTGGCAAAAACCTCACACTTGAAAGATCCACTTTGTTTAAAACCATTGATCAATCCAATAGAACATTCAACTTCACAAAGTTGAATGTTGATTTTACCCCAAGTCCCTGTCCTCTTTTTTTGGATAAACTATTGTATGCTAAATCTAGATGGCACTTATCTATTTAAATAGGAGTAGCTTTTTCTTCGGAGAAGGCAATGGCACCCCACTCCAGTACTCTTGCCTGGAAAATCCCATGGACGGAGGAGCCTGGTAGGCTGCAGTCCAAGGGGTCGCTGAGAGTCAGACATGACCAAGTGACTTCCTACTTTCACTTTCCACTTTCATGCATTGGAGAAGAAAATGGCAACCCACTCCAGTGTTCTTGCCTGGAGAATCCCAGGGACAGGGGAGCCTGGTGGGCTGCTGTCTATGGGGTCGCACAGAGTCGGACACGACTGAAGCGACTTAGCAGCAGCACCAGCAGCAGCTTTTTCTTATTTTTCCTCTAAAGAAGGTAGGGTGGGCATTTTTAGATGAATGTCATCAATATTTCTATTTCTTGATATCACAGAGTTAATGTAAATTCATATGCCCAACACACAGTGAGGACAAAGAAACTGAAAGCAGAGAAAAGTTCATTGCAGAGCCATGCAAGGAGACATGTGACTCATGCCCTAAAAAGCCTGGAACTCCCCAAGGGTTTTGGCAAAGCATTTTTAAAAGTCAGGTGAGGGAGCAGGTGTCCCAGGGTACTTTATTAGATTGTGCAACACTCTCTGATCAGCTAATGGTACATCACAGAGGTTATCATTGTCAGTCCCTGGCTCTTGCAGACCTGGGGCTATGTGCTCATGGTGATCAAGTAGTTAACATCTTCCAGTTGGTGGGTGTTTTCACATCTGCAAAACAACTCAGGAAATTTGCATCAAATACTATAATCTAGGTACTTCAAGGATTAGTCAAGGAGTATGTCAAGGCTGTATATAGTCACCCTGCTTATTTAACTTATATGCAGAGTACATCATGTAAAATGCCAGGCTGGATGAAGCACAAGATGGAATAAAGATTGCCGGGAGAAATACCAATAACCTTAGATATGCAGATGACCCCACACTTACAGCAGAAAGTGAAGAACTAAAGAGCCTCTTAATGAAAGTGAAAAAGGAGAGTGAAATAGTTGGCTTAAAACTCAATATTCAGAAAACTAAGATCATGGCATCTGGTCCCATCACTTCATGGCAAATAGATGGGGAAATAATGCAAGCAGTGAGACACTTTATTTTGGGGAGCCCCCAAATCACTGCTGATAGTAACTACAGCCATGAAATTAAAAGACGCTTGCTCCTTGGAAGAAAACTATGACCAACCTATACAGCATATTAAAAAGTAGAGATATTACTTTGCCAACAAAATTTGGTCTACTCAAAGCTATGGTTTTTCCAGTAGTCATGTATGGATGTGAGAATTGAACTATAAAGAAAGCTGAGTGCTGAAGAATTGATGCTTTTGAACTGTGGTATTGGAGAAGACTCTTCAGAGTCCCTTGGACTGCAAGGAGATCCAACCAGTCCATCCTAAGGGAAATCAGTCCTGAATACTCATTGGAAGGACTGATGTTGAAGCTGAAATTCTAATACTTTGGCCACCTGATACGAAGAGCTGACTCATTGGAAAATACCCTGATGCTGGGAAAGATTGAAGGCGGGAGGAGAAGGGGACGACAGAGGATGAGATGGTTGGATGGCATCACCAACTCAATGGACATGAGTTTGAGCAAGCTCTGGGAGTTGGTGATGGACAGGGAAGCCTGGTGTGCTGCAGTCCATGGATTTGCAAAGAGTCAGACATGGCTCAGTGAATGAACTGAACTGAGGTACTTCAGAAATGAGCTAAAGCAGAGGATATGGGGGAAGGCCTGTCCTGGCCCCATAAGGCCCTGACTGGTTACAACAGGAATAGTCATAGTTTTAAAAACTAAGAAGATGTGAGCTGGAGTTTCTTAGGCCAGTCTCCATATTCAGACGGCAATCTCATGCATCTCATTGGGCTTTTCTGGTGGTAAAAAACCTGCCTGCAATGCAGGAGACCCAGGTTCGATCTCTAGATTGGGAAGATCTCCTGGATAAGGAACTGGCCACCCACTACAGTATTCTTGCCTGGAGAATCCCATGGACAGAGGAGCCTGACGGTCTTCAGGCTGAAGACCATCAGGCTTCTCTGTCCATAGGGTCACAAAAAGTCCATGGGGTCACAATGAGCAACTAACATTCATCCAACAGTGTTAAACTTTATGGGAAACCCGTGTTCTTGGGAAACAGCAATGTTTAAGAAATCCTCCCTCTCTTCTGCTTTCCGGAAATGCATTACTGCCAAGAAACACTCTTCCCCATGTGACTTTGATAAGACCCAGGTATCCCCTCACTGACCTTTGGCCATGCCAGATACACACCCTCCACATTCTCATTCCTTGTCTCATAAATGATGGGTTGAACAGTTTGTACCCACTGACTAATCTGAACAAAATACCTGACTTGACCAAAGTGAAGTAAAGTTAGTTTCTTCCCACAAACTCTTGAACTTTGGGTTACTCTCAACCTGAGCCAGTGTACAAGCCCTCCTTAACCACCCTTCCAAGAATCAGCTGACCCAAAGGAGAGGCATTCCTGGATGAACTGTCGATCACTCCACATCCTCACCCACCCCAGATTCCTTCTAGCCTTATTTATTCTCCATCTCTTATTAAAGTCCTTTTCTGCTGGACCACTGAAAAATCCTGCAGATCTTCCAGCTGGGGTGTCTCCCTCCTGCAAGAGGCCCCCCTTCCCATCCTGCAATGATCTCTTTGAATGAAGTTTCTCCTTAACTAAGTTCAAATCAGTTTTTATTTAACACAGGTTTAGTCTCCAATACTGTTCTTTTCACCCCTCTTTGAGGAAATTGTCAACCTCGTTTACATAGAAAATTAAGTTCAATTCACAGACATGTTCAAAACATTCAAAACACTAGACTGTGGATGGTCGGGTGTTAACTAGGACTACCATGATGCTCATTTCACAATACATACAAAAGCCGGTCAGTATAATGGGCACATGAAACTAATAAAATGTTGTAAATTATATCTCAATTAAAGGCAAAACAAACAAAAACACACTTGACTACGGTTTCCAAAAATGCTTGGAATACATCGCAAATGTCAAGTTCATATGAATTTCTTGGGGGTCCAGTGGTTAGAACTCCATGCTTTCACTGTGGAGGGCCCCGGTTCAATCCCTGTTCAGGGAATTAAGATCCTGCAAGCCACACAGGACGGCCAAAAAATAAAATAAATAAATAAAAATTTGAGATGAACTTCTGCTGCTGAATACTTGCTAGTGAAAAGTCAAGTTCAGTTTCTAAGGAAGCCATATACTAAAGATAAAACATGATGTGGCAAATACTTGAATATCAATTGGTTGCCAGACCCCCTCTTAGCAAGTGCTCCTGGGGAATTTGAAACTTCAGACATCAAAGAGAGTGGCTCTGCCATGATCTTTGGTTGGGTATCTTCACTGAGGACTTCAGCAATCCAGGATTTTGAAGATGCAGATTATGATTTTAAAACATTTATTTCCAAGTTCCCAAAATTATTTACCTGTTTACAACTAGAAGGGAGCCCTAAAAAGAAAGAAAAACGTAAGAGTTCTAAAGGACAGATAGGAAGAGGCTTTGAGGACTGAAAACCCCAACTGGTCTCATCATTTTCTGGATTAAAAACTCTCATTGGCTCTCTACTGCACATACTATGAAACACAAAATCTAGAGTTGGACCACAGGTCTGGAATATTCCTGCCATCTCATCCCCACCCCTACAGTGGCTCATCTGGTCCTAAGTCACCCCATGGAAGCCACACTGGCCTCTGACTGTTCCTGCAGATGCCAAGCTCTCTTCCTCCTCGAGGGCTCAGCACATGCTGTTCCCCCACCAGAAATGATCTTCACTGTCCCCATGGATTAAACACCACCACCCTTCAAGTTATTCTCCGTTTCATTAGTAAGGTTTACCTTCTCTCTCCTTGCCTAAATTAAATCTTTGTCATCTTGTCTCCATAATAGTACTTTACATTACTTGTTGATTTGTTAATTCATTTCAAATTAGTGAAGTGCTGAGTCTGAGAAACTCTAATCTGCTGAAAGAGTGTTGTTCATTGTTCCTTTCCCGAAGATTTTTTTGAAAGACTTTCCCCCTCTTAATCTAAGTGTCAGAAATAGTTGTATTTCTGCCTAGCAATTGTTTTGGCTTAGTCTTAGCCGCAAACACAGTGAGTTGAATAAATGATCAATTTCCATTTTACTATTAGAATTACATTTGTTACCTACCTGTAGTAAATGGGACTTCCCAAGTGGCTCAGTGGTAAAGATCTCCTGCCAATGTAGGAGGTGCAGGAGACGTGGGTTCGATCCCTGTGTCAGGAAGATCCAGTGGAGAAGAAATGGCAACCCACTCAAGTATTCTTGCCTGGGAAAGCCCATGGACAGAGGAGCCTGGCAGGCTACAGTCCATGGGGTCACAAAGAATTGAATGTGACAGAGCACACTTATAGTAAATACTCATAACTCTATTTTTTATTTTAGCTTCATTTCTGGCTCTACTTTTGATGATCAATTTGTGTTTCCCAGCTGTTTCTAAATTGTAGTATATTATTATCTGTATAAGTTCCTGAAAACTGTATTAAATCTTATTTTTAAAGAATCTAGGGGTATAAATGAATAAATGCATAATACAAAATAAGGTATTTTCACTCTGTGATTAAGGACTTACTAAAAAATAAGTACATAATAAGAAATTCTACAAGGCCACTGGAAATGAGCACGAGTATCTCGGGTCTAGGACTTGAAATTAATATGAATCTTTAAGAAATGAGACCAATGAAAACAAGCAAAAAAAAAAGGTTTAAAGTTCTAGTACTGTGCTTATTCAGAATCCTCTGTTAAATATTTAACATAGTGACTAGCATGTACTAAGTTCTCAATAAGTATTTGTTGACTGAATAAATAGATGGATGAATTTGATTAGTCTCCGTTTTCATCATGACAGTGAAATGATTTTATAAGAAGAATTTCTGGGTTCAAGAAAGTCTGTTATTCAATATAATCTATTGCTGAAAATTAGAATTTTAGCTTGACCAATTTATAAAGAAATCTGGAATTCCCAAAGTTACTATTTTTTGTTCTAGGAGTTACATGTCTGTATAGCAATTAAATACATGCTTTCGTTCAGGGTAGCCAGGCGATAGAGGAAAAACTTATATACAGTGTGCTCTGAGCATAATACAGCTTTTTCTTACGTGTTCTAAGAAAGTCACAGGCAATCTTCGCCAAAACCCTTTCAATAAAATCATTGTAAGTCTTCTGTTTCAAATCCATTATAATAGCTTTATATCTTCTAGGATAAAAGACTATAATTATCAGTGAAATTCTGTTATTCATTAAGAAAGCAAAATTTATCCACTATAAAATGGAAGTTAACTAATTAGAGAAAACATTTAGGAAGTCAGAAAGAAAATGCAGCTTTGCCATACCCTCTCCACTACTCCAGAAAAAAAGCATCTCAACTGCTAGTAAATAGGCTTTATAATTAGGATAATTAGGAACAATAAGCATTTATACCCATTTCAGTGCTTTTTGAGGATATGATACTATGTATCAAGAATGCTCTACTGTGCATGAGACAACAAGTTGTCAGTTTTGTTTTGCATTGCTTTTTCATTTAAAATCTTGGTTTTAGCAACGTGCTTACAGGATTTATGCACTGGATTTATGAATGTGACAGTGCTTACAGGATTTATGAACGTGACAGTAACTTTTTCTGTGTTAATGCAGGAGATATTTTGCTACTATCACTCTTTGTTCTGGCACTGTGAATCTGAAAACACTTCTAGGGCACCCAATAATTTATGATTGTCCTTTTTCTTAGAGTCCAACCTGCCCTGCTTGCCAGCTACCTGGGTTCCTTGTGGGTGTGCCTGAAATATCCATTTTTTGCTTCATCTCTATGAGTTGCCAGAATAGCTACTGCTTTTGTTTTCTGCACACATGCGCATCGTCCTGGTCTCTCCTGCCCATGCTGAGAGACTCTTCTTGGGAAAAACCCAGTGAGGTTGTCCGAGAACTGTCTGCCTAGACACACTCCACATAGCATCCCAGCTTCTGCTCAGGGCCGGGTCTTCTTTCTCCCTCCTGCACCCCCAGGATGTGGTCTCATCTTAGAGGGATGCAATGATCACTAACTTTTCTTCAATGCTTCTTTTATCCTCTCGTTCTTTTGTCAACCTGAGGACTATTTTTTGGGCTGCCATATGTGTGTGTGTGTGTGTGTGTGTGTGTGTATGAGTGTATGAGGAGAAAGATAAAGGTCCTGATTGACTTTTAAACCTGAAGTCCTAGGACTTCCCTAGGTTAGGACTCCACGCTCCCAATGCACGGAGCCCAGGTTCCACACCTGATCGGGGAACTAGACCTCGCATGCTGCAACTAAAGATCCTGTGTGCCACACCTGAAAAAACAAAACGAAACAGAAACCCTCGAGTCCTCCTCAGGGCCTAGGGTTTTGCAACTGAAAACTTGTATAGAGATGCAACGGCTCTGCTGCCTGCATCCACTTGGTCCTTCCCTGAGGCAGTATGGGCAACTTGTTAGGTGCCCTTGCAAATGGAGGGAAAAAATAACTAGAAATACAAGCAACATCAGTTAGTTTTCAAAAATCACATCCTGCCCTAAATGTTTTTAACTTACCCAGAACCGTAAAATCTCCTATTTCTGGTTTCTACCTTTCCCTTCCACCTTTACAACCCCTTCCTTGATTTCCCTCCCTCCCCACAATCTCCTGGACCTGGGTCTGGTTTGTGTCGGGGTAACTTGAGCACATTTACATCAGGATGCTAACCATATTCTAATGGCTGGGATCATCATAGGAGACCGCAAGAAACCCTCAAGAAAAACACTTAATCCCACCATCTTCAGTCTCTCAGACAGAGCCTGACATACATAATAGAAAGGATCCAATAAACTGAGGAGATAAAAAGTATGGTTTGTCCCAACTCTAAGTATGAATGACAACAACTAATACTCAAGTAGCAGTTGCTACACCCCTGCTCTTGGCAATTTGGATATGTCAACTCTTTGATTCAGACAGTAATTCTGTGAATAGGTATCTATTATTATTCTTATTTTACAGATGGGGAAGTGGAGACACAGAAAGTTTCAGCAACTTGCCCAAGATCACACAGAAGCAAACGAAAGGTCCATGATCTGAACCCAGGTAATTTGGCTGTTTAGAGTCTATGCTCTTAGTCACTATCTCAGGCCACCTCTCATATATTGACTTGGCTTTCATAGGGAGATGGCATATTCATTGTGTAAAAGATGCTGATACATTTAAAAAATTACTGGTCAAAAACACCTCCAAAGAAACCCAAAAGAAAGAAAATATAGGGCAATGGAATTACATTGCTTTACTCATCTTAACAAGGATAATTCATTGACACGTTTACGTTAAAAGCGCCAGATGACAGAAGGTCAAATCCCTACCACTGTCACTCTAGGGTCTGGACGCTCATCTATGCTAAAGGTCATGTTTGGTCTTAGACACTGAAGAGAACACACCCTCACAGATGGGAAAGAAAAAGGACTACAAAACTAGAAAGAATTACCCTTTTTAAAAGCATCTGGAAAGAAGGAAGCAGGAGAATAGACTAGATATTTTTCCTGTGCTCTGATCTTTCCAGAGAAGAAAATATAGAATAATTCAGAGTTTACTTTGAGAGAACCCTAAACTTAAGTTAAAAAATAACTCCAGTGAAATAACCATGGAAATGGCATTTAAATTGGTTACTGAAATGGCTTTAAAACAAGCATTTCTTTTTGTGGGAGTTTGGCTCAATCTTTCACAAGTTTATTAATTCTAATAATGGCACCCCACTCCAGTACTGTTGCCTGGAAAATCCCATGGATGGAGGAGCCTGGTAGGTTGCAGTCCATGGGGTTGCTAAGAGTTGGACACGACTGAGTGACTTCACTTTCACTTTCCACTTTCATGCATTGGAGAAGGAAATGGCAACCCACTCCAGTGTTCTTGCCTGGAGAATCCCAGGAACGGAGAAGCCTGGTGGGCTGCCGTCCATGGGGTCGCACAGAGTCGGACACGACTGAAGTGACTTAGCAGCAGCAGTAGCAGCAATGACAGGTTTGGACAAAATGCCTGGGCCAGTAATAGTTAATCTAGAAAGCTTTTTCATTGCTTTCTTACTAAAACACTGAAAATCAGATTTTGGTGAACTCTCTTCCTTTGCTATAAATTATGATACTGATAATGATCATAATTTTACTTCTGTGGACATTCTGATACTTACCTTGTTGCTTTTATTGTTTTATATTAAAGGCACCTAATTGCAACTAATGTGATAGAGTGGAAATATTTTCTTACTCAAATAAAAAGTGTTATCCATAAACTACCATGGAAGAATCCAGCCAGATTGAAGCAATGGGTATCAAAAAAAAAAAAAAAAAAAATCAAAAGTAAAAGGTCCTTTGGCCCATTTTGGACAAAGAACACACACACATTCATTTACTCATTTATTTAAAAAGTGTTGAGTACCTATTATATACAAGGTAAAAGTTGGCATGTTAACAATGTCTATTAAATATGATAAATAATTACTCTGAACATGACCAGTCCATTAATTCATTTATGTCCTAATGGCTGGTTAAGTTAAATGATGGGTGCTGTCCATTTAAGGCTCTGAAGACACCCAAAATCCTGGTAAATAATATGCACTGTAGTTATAGTTATACTTCTGTTTCCAAAGTTAATAAATATAACACCCCAATGAGGTGTTAAGAACCCCAACTAGTTACATCTATGGGTGAAGTAAGCTGGTACTATAAGCCGGATCTAATTTTTTTGTCTGATTATGGGTGAACATTTGACATGGTATATAACTACATTAAGCACCTAGCAGATATGCATATCAAAATGCCATATTAAGTACATATGTATGTTAATAATAAAAGGAATAAAAGTCAATGTGGAAATTTCATTAAGGAAATAAGTAGCCCGCATTATCTGTATATAGCTTTCCTACTACTTATTAAACTGAAATAGTCATCATTTTTTGTTTCATGTATATATTTTACAATATGGGAATTTTCATGTAAAATGGAATCAATTTATTTTGTGATGAAATTTGGAACTGCAGCAGAATCTCAGCTTTTATTCTATTTTATTAAAAAAATTTAAAGCCATGAATAATGGTAAGATTTTAAAAAATGGAACTAGAGAAACACACGAAGTCACAATGCATTACTTTTACATTTTCTTTAAACTCTTCTACTGTGTAACTATAAAACCGCTTTATTATAGAATCCCTTATTAGGGTCTTTTGTTAACGGAATTTAATCTAGAAAATTTAAATATCCATTGGTTATGTTCCTCTTTTCTGTACAAGATTGAAGATAAAAGTTAAATGATTTTAAGAATTATCAGGTAAAAAACATTTTCTTGTGATCTCTTGATGAAAACTATCAAGCAATTTCCTTTCCATTAAAAATAATAATAATATTCCTTATGGGGTTATACTGTGGCCGAGACTTTCTGAAAGTAATTGATGTATGTTAACGAGAGGAGAATATTTTCATGCTAAACAATGTCAGGGGTTCACATATTTTTTAAATGATATTTTTCATTGACGATGACCTACATTTTTATTTGCTTACAACTTTGAAAACTGTTAACAGTAGAAAGGTTAGTACTGCGTGGTGCCAGTTAGGTTTCTCTACACTTTCAGGTTTTAATGGACTGAACTTTCAATTAGCCCCTGGACTTTGCAGCCAGGAACCTCTTGTTCTCAGTGTTTTAACTAAAGGACAATAAGGCTTAAGAACAAGCTATGAAAAAAGGAAGCATCTTAAAAGCAAAAGTCTTCTCTGATCACTGTGTTTTCGTTTTCTTTACTGAACACAGACCTGAATGCTTTGAGCCTCTAAAGGTTTAGAACACAGCTACTGGCAGGTAGAAGAACCACAAAGGTAGAAAAAGAATAGCGGCTGTCATTATAACCATACAATCATTGGCCGCCAACACTTTGAGGGGCCTCCACGAGTTCCCTGGGCTCCTCTCCTGTCTCTGAGGGGCAGGGCTTCCTGGACAGTGCTGTTCCTATTCTCATGCTTTTCCAGGTGAGACACTACCACAGCTTTTCTTTGGAAGCCTAAGTAGCCGAGCTACCCTTTCCTATATCCATCTTGCCCTGACCCGCTATGTGCCGTCTGCTTCCTTAAACTGTTAGGCTGGGGATGTGAGGAGATTGGATAGAAGAGGTCATCTCTTATCTCTTAAACATTCTGCTGAGTCTTTTCTTTTAAAAAATTGGTCTTAGGATGGGGTGGGAATAATCACATGAAGAGGGGATAGAGTTTTCTGGAGTTTTTAAATACCACCAAGGCACTGGTAGTTAAGTGGGCTAGCGGTGACCAAGATTTTAAAATTGCTGTCAGTTCACAGGACAAAGATTCATGAATGCCCTTTTCAGTTCCCAAAGCATTTATTGATGGATTGATCGCCAAATTGGTCTATTTAGTGGAAAGAGGCACTCTTTTGTTTATAGGGGATTAAGTCGAGAAAGACGGGCGCTGTAGGCGCTGGTGGTGGGTTCCAGTCTGGTCATGCTTTCTGATCCCTAACTACAGAGTTGGATAAGAAAGTGCATCAGTTAGATGTGAAAAAGCATGTGCTGCCTCTCCAAAGTCCAGAAGTGCTTAAAAATTGTGATGTATATAATTCGGAACAATAAATTACGTGCACAAAAGGAGTTTATCATAACATAAATTAAAAAGTGACAACTTTATCACACAGTTACACTGCTGTTTTCCTTTTTTTTGTCTTTTTTTTTGATTTTGTCCTTTTTTGTTTCATTTTTCATTTCCATTTTTGTTTTTTTATGGAGGGCTGGGGGAGGGCAGAGATTTTGTCCACTGAAGATTAATCACCCTCAATGATATATAAATTAGAAAAAATATCAGCAGCAAGACTCTCTGGAAATAGATTCTGTTTGATGTAGTTAGTCTGTCTTTTCGGTTTTGCCCTCTTTCACGGCGGCCTCTGAAGTTTTCCGCAGGGGGGCTTTCTCCGAGGTGCCATGTCCTTGGCCAGAATCTGCTGCTCCACCATTTTTGTGAGTAGTGTGTTTTTCCAAGTAGTTCAGCATTTCACTGAGGACTGTTTGGAAAGTGCTTAGGGCTGCACATATTGCTGGGGTCCCAAAGCCATGAGTGATCAAACTGGAAATGAGAAACAGTAGGAAAAAGAGATGAGTAATTTGCAGTATGATATGGGATAACAAATCATCCCTCCCTCCCCATTTAATCTGGAACATTACATTAAAAAGCATTTATTATTCCTAAATGGTGCCAAGCATTGTGGAAGGTAGACGCAAGTCAATGCTCTGAATGATAAGAAGTTTAGGTCTATTTGTTATAATATGTCATTAATAGACTTGATTTGTTGTTGTTTAGTCACTAAGTTGTGTCCCATGTCTTTCTGACCCCCATGGACTGCAGTCCGCCAGCTTCCTTTGTCCATGGAATTTCCCAGGCAAGAACACTGGAGTGAGTTGCCATTTCCTTCTCCAGGGGGTCTTCCTGACCCAGAATTGAACCTGTACCCCCTGTACTGGTGGGTTCTTTACCACTGAGCCACCAGGGAAACCCTGATAGACTTGGTAGGCACTAATTATTAGCAATTCCAAGGGTTTGACACATGCTTTGACTCTGAGTCTCTATATCATTAAGAAAGCCAGTAAATACATCTTTCTATTGTGAGAATCTGGAGAAGGCAATGGCACCCCACTCCAGTATTCTTGCCTGGAAAATCCCATGGATGGAGGAGCCTGGTAGGCTGTAGTCCATGGGGTCGCTTAGAGTCAGACACAATTGAGCAACTTCCCTTTCACTTTTCACTTTCACGCATTGGAGAAGGAAATGGCAACCCACTCCAGTGTTCTTGCCTGGAGAATCCCAGGGATGGGGGAACCTGGTGGGCTTCCATCTATGGGGTCGCACAGTCGGACACAACTGAAGCAACTTAGCAGCAGCAGCAGCATTGTGAGAATCATTGCTTTTAAGAATGGCACATACACTTACATAAGCAGAGATCACACAATAAGAGACCAAAAGTGGCTGAGTGTGCCTGATGGTTAGCTGTTCTTCTAACTTCATTCTTCTTTTCTTCAAAGTTATGAAGTTTTATCTGAGCATAAGGCATCCTGCTGGAGGCCACATTCCCAAGCTTCCCTTGCAGGTAAGTTGGACCCAGGACTAACCTTTCCACAACAGACCAAAAGAAGGGATGTTTTCAATTCCCATCTGCTTAAAATGAAAGGTACTGCCCTCTATTTTCTCTCAAAATAGCCATGCAGGTGTGCAGATATGAATGGAACAAGATGGCAGGAATCTACTCACCTCCTGTCTCCTATCTCTTTTTTGGGGTTTCAGCAGGTAACTAATTCACTAATAATCATAACTAATGAGTCATGTAGGGAGGGCTGTGGCAACCTCAGCATTGGTAGCCCATCCAACTGTAACAAACATCCTCTCTAGTTGAACAAATACCTAAGCATAGATTCACTCTTTCTGCAAACAGAACCCACCCAGATTATTCACTTGTGTCTGTTGTTCCTGAAGTGACATTGTCAGGTTGCTCCCCATTACTCATATCTTATAAACTATAGAAAAACATGTTTGATGTACATCTTGCACATGTTATTATATCCATTTATCTATAAATAACATGGCTGATAAATGGTACATCTGATAAATGAAGTCGTTAACTACTTACAAGCCCTAGTTGTTATAGTTATTGTGACATTGTGCTTAGTCGCTCAGTTGTGTCCACCTCTTTGTGACCCCATGGACTGTAGCCCTCCACGCTCCTTTGTCCATGGGGATTCTCCAGGCAAAAATACTGGAGTGGGTTGCCATGCCCTCCTCCAGAGGATCTTCCCAACCCAGGGATTGAACCCAGGTCTCCTGCATTGCAGGCGGATTCTTTACCAGCTGAGCTACCAGGGAAGCCCACTGTGACATTAGCAGTTTTAAAATCAGATAGTACTATCCTTCACAATATGTTAGTTTGCTAGTTATCCTTCTTTAGGTATGTAATCTTAAAGGACAAAAATGACAAGCTCTTAAAATATTGCAAATGATGAATTTAGGATCAAGGCAGCTACTGATATGCCTCAATGGTGATAATAGTAAGATCGAGCACATGGAGTTATTGCTTATATTAATACACACAAAGGAGTCTGGAGGATGCCAGACTATTAGGAAGTGTTTCAGCAAATGGTAGAAATTGTTGGCTGTGGAATGTTCATGGTGAGGGTGAATTTTTCTGCATGTCCGTTATATTTTACAGGTTGCTACTATCTTTCATGCTGGCATTTTACAAAGCCTACCCTATGCCTAAGTCATAACTAACATACATTAAAAAGAAAAAAAACCAGACCTCAGTCACCAATTATTTAGAAAACAAGACTGGTTAATGCTTGGGTAACTATATACACCAAAGTTTGCCTTTTATGAGTAAGGCATCACCATTGTTGAAGCATATACATATACATATCTCACATTGCTGAACAGGAAAACTGACTTCGGCTCCATTTCTACAATGATAACAGTTAGAGGGGAATCCAAATGTTTTAGAACTTATCAGGAAGACAGAACATAAATGGAGTTGATTAAAGTGGTAGAAGAATTAATCATGGCGGCAACCGCATAAAGAACAAATGAGGCCATCTATTAATGTCTAGATGCTTGGCCCTGAGCTCAAACTATTGGGTTGACCAAAAAGTTCGTTCAGTTTTTTCCATAGGATGTTATACATGCTAACGGGATACCTCTTTTCTCATGCTTTATTCCTGTTCAGGACTCCTTGTACCATTGAAAGTGAAAGTGAAAGTCACTTAGTCCTGTGCGGTGTCTGACCCATTGTGACCCCGTGAACTGTAGCCCACCAGGCTGCTCTGTCCATGGAATTCTCCAGGCAAGAATACTGGAGTGGGTTGCCATTTCCTACTACAGGGGATCTTCCTGACCCAGGGATCAAACCAGGGTCTCCTGCGCTGCAGGCAGATTCTTTACCATTTGAGCTACCAGGGAAGCCCATTAGATGAATTTATTTTCCTCTCTATTGCCATGTCCTCTCAGTTTTGACTCCTCTTTCAGAAATTACAGAATTTAGTTCCACTTGGGTAAATATTAAGGTTAGTAGCCAATATCTGAGTTCTGACCATATGCCAGGCTGTGTTCTAAGTGCTTTCTTCTGCACCTCTGATATAATCTGGGCAACAACTCTAAGAAGTATTATTATGTCCATTTTACAGATGAAGAAACAGATACTCAGACATATTAAATAATTTTTGCCTGAGAAATTCTGTATTGACTCTGTGCTTATTTACATTCCTCTCAGGCTGTGGGTGTGTTTATGACTTCATTTTGAGAAATCAGTCTATTGGCTGTTTTTGCTCAACTCCTCTAACTGAGCTTTGTTCTATGGGCCGGCTCGCAGCATGAAAGATCATTCTTACTCATTTTCCTGTTTAAAACCAGGATTCTAAAAGGCCAACTACAGGAACTTCCCTGGTAGTCCAGTGGCTAAAACTCTGCTCCCAATGCAGGGGGCCTGGGTTTGATCCCTGGTCAGGGAACTAGATCACACATGCTATAGCTAAGCGTTCACATGCCTCAACTAAAGATCCCACGTACAGCAATGAAGCTCGAAGATCCTGCCCACGACAACTAAGACCTGGTCCAGCCAAATACATAAATAAAAATAAATATTAAAAAAAATCTTTTCAAAGGCCAAGTACAAAGTAGATGGGTCTATATAAATGCTCTACTTCTCCATGTTGAGAAGCGTGGTTGCCATAATGAAAGATTCTCAGGTTGGCATCTCTCCTTGGCTGATGGTCTTTCTTGCTTCTAAAATCTGTACCTGGTCTTTTGTAAGCTGCATTGTCCCATGTGCCCTGGGTTGAGAACTCTTTGCACAGAGTCTTCACACTGCCTTTGACCTTAGGCACTGTGTAATTTGTGGGAAGTTACAAAGAGCCTTGTAAGATGGTCTGATGAAAACATCTGCAAGTTTCTTTCCAGCTCTAAGCTGCAGTTCACTGGTATAATGCTTATGATGCACTTCTTAAAACCAAGGACATGACAGAAGGTTATGGGCATTGAAAAACCACTCAGCTCAACAGAGAAGTCTAAAACTGAAATATTCGATGTAAGAAAAGGAAGGATCTGAGGTGTTATCTTCAAAACAAAAAATATAATGTAAATGTTAATTTCCTTGACTTCACACTACCTGCACATCAAAAAATATGCATGGAACACTGCATAGGATAATGCTAAATGCAAAGTATAGCTCTGTTCTAGCAGTGTTCAGTGAGGTTTATGAACCCAAATAATTAAAGTAATCTGATACTGTATGAGAATCACAGAACAAAGTGTAAAATCACAGGATGATTAAAAGAATTTCTGGGGACATCATGTTTTTCTTTTGGCCCCAACCATTTTAGAAAAATAGGTATATGTCTCATTTACAGTGACACGCAAAAAGGAGAAAAGGAATAATGTAGAGTCTACAGAAAAACACGAGAAAAACAGAAAGATGAGGCTGACTTTCAGTCCTAGACAGAAAATAAAGTCATGTGTAAGGTAACACACCATAGTCAAATCTTCAAAATCTTTGATAAGGCCATTTTTTTGCCCTTAGAAAATAATTTTTAGCCATAGATTTAATGCTTAAGTTATATTTGGCACTTGCATCTATTTTATCAATTTGATAAAATATCAGAGAGCATTTCACAAGTAAATATTACCTGGGCTAAGTAGCAGCCATGATGGCTTGAAGTAGGTTATCAAAATATAAAAGTCTTTATAAATTCATATTCATCTAAAAGTTTGTCCTCAAGTAGACAAGTAAGAAAGACAACCAACATTGTGCTAGATGTTTCTAGCACATGCCACATTTAACACAGTTTGCTCAACCCTGGCAGACAATACAAAGGTTGTATCAGCTTTCTTAATGTATTTGCATTTTACTGCTCTTTCTTCACTCTTTATAATCATATGTTCTATTATTTTATTTTTGAAAGGCTTATCTCTTCTCTATCCTTAAACCTATAGTGGTCATTCCCACTTGTGTTTGTTTATCCTCCCTTTTTTTTTTTCCAGCCATTCTAAAAACCACTCACCCTTCAAAGCTCCTTGGATAATATTGAAAAAAGGAGTCAGTTTCCTGGTCCCCTGATTAAGACATTGAAAAGGATGTGCTTCTACCAAAGGACAGAAACTTGCCCAAAGTGATGAGAAAACTTGAATTCTGAAGAGAAAGGAGTAACATTCCCCACCCCACTCCCACCCCAAAATATAAAACTAGAGCCCAGAGAACACAATGAAAAGAAAATAAGTGAGGGCAAGATCTCATCATCAAAGAGGAAGCTATATGGAGCCATATCAGTTACAGCATAAGTGATCATCCAAGTTTCAACTTTGACCATGCCCGAAAGGGCAGTCATGGAGGTCCTCCAATGCCAGCAGGAGGGCCTGGGCTCCTGAGGCTCCGAGGGGAACAGCAGCCTCCAGGTTCTGCCCTTGCCCTCAGGTTTCTAGAGACTTCTCAAAGCTATTCCTCAACTCTGGAACCCCTCCTTCTGCTCATGCGTACATGTGTGTCTACCCAATGCAGGGGAAGATGGTGCTCGTGGCTTCCTCCAGGCAGCCCTCAACCCATCACTCCCTGCAGGGCCTTGGTGTTTGCATGGCCCCTGCTTGAGGCCTGAGCCTTCCTGCTCTCAGCACCCTGGGCCGCGGGCTGCTCCCAGGCCGGGCCCTGATCTCCCTTCTGCCTCTGGCTGGGTTGCCTGCCCTGGCCAAGTGAGTTCTGACAGTGCCTCCCCTTCCTGGGGCCTTCAGGAAAAGTATTTTTACACCTCTCTCTCTCTTCCTTTTTTATTCAACTTGTTAATAAAGAGCTTGTAGTGAGAAAAAAAATTAATATAAGATTTAGTATATTAATATAAAATCTATATTAACATACATTTTAATGTAAGTGGCAAATAAGATGTTAAATGTATCTCCAACAATCTGTGGCTTGAATTCTTACTGTAAACTGGTAATCAAATGTTAGAGTCTAGCCTTCAAAAAAAAACAAAATAGAACCAAACCACCAGCCAACAACAACTAAAACAAACAGGACTGAGCCGGGGCACTAATATTGTCAACTTGCACTCTACTTGGCTCAGAGGTTAAAGTGTCTGCCTGGAATACGGGGACCCAGGTTTGATCCCTGGGTCAGGAAGATCCTCTGGAGAAGGAAATGGCAACCCACTCCAGTACTCTTGCCTGGAGAATCCCATGGAGGGAGGAGCCTGGTAGGCTACAGTCCATGGGGTCGCAAAGAGTGGGACACGACTGAGCGACTTCACTTTCACTTTCACACTCTACTTGACATTGTCTGATTGCCACCATTTGGGTACTTGTCACTTCCAGGAGGCAGAGTCTTGAGGGACTTGAGGGAGAGGAGGCAGGACCCCCATGTATGGAATAATTGAGTTAACAAAGACTAAAGTTTCCTTGGTTTCGTCCAGGAGTCTCTGTTACCCCAGCCTGTAGAATTTAATTTTTTTGGGTTGTGCTGGGTCTTCATTGCAGGCACACAGGCTTAGTTGCCCTGAGGTATGTGGTATTTAAGTTCCCCGACCAGGGGACCTGTGTCCCCTGCATTGGAAGGTGAATTCATAACCACTGGACCACCAAGGAAGTCTAAGACCTGTAGTTTGAATTTCTGTTCCAAGAATGAGGAAGAAGAACAATATAGAGACAGGCTTAGGTGAGGGAGTACTATGTTAGCAAGTGAAGCAAATGAAGGATTAAGTGGTAATTAAGATACTTTGCTTTCTTTTCAAAGAGGTTAATCTTTAAAACTGGCAAGGGTATTAGTGGAACTGCAACTTTTTTTTTTAAGTATAGGAAATTCCTATTTAAAGATAAAGAAAACATAAGTGTTCGTTTCTGAGACACTCGAGTGGCTGAGTAATCTTTGAAAAATTATAGAAGATGGAACAGAAGTAGTGAAATAGAATACTCCAATACACTGGCCACCTGATACGAAGAGCCAACTCATTAGAAAAGACCCTGATCCTGGGAAGGATTGAGGGCAGGAGGAGAAGGGGATGACAGAGGATGAGATGGTTGGATGGCATCACTGATTCAATGCACATGAGTGTGAGCAAACTTCGGAAGATAGTGAAGGACAGGGAGGCCTGGCATGCTGCAGTCCATGGGGTTGCAGAGTCAGACACCACTGAGCGACTGAACAACAAATACCTTAATAATCAAAGCAGGGGGGGAAAGAGACAGATTTTAGAAATTCTAGGTTATTAAATTACATTTAATTAGCCCCATAGTAAATTTCTTATAATGAGATATTTTAAAAAATCATGTATACCTAGTTTGAATTTACATACAGTAATACTAATCCTTTTTAGGGATGTAGTTTATTGAATTTTGACAAACTTACAAAGTTGCATCATGACTACCATTACCCAAAACATTTTCTTGTAATTCATTTTGGTCAATGACACTTTCTTCATCCCAAGAGCCTGGGAATCAGTGTTCTAATTTCTATCTATATAGCTTTTACTTTTCCCCTGAATGTCATATAAATTGGATCATGAAGTCTACAGGCTTTTATCACTGGCTCTTTTCCCTTTGCCTAATAATTTTGGGATTCACCCAGATTGTGGTGTTTATCAATAGACGATTTCTTTTTACTGCTGGTAGGTTTTCCATTAAATGGAATTATTGCAATTTGTTCATGTAATGAATACATCTAAGGGGCTAATATTTTTTTAAAAATATAAGTGATCACTACAGCGCTGCATGGATTCAGTAATAATAATTGAGTTAACAAAAGCTAAACGTTCCTCAGTTTCCAGTGGAATGCCGCAAGACTTTCTCATTAATCCTACTCTGCTCCACATCTTAATTGACAACGTGATTGACAGCGTCATGGATTTGTAACTTAATGGCTGGCATTAGAATAGAGAGGAAAATTGCTGTATTGGATAACAGAACCAAAGTTCTGAAATACCTTTATGTGGTAAAAAGCTTAGTTGGTGGGCTAAATCAATGATGTGAAATTTAGGAGAGATTAAGGAAAACACATCCCCTTGCAGTATATTGAGAAAAGGAGACAGCTGACTCGAGCAATTTTCAGGGAAAAGGCTCACCAAACAGTCAGTCAAACCAAAAAACGAGGGTCAAAATGTGAAGTTTGGATGCTAGCTAGTCAGGCTTATAACTACATTCACCTTGAACTATTTTCTAAGTAGATTCCGGCTCACTGATTTAATTTTCCCATGACTAATTTCACACTGAGGAGCAGACAGGTTTTGACAACTACCTGCTGAGAAAACCCAGACTGTTGTAGTTTATAGCACCCAATGTTCCAGAAAATGTAACTTATATTTAACAGTCATCTTCTTAATTTTACTCATGGTTTTAAAAACCCCTATTTTGCTAGACCTCTTAATGACATTCTCTACAGCATCTTTCTCGGAGAAGGCAATGGCACCCCACTCCAGTACTCTTGCCTCGGAAATCCCATGGACGAAGGAGCCTGGTAGGCTACAGTCCATGGGGCCGCTAAGAGTCAGACACGACTGAGTGACTTCACTTTCACTTTCCATTTTCATTCATTGGAGAAGGAAATGGCAACCCACTCCAGTGTTCTTGCCTGGAGAATCCCAGGGACAGAGGAGCCTGGTGGGCTTCCATCTATGGGGTCGCACAGAGTCAGACACAACTGACGCAACTTAGCAGCAGCAGCAGCTGAGCATCTTTCTGCCACATAAACCATCTTCTAATTGGCTCAGTTTAGGAAGGTAGGTAACAGTTTGCTGGATCCAGAGGTGAAACCCTACTTTTGACATTGCCCCTAGTGTTAAAGTATGTTCACATCTCAGCAATGGGACAGACACCAAATGGTAGAAGCACCTTTTCTAGGGAGACTCTGCATTAGTGTATGCACACATGTACACACAATTGACTTATACTATTTTTATTGACCTGAACACATACTACAGAGATAGATTTTAACTTTTTAAAGGAAAATATATTGCAACAGTTCAAATTGTACTCTTTGTTAGTGAGATTAAAAATGAAAAAATTGAGGAACTCCCTGGTGGTCCAGTGGCTAAGACTCTGAGTTCCCAATGCAGGGGGTCTGGATTCGATCCCTGGTCAAGGAACTAGATTTCACATGTCTCAACTAAGAGTTTGCATGCTGCATCTAAGACCCAGCACAGCCAAATAAAGAAATAAATATTTTTAAAAAAAATAAGAAATTGAGGAAAAATGAAAGCGGTCATAGAGGATAGTAGAGAAGAGATTGTTGCTTGAAAAAGAATAAATTGTTATTCTTTATTCTTTTTCCCTGTGCAATTTTCTAATAAGATGTTATTAACAACCCATCTTTAACTCCAGCAGTATTTATGTTTATAAACTACTTGACATTAATCATGAGGAATTATCAGGAGACTTCTATATAATAGAAATTTCACAAACTCCCTGTGATATCTGGCTAAATGAATATTTTTTGCTTGTGGCTACATCCTTACGTATTTATTTTTAAAATCTCCAAAGCTTCAGTGCTTACTTGGAATATAGGTTAATATAGGATCTGAATAAACATCTACCAGAGGAACAAGTAAATATAGTTTACATTTCAACAGCCTTGCTGTCCGCTAGAGACATGTTACAAAGCTTTTTCCATATTGCCCTAATTGTCCTTCAGAAATGCTTTATCATTACTTTAATTGATTTGTCTAAAGTAATTTAAATTAAGCTACTAAGGTAATTTTCTAAAGCATGGCCTAAAGCAAATTTCTATGGAATCTTCCCCTGAATTCTTCCTATCTTGGCAAGAGTTGGGCCTGACACATGAAAAGATGGATCAACACCACTAATATTAGAGAAATGCAAATCAAAACAACAATGAGACATTACCTCACACTTTTCAGAATTGCTATCAACAAAAGTATCAACAAATGGCTATCATTTGCAAGTAACAAATGTTGATGACGATGTGGAGAAAAGGAAAATCTTATACACTATTGATAGGAACATAGCTTGGTAAAAAACAGTATGGAGGTTTCTCAAAAAACTAAAAATAGAGCTATGATATGATATCCAGCAATTCCACTCTTGGGTATATATCCAGAAAAAAATGAAAGCACTAATACAAAAAGATACATGTATGCCAATGTTCACAGCATCATTATTTACAATTGCCAACATATGGAAGCAACCCAACTGTCCATCAACAGATGAATTTGCAAAGACGATGTGGTATAGCCACTGCAGGAAAAAATAAGGTCTGCCCTTTTAAGCAATGTGAATGAACCTAGTGAATATCATGCTTAGTGAAATAAGTCAGAAAAAGACAAATACTGTATGAAATAATACAAATAAATGACTATAACAATACAAAAACAGACTCACAGATATAGAAAACAAACTAGTGGTTACCAGAGGGCAGAGGGAAGGGGAGAGGGGCAGGTTAGGGTTATAGGATTAAGAGATCCAATTATTATGTATAATAGATAAGCAATAAGGATACACTGTATAGCACAGGGAATTATAGTCATTATCTTATAATAACATTTTAAAAAGTCTAAACATACTGAATCACTGTGCTATATACCTGAAACTAACATAGTACTATAAGTCAACTGTACTTGAATTTAAAAAAAAGTTGGGCCTGAGGTCCAACATATCCTTTCTACCTACTAAGTAAACATTCTCTAATGGCAGAAATTGAAGAGGAACTAAAGAGCTTCTTGATGAAAGTAAAAGAGGAGAGTGAAAAAGCTGGCTTAAAACTCAACATTAAAAAACTAAATCATGGCATTTGGTCCCATCACTTCATAGCAAATAGAAGGGGAAAAAGTGGAAGCAGTGAGAGATTTTATTTTCTTGGGCTCCAAGATCACTATGCACAGTGACTGCAGCTATGAAATTAAAAGACGCATGGAAGGAAAGGACATTTGTTACTTACTTTCCTTGGAAGGAAAGTTATGACAAACCTAGACAGCATATCAAAAAGCAGAGACATCATTTTGCTGACAAAGGTCCATATAGTCAAAGCTATAGTTCTTCCAGTAACCATGTACAATGTGATAGCTGGACCATAAAGAAGGCTGAGTGCCAAAGAATTGATGCTTTCAAACTGTGGTGCTGGTGAAAACTCTTGAGAGTCCCTTGGAAGGCAAGGAGATCAAAGCTGTCAGTCCTAAAGGAACTCAACCCTGAATATTCATTGGAAGGACTGATGCTGTAGCTGAAGCTCTAATTCTGTGGCCACCTGATGTAGAGAGCCAACTCACTGGAAAGGACCCTGATACTGGGAAAGATTGAAGGCAAAAGGAGAAGGGAGTGGCAGAGAATGAGATGGTTAAATAGCATCATTGACTCAATGGACATGAATTTAAGCAAACTGCGAGACAGTGAAGGACAGAGGAGCCTGGGGTGCTGCAGTCCATTGGGTCACAAAGAGTCAGACAAAACTAAACAACTGAACAATAACAACAACAACAAGCAAACACTAATTTAACAGGATTAGAAGGAAAATGAAAGTCTCATTACTATGTGCCACTGAAGACTGCCTCAGTTGTGTCCAACAACCAAGGACAGATTTTTTTGGCTTTCTTTTGGGAAACAAAAAGCTGGGTGTAGTAGATACTATTATGCTACAAACTAGAAGACTGAAATTCAAGAGGAAATATTCTGGGACTTCCCTGGTGGTCCAGGGGTTAGGACTCTGTGCTTCTACTGCAGGGGGCACAGGTTTGATCCCTGGTCCAGGAACTAAGATCCCATAAACCACACGGCCAAACAAAAACAAAAAGAAAGAAAGAAAATTATCATTTAGATAATTAGAGCAAAACCTGATTTTATTTTATCAAATTTTAACTTTCTATCTGGAAAAGTTTTGGTGTCTGTAAAGGTTGAAATAGTTTGGGCTGCTCCTATTATTTTGTTATGTTGCATCATTCCAGCGTGTGCTTGCTCTCATGTATCTTTGATGTCCTGCATAGCATACGGATGCCACTGTCACCAACCTCAGTTCTGCTTTCTGGCCTCCGGGAGACATGCAGGTAGCAAGATTTAAAGGGAAGATAAGTCTTCTTTTCTTTCTCTCCTGGATTATTCAGGGACTGCAGGTTTGGGTCCAACTGTAGCCTGAGGCTCAGTCTGTACTCCTCACTACAGTTTTAGGTAGCAGCTGGAAAAATGCCTCCTTCCACTCGTGAGAAAAGCCATGAGGGCAGGAGGCTGGGAAACAGCCACTGGAGAACACCAGCAAAGGATTGTGGGGCTTCTCTGTAAAACCTTAGTTCTTTTCAGAACCATGAGGGGAAGATGCTTCATGTCTCCTGAATATAGGTCATGGAGAGAGACCTCAGCCTGAGAAAAGCAGCTGGGGCCTTTGCACCCAGAGCTGCTTGATGACATCTATCCTTTGTAGCCTAACTGGCAGAGGAAGCAGAGAAAAAGGGAACTGGCTGATTGTGCTTATTGTCTACATAAATTATATTATCCCATAGGCCCAAGGGCTTTTAAAATGGAGGTTGATTGAGGTGCATAATTAAGGTGTATGGTTCTCTGGTAGTGAGGAATCCTTATAGTCCACTCATTAGCAAGGCCTGTCAGCACTCACAAATGTTCTGTGGTTCCTTTGGGTGCTGGTTCTCAATCCTGGATACATGCAAAAATCACCCAGGGGCCTTATTTTAAAAATGCCAGTGGTCTGGATGGGAGGGGAATTTAGGGGGAAATGGATACATGTATATGTATGTTCATTGCTGTTCATCTGAAACTATCACAACACTAGTCTGCTATATGCTGAACCTAAAACTCCACTAAAATGTTATCAAATGACCTGCAATAGATGGTTGAATGTTCGGATCTCTTGCAGCATTTGATTTGGGGTCATGCACCTTGGGAAGTGGGCTTCCCTAGTGGCTCAGTCAGTAAAGAGTCTGCCTGCAATGAAGGAGACCTGGTTCGATCCTTGGTCAGGAAGGTCCCTTGGAGGAGGAAATGGCAACCCACTCTAGTGCGATTGCTTGGGAATTCCCACGGACAGAGGAGCCCGGCAGGCTACAGTCCATGGGGTTGCAGGAGTTGGACACGACTGAGTGACTAAACCACCGCCACCTTATGAAGTATAATAAATATTGGCAACTGATTTACACTTTAATTTCCTGCTTAACATTAAATGAAGGTAAGTAATTTAATGTAGATTCACACAAGAAAGGCATCATGGTTTCACTTGTCTGCTAAGGAAAACAGTTGTCTGTTTTATTTTTTAGTCTCTATTTCCTTCTATTGAAAGTTTTACTTCAAGGGAAATGGGTTTTTTTCTCTTATGTAAATACAGACTATCCTTTTTAACTTAAGTAGTGAATAAGACTTGACCACTTACACGTATGTTTTTCTTTGCAGTTGTGAATGTAAGTACATTTTTTGAGTTTAAGTTTTAAAGTTTAATTTCAACCTTACAAAAAGGAGTTTAAGTTTGCAAAGCATAAGATTTTTTTTCCTTTACAATTCAGGCCTATTATTTCTGATATTCTTAAATAAAATGGTCTTCGAAGTCGCCTTGAACTGGCAAAACATCCTCAAGGAGGCCTAATGATTCTATTTCTTAAATCCAAGCTTAGTCATGTAATTTATTTTATGATGTTTTTCTTTGGGGATTGGAGGTTGGAGATTTAATTGAAATTTAAATTGAAATTACTTCTCTTCTGCCAATAAAAATGCTTTCACAAGATTAATAAAATAGCCCCTCCTGATTACCTTCCCCACCATTTTTCCATCCCGAGAAAATTTAAAAAATAAAAGCAAACAACAAAAACAGTATATATCTTAGGCACCTTGGAGAGGAAGACTAAACGTGCTCACATTTAGTAGAGACACATATCCTATCTTCCACGTGTCGCCAAGCCAGAGCACTCAGAAAGCACTAGTCAAGTTGACTGGAGTGCATGTTATGTGTGGAACACAAAGAAAAGGAAGATGAATAGCCCAGAAAGAGAAAACTCAGAGAGACATGAGAGCTGCCTTTAGAAACTGGAAGGGAAACAGGATTAAACTGACTCTGTAGGGCCCCTAAGGAGTGGAATGTTAGGAAGACAGATGTTGCCTCAGTGGAAGGAAGGCATTTCTAATAGAGCTGTCAGAGCTAGAAGGGATGCCGAGGCAAGAAAAGAGCCGCCTATCATGGGAAGGTTTTCAGCCTGGAATGGGTGACAACTTGACAGGGATGTTGGAGGGACGATCCAAATGTTGAAGGAGAGTGGGCAACTTGAGGGGCCTTCCAACACTGAGAATCAATGATGAAAATTTAATCACCAGCAAACACAGATATCTAGGAAGCCTAGGCATTTCTTATTTCCAAGTATTATGGGATTTGTAGGAGAGTCTATTTCTAAGAAGATGTGATGTCAGTACACTTTATGACTCAAACAGAAGAATTTAAGTACATTGATCATTTCACTTCCCCAGCCTATGGTTCAATTAAAATACTATGGCCCTGGGAAGGAACCAAGGGAGAATACATACAAGACCTAACAGAGTTAGTATCATAATCTACATTTAGTAAAATATTTATTGGGCACATACTAGTGCTAGGAGCTTCCCCAGTGGCTCAAGCAGTAAAGAATTTGCCTGCAATGCAGGAGACACGGGTTCAATCCCTGGGTCGGGAAGATCCCCTAGAGAAAGAAATGGCAACCCACTCCAGTATTCTTGCCTGGAGAATCCCAAGGACAGAGGAGCCTGGCGGGCTACAGTCCATAGGGTCATAAAAGATTTGGACACAACAGAGCACACACATTCATTCATTTACTAGTGCTAAGTACTGTGGATCTAAAGAGGAAATCCTTCAAGTACCTGTTGTTAGCACAGGGAACTATTCTCAATATTTTGTAATAACTTATAAGGGAAAAGAATCTGAAAAAGGACATATATGTATATATAATTGAATCACTGTGCTGTACACCTGAAACTAACATGATTGTAACTCAACTGCACTTCAACTATAAAAGTATTTACAGTAAAAAAAAAAAAAAAAAAAAAGGAAGAAATCCTTTCCGAATTACCCCAGGTAACTACCTGCACTCTGTTTAACCCTCTATTATAAGCTCCCTCTCTCTTGTATTTTAAATCTTTGTATGTAATTGTCTTCCACGTTAGAAGTTCTTAAAGATGGGACAATTCTTTAGCCATCTTTGTACCACCTGCCATTAGCGTGGAAAAATGCAAGAAAAAATAAAATAGGCTCCCAAGGTGGGTGTTGAGAAAGAAAATGTCCTTATTTTTCTGATAGGCTGTTTTCTCTAAACTAAGTATTAGAAAGGGCTTTCCTGGTGGCTCAGTCAGTAAAGAGTCTGCCAGCAATGTGGGAGACCCAGGTTCGATCCCTGGGTCAGGAAGATCCCCTGGAGAAGGAAATGGCAAACCCACTCCAGTGTTCTTCCCTGGAGAATCCCATTAGAAACAGTCTAACTTCCTCCCTTTATGTTTGCTGCGCTTTCACTTGACTTCAGATTCAAGGATATTATGAGAACATAAGAACAAAGAAGGGCAAAGCTATTAATTTCTTGAGCTCTCCAGGAAGGGAATCCCTATCATTTCAGAAAATCAGGGTTTTGGTTTCTATCTGAATGGTGTCTGTAGGGACGTCTGCAGATTTTTATCAATCGTCTTCCCCTTTCCCGTAGGTGTGTGGTGTCTGCTATGTTCTCTAAAGCAATATACACTTTGGATGGCACTCAGTAAATTACAAATAACGAATAAACTTGCCTCCTGTCATTTTGATAGAAACAAGCAGCATCCCAGGCTGTGAGTCAATCAGCAGAAGGGTCACTGCTCTGCCCAGTTTCCCAGAGCACCCTGATATGTCAGCTACCACAGAAAACTGGAAGTAGTTATTTGGGCTTCACAAGGCCAGTTCATTTCCTAGCTCTACCTGGACATATTCAATCTGCTGAGAGTAAGCCAGAGTTCTCCAGATATCAAAGCAGCCACCCTGGAAGGTGTAATTCGAGAAGTTCACATTGGGAAGGAGATTTTGATCAAATAAAATAGTGTAGCACAACTTGATGCTACCAGAGTTGTCTCTATGCCTGTCTAATTACACTGTCTCCTTAGTTCTTTCCAAGCCAGCACTCATTCCGAGCCAGCACTCAGCAAAAACAATGGAAATCAGTCTCTCCCAATGGACTGCTTTCAATGTCAGATGTAATATACTTCCTTTCTAAGTCATTTTTCTCTTGAGCTGATGCTTCTGTCAAAGTTACCACTACCAGGAAATTATGAAATAGATACCCTCTACACTAACACATTGCTACCCAGATTATTAGTAAGATAACAGATGTAGAATTCCTTTAATTCACTAGTGTACAAGATAGAACTTTACATGATCCTCAGTCACTTTAAAAATGAATTAGAATTATTTTTTCTTCTAAGGGAATAAAAGCTAATAGCCTAGGAATATCCTAGGACTGTGGCTCTTTCAAGCTGTCTAACTATGAAAATCAACTTCAGATTTTGCAAATTATACAGATGCCTGACTCCAATCTGAGACCTGACCTATTAAATCAGATCTTTAAGAATGTACATCAGGTTTCAAGATTTTTAAAAAGCTTCAAGAGAAATTCCACTATGAAGCCACATTTAAGAGCTACAGTCAACAAGCTGGACTTTACAGTCCTATTAAGATATTTTATTGAGGCTACTTTTAATAAATGCATAGTAAAAACCAAAAAACACACATTTAAATTCAGTTTACAGCAGGAAACTTAAATTTGGATTTTAATTGGAAATGTCAACCATGTTTAAACCCTTTGTTTAAAAGAAAATTCTTTAAGACATGCAAAAAAGTGAAGTTGGACACATCTTATACTGTATACAAAAATTAATTCAAAATGGATCAAAGACCTAAACATAAGGCCTAAAACTATAAAACTCTTAGAAGCAAACCTACTAGGGAGAAAGCTTCATGACACTGGAAATGGCAAGGATTCCCTGGATATGACACCAAAATCACAGGCAACCAAAGTAAAAATAGGCAAATTGAACTACATCCAAAACTTCTGTACATCAAAGAATACCACAGAATAAAGAGGCAACCTACAGAGTGGGAGAAAATACAAATCATATGTCTAATACAGGGTTTATATACAGATTCATAAAGAACAACAACTGAACAACAAAAAGCAATCATGTTTACAAATGGCAAAGGATGTAAATAAATATCTTTCCAAAGATATCACAGAAATAGCCAACAAGCATATTAAAAGATGTTTAACATCATAATCATTAAGGAAATACAAATCAAAACTTCAATGAAATATCACTTCACACTCACTAGGGTAACTACCACCCAGCCCCCAAATCAAACCACAATGGTAAATAACAAGTGGGGGCCCGGTGCACTCTGGGTGGGAATGTAAAATGGTACACCCACATTAGAAAACAATATGACATTTTCTCAAAAATTAAAAATAGAACTACCATATGCCATAGTGATTTTACTACTGGGGACATATATATAAAAAAATTGAAAGCAGGCTCTCCAAGACATATTTGCACATGCATGTTCAGAGTAGCACTATTCACAATAGCCAATAAGTGGAAGAAACCCAAGTATCCACTAATGGCTGAATGGATAAACAAAATGTGGTTTATGCATACAGAAGAATACCGTTTAGTCTTAAAGGGAAGGAAATTTAACATGTGCTACAACATACATGAACCTTGAGGATATTATGCAAAGTGGAATAAGCCAGTCACAAAAAGACAAATACTTACCAATTTACTTATACAAAGTATTTAGTCAAATTCATAGAGACAGAAAGTAGAATGGTGGTTGTCAGGGGTTGGGAGGAAGGGGAAATTTGTTGTTTAATGATTACAGGGTTTCAGATTTGCAAAATGAAAAAGTCTTGGAGATTGTTTGCCTAAAAATGTGACTATACTGAATACTACTGAATTAGAAATCATTAGGATGGTAAATTTTGTGTTGTGTGGTTTTTTTTTTAACCACATTTTTAAAAATGATATAATTTAGGAAATTTGCTATAGGCTAAATTTTGGTTAAGTGATTTCTAGTGTCATACTATCTGCCATTATGAAATCCAGAAGATTTCATCTAAATAAATAATCTGGGATGTAGTTAAAGCAAAATAAATGAAAAAATCTGACAAACATTAAAAAAGTATAGTAAATGAGAGTTAAAACTTTCTGATGGCTAATTACTCAGCATATAAATAACACCACCAAAATTTTATACGTGATACTTTTATAAGTAGATATACCAGGTAATGTTGAATGTTTTAAGACATGGTTATACATTTCAAATTGCTGTGATTGAGAATCTGCAGCCATACATCCTCTCGAGAGTTTTATACCCCAAATGTAATCTCTCCCTTTTTTCTTTAAACTGAGAATAAGGAGGGGGTAATTTACCATACATTTAGCTCTTCTTCGGGAAACATCAGATTAGTTTCTCTGGGTAATTCTAGGCTAGATTGTTATCATATTCTGCATGGGTAGGAACCAAATAGCATATAAAACACACTAGAAAACATTCACCCCAAGTGTAGCAATGAACATTTTCTCTAAAGAGTCCTGAGACATTAAGCTGGCAGTGACTAAAAATTATTAACAAATCAGTAGATTGTGCCTATGCTGAACAAAAAAATGGTTGCTGATATTCAATTTACACATTGATGTGTAGTCTGTTTTGAGCCTGATAAAGAACAGACCACTGTCCAATAAAAGCTGCAACATCTGTGATTGGAAATGACCTAATAGACATGACAGAGAGCCCCAGTTCTCTGTATTTGAACAGTGAATTCCTTCTTAGCGTAAATTCGTAACTCAACAAAGTTCCTTAAATCCATAATTAAACTTGTATAAAAATTATTAAGTTTTGAACTGAACTTCTGTTGAAATTATCTTTTTATTATGTACACCAATAAAAATATGGAAAATATTTGTACAGATATGATAGTAGAAACCTTTAAACTTGGATCAGTGGTGCAGTAAACAGTGTATTATTTATCAAATGCTTACTGTATGTTCACTTTCTCATTTTAGCCCACTGCCACTATATAATGGAGGGGTTCTTATTCCATCTAAAGCTAGAGAAAGATAAGCTTGAGAAGAATACATACATTATCCTAGATAACCCAGATCAAATGTACTAGGGGTCTGGATTTGAAGACAAGTTCTCTTGACTCCAAAACCTTTTGCTCTTACCTCTGGGCACTATACTTTCTCCAATTTTAGCACATTCACCTTCACTAATCCAATTGAATGGTAGGAAAAAAGTCCTGGGAACATATACTACATTTGATTCATTTTTAGAAGATAAATTCTAAGTTTAGTTTTCAGAGATGTATCTGTTACATCTTGAGGAGCATTGTGATGCATGAAAACTTAAATATTCTTTTTTGACAATCTCTAAATTGCTATGGTTTTTCCAGTGGTCATGTATGGATGTGAAAGTTGGAGTGTGAAGAAAGCTGAGTGCCAAAGAATTGATGCTTTTGAACTGTGGTGTTGGAGAAGACTCTTGAGAGTCCCTTGGACTGCAAGGAGATCCAACCAGTCCATTCTCAAGGAGATCAGTCCTGGGTGTTCTTTGGAAGGACTGATGCTAAAGCTGAAACTCCAATACTTTGGCCACCTCATGCGAAGAGTTGACTCATTGGAAAAGACTCTGATGCTGAGAGGGATTGGGGGCAGGAGAAGAAGGTGACAACAGAGGATGAGATGGTTGGATGGCATCACCAACTCGATGGACATGAGTTTGGGTGAACTCCGGGAGTTGGTGATGGACAGGGAGGCCTGGTGTGCTGCAATTTCATGGGGTCACAAAGAATTGGACAAGACTGAGCAACTGAACTGAACTGAACTGGACTTGCATATAAAATTCCAATTTACTTAAATACTCACTACTTTATATAATGGAATATCATCTTCAAAGGCATTATAGTCATTGAGAGGTATCAAAAACTTCCATTGTTTTTTTAAAAAACTAAATGATAGTAATAAAAAAACAGGATAAGTATTTTAATTGGTGAGAAATACCATGTTGGCATTAGAATTCTAGAGTTTTACAATTGGAAGTCACCTGAAAAATTATCACAATCTTTTTCACATTGCATTCAGGGTATAAATTAATCAGGAAAAATAGTCTGTTTTCTTTCAAAGTATCTCAGAAAATTAAAGATATGCTTTCAATAATCCTGGGTTCTTTAAAATATGTTTTTGTGGTCTAGCTTAAGAACCATTAACTGAGGTGTACAATTTCTAACTGCAGAGAAATCATTAACATAGTCCTGGAAAAATCAGTCTATGATAGCCTACTAAATTCATCTGTCCATTCAACAATTTATCTAATCAAGATAAAGAACTGCTTAAAGGATTTCAGTATCCTAATCTGAAAGTGTTATTGTTTGAAATAATAGTGCTCACTCTCAAAGTCACAAACTCTTGGAAGTCACACAAAAATATAAATTTTCTAATCCAAAGTGCTTTATGCTTTATTTATCTTTACAATTTGATCTCAGATGCTTGGAATTTCAAAAAATTCAGGCAACATCATATAAATATATATGTTATCTCTAAATGGAACTGTGGCAGGACTACAAACATGCCTAGGTTAGTAAAGACTGTTCTAACAATTGAAAAGAGAGTCAACAGAGGGGAGGGGAAGGGATAGTTAGGGAATTTGGGATGGACATGTACACACTGCTATATTTAAAATGGATAACTAACAAGGACCTGTTGTATAGCACATGGAACTCGGCTCAGTGTTATGCAGCAGCTTGGATGAGAGGGGATTTAGGGGAGAATAGATACATGTATACGCATGGCTGAGTCCCTTCACTGTGCACCTGAAACTATCCCAACATTATTAATCAGCTATCCCCCAATACAAAAGAAACAGTTTTTTTAAAAAGGGGAATCCAACCAAATTGGAAAACCAGTCTTACCTGAAATGTGTTAAGTGTCTCTGAATGTCAAGGTCTAGAATTGGAGTGGGTCTGGAGGATCCCAGCGGTGATCTATCTTGGCTCAAGAGGTCTTGAAATTCTTTACAAATTTGTCTAAAATGAAAGACTCAAAATTAAGGTTGAACTCTTTAAACAGGGTTTTAATTTCATTGCATGATATCTTTCCAAAAGTTTGTTTTCTCTTTTAAAAGAAGGCTTGATAAAATTTCACAAAACAACCTCCGAAGTTCCATCTACAACATACAGGTGAGGAGGGACGAATTGACAGAATAACACTGAAACATATCCATTAATATATGTTAAATAGACAGCCAGTTGGAATTTGCTATAATGATGCAGGCAGTTCAAACCCAGCACTCTGTGACAACCTAGAGGGGTGGGAATGGGTGGGAGGTGAGAAGGACGTTCAAGAGGGAGGGGACATATGCATGCATATGGCTGATTCATCTTAATGTTTGGCAGAAAATAACATAATATTGTAAAGCAATTATTCTCTTATTAAAAAGAAACATAAAAAAAATACAGGTGAGGTTCACAATGGCAACTATGTCTCAAGTACTATAAGATGATCATTTAAATATATCAAAAAATTTAAATGGAGGTTAAAACATTGCTTTAGTTCTTGTATTAGGATATTTGAATATTTTTGATAATTGAATAAACTAATTTATAAGTTGGCAAATCAACTGCCGTACTGTTTAAACAATAGAACAAGTTACAATAAAGTTAAAGCTGAGGAAGAAATGAGGAAAAAGCAAGTACGGAAAAATTTAGCTTATGCTAAGCAATTCAAGTACATCACACATGAAGCTGTATCCAGAGAAGTTTCAGAATTTCAACCTTGATGTTTGATTCTTCTTCTTAACTCACTGACTTAGGAGAGCCTCCAGACTTAAAAACAGATGACAACTTTGTAGGTTTCCTTTAGGCAATTATTATATCTTACGACAGTTACTGAGTTATTATTTTTATGCTTGATTTCATTCTTATTTAAATTGTTATTTATGAAGCTACAGTAAGAAATATTCTTATTTTTTAAGCAAAATGTCACATTATGAATTATGTAATGCACAAGATGATCTTTGATGAATCATAAATTCTAACTTTATCACTTACGTCATTGTCCTTAAGGACATAACTTTTTAGCTGATGTCTGAATTTAAAGTTCTGTTTTTCCTTTGACCATCAATGTTACGCTATCAATTAAAACTCCCTAGCTTTACCCTAACACAGATTAGTGTTAATCATACTGAATTCTAAATTCAATGAAGAGGTTTACTCATGTTTTTCATAAATCAAATAAATGTTTTGTCGGGTACATTTTTCGATTCCCAAAACTGTCTAACTCATTTCTATTCCTCTCTTTAAATAACTGTCTAATTAATCAAAATATTTGGTTAATCAACAAAGCCCTGGGAACTATGAGGAGTTAGGAGGCTAAGGGCATTTAACAAGCCCTTCGTACAATTGTATATTTGGCAATATAATTAAAAAGAACAGAATCTGTTATTCATAGAGGTTAAAAAAAAATATGCAGCTCAATGTGCCAAGGCAGATCAGTAACTGGGTCTCTCATCTAAAGAATTTTGAATTTTGTATATATTTTGGATACAGCTGTCACAGTCTTGTGAACAAAGGTGAACTAATCAGAATGTAATGAATATCCATATAGACTACTTCATTTCAACTTTGAACATTTTATTTGAAAACAGCCAGTACTTTACTGCTGGAAAAATGAGAAACTACTCAGAACACATGTTGGATGTACTAATATGTTCCAGAAAGGCATTAATTCCAAAACTCTCCTTACTTCACCTACTTATATTAATGACTACTTGTATTTAGTACATTTGCTATGACTGCATAGTCTCTGGTTCTTCAATTCTTCATAAGGTCTAAAAAAAGATGGAATGGATATATATAACCACAAAGACAAATTATTTTGTCTGTTTCTTAATTTCTAGATGTTTATAGCCTATCTACTCTTGTATAAAATAAGGTAATTTGAATTAGTGAATTCAATTCTTGCTTAACATTTAATGGTCTGCTAATGTCCAGCTATGGGCAGAGGGATCAAAGAGAACTACATGTTCTTGAAATATTTTTTGAAATCAAAGTTCAAAATATTACCTAAAATAATATATACTATTTAGATCCCAGGTAACAGGGAAATACTACTCCTTATTGAATCCACTACTATAAGACAGATGTCTCTGTATAACTTTGACAAATATGAAAGTACTGATGCTTCCCTTACTTCTCCTAACTTCTTCTAATGTTTACTTCTATGAAAATAAAATCTCAGCATCCATTTGAATGAACTGGCTTCCAAACACTCAGAGTGATGGGAATTCTTAAGAAAATGGAACTTGTGTTTGGAATGGTAGCACTGTTGTGGATGGTAGGGGTGGACAGTTATAAAGACATTTCTGGAAGAAGGAGGACAAGAAGGATTTCTCTGGATCAGGGAGTGAAATTCTTGGAATATGCATGATAAAACCACAATGAAGTGATTTTGAGGTATAAAATATGAAGGTGTTTTACTTTGGGTAATTAGTATTGGGGGATAATAGTATCATTCAGAGGTTATCACATGGCTATACATATTGGGAAATCTGTAAAATCCTGCCAGTTACAATGCTTTGGGAACACCTAGAAGATGGGACCTAACTTCTAGCACTATAGGTTTCTCTTAATCTGTAACAAATTGTTATAGTCTCCTGAGATTATAGATAGAAAGGATAGAAATGAACAAATGACATGTGTTGGGTTGGCCACAAAATTCATTCAGGGTTTTTTGTAGCAACGTTGAGTTCCTTCTGGAAAATCTGAAATATGGTGGATAAAGTCCCCTCTGAGTCCAAAACTGTTGGAAGAGGGAAAGAGTAGAAACAAGGCAGAAGTGAAGATGCCCAGGGAGATAACAGCACAAAAAAATCGAGGTTTAGGTCTTTTCACTAACAAGTATCAGGAACTTCCCCGCCACAAAGCTCATCTCAAAATTTTAAGTCCAAATGCTACATCCCTCACAACGTTCTTTCTCTAACTCTTGGTCTTCATTCTCTTTCTGCTATTCCTTTCCCCTTTATCTCCTTGTTTTGTCTTTTCTTTTGCCCTACCTTATGTTTCCCTTCTCTCTGGGGGCAAGATGAGAGAGCTATCTAGTCCTCTCAGAAAAGCAATGAGTAAATATATCTGAAACCCAAGCAGTGACAGCCATGAGCAGCACAAACACCAAATGAGGGGTCTGCATTTCTTGGGCAAGCCTGTTGGGTATCCCATATAAAACCTTACATTTTAAAAAAGACCTATCTTTCATTGGATGGGGTAGAAGGAGGAATATTTAGTTTTTGTTTTATGCATTTTGAGACCATTTACATTTTAGCCAACATATCATAAGATCATTTTTTGAAACAATGTTTCCAACGCTATCTAGCATATACTTTCTCTTTAGAAGTTTCCCCCAAATAAGAAACTAATTTATACTATCTTTCTAAATTCCATATATATGTGTTAGTATACTGTATTGGTGTTTTTCTTTCTGGCTTACACTAGGACGACCCAGAGGGATGTTACGGGGAGGGAGGAGGGAGGAGGGTTCAGGATGGGGAAAACGTGTATACCTGTGGCGGATTCATGTTGATATATGGCAAAACCAATACAATATTGTAAAGTTATAAAATAAAACAATTTAAAAAAAGAAAATAAAAAAGAAACTAATTTATAAATGATAAGTTAATCAGCTGGAACTATTAGTTCTAAAATCTGAACATAGAGTTAGGAAATTAAACAAGACTATTAACAGTCTATATGTAGCAATAACTTATTTTAGTAAAGAGAAGAGAACAAGAATTAGCTACCACTTGAAAGATTTTGGTCTAAAAATCTGAATGTGACTTGAGCAGTACTTAAGTACTTAAGCAGTACTTCTACTGGGTTTTCACACAGTAAATGGTAGTTCTTCCTTTAATTATCAAAAAGTTTTCAAGTTTGAGGGAATATGGAATCATCTTATGCAAGCTTCCTCCTTTCTGCATCATTTCTCTCATTATCTTAATTCATATTTTAATTGAGCTTTTTACAATTTGCATAAGTTCTCGTACATTCTTTTTCTTTTTGACAATATCACAAGAAAGCTGGGACAGTACAGTGATCATTTGCTTAATCACATACAGGAAAAAAATGAGGGCACTGACGCCAATCCTGGATCCCAGAGGTCTCCCTGTTACCTCTCATGTATCTGGGTCCTCAATTTTTGTCACACTCCCTGAACACTTCTAATGTCTCAGATCTTTATCCTCATTTACTATGGCACAGTGAGTGGCTTAGACCAAATTACATGTTTAATACCAACTAACTGCCATATCTGCCTGGAACTTACATCTTCTAAACACATTTTTCTCCTAAGAGTTCCCGTTATTCTGAAGAGGTCTTCTAAGAACTTTCATCAGGGTCAATGGTAGCTCCATCACTAATACAATTGGCAAATCTTGCTACGGGTACCATGTTGAGGAGGTCCTTGTTTAATACATCTAGCTGCTGGTGTGGGAGACCCTCTTGTTTTAGAGAATGGGTGTTTTCTAGACTGTTTTCCCTCATTCAAAGAAAATGAAAAAACAGGATGAAGCACACAGAGGCTTCCCCATTCTGCTTACTTGGTGGCTAGGATCATCTTTTTTCTTGCTGTCTGTTCTTTCTGTTCCATATGTTGTCTGGCAAGATGTTCTCCTACTGCTTTTGCTGGAAACTCTGTTTCACAAGTGTAGCCAAAATCTCGAGCCAAGTGTAATGCCTCCCCTGTTGGCAGACAATAAAAGTCAGTTTCTCACTGATGTCCACACTCAACAAGAGGAACACCTTCTCTTTCCTCAAGCCTCATTCCTGGCTGTGGGTCAAATGGATCATTTTTCCTATTCATTGTAAACAATCCAAGAGGAAAGGAGCTTTGGGGGGGTGGGTGGTGAAGAAACAGAAGTTACTTACCAGGCAGGGGTATGTGGAAAATTGTAGGAGGAAAACCGGAACCACCGTCAAGCAGTTCTGACTCCCCGCAAGGCTGACCATTAGACCAGACGGACATTAGAGATCCTACATTTTAGCGCCCTGGGCACAAAGCTCTATGGGCATGTCATTTTGTTGCTGCTCAACCTATAACCTATTCTCAATGTCACTGAAATATTCAGATATCTTTTCCATGATATCTTCCCTTGTGGCTTCCATAATAGCTTCCTTGTGGCTCAGCTGGTAAAGAATCCGCCTGCAATGCGGGGGACCTGGGTTTGATCCCTGGGTTGGGAAGATCCCCTGGAGAAGGGAAAGGCTATCCACTCCAGTATTCTGGCCTGGAGAATTCCATGGAATTCCATGGGGTCGCAAAGAGACACGATTGAACAACTTTCACTTTCACTTCACTGCCTTTTCCATGAGACCTATCAAAACATTGACAAAGGGTCCACATAATTTTTCAAAGAAGTTGGAACACTTTGGAAAGGCAAATAATCGAATTATGTCAATTTCATAACATTATGTTGCTAAAGAAAGCATACTGCAGAATTACAGAACTAGCGCTGTCAGGCTTTATGGGGAGCCTCAGTGCCTTTTAGCACTATGTACAGTGCTTCTTCAGTACATTATTAGAAATAATAATATTTTAAAGTACAGTATAATGATGAATAATGTTTGTTCTTTCATATAATCTAAACCCTGAGCAAACTTTTAAGACAAAGGGTAAAATGACTTATCGGCAAAGTAAGATTTGGCCACGGCTGTCAGTTTGGAAAACAACAGTATTTTAAAAACTCAATCAAGCCAATTCTTACTTGACCATTAAAACTTTAAAAAAGCAAGGTCTTGCTACATATGTACTAAGCATCTATTTTGCTCAAGGTGCAATGCTAGGCAGGAGTAAAGGGGGTATAAAAAGACTCCAAAGATTGTCCCTGTTTCTGGGAAGATGACAATCATATCAGTGATAGTAGTCACAGCAACAATAAACCCAGAAAACACCTTAGTAGCACTTCATAAATTATATGGCATCTATATAAGCATTATCTATAATCTGTACATGTTCATTAACATTATTCTAATATTGTATATAATGAATGCTGTCATATTGTATTACAAGTATCAAGTGACTATTAGAGATAAAAGATTTTCAGAGGAGAAGAAGGTGGTACTCATGGAAAGGTGACCAAACAGTCAATCAAATTTTGCCATGAAGAAATTAAAAAATAGTCAGATTTGATGTGTCAAACCTCATGTCACTCGTTTGGTGATTGGCCAAAGCAATGTATTTGATTCTGTTTTATATTCATAGAATAAAGAGTAGTCAATAAATCAATACCAGGAAGAAATAAAAACGATTAATATTACTACAGAGAAGGAGGAAAAGCTTATAGATAAATACACATAATAGGCTAACTAATTTCAATGAAACATCCCTTAGTAAAGATACTATTTTTTTCCCTCCAGAAAAAAAGTGAAATATTAATCTTTCAGATTGGGAAGCTCATATTTATAAAAATGACCCCAAAATTATCAACAACAGAAAACAGGAAAACATTTTAGGATAGTATAGAGCTGAAAAAATATAATCCTGAGAGTACTTTTCCCTTAAATTTTTCTTAGACACATTTTTTTCCCTTAGGATCTTTAGTTGCAAAAATGTAAATAATAATGTTCAATATTTGTTTGTGGGATTTTTTTCCCTAAAAGCTTCTATCTCAAAGGTTTTTCCTTATCTGTCTTAAGAAGAAAAAGGAACAAGACGAAGGGTTCTTTAATGATGGTTTAGTTATGTGATTTACGCCCACAGAGCTAATGGAAATTGGTAGGGTTCCTGCTCTTGTTTATTTCACAGAAAGGCACACTTAGCCTATGGAAAGCTCCACTGTCACTGTGCAGATATTAGTTAATACCCTGATTTGAAGTTTCAATGTGTACAAATATTAACCATACATCAAAATCAGACTTCCATTTATACAAGTGTGTTTAAATTTTATTTATGCTACTATGAGACATGAATGTTGCAATTCATCCTTTTCATTCATTCCCTGAGTCTTTAACAATTTTTTTCATTCCCCAAACCTGAAAAGCCCTGTTCTAGGCCTTGGAAGAGTCTAATATAAAAATATGATAATGTGGTCAAATGCTAGATCAGATAATGCTTTGTGAATGATCCAGTCATAATTTTCCCCTTAGTCTGTTTCAAAGCAGTGGCAGGTCTTAAGTTAAGACTTTTATATTCATGTGGTAGAAAACATCATTTTTCCTCCATTCAAAATAGAAAGATGACAAAATGGATAAAAAAGGTCTCTATATTGACTAGCCTGGGAAGTGCTAATTATTGGAGGGTCACACTTTTGGATAAAGCTGCAAGGTATGAGTAATATTTTAAAAGTGCTTATCATAGGAGTTGATCACCCTAACCAATTAGGAAAGAAAATGTGTGCTTATTTGACAGAAGGCACAAAGGTTTTTTTAAAGAAGGGCATTGTAGGGATGTCCCTGGAGGTCCAGTGGTTAAGACCTTGTTTTCCAATGCAAGGGGTGCAAGTTCGATCCCTGGTGGGGGATCTAGGATCCCACATGCCTCGTGACCAAAAAACCAAATGCAAAAGCAGCAATATTGCAACAAATTCAATAAAGACTTTAAAAATGGCCCACATTAAAAAAAATCTTAAAAAAAAAGGACATTGTAATGCCATGTAGGATGATGACTTTTGCTAAGAAAATGACAGAAGGGAGATAATTCAAGAAATTTCAAATGTGAGGTAAAAAATCTTAAAGCTTGACCCAGCAAAGAATGGCTATAGCACCTGACCAGAGAACAAACTCATGTGACCTTAGGACTCAGAAGTATTTTGCAACTAACACAAACACCTTTTATAACTTCATCCTTGTAGAGCAAGTTGAGTTATTTAAATTGATACATCTTCATATTGCGATATTCACACAGAAATTGATATTTAAATAAAAATTTAAGAGACTATTATAGATATACACACACATATATATGGATATATGTACATTTTTTTCCTCTACTGTTTGTGCAATAGAAGGAGGAGTGAAACAGTGCATACAGGGGAATGGCAGCATGCCTCTTAAATTTTATGCTAAAACCTGATTCTTGGGGATCTGGGTCATTTTATGCAAAGCTCTCACCGTGGAGAAGTTTTAAAAACACTTTGGATGGAACAGCTGCTATTTACATTTGCACTTTCTTCCCTTAGCTCTGTTTACTGCTTTCTCCTGCTTGTGAAGTAACATTGTTACTGGATGTACAGGGGTCCTACATCAAAAGAAGTGGCAAGTGAAGACACTCTGATGTGTAGTTAAAAGGTGTAGACTGTGCCACAAAGCTGTGGGTGTGAAAACCCAAGAATGAATGACTACATGGGTCCGTGAATTAAAAGCCACACGATATTCAGGAACAATGACAAATCTATAGTTCAATCCTGTACCACAGGCATCATAGAGTCAACAGGTTTAAGAAAAATGAAATGGGGGGAGCAGAAAAGCATGTGAATAAGACGTTGGGGGATTCAACTGATTGGTAACAATAAAAATCTACAAGCGTCTCTGTCTCTGTGGGGGGACAAAGTACCCATGTGAACAAGTAGGTGCAGTAACCTGGGGTGACAGTGATCCCTGAAGGGCTATAACCCATACAGCAAACATGGCTGCTGTTGCCTCATTTCTGGGCATGACGAGGTGGGCTGCCCCATGGTGGCTGTTTTCCAAAGTGGATTTAATCTCTTCCTTTATTTCAATGCATTGTGCCACCTGACAAACCAGTGCTAGCCCACCCCCACTTTTTTACACCACCGAAGCAACACAGTAACTTTGGCGAACACCTCCATTGTTATTTCATGCCATTGCAAGAATTACTATTTTAGAAGTAGATTACATGGGGATAGTAAGAGAGCTTAGAGTATTCTCAGTGCAAGGCTTTAGGCTCTCTAGGCCAAGGAGTGCCATCCTCCCCTTCCAAAAAAGGGGAAACCACTCAGGGTTTTCGATTTTTCAGCAGGAACAGTAGCAGTTGACAACCCATGTTGAGGATCTCTCTCCAAAAGTTGGTACAAGCAAAGTTACAGAATACGGGAAGAACATAAAGAGAGAATTTGCTCCCTGGTTTCAGGGCATTCATTTTTCACACTGTAAGGCAAAAAGGAAAAAAAAAACTGAAGGGTAAATATTAGGAAAAATGTAAATGGCAATTATTGATGCAGCCCAGAAATGGGCAGTTAATGGAAAAATGTTTTATGAAGAAAGTGAATTGCTCATTTTCCTGACATTCTGGGTTTCCCCATTATTTTACCTGAAGTAGATCTAAATGCATCTTTTTCAAAGATTTTTAAAAATTGGAGTATAGTTGCTTTACAGTGTTGTGTCAGTTTCTCCTGTACAACAAACATGAAATCAGCCACATGTGTACATATATTCTTTTCCTTCGCATCTAAATGTAGTTTAAAATAGAAATGAACACATCTGATTTCAACCTTTCATCCAGTCATTAAGGATTTTTTTCTTCCTTTACAATTACTGTATTTTAGAGGTAAATATATTTTAGACAACTATCAATAAATATATAAAACTAGTTTGTACTAAAGATACTTCTACATTATTATTCACTGGATAATTCTCACCAAACATCACTAACTGCATTGCCTTAGAAACTATTTAGGTTTAACTTCTTACTGTAATACTCAGTAGTATTCAATGGACGCAATAATTCGTATGTGTTAAATTCTACTCACATATCTGTGATTTCAATTTTAGTTACATGTATGGAAAATAATACATTCAAATCTATCTCTGGGATTATTCCAAGAAGTATCTATTGGAAAGCAAATTTGAGAGTATTTTCAAATCTAGATAAGATATTATATTAAATAAGTTATCTTATAACATCAAGCTGCAGTAAATCCTAAAGCTGAAGAACAGGCTTAATGTATCTGTTATAGGCATCCAAAAAGATTCTAATAGGAGTGCATTCTGTAACACTATATATCATACAACCTGGGTTATAGATAAGGGTCTTATAAGGTGGTAGTTTCTCTATTTAATGATGATTTTGTTTCAATACCAATACTTTGTTTTCAAAGTGATAGTTTTATTCCCCATTCCATGCCCTGTACTTAGTACAGTATCTGATTCATAATAGGTACTTAGTAAACATTTCTTAAATGGAAAAGCTTTCAAATATTTTATTGGCAAATTATAACAGTCTTGAGAAGTACCCTTTACAAAGAATCTAAATGAAAAACTAGAGCAAAAGAGAATTGCTAGAAAGAATGAAATAAAAAAAAAACACTGAGTATATCATTGTATCAGTGAAGCCATTGTTTTTCAACCCTTGCTATTCCCACAACCAGGGGGTCTGTTTAATAGGTGTATATACAAGTGCACACAAACACACATACACACACACACTCACACATACACACATCAGGGTTTCATCCTATATCATTTAATCTCTGGAGCCAGGGCATCTGCATTTTCTGAAAGCTCCCGACCGCCTCTCTAGCCAGGTTTGAGAATTACTGTCCTAAGGTGAAAGGAAAGCGTTATGTGGGAAGGAACTCTACAGCTTCTCCCAAACCAGGATTCTGTGGCTTATGCAAAAGAAAGCAGTTGCCACAGAGTTAATATTAAACTGTAAAGACCTCTGTCTGTCTGGGTTCTCTGTGTTCTGCCTTATTGGCTTTAACACAGTACACACCATAGAAACGAAAACAGCTATGTGGTGGTAATGGAGACATAGCATTCTTGGGGGAAAAAAGTCATCAGTCTATTAAAAACTACATTTGTATAAGGAGATTTAATGTAAGATAAAACTTGCTTATCATAACAGTAGGGGGAAATGAATTATCAATAAAAGATGTTGGGACAACTGGCTGGCCATCTGGGCCGAAAAAGCAAATAAAATTATATCTATATCATATATCCAACAACAAAAAACCTCCAGATGGATCAAAGATTTAAAGTATAGATCCACAAAGTAATTAGAAGATAAGGTAGGAGAAATATTTTATAATCTTAGAATTAAAAAAAGGACTTTCAAAGTATTATAATAAAAACTAAAAGCTATGGAATAAAATATATGAGAAATAGGATTATATCAATATAAAAAAGTTCTGCATGATATAGACCTGATCAAATAAGCAACCAAACAAAAAAGTCGTAATAGCAAACAGACAAACCAGAGACGGGGTGGAGAGGCTTCACAGCTCATATCAGAAACATACAACCTGTTTTCCTTGTATATAATGAGCACTTACAGATGAATGAGAGATATGTCAAAAATTACCCCACCAGTACAAAGTGAATAGACAAAAAAGCTCATGAGATTTTCCCAAGAATATACTTAATCTCTTTCATAAAAGATGGAGTTCATTTTTTTCCAAAGTAGCAAAATAATTAGCCTTTAATTAAAATAAATAAATTTAATTTTAAAAAAATAAATAAATTGATAGTACCCGTTTTGGACTAGTGTATAGAGGGAAGTATCGATACTTCTTATCTCCATCACTGATAAAACTGTAAATTTAAAACTACTGTAAAGAGCAATCTTCCAATAATCTCCCAAAATTACAAATGCAAATATCTTTTGATCCTATAACGCATTCTTAGGAATTCACTGAATAGATGTACTTGCATATCCATAGAATTATTTATATAAATGTGAGCTTGCTCACTGTAGCACTATTTGTGAGAGCCTATATGATATCTAGTGGAGTACTGGTTAAATACTTTATGATGCATTTAAACAATGGAATACTGTGAGTGTTTAAAAGAATGAACAACTTGAAAAACTGAAATAAAAAGAACACTAAAATAAGGTGTGAAAAAATGTGTAGGACAGTATGTATATGTTGCTATAAATTTTTTTATTTATTAAAAATAATTTATTTTTAATTGAAGGATAATTGCTTTACAGAATTTTGTTGTTTTCTGTCAAACATCAACATGAATCAGCCATAGGTATACATATGTCCCCTCCCTCTCGAACCTCCCTCCCATCTCCCTCCCCATCCCACCCCTCTAGGTTGACACAGAGCCCCTGTTAGAGTTCCCTGAAACATAGAGCAAATTCCCATTGGCTTAGATTGCTATAATTTTTAAAATGAAAACCAAAACTATGCACAGACACAATACACATACACACACACACACACACACACACACACACCTTCTTGGAAGAAAACAGACAAACCAATAACATTTCTTTCTTCCAGGAGGGGAACTAAATGAAGGATAAAGTGAAAAGAAACTATTTCACTCTTCTGTAACTTTTGGGTTTTTACCATCTATATAAATTATCTATTTAAAATTATATTAATTAAAAACAAAACTACTCTCTGACCTAGATCTTAGAAAGTTTTTATTCAAAACTCAAATATTTGTTGCAAATTAAAACCTAAGCAATTTCAAAACTTCCACTACTATTCAATGGGCATTAGACAGCACTAGGAATTATACAGTTTACAGTTTTATTAGAATACCTACAAATTTTGATAAATCTAAACAATGGAAATAAGCAGAAACAGGAGTGTTTGAAAAGCACATTAGTTGGCATAAACTTTGAAAGAGAGTATAATAGAAAACAGAAAAAAAAAAAAACAACTAGGAAAGTAATGCAGAGACATGCTTTCAAGGAGCATCACGATTCATGAGAGTGAGTACTAAGCTGGACCTAAGGGGTAGGGAAGGACTGAGCCAAACAGGCTTGGATAAACTTGACTTTTTGGGCCAGAATAGGAGTAGGACTCTAAGGACCCCACAAGCACACAGTCAGACACAAAGGCATGCATGTAATAATAGCCTATTTCCTCTACCCCTACATGTAAGCACCTTTCTCTCTGAAAATGTAAGAACCGTAAGACGCAGGTCAGAGAAGTATTGTTAGGAAGTAAGCAAACCATTTAAGAAAATCCCTCTGAGATTGTGTCTATTTATGCATAATATTATAAGACACTGAGACCAATCATTGACAATTCTGACAAATATTAGCTCTCAAATATTAGACAAGGATATTGGATTGTAATCTATCAATAGTCAAAGCAGAGCCTCTCAGATAGAAACTATTCCATGACTTAGAATAAGAAATTTACAGATAAGGGAATACCTACTGAAAAAGAGCCATTTTTCCAAGAAAGACCTTAAAATGACTAACATAGAGTGCACTGGAATTTACTTATTGAGTTCAACTCCACTGGCATCTCTGAAATGCAAAACTGTGCCCAAGAAGACACTGTCAACTCCAGAATGTGTGCAAAAGGAGACAGCAGGGTCCCCTAGCGATTGGGCTTTTGGAGAAGGAAATGGCAACCCACTCCAGTGTTCTTGCCTGGAGAATCCCAGGGACGGGGGAGCCTGGTGGGCTGCGGTCTATGGGGTCGCACAGAGTCGGACACAACTGAAGTGACTTAGCGGCAGCGGATCATATCACCAAAAGGAGCACCAACGAGAACAGTTACAATATAACAAGGAGTCAATTTATGGTCTTTCTTTAATATCATATACAGTTTTAGAAGAAAGCTAGACCTTGTCATCCCAGAGGAGGGACTAAAGCGGAAATATATCTGGAGTGGGTGGTGGAGATGTTATATCAGGATGATGGTCTTTTCAGACCTACAAACATGCCCTGAGTCCCTGGAGGTCACCCTTAAAGTCGACATACCCAGAGAAATCCACTGTGGTGCTTGTGTGAATATCATGGTAATATCAGCTTTGTCCTAAAATCCCTGAGAAGAGCAAACAATCCTGAGCATACCCCATAAGTGTATTATTACTGATACTAAAGGATTTTGGTGTTTTGAAGCCTCAAATAATGAACAATACCTCTTTCTAAATTAAACAGCCATAAACTAATTATTGAAAAAAAAATCTGCTCCCCATTATCTCTTTTAAAGGAAAAGAGTTCATTGTCAAGTTGATGGTTCTTTTCCCTGTTTTCTTGGAAATGCAATCATATTGACTCAAGATGAGAGACAAAAGGGAAATAGTGCCAAGTGATAGCACTCCTTTCTCCTATCTTTGGTTGGTTTGGCTGAAGTGGAAAGAAAATATTTTGTAAGATAGTCTAACTAACTAGATTGGCATCCTCTTGAAAGGACAAGAGATACTTTTTATAATTATTCCATAAAAATGGAAAGAACCAAGATTTAATGTTATTCTAACTTTGAGGGATTAAGTGGCAGCAGATGGTATATCAGGATGTTTTAAAACAAAAAGGACAAGAAAGCTCAACAAACGTGCTCAGGATTCCTACCAGCATGGGTTGTCCAATCCATAGTGAAAAACAGGCCAACTTCTTTCTATTCCTTGGTTATACTGTTACACTGTTATAACTATAAATATATAGCTGAATTCAGAAGTAGTTCAGCAATGCAACTGTTCAGAATCTATATCACTAACATAAATCTGAGTGGAAAACACATGATAATGTTGCAAACCAGACCTGGATTCTCCTCCTTGCTGTTCTCATAATCCTGTGCAAAATGGTGAATCTCACTGTACCTTCCTTAGTTTTCTCATTTGAGAATAATGATCACTAAATTTAATTGACACTAACTTTGTGCTGGGAACCCTGTGAACCACTCTACAAACATTCTGATTTCACTCCCATGACAATCTTATGAGGAGAGTACTGTAATTGGTGATGGACAGGGAAGCCCGGCATGCTGCAGTCCATGGGGTTGCAAAGAGTTGGACACAACTGAGTGACTGAACTGAACTGAACTGTTATTAACACTCCTTAACACTGATGCTCAGAGAAGCTGTGTGTCTTTGCTTATACGACACAGCTAGCAAGTGGTAAGTGGTAGAAGTGGGTTCATACAAGGTTATTTGACTCCAGAAGCACACTGTTAACCAGAGGTACTATGACTTAGTGTCTTGGACTACTCAGTCTTCCATTTCCCTCCAGGGCTAAAGTTTTATGATTCAGAGTAAATTCTGCTATGAAGTAATACTGTTAAGGAGAGTAATACTGTTTAAGGAGAAAAAAACGAGAGGACAGGTACTAATTTTTAACAACTGCCTCTGTGCCCCATGGCGTCAAGTGTTTAATCTAGCAAATGGATTTAATGCCACAAAAGACACATAAGGCAGATGTTATGGAAGAAAGGGGTGCTGGACTGTCCAAGGTCTGTCTTTTCTTTTACACTACAGAGTTGTTGCTAAGAAGGGTCGGGACACGACATTTTCTAGCATGTCTCACACCCGCCTCTGTAATTAGGTGTGCTCGTGGGACTGGCTGTCATGGAACGTAGACAGCAGCATGTAGGCTACTTTCTGGCCACGTGGGTAGGAAGCTGTGTCCTTTTACCATCCGATCTTTCTTTATTGTGAGCTGAGTGCACAGAACCTAGCAGAGGGCATAGCTAGAGGCAGAAGGATTCTGGCCCCTGAATGAGACTATGAGAGGAAGGAAGGGTCCCAAGGAGGAACACTCATGTCATCTGTGAAGACTGAGAAATAAGCTTCTATTGTGTTAAGCCCCTGAAATTTTAGAAATTAACTGTTATAAGAGATAGCACTACCCTAACCATTACAGATAGTATGACCTTTATCTGTATATTAGGAAAATGAAGCTTAGTCAGGTTAAGCAACTGACCCAAAGTCAGACAAAATGTCAAAAGTGATATTATGGGGGGTGTACAGGATAGGGTCTAGAAGCCTACTGATTTCTTTTTAACTAAATAAGGAAGCAATAGCAACAAAGGTTTTAGATTTGAAAGAGTGAATAGAAATCATACACATATTTGTAAATGGTCCCTTCTTTTGCTGATGGATATTTATGCCCTTCCCTCCCCCATATTTTTTTTTAAAATATATATGTTGTTCAGTCGCTCAGTTGTGTCCAATTCTTTGTGACCCCATGGACTGCAGCAGGCCAGGCTTCCCTGTCCTTCACTATCTCCTGGAGCTTGCTCAAACTCATGTCCATTGAGTCGGTGATGCCATCCAACCATCTCATCCTCAGTTGTCCCCTTCTCCTCCTGCCTTTAATCTTTCCCAGCATCGGGGTCTTTTCTAATGAGTAGAACTTGACCTCTAGCCATGACAAACTGAAAGGGCTTCCCAAGTGGCGCTAGTGGTAAAGAACCTGCCTGCTGAGGCAGGAGATATAAGAAACACTGGGTTCGACCCTTGGGTCAGGAAGACCCCCAGAGGAGGGCATGGCAATCCACTCCAGTATTCATGCCTGGGGAATCCCATGGACAGAGGAGCCTGGCAGGCTACAGTCCATGGGGTCACACAGAGTTGGACTGAAGCAACTTAGCACGCACTACATACATGACAAACTGAAAGCCGAGGCATTTATGTTTAAGGACTTAAAGTGTGCTTCAAACTCCTGGTGTTGCCTGAGAATGCTATGTGAGTTTCGCAAGTTCAGCAAAACTGTCCCAGGAAAGCGCCCCACTCAAGTAAACAAAACTTCCCTTCAGCAACACTCTGCAACTTTGACCATCTTGGAAAACCTCAAGTGAGGTGGGAGCGATGAGCAAGAATGACTACATACCTGACTCCTTATCTTTGTTTTAACACCACCAACACTGCAAAGATTGTTCTGGAGTAAAATGTAGGGGAGGCAGTTAATTGGTGATTCATAAATAATAAATATATAGCAAGGATATTAGAACTAGGACAATAATATTGGCCAAATTCTTGGAATGCTTTCCAGAGATAGAATTTTTCCCACTCTAAGAGAGTCTGGGATTATCCCAAGATCTCAGGAAGATCAGTAAATTGGGTTAAGTAAGTCTAATCTGAATTTTCCAGAGAATGACAACTCTTTGGTATTATAGATACTACAGTGGACTAAGGAGAAGTCATAGCAATGTGATTAACAAGGGTAAATAAAAAGAACTTCAGGCTTGCAATAAAGTGGATAAAAGAAGCTGTACCAACCATTAGTTATATATTTAAACCCCATTAAATGAAGGTATATAGGTAACAAGGAAACAGTTACATTCAGGGGATTCTGAATTCAAATACTTATATTTTATTATAGATCAAATATATCTGTACATGTGGACCAAAAAATAAATCCCCATTCTAAAGACATACCTTACTAAAATGTCCCCTTTCAAACAGCTTTAAAGGTGAAAAAAGTCAGCTACTTTTGAGTTTATCCCATTGGCTACTAGGTGCAATGATATTTGTAACAAATGTTGTGAATAATTTAAATATTGTAAATTTGCATGAAACAACCCTCTCATATATTCTTAAAACAGTCCCTAAAATAATGACTCTAATATGTTGATTTGACAATGATGCTAGGATGATTAATAGAGAGATTCCATTTAAAAGAAATATAGAAGGGAATGATTATAAAAATAATTAAAAACTAAATGATTGAAAACCCAAAGCAAACATGGAAATCTAGGAATATCATGATGAAACCACTACTAGATTAGGGACAAGTTAGTTGTTGGTTCCTTTTTTTTGATAAATAAACTTTCATTTGCTAATTTCAATCCCCATCATAAGGTACCTTACTGTTCATTGTTTGTATCTTGACAATGGTAAAGTTATGTCTGCATGGAGAGTCTAGTTGGGTCCGCATATACCACTCTTTCTTTGGGGTTTTTATCAAAATAGCAACAATGGAAAGGCTAAATTCAAATCATTCCCAGAAAGCAGCAGACAAGTACTGAAATGTCACAGAAGATGGACCTTCAGGAGATGTATTTCTAAGTGTGGTCAATGAGGAATAAAGCCAATCAGATATTACTTATCTTGTTCTCAAGTGCTATACCAAAATGGGAAAGGGCTGAACCATTGGTGAATGCATTGGGCCATCAGGAAGTTAAAAAATTTCCATTATCATATGTGAAAAGGATCGCCAGTCCAGGTTCGATTCATGAAACAGGGTGCTCAGGGCTGGTGCACTGGGATGACCCAGAGGGATGGGATGGGGAGGGAGGGGGGTTCAGGATGGGGAACACATGTACACCCGTGGCGGATCCATGTCAGTGTATGGCAAAACCACTGCAATATTGTAAAGTAATTAGCCTCCAATTAAAATAAATAAATTTATATTTTTTTAAAAAGCATTCACAATCACAGTGTATTTGTAAAATGCAAATAAACTTGATTGAAAGTTAAAAAAAAATTCCACATGATTGAAAAAAAAAACTAGTATTCTTTCCTACAAAACGAGAGGTTTACAAGAAAGCTGATGAACTATTTTTGACAATTAGAAATCTCATTTTAGAATTTCTGGAGAAATGCTTCTAAAATGTTGCTGACTCCTGTAAAAATGTTTGCTTGAGGGGCAAAAATATTACCCAAAGACATGGTCAAAGAAAGGTCCATGAATACCAACTAGTAAATATGGTAAAGTTTTAATATTTACTAGCTAAAATTATATAAGCAAAACACTCTTGAAATAACTAAATCAAATTCACATTAGCACCAAAAGGACCAAGGTCATAAAGTATTAGGTTCTCCTCTTACTTTAAGACAACTTGTAGTTTTTAAAACTGTCAGTCATGACGCATGACTCAACAGTGAGTCTTGAAATAAATTTAGTGGGCTTATGTTCAACATTTAAAAGTAGTGGGTCTACAATTAGCATTCTAAAATAATATAAAAATATGGAATAGAATAAAAATACTATAATACATATTAATGTATATAATATAGTATATAAATGAAACTTAAGGTGTGTGTGTGTGCATATGTGTGAGAGAGACAGAACACACATTTGAAGGTCATAACATAATATGTGGGGAGTTGAGAGACACAAACAGTCCTTTTGCCCTTAAATCTCATTTTTTCAGTTCCATCAAAATGCCTGGCCTGGAATTCACCAATGAAATATTTCTTTCTCTACATCGTGAATATCTGGGGGATTTCAAAAGCATCCAGTGAAAAGTAAGATTTGTCTGTAGTACTCTGCTCAGTGTTATGTGGCAGCCTGGATGGGAGGGGAGTTTGGGGAAGAATGGACACATGTATATGAACGGCTGAGTTCCTTCGCTGTTCACCTGAAACTGTCAGAACATTGTTAATCGACCATACCCCAAAACAAAATAAAAAAGTTTAAAAGAGAAAAACATAAAGTAAAATGTATCTGGGAAGAATAAAATTTTAAGTTTCATCAGCCAAGGCTGACATAACTCCTCTGTGACCAGAAGTCAAATGAATAGAACCCAAGTTAGGCATTTTTGTGATAAGAGAGGTTTGCTGGAAGAGTAGATGCCAAAAGCATGAGATTGGTCCTAGAATTTCACACATTTAACCTGTATCCTTTCTGGTAGCATTGCTCAAGGATTCTCTCACCGGGTACTTGGTGTTTCAGGATACCATAAAAATTAACAAGAAGAAATGTGAATATGTGCTTTTAGGGTTCTCAAGGTTTTACTGGGAAGCCTGGTGTGCGCAGTCCGTGGGGTCACAGAGAGTCAGATGTGACATAGCGACTGAACAAAAACAACTGTTATTATATTGTACGTCTTGTATTATTTGCCTGTGTGTGCCGGCATTCCAGCATGTGAATATCCATATTTACAGACACTGTGGATAAAGGTCTTCCTTGAAAGTGAAAGGAAAGTGAAGTCGCTCAGTTGTGTCTGACTCTTTGGGACCCCGTGGACCCCGTAGGCTACCAGGCTTCTCTGTCCATGGGATTCTCCAGGCAAGAATACTGGAGTGGATTACCATTTCCTTCTCCAGGAGATCTTCCCGACCCAGGGATCAAACCCAGGTCTCCCGCATTGGAGACAGACGCTTTAACATCTGAGCCACCAGAGGTCTTTGCTTTTCGTACTAGCTACATGAAAAGTATCTCAAGGAACATTTAAATCAAGGATCCTTAAACCTCATTATATATCAGGGGGTATTTTAAAATAAAGATAGGTGCACCATACCCCCAGAGACTACATTTCAAGTGGTTTGGGAATGGGGTCCAGGGATTTTTAATAAACATCCTCAGCTGATTTTACTGTGGAATTGGGTTTGAGAACCAATCAAGTTCTTCTGTTCATGTAATTCTTGAATTCACCATTATATTTTGAACATACTTTTGTTCTTTTGTTAGGTAGCTATAATTTTAATGATGTTTTTTACTTAAGCAGGAATCTGCTTCTCTTTTGAATGAACCCATGAGTCATTTTTTCTACTTTGACCCCTATAAGTGGATTATGAGTCAACTTCCTTACTATATGCCAGCTCTCAGTATCAGCACACACAGGCAAGTAGTACAAGACGTACTATATAATAACAGTTGTTTTCATTCAGTCGCTAAGTCACATCTGACTCTCTGTGACCCCACGGACTGCGCACGTCAGGTTTCCCTGTCCTTCACTATCTCCCGGAGTTTGTTCAAACTCATGCCCATTGAGTCGGTGATGTTTATTAAATGTTCATGGCCAATAATAATATTGTGGTTGTTATCATTACTACAACTAGGAAGTAAAGCAAAGATACCTGTTAAAAGCAAAATCACCAAAGTGATTTTGTCAAGACCAATGTCAAGAACACACTACTTCACAGAGTTGTTCAATAAATAGTGTGTGTTGATAATCTGGAAAAGGACAAGATATTTGTTTTTGTGTTTCACTGACTTTTCACCTCCTACAGTGCCTTATAGACATCGGGAAATCAATGCAAGGAAAGTGTCACAGGTGTGTACAGGTGAGTCTTGGCAAAAAGGTTCTTTCCTTCATTTTTAAAACAATAGCATTCTAGGTTATACAACAACTCTCCCTGACATTCAACTGCTCCTCTACAAAGTGTGAAAGATGTCCAGTGATATCTTTTCTTAGAAGATTGAACGAGAATATGTATAGTTCTTACAGAAGAAACACAAAAGAAAAAATAAATTGAAAAAAAAACTTATTAAATATGTTATAGAAAACATGTTATAGAACATATTCTATAACACAGAATATGTTCTGTGTTAACCCCATTGGTTAGCCTTTGTGGGTCAGCTCATTCGCTCATAAAGCCATGGAACTTCACTGTACCTTAAGAGATGTCTACAGGATTAATACAATGTGCTCTCAGACTCGTGACCATGCATTGAGTCCTGTGAACTCCTTATAAAGGATTATTGGTTATCCTGTAGATCATGCTGCACTGAATAACAATTAGTTAAGCCAGATTGATCTGAACTTTAAAATAAACAATAATAAAAAAAAAGCTCAGTTTTTTGTTGCTGTTATGTGGGGAATACTTGTCTAAATATCAAAATTTTCCATTGCTATCGTCTTTTCTATTACTACTAAGATTAGTAAATGCAATGATAGTCTATGAGTCTACATCTAAGCCTTCTATTAAGTCTAATTGAATCATCACTATCACAATTAGTTGGGAAATTCACCTGTAAATCAACTGTCTTTAACATATAGACAAAAATGAAATGGCTTCATCAACAAACCTGAATTTCAAAGAACTGCTAACCTTCCATCATTACTTTGCTGTGCTGAAAAGTCCTACCTTCAACTAAGGAAGTGAGCAGGGTAACGTTGGCTGCTTTCCGTCTTCCCGCTGGCAAGTTCAGACCCAGCCTATCCAGCTTCTCCCTCAGGCAGCGACCCCCATTCTTGGATTTTGCTCTGTCCAAAAACAAACAAAAGCTAGGTTTTGCAGGTTGACATTTAGAGGAAAACAATGAGAAGACTTGACCATCTGAGGTGTTCAACGTGGGACAGAAGACATGAGGGCTGAGGGTTGAGGAGTGTGGTACCATACAGTTAGAAGATCACAGTGCCAGTGACTTCCCTGGCCGCCCAGTGGTTAAGACTTCGAGCTGCCAATGCAGAGAGTGCAGGTTCAATCCCTGGTCAGGGAACTAAGATCTTAAATGCCACACAGTGCGGCCAAAGGATAAAACACCAACCCCCCCCCCACCCCTCAAAACTACAGTATCAGAAAACTCCTTTGTCTTACCTTCTCAAAATGCCTCCCAAGAGTGAAGCGTTGAGGCATTCAGGGGGTGAGAGGCGTCTCTTCACCTCGGCAATGGTCACCTTGTATTTGGAAGTAGAACTGAGAAGGGACAGACGACCAGGGACAGAGCAAAACAAGTCTGTGGGGTTGACCACACAGGTGCCACCTTTGGAGGGAAAAGTATATTATATATTAATGACCATGAGCACAGATACTAATAACTATATAAAACATAGTTACTATCATGGTGGTACTTAGGATTTGGAAATACACAGTATGATTTTTCTTATACATCCACCACCTGGGTCATCTCAGAAAGCTGCTCTGAAGATGTCTCATCCAATAACACTCAAGCTTTGGTTTTCAAATATCACACAGAGAATGTTTGTGAGGGTATGATTTTCATTTTAGCCAAAGTTAGCATCCTATGAAGTGCTGGCTGGCCCACCAATGTTCATTTTGCCATCATCCACACCAAGAAACACTTCAATTAGTTAAAAACCTCAAACTATACCAACTAGCCCACAAAGGATAGGTATGATATAGTCATGGCTCTGTGTATGTGTGTGTACACACATATACACAATGAATAGATATAATTGTATCCATGACTTACTATATACACAAAAGTTTTGAAAGCTCTGTTCTAAAATGATTGAGAACTGCCATCTCTCTTTCCTCGTCTATCTGCCAAGTACAGGCATCAAAGTCAGTTAGTCCCCAGGTACCGTTAAAAATCGCGTGCCCATTGCTAGACACCTCCAACCCATATGTGCATGCGTGTGTGCGTGCTAAGTCGCTTCAGTCCTGTCTGACTCTTTACGACACTATGGACTGTAGCTTGCGAGGCTCCTATGTCCACGGGATTTTCCAGGCAAGAATACTGGAGTGGGTTGCCATTTTCTCCTCCAGGTGATCCTCTGGACCCAGGGATCGAACCTGTGTCTCCTGTGGCTCCTGTATTACAGGCTTTACTGCTGAGCCACTGGGGAAGCCCTGCACTGTGCCTGGGACACACAAACTTGAGTTAACATTAGAACATAGTAATAGTAACATATAAAATGCTAGTGGCCACTAGCCACAACTAATACTGCTGTGCTTGTTATTATTACTACTACTAGGGAACAAAGCAAAGATAACTGCTGTTGGCAAAAATCACCAAAGCAATATCCCACTGCTGGTGCTTCTGGAGCAGAAGCCTTCTGTCTCCAGGATCCAGAAAGCCCCTGGAGCTTTTCTGTTCTCCAGGAATAACAGAGAACATCCCCAAACTTCAGGCAGCTGAAGTAGACTGAGGACCCAGAGCAATCCGTCAATCATCAGTGGGCAAAGCTTCCTATGGTCTGACCTTCCTTTATTGCAAAAATCCTGAGCCAGTGTCCACACCACTGCATAGCCCCAGGATGCAAGGCTGCCTCCCCAGGCACCAAGGGCAGAGCTTTGGAGGTTCAGTAGCAAGTTCAAATTCAAAGGTTACTTTTCTGAGCATACACTGGATTTCTTGAGTTATGGGCAATTTTAAGACCCATTTCCAGAAAAGGGTCAAGTTCAATGAGGTTAATGAGGAAAAAAAAAAAAAAAAAAAAGAGAGAGAGAGAGAGAGACAATGATTAAAGAAAAATGGGCAGGAGAGTGTCGGCTAGTATTTTTACTCAAAGGGTGGTTCTCAACCGGCAGCACTGGCATCTCCTGAGAGCTTGTCAGAAATGCTGAATCGCAAGCCCAGCCCCAGATCTTGAGTACAGCCTGCATTTGAACGAGCCCCTAAGGCGGTTCATGTGCACCTTAAGTTTTGAGAAGCGGTGGTCTAGGACTCACCACCTGCCTTCCTTTCTTTGACAAAGCAACTCAGATGGAATGTTATGTCCATCAGGTCTGTGGCATTCAGATTCAGGTGTGTTTTCTAGGCACAGGGGTTAAGGAACCTGGGAAGATCTTTAAAAAGCTAAAAGAGGCCCTGGACCTGGGTGCAGAGAACAGACTAACTTTGCCCCACTCTTAGGGGATTTCTACCCCTGTGCTGTCTGGAATTCTTCCTGCTTTCCTAGGGTTATCCAAGATTCCCCTGAAAGTGCTGGCACCCAACAAGGTCTTTCTCCTGAAGCATTCCAAGGCTGGAAATCACCTTGAATGCCTCCTACCCCAAAACACAAGAGAAGATAACGAGAATATCCAAGCAGCCAGCTCGCTACAGGTTGGAAGATGGGCCATGTACACTTCGCTAAATTCCCAATGCTAGAGTTTGGAAACTTGCCCTCAGTTTGAAATCTGAAAGGTAATAGTTTCAATGATCAGATTGGAATCTTTTTCTTGGTAATTAAACTTGTAGCCAATATAATGAAAAAACATACAAATGCCTGCCTCAGGAGCAGGGAACACAAATTCAACTGTGCTTCTTCACCTCATATTCTCAGAGAAGATTTTAAAACCAATAATAATAATAGCAATAATAATAATTTCCCCAGATGTCTAGAAGTAGATCCCTGGTGGCTCAGATGATAAAGAATCTGTCGGCAATGCAGGAGACCCTACCTTGATCCTGGGTCAGGAAGACTCCCTGGAAAAGGAAATGGCTACCCACTCTAGTATTCTTGCCTGGAGAATTTCAGGGATAAAGAAGCCTGGAGGGCTCCAGTCTATGGGGTCACAGAGACTCAGACAGGACAGAGTGACTTTGCACACAATGCTCTAGAAACTACCATTATACTTTCACTGATGCTCTCACTTTGTACTTGTAGATGCAAAATGTATTTTAAGGACTTCCCTGATGGCACATTGGGTAAGAATCCACCTGCTAGTGCAGGGGATACAGGTTCAATCCCTGGTCCCTGGTCCAGGAAGATGCTGTGAAGCAACTAAGCCCATGTGCCACAGCTACTGAAATCTGCGTGCCTAGAGCCTGCGCTCTGCAACAAGAGCAGCCGTCACAATGAGAAGCCATGTCGCCACAACGAAGAGTAGTTCCTCGCTCAACACAAGTAGAAAAAGCCCACATGCAGCAACAAAGACCCATGCCCTCCTCCAGGGCATCTTCCCAACCCAGGGATTGAACCCCGGTTTCCCACATTGCAGGCAGAGTCTTTACCATCTGAGCCACCAGGGAAGCCTAAGAATACTAGAGTGGGTAGCCTATCTCTTCTCCAGGGAAACTTCCCGATCGAGGAATCGAACAGGGGTTTCCTGCATTGCAGGTGGTTTCTTTACCAGCAGAGCTACCAGGGAAGCCCAACAAAGACCCAATGCAACCAAAATTAAATAAATAAACTCAAGCAACCACTCAAAAGTTGAGATGAATAAGAAAGTAAGTTAGGTATCAGTGAATCTGGATTTTATTGTCATGTAAGAATCACGACACAGTGAGCTTCAGAACTTAGGTCATACTGAGTTCATCTGAAGCAGAAATATTAACAAGATAATACCCTGGAGGTTCAGTGGGTTAGGACTCTGTATTTGCACTGCTGGGGGCCCCATGAGCCAGAAACAAACAAAAAAGAAATGATAATGTTTTTACTAAAAATTCACACATTTTCACCTGAAAATGAGCCTTTCCCTGTGGTCACTACGAATCATTAGCAAATTTATATTCTTGCATAAATCTTCTCTTGCACACTAGCCAGTACACAGTGGAAGACACAGGAATCTCACTCAACTGGTCTCAAGTTTATTATAAGTGTATGTGCTGTTTTCCAAGAAAGGAAAGGGCATAGTTTTAGACCTTTCCTATCTTGGCTAATCTATGGTAGGTGAGACATGAAATTTAGGGAGATGCAGAAGATTGTAATTTTTGTAAAAATTTAAAAAAAAAAGTTAAATTGGGCTTTCTCCAACTGGAAAATTGCTCCCTTTGGACAAAGTGAACCCGCATGCTAAAAGCCAGCTACTTTCAAGGAAGTCACTGAGTTTGCTACCTAACCAAAGGTGAAATCCCTGACCCCTAGGCCTTCTCTCCTGCATCCAGGTTAGTCTTCTGGCTTATGCTCAAATAAGCATTTATTAGGTAAGTCACACAGGCTGCATATTAAGAATATGTTTTATGCACACACAAATTGCCTGGAGGATTTATTTTGTATTCAGGATTAGCCATCAACTCCAGAGTCTTTTATTTTTTATGTCACAGCATCTTTAAAGGGAATTTCTGTTACTTTGATACTTGGCATTGCTGCAGCCTTGGGGAACTCTCTTGTCCTGGCTGAAGATTTGGCAACTTGTAGAGTTTACAGCAGCGTAAGGAACCTGATGTCTTTCTTCCCAGTGCTTTATTTTTTAAGGAGGAAGAAAAGAGTCACAGGTCAACATAACCAGAGTTTTGCATTTGGAATGAAGGTGGGACATCTCTAAGGGGATCCAGATGGCAATGATGAGATTTCAAAGAAGGAAAGGATGACAGGGTCAAGGATGCCAAGCCATTGACAATGTTCCTCCCCAGTGTCTCTAGCTGAAGTTCCTCATGGTACCTGCATTGCATGTCAGCTCTGATTGAAATCATGCAATATTCATTCTAGATTCAGCACTCCAGTTAGGGGCATCTCTGCTGCCATGGCCAAAGTCCTCATGCCCAGCTCTCTTTACCATAGAGTACATCTCTTTTCCATTCATAGTGTGCAGAGGCAATACTACTTCCACCGGACTTACTATTTTAAAAATCGAAATTTGGAAATAGAGATTCCTATTTCCAGTGAGGCTTCAAACTCAGATGGGTAGCTATAGTAACAGCATAAGAAATCACCTACTCAAGGTCACTTGTCTAGGACATGGCTATCATAAAAGGGATAACTTTGCCACAGCTATATTGAAAAGTCAGCCAAAGACGGTATGTGGGGCAAAACCAGCACAAAATACAGAGAGGCAGATCCTCCAGCTGCTAGACTTTGTCAGATCCTATGAAGCTAGAAACAGAGCGGGGAGGGAGCTGCGCCTCTCCTGGTGTGGCCGGGGACGGTGTCGGGCGGGAAAGAAGTAAAACGTTGGCCATCTAGTGAACCATGCCACCTTAGGGGAGTAGTTCTGGGCCTCAGTCTGCCCATCTGAAAAATGGGATGCTCACACCTGCTCTATTTAACTTAAGGAGGTTAACAGGCAAAACGGAGGCACACGCCCTCAGCATCCTGAGTTTAGGCCACTCAACCCCACCATTGTGCTGAGCAGCCGTCGCGGCGCTGGGTGCAAGCGGTGGAGCGCGACAAGACTCCGCCCACTTTGTGCGCGGCTACGGAATCGGAAAGCCAGGCGCCGCTGCCTGGGCGCGCTTTTTCTTCTCCTCCCAGGCAATTAGGGCCGAGGAAACAGCCCGGGCCCTCTCCCAGGAACTGCGGCTCCCCTGGAACCCCTAAAGCTGCCTCTAGGCTATTCACCCCCACTAGGTGCCTTCCCGTCTTGGAACAGAGCGGGTGATGGCTAGAGGCCCCACGCGCTCTGCAGGTGCGATCAATACTTCCCGGCGGGCTTCCGGGCGCGGGCCCGTGCGCGCAGCCTCTCCAAAGCCGCAGCGCCGCCCCAATCGCCGCCGCCTCGGTGTTGACATAATTAGACCAAATCTTGAGAGCAAAATAAATGTTCTGTTCGCCTTACAGCCAAACAGATGTTTACAATTCAAATGAAAGAAATACAAACGGCAGGGATTTCTCTCTCTCTCTCTCTCTCTCCTTCTTCATCTCCAGTGATCGCTCGTTTTTTCTGACACATTAAAAAATGTGTAAGCGATTACAGGAGTTTCCTGTCCCTGTTTGTTCTTCGGCTGCATTTCTGCGAGGTGCGCGTATAAATGGGATGAGGTGGGATCGTTCTCGGCTGCTTCCTCTCTAGCTTCTCGACCCTCTCCATCCCAACCCCCCCCCCCCCCCATGAATCCCCTTCCTCCACGCAAAGCGGATGTTAATTGTAATCAAACACCAAAGGGATAGGGGCTTAACTGCAATTAAATAGGCCTCGGGATGCTGTATCTGCAGCGAGTTGCAGTGTTTAGGAGAAGGCTATGTAGTAACAGGTATTACTGGATTACCAGGTCTGAGTGCGCTTCTCCGGGTGCGGATTCCACGCAGAACAAAAGAAAGGGAAGTCTGCATAGACAGACTACTGTCTTAAGGTGGCGATGGATGTTTAATGGTGTGTGTTAGCGGGGGGGGGGGGGTGGGGAGCAGAGGGTGAAATTAATCCCCATTCCCTAGCGCAGAGAGTGCTTGGGCTTTTGGGGATGTTCAAAGCAATAACGAAATTAAGAGAGGCGGCGGTAGGCTATGGAAAGTAGTCCCCCCTCCCCGTAAAATAGATTTCCCACAAACCAGGCCTCTAGATCCTTTCCTACATGAATTTTAAACTTCTTAAAGGAGACTGAATTCTGGATCTGCAGCATCTGTATTTGGGTAATGCAAGACAGGTAAGGCTCCTGGTGTGTTTCTGACAATATTTTCACAATGGATGAGCCACAGAAATGAGTTTTGACGGTTTAAGAGCGATTCCCTGGGCTCTGACGAAAGAAGAGGAATAAGGCTTCTCACCCCGCTTCAATCTTACTCCTTTCAAGAACTGCTGAAAGAGCCAAAAGGCTCTCTCTAACTCCAGCTCCAAAACTCAGGACCCTCACGAAAACCGAAAAAGCAGAAGAAAGTTCATCTTCCTGCCCAAGCCGCCTGTGGGCAGCCATGAAGGCTGCAGACAGGAAGAGCGATCAGGCCCATCCACTGTTATTGGCAGACTGGGCGACTGATGCTAAGCTCCATTTCACGGAAGCTTTTTTTTTTTTTTTGAAATTAAATCAGATCTGACAATGTTTGTACCGCAGCGTAAATGCCTCCGCTGGCGTGCCAGTCACCTCTAAGCGATCTGACAAACTCCAACTCTCTTAAAACGTGCAGAGTTCAGATCATATTAATTCCCCAAAAATGTTTTGATTCAAAGTAGTTTGTATTTTGTGTAGCCACGGGCAATCCGGTAAGCGCTCCTGCCTGCCCGTGGCCGGGTCCGCTCCCTCTCCGCGTGGCCCAGAGGCTATGGCGGTATTTAAGCTTCTGAAATTAGCCTGGGGCTGCAAGGCAGAGTGATCACAAAGCGAAACAAGGGCGCTTCCCCTCTTCACTTTTTTCATTTTTTTCTTTCTTCCTTTTTTTTTTTTTTTGAGTTTGCCATCCCGATTTCACACACAAAAAAGACCAGGGCCAAAATGTCACTTTTTCACCCAAATATGGAAAAGCTATGTCTTCTCTTCTAATCTCCATTCTCTTCTGAAAACCAGGAGCCCCTACCCAATTGAACCCCTACCCCTGCGATTTCAATCTGGATACACTCATTATTAGCTTCATCATCATCATCGTCGTCATCAACATTGTTCTCCCTCTATTAAATTCTCAGAGCAAGAAATGAAAGGGACCAGCATCTGACAAAGGGGAGGGGGCCATGAGGGAGCCTCAGAAGATTCATGGGGAAAAGAAGAGTGGGTTTTCCTTTCTTTCTTTCTTTCTTTTTTTTAATGATTAAAAACACAGACGACTCCTGTAAATAGAAGCCTCATTTCTTCAAGAGATGCCTTTTGAAACCCACTATCTGAATATTCAACGAAGGCAAAGCTCCACTCTGTACGTACAACATTAATATGATCTCTGCAGAATTTGCTACTCAGAAATATTAACATATCAAAGCCGATGCCGGAGGCGAGAGAAGCTATCGATACGCGAGCACAGGGTAAAGTAAAGATTATTGGTTCTGATGGTTGGAGTGGCGGAGCTGCGGGCAAAATCGTGCACACCATTAACCGAGAGTGAGCGCGCGGGGAGCTGCACCTCCGAGGCGGTGGCAAATATTTTATCTAGGTGGTAATTACCTCGCCGCTGCCCCTCTTCCGCTTTCTTTGGCTATAGGGCTTCATTATAGGCAAAAACAATGTAACTGCTACTTACCAAAGTGAGTCAAGGAAATGGTATTTTGTTATTTGCAAACAGAAGTGGCTAAATTTAAAGAACTGAGACACCCCTACCCCCAACAAGCGCACACACACAACACTGTAAACAGGACAGCTTCTCCCTGGTGAATTTGTGTAGGGCATTAAGGGATCTTTTTTTCTAGAAGAGCATCCGGGGGTCTTGAGAAGTAAAAGAGAATCTCTATTTTTTTTTCTCCCATTGCAAATTTTAGAAATCATTAGAAATTTAAGTTTATCCAAGAGCTCAGCAGGAAAGAAACAATGGCAAAAAGTGGTGCTTTTCAAATCATGTTTCATATGGTGAGTCACCTGCAAAGCATGAATTAGAAGAGAAACAGACTTTTCCATCTGAGCTACATTGCACAGTGTGGTCATATAGCAAAGCGCTTGAGTTAAAGTCCTCCCAATTCTTGATGAACAAAGGTGACTTGAGCTATGGATATTAGAATGCTGTGTGCTGCCATGACAATAGAGACAACAAACTTCCTTAGCTGTTCTTGAAAAACGAGTCCTATGATGAAGGACCTGGGCCGGCAGCAGGAGAAACACCGCCTTTTAATGCAAGACTTCCTTGCTATCCATTTGTAAATTGTCATGAACATTGATCGTTTCAGAGTAAACAGACACACAGAGACACACTCCCTGGTCTCTGAGGCACAACTAAGTTAATTGGTCTTTTTTTAAGACACGTGGAAATGGAATAGACTCAGCACCTAAATTCTGAATTCCTTCGCATGGAGGGGGATGGATCAAGTTTAGCCAAACAATAGAGATGTAAACCCCAATCACCTCCCATTTTTGCTTGGAGCCCTGCTGTTCTTCTGAAAGATCAATATTTGGTTTAAAATACATTCAGCTGTGATTTTTAGGTGAATGACACCGAATTCTACAAGAGCAATCAAACATCACCTAAGGAAAACCATTTCCGTGGCTCTGAGAGGATAGGAACGCAGTTCCCTTCTTGTGGTGACTGGAGAGCGTTGGCCTTTCTTGAATATCTGGTGAAGTCTATTCCGTAAATCTCTTCAAAAATTCAACTCATTGCACAGCAGCCTGTGCAGACTTTCCAGCTCCCCGCCTGGGTCTCAAATAATTCTAACCCCCTGTCAGCTATTGTATGATCTGATGCAATTTCCAAGCATTTGAAAAGGTGATCTTGGAGCAAGCGCGGAACTGAACGCAAAAACGCAGTAGCGCGAGTCGGGCTCTGCGAGGAGCCGGCTCCGGGCGCTAATTAGTGGCGCTGTCCTTCAGCACCACCGACATCTTCGTGCGCCCTGACTGCTTGGCGTCACCTTTAGGGTGGCCGCCTCAACACAATTGTCACCTGGTCCCTCTTTCACTGTGTGTTTTAACCCCCTCGCTCCAACAATATGTATATTTTATTTCAATTTTCACGAGTCTAGGCCTATTTCATGTCTTTTCAATATGGCTGAGTATTGGCCTAGCTGACAAGCTTAAATCTGGCTCATTTTTAAAAAATCTTCGTGGAACAACGCTAGCAGTGGGGGAAAAAAAAAACAACTTTCAAATCTCCATAGGGTGAAATAACAGATTTAAATAGCCATTTTCCATGTATGGAAATCCCAAATATCCACTCTGACAATAGCCTCTCAGAGGAAAACATTCTGTTTTCTTCCCACCTCAATTTAAATGGATGTTTCACACTGGACACTGGGTTGTAAAACCTGCAGTTTAAACTTGAAAGAAAACAATGCTTCCTATCCATGCAATCCTTTCTTTGGAAAAGCACTGTAGTCTTTCAACAAGCTTTGAAAGGGATGGAGAGGGACTGAAGAACATTTATTTGGTGCCACCAGGAGTGACTCAGTTTTTAGTGGTTCAGTTACTAGAGACAACCGTGGCCCTGGAGCTGGAATTAGTCCTGGTGAATAGGCCATGTCTTATTAATTCGTATGAAGTTGGGATAACAGCTGGTCCCCCTTGCCTTGTGTGCTCCTCGGGTTACTCAGCTTGCTAGGAAAATAAGCCTCAGAAGCTCTGAGTACAGTGAAGTGAGGAAGCCAGTGAAATTGGCATTGCCTTGAGGCTCATAAAATGTCATAGTTCAAAACCTTTTGTCAAAATGGAACATTTGAGATGCAGCCCTCTTCAGTGTCTGGGCTGAAATCAACAGCTCTCCATTCTTGCCTTGCCCCCACCTTCCCATTCCATGGGTAACTCTGGGTTCAGATGTTTTCCTCAACAGATGGGAACAAGAAAGCTTTATCCAGTACAGTTAACACCACCTCCTCTTCTCACCCTCCCTTAAAGAAAGAAATGTTCTGGACACTTAGAAAAATAAGGGCAGCTACAATATTGGTGTTTCATTAGTTTTCCCTGAAGCCCAATGAATTTAGCCTTTCATAGAATCCTTCAAAGCCTCAAGCTAACACCAACACCTCAAACACCCAGGCTGTGGCTGGCACATTTAGGGCTAAAAGAGACCAGAAATTCTGCTCGAGGATGTGATGATGGGGGAAGGGTTTGTGAGAAAGATTTTTTTTTTCTTTTCTCTTTTGCCTCTAACTTTGATTCTGTCACTCTTTCATTGAGGAAGAGCAAATCTCTTCTATCACTCTCTTTTGGGCACAGGCTAGTTCAAGCCTCAGTGGAGTAAGGGAAGCTTTTTAATGTGGGTATGCCTGTGTGGGACAGGCGTAATTGACCAAGAGTCATTGTTTTCTTTATCATCAGGTGGGGATCTGATGTTTAAAAGCACTGCTGGACTTTGAAAACAAAGTAACAGATGAGAGAAGAATGTTTAGTTTCATTATGTTGTTACTTACCCCTTCTTATCACACCACCTTGGCCATTGAGAACAAGCCCACACTGGGCTTCCACAGAGCCCTTAATGAAAGAAAAAGAAATACAATCACTCATATGGATACTAACAGATACATGAGTTAAGTCTTTCAATCTGCCCCAACTCTGATCCCCATATCCTCATTACCCCATAGTAGACATTTAAAAGCAATCATTGAGCTGAAGCAACTTTGGCAGCACACACTATTGTAAGGGGAAAAAAATTGCCAGAAAAACCACAATCTAAAAGTTGTATAAATCTTAAGGTATGCATTTTACAGCACCATACAATATTACACTTCAAAGCACCTGAGTGCCTTTTATCTTGGCATAAGAGAATGAGAAGCCCTTTAAGTCTCCATCAAGGCACATAGCATATATATAGACAGTTTCCACAGCACTTTCTGCATGGAGCAAATTACACTGGAAGTGTCAAGTCTGGCACTGCAGGTTTCTTGGGAGCTCAGAGGAGCTATTTCAAGTGCAGGATTCAAGGTATCTTATGAAGGTACTGTTTTACCCCAGATGTAGGAATATCCTATCATGCTACCCAAAATGTGTCTTATGGAGGGAACACCTCCAGAGTCACTCACTGTATATCTTCAAGCTCCTAGTGGATTGAGGGATCATTTGAGCTGGGAAGAAGGAAAAGGCCTGCTGATTTTTGATTAAGAAAAATAAAAATTTCTGTCTGTCTCTCTCTTTTTTTTTCCTGAGTCGAAATGTGTTAAAGGCTCATTTTCCTTTACAAACAAACGAGGTATTGGACTTGAAAGAGGCCTTGAAGGGTGTTAACCTACCCAACAGCCCGTGAAGAGTTAAGTAAATGCGGAGAGAGTCGGTGCATAATAAAAACCCACTTTACAAAACAACCTTTACAGCCCTGGCTCCCTTTTGCTTCCCCATTTTCACCATATTGAGGCAGGCCTGTAAGACCCCCCTTTTCAACTTACTCACGAGCTCTTTCTTATTTTAACTGTTCTGCCTTAAAGTGATTATCAAATCAATATGAAAAAAAAAAAACTTAGAGACTGAGCATAAATTAAAGCGGTGATGGGAAAAGGTGTGACAGTTTCCTTTGTTGGCCATAGCAAATCTTTTTAGGGGACTCAAAGATGGAACTGAAGCCACAAGACTGTTTGCATCTGTTAGGCAGACTTAGACCGCCCTCCAAACCATTGGACTTTCACTTAAAATTCTGTGCAGGGAAAAGTATATTTACATTTGTTGCATTGGAAATGAGGCATATGCTGATGAATGTTTTAAAAAGGAAGAAATAAAAGGAGAGAGACGGGTTTCTCCCACACATCCCCTCCCCATTTCTCTTTTAAAAGTAGCTATGACTGTTTTTCTTTTTCATTTTGACAACTAAGTCCAGGAGGAGTGGAAGAAAATAACTTGCCAGAATTACAACTTTCTCCATATATCCCTATCTATGTCAAAAATGTATATACACACTTCTATAGACATAGATACATAAACATATCATATACCTCTGTTCTCCATTTCTGCTATTATCTTGGAGTGTGTCTCTCAGTATGAATTTTCCCTCAGTGTGAGCAATAAATGGGAAAAGGTAGGTTAAGAATGTTAAAAAATAAAAAAAAAAAACCCATAACAAACAGGATGGAAATAAAGGTTTCAAAATATCTGAAATGGAGACGGTAGAGGCCCAGAAGCTCTCCAAGGGAGGAAACCGCTTTTCCTCCTAGGCTCTGGCGCACCGTTAAGATGTTTATTTTCTTAGAAGAAACGAATCTTGGTCTCTTCACTTAACAAACTTTCCCCCCTCATAAGTAAAACATGTTGTTTGGTCGGATGACATTGCATAAATGACTAGTTGAATGGCACTAAGTCGAAAATTGGATAAACTACGGTGTTCTTTTGCACGGGATTCGCTCTTTGTCTGGTGCTTGCAAATGTTCTAATCCCCTCTTTTGAAAAATGCCCGGCTTTGTGCCTAGCACAGAAAAAAAATTTGTACAGATACAAAAAAATCAGCAGCAGACGCGGCTATTAAAAGAAGTAAATAGGTTTTAGTTGAGCTAAGCATTGAATGGCAGATTTTTTTTCCTCTTGAGACATAAGGAGATCCTTGTGAAAAATGTAAAAATGCCCTGAGCGTATAAAATTATTTCGTGAATGTAAATGTAGAAAGTCAAGGTTTATGGAGCCAAATCTTTTTTCTTGTGCACCGATCTTGTGGCTTGGGCTCTTTGTTGGGACTGTAAGGGCTTTCGCTTTAATTTTAAAATAATCCCTTGCTCAGAGGTAAGTGAGGGGGAAAGATTTTCTGTGCGCAACGAGGGATCTCTTCTGTCTCCAAATCCTGCTCCTCCAGAATCTCCTTTTTCACTTTGGGGACCTTAGAGAAAGTAGCCAGCTTTGTGCAGACTCACAGGCAAAGCTGTAATTTCAGCCAAAAGAAGTTACAAATTTGTGTCTTCTGGGTCTGTTTGGGACATGTGTAGACTTGGAAATATGGCTGTGACAGTGTATCTACATAATTATAAATTCTATTGTTGGCAAACAATGTGCAAAAATACATAAAGAGAGAAAGTACATCATCTGATTGAGTCATGGCCTTCACTGTATGTGAATTCCTTCCTTCCTTCCTCTTTCTTTTTTCCCTCTTTTCCTCTCTATCTACCTTTTCTTCTTTCTTCCTCCCTTCTTATTCATCTTCTCTCCCCCCACCCCTTTTCTTATTTCATTTCCTTCTCTTTAAGGAGTTGCATCTTATGTAAAAGTTAATGGCTTGGAGAGACAGGAGAAAAAAAATAATAAAGTTGTGAATCGTCCAGCGGGTGACGAGAGTGGGCACTCCTCAGGCAGCGAGAATTAGGTCCAAGCTTGCACTCGGGTCAAACGCACCGTGCAGAGGCTTTTATTGGGGTTCATTTTTGAGGATTTCATTTGGGATCTTTCACTTTTCACAGCAATCTAGAATATTGGTGAAACTTTCGCTGGAGCTCAGGGCTTCCCCCCCCCCCCCCCCCATCCCGCTCCGCAAAGTTTTGGAGCAAACCAGCTCCCCTACTTCATAGTAAGCTCCCCACAAGCTCAGTCTGGGACAAATGCCTGAAATACGAAGGTAGACCAAGCAAAGCGCCGAGACTGAGGGTGCGATTGGTCATCAACTTATCGGGTCTTACTCTGAGTCCAGTTGGCTCAACCCCAGCCTCCTTGATCTCCCCCACCCCATCCCCTCAGGGACAGAAATGCGGATTCACAAAAGACTTGGTGCAGACCGACAGGAAGTAGGGGCCCCGCAGCTAGCCGGACTCCCGAGCGTCCAGGTGAAATGCCTGCTCCAATGAGAGGGACAGAATGGCACACGCCTCCTCTAATTGTTTTGATAACTTTCCATAAGTGGTGTGTGTATGTGTGTGTGTGTGTGAGCGAGAGAGAGAGAGAGAGAGAGGAAGAGAGAGAGGAGACGGCTTACAGCCGGAGTATTAACGGTGCGGGAGGGGGAGGGAGAGGAGGGGAGGGCGCAGACAAATTCGCCGCATGCTTATTTACCTGCAAGTCGTCGGCTCCCGCGGCGGCCAGCCCCAGGCTGGGCCCTGGCAGGAGTCTTTGATCTGGGTGCATTCCATACTGAGAGCCATGGCTCATGAGGGACAGGTCGTGACGGCGGTAGGCATCGAGGCAGCCCAGCTCCCGCCTCTGCTCGTCCAGGCAGGACGACTTGAGCGCCCGCGCATTGTGCAGGTTAATAAAGTCGGTGGGTTCCCCGTGGTGGATCTGCTGGTAGTACTGCTGCGAGTGGTGGAGCGAGTTCAGAGAGTAGGCGTCGGGAGTGACGGCCGGGTGGCTGTGCTGAAACTCGTAATGGAAGGACTGGTGGTGGAGCGGGGTGTACTGGTGGTTAGTGGAGAAGTAGGGGGACGCAAACTCGGTGCCGGTGGTGGAGTAAGTTAGAGGGGAGGAGGAGGAATAGGCGACAGTGGAATTGGCTACGGACTCCAGACAGCCAAGCTGCATCAAACGGTAGCTGTTTGATCCGTCGTGACGTATCTGGAAGGAAGAGGGGGAAAGGGGAGAGCAGAAAAACTTGAGGTTTGTCATTTTGCAACCGAGGCGCAGCTCTCCCGGAGCCCGGGAGCTTTCTCTGGCTCGCCAAGCGGCGCGAGCGCGCAGGGCTCGGGCCGAGCCACAGCCCGGCTCCACGCCTTTGCCAGGGAGCGGCTGCGAGCAGGCGGACTGGGGGTGGGCGGCCTCGTCCTCACAGTCGAGAGCGCGGAAGAAAAAAAAAAATCCCCCACCCTATATAGGTGCGGGTGACACACACACACACACATACACACGCGCGCGCACACACGCGCACACACACACACACACTCAGTCCCTGCCCGACTTGCGCAGGGAGCTGGGCTCCGGGAGCCAGGTTTGCCATTGACTCCGGGGCTGCCCGGAGCAGAACCAGCGAGTCCACAGGCGCCTCGGAGCCACTCCAACCCGCTCCCAACAGCGAGATGGCTTGGCGGTCCCTGCCGGGATGGTCTGCCAGAGCTTCTCAAAATCATTATCTATGTATTTTTTTGTTAATCCAGTCTGTGCAAATCGTCCAACTTGCTCATTTCTTAACCATTTGGGGCAAGGAATCCGACGCCCCCCACCCCCTATTCTGCTTTACTTTCTAGAATAAGCCCATTCCAAACGAGGTGCGTGTTCCCCACCCCCCTTGGCCACCTACCCGCCCCCCCCCGCCTCATCAATCTCTTTACTTTGCGTTTCTGAGTATCTTTTCTCCATCTCTATCTCTTTCTCCTCACCCCTCCTCCCTTTCTTTATTATTAGGATTATGTTTTTCCCCCTCATTATGGCAAATGTTTCTTAACGTGGCAGAGAGTTGCCCTTCCTGGCGACAGATGTCATAACGAACTTTCCTCCCTTTCCTTCCTTAACTTCCCCCCGAAAGCCAGATTATAATTAAACGTAACGGTCCAATATAGATTAGAGACAGGGAAAGCTGCCACCGCCGCCGCCACCACCGCCGCCACACACACGCGCGCTCAAAAAAAAAAAAAAAAGGTAATAATACCTCGGCATCGTGGACTAGTCCCGGAAAGGTAGTTGACATGTTGGGTTTCTCCGAAAGCTTACGATGCAATTTCCCCCTCCAAAAAAAGAATCAGGAAAAAAATCCAAACTTCTTGTATTTTCCAATTTTTTTTAAGGAAAAAAAATGTTCTATAGATAGAGATCTAAATTGTAATGGCTTTGCCCGGATCAGATAGCTCCTTGCCTCGTACTCACTTAAAAACCTGTAGGAACAAAATTTTCCCTCTGCACAAAAGCAGCTCCCTGGAACAGATTTTGTACTTGCTGAGTATTTCTTTGGCTGATGTCGTAGGTCCCTTGGTAATATAGAAGTTTTGAAAATTAAGCATCAGCACTGAGAACTGGGAGGACAATAGGCAGAAGAGATTTATCCCAGGAGACAAGGAATAAATATTGTATCTTCGCCTAATAAGGAACTGGAGGTTCTTTCAACATTTTTATCCATTTTTTCCAACCTTTATCATGCTTTTCTATATCGACTGAGGTGGGGACTCATCTCTGCAGAGAGCATTTGCACACATTTTATTGTGAAGATAAAGATCTATCCCCGCTGTGTGTATATTAGAGATAGAAATATATATTAATTAAAGCTTCCTTTTCCAAGTAAGTGTTCATTCCTATTGGTTCCACTCCCTGGTTGCTGAAAGCTGCTTTTTTTCCAACGAGCACCCAAATCAATTTCACCCAGATTGGGGTATCTGCCTTTGCCCAAGTGGGAACAATACTCCTCTGTCCACATTTACATGAATTTGGGTTCTTTTCCCTTTTTTTGAAAGGCTACACCTGGCAGTAGCTTACACTTTCAGCAGCTTTAAAACAAATAACTATGATGGGCAGTCCCCAGTTTCCATCATAAAGAAATAGTGTAACTGGCAATATATTTAAGAAAAATATAAGAGAATAAAGACTTGTGACAAGATTCTACATTTAGGTGAAACGTTGCCTTCTACTTCTCAACCCAACCCGTTTCCCCCTCTTTTTGTATTTTCCTTCTTCTTTTTCAGAATGACTGCCAAATAGGGGGTGGGGTGAGGACCATTTAGCACTGGCACAAGGTATTTAAACACCATTACCCCCTAAATAACCCTTATATGTTTGAGTGTAATATTTTACAAAGAGAGGGCAGAAAGGAGGCAGTGCACACCTAGCTTGGTCTCTTTGGTGGCTTTCTCAACTTCCAAACAGTATTTGAGCTTTACTTCGTTCAAAATTCAGCTTCCCACACTAAGTGCTCTAGCGCCTGGAGCGGGTAGCCGTGGCTACAGGCCCTCAATACTGAGGCTCTGTTGATCCGCTAGCCAACTCTGCCTCTCTCCTAAGAACTGGCTGGCCCCACAGACTCATCTCAGAGATAGAAGGGGTAATTTGGTCTTAATTGCCATTTCATTTGGTTAGCTTTTAAGTGTTTAAGCTAAGAAGGTGTCTTAATAATAAGCCGCAGGCAAACAGGCATGTGGCTTTTTTTTTTTTTTTAGGTCGGGGTTTGGGAGGGTTTATTAGGATCTGCTCATGCAGGCTAACTGGGGCTGTCACTCAGCGCTCTTCGCTTTATATAAATGGACAAAGGCACACGACAAGAATTGAAATGCACTTTCTGAAATGGAGATCCGTGATGCTTCAGTCCTGAGCAAGGGTCAGCTGCCAACACTTGCTCCCCTTTTCAAGGTGTGCACGTGCCCCCCTCCCAACTTCTTGAAATTCCATATTTTGGTTTAATGAAACCAGGCCAATGCAGATGAAAAGCAAGAATGACCAACTTGATCTTTAAGTGGGAGGGGTAAGATAAGGGCCATTGCCACTGAGAAGATGACTTCCAAAAATGCTTGCAGTGAAACCTTTTATTTGGCAGGACCAAGAAAGGCCTCTATATTCAGCCCACAGATAAAACAAGTGTCCGTGGGAGCCTGCTCCCACGACCTTCTAGCAGGAACCTCCACCCCTACAATACTTCCCCCGCAGAAGAAGAATATGTAGGGCCTGAAGCTTACCTGGGGAATGGCCAGACACCCTTTCTTTCCCTGGGTGGACTGTTGTTGGTTTCCCAGTAAGTCCCAGCTGAGAAGGATGGCCCCTTCTCAGACAAGCTGCAAATCCCTCCCCCAGCTCCCCTACTGTCAGATACATCTCCATTGAAGTTGAAGGGACCTTCTTTCCCCGGCTTAGGTCCAGGCAGCAGACGCAAAACCGTGTCCCTCAGGAATGACCAGGAGGCCCAAGATATCTTGGCCGCCTGCTCTGCCTGCTGTCCCAGCCTGTTTGGCCCTGTGTTTGTCCCGGTCAAGGCAAAGATCCACAGCCAGCCCCTGCACTTCTGATCCTCCCGGTGATGAGCTTTTGCCTCGAGATGAGTACATCCACAGAATGACCTCTGATTGCCTCGGCCATCTGAATCCTTCTGGACATCACCGAAGTCCTGGCGAATGTACCTCTCCCTTCCACTCCCTAATCCCTCTCTGTTCTCCGGAGTGACTTCTAGGTACCAAGACAAAAGACGCCCAGGGCTTCATTTACTATGCTTCTAGACCTCCCCGCAACAAGACAACTCCCCACCGCCGCCCTCACCGTGATATTAGAGGAAACTAAAGAGCATGAAGGATGAGGATAAAATAATAATAATAACTTGTATTTAAAGGTGATGAAGTGTGGAGGATAAAGTGCTTCTCTTTTTGCTTAGGAGTCTACTTTGCCAGGACCCACGTGTTCTTTGGAAAGTGCTCCTCTCACCCGACTGCCCCAGCTTCCCGCACCAGCGTCTCAAAACTGTAGGGAAACCCCATTTGACCAACTGCTTCCTCTCGCCTCATCCCAACTTAAAAAAAAAAAAAAAAAAGCTGTTTGTCCCTGAAAGAGAAGTTGGGGGAATCATGTGTGCCATATGCACATACTGGTCAGCAACTCCCTTCCATCTGCTCTGGGGTTGCTCAACGCGCCCCTTTTCTAAAGAAACTCATCGAGGCAGGTGTGTGCTGTGCTTGGTGTCTGAGTGTGTGTGTGCGTGTGCTGTGTGTGTGTATGTGTTTGTGTGTGATATGAGAACACAGGATTTGTTTCTGTCAGACAGCCCCCTCCCCCATCTTCCCTTCCCATCCAATTAATAGTCTTAAGCAATTAATAAATGCCATCCTGCTTGATCTAAAAGGCTGGGCTTTTCAGCAAAGCTCATTCCTCTTTCTCTGCTTGGGCCCTTTCCGGGAGAGCAACTGGCCACACATTCTCCAGCGGGCGGCGTAATTGAATTAACTGGCCAAGGCGAGTTGGAGACACAGTGACAATCGCCTGGGGCTCCCTCCCTCAGGAAACCGATAGTGAGCATCCCAGCCTGAGCCCCGAGGCTCGGCTGGCTCCCGCCCACTCGAGATGGCTCATAAAAGCACAGAGCACCAGCCTGGAACCCTAAAAGCTGGAGAGGGTTTCTCTTAGCACCCAGCGCTTCTGTTCTGCCTTCTGATTCTATGCTCCTCACTCCAGGAGGGATTGTTCCACTGCAGTCGCTTTACAGATCTGCAGGGAAATCTTTATATCTATACTAACTGTTTTGGTTGGGATCCAGAGCTGGAGAAGAGAGTTTCTGAATGGTTTCCTATAGTTCAGACTCTGATACAGGAAGCTCAGGACCTGTCCTGGGCTTCTGAGAGCATGCATGCTAAGTTGCTTCAGTCGAGTTTGACTCTTTGTGACCCCATGGACTGTAGCCCACCAGGCTCCTCTGTCCATGGAATTCTCCAGGCAAGAGTACTGGAATGGTTGCCATGTTCTTCTCCAGGGGATCTTCTAGGCTGGTAGCATATAGGTCACCTCAGTTTTCATCCAATCCCAAGCATCTCCATGGAAAAGGTCTGCCACCTACTGTGCGTTTGAGTTTTGTAGACAATTAGCAACAAGCAAGGGCCTATGCCTAGTTTTATTGAAATATATTTCTCCTCCTCCTCCTGCTTCTTCCTATTTGGAATTCCTTTTGCTCCTCCAAATGGACATTTTTTTCCCTGTTGCTTGAACGGACTTTCCCTACAAAATTGCTTGCATAATGCTAAGTGAAGTAGAGTAGTTAAGGACTGTAATTACATAGGCATTTTTCAACAACAACAACAAAAAACCTTCCTTGTATATTCATACACCAACCAAGATTTCTTATTTCCTCTCTCCATTTTTCCTCATTTCTTTTCTTTCTTCCTTCCTCCTTAGAGGAAGGTAGAGATTGAATTCATCAAGCTTTAAGATAGTCTTGTGTACATTCTCTAATAATGAAATTTGTGTGGTCTGTTCCCAGTGGGGGGAATGTGGTTCCATAACCCAGATATGAGATGGCAGAATAGGAGACAATTTTTACGATCACAAAGACCCTGGCTTCAGAACGATACTTGTACAGGAAAACAGCAAAACACTGACGATCCAATATTTTCTCTCTAGAGTGGCCAGGCGGTGTTAAACCTGTTCATCAGTACCTCTCCTGGCCCTTTCAAGCTTTCAAGCCCATCTCCTTTTACTTTTTATTTCGGATGCACATAAGGAGAAGAGGTGCCTTTAGAGATTTTTAAAACCAACAAAAAACAGTGTCCTATCTTAGTGGTGTCTTATCTGGGTGGTGTTTTGGTTCTATCTGCCCTCACCCTGTGAATCTCTCACCTTCTGAGCACTCTGAGCTGGATAGTCTTCTAAGACATCAGCCTAGGGTCTCCAAGAGCCAACGACACAGGGGTCCTTGTTTCACAGTCCCTCAGGATTGTATTGACCTCAAAGCATCTTCTTATCCCAGGACCTACTCTGGTGTGATTCTCCTGGCATCTCCCCATAGTGGGTAGGTGGGTGGGTGGGGGAATAATCCTTCAGGTGGTGGAAAGGGAGACAAGCTGGGCCCACCAGACAGTATCATAGTCCCTGGTTCATTCAGTTTTCCTGACTAGACAACCTAGGGAGAGAAGAGTGCTCCAAATATCAGGAAAATTCGGGTGGGAGCCAGGAATCTAAAACTTGACCCAGTTACATGGACCGGGATATTACAGGAGAAAAGTCATGGCAACCTGAGTAGGTAAAGCGCTCGCTGGGGGTCAGATTCCCCTCCCCCTACCCCTAGAGAAAAATGAATAACTTGCTTTCTTACTTCTGTTTGCCTAAGCTGGTGCTGAGTCTGAAGTCTTTCTAAGGGTCCCTCCCCTTGCCTTTCCAGTGAGGATTTGCGAACTCATCTTCTTCATGGGGGTATTCCCTACCCCCAACCCCATTCATCCATCCATCCACAAGAAAAGGGCCACTTTTAGAAAAAACGTTACCTTAATTGCAAATGAGGAAAGGCAGCCTATTTTTAGAAAGAACTGTGGGGTATTTAGGAGAAATTAACATTTCTGATAGACTCGCCAGTCATTTCAGTTTAAGGGTTGTCATTGATTTAAAAATCAAACAAACAAATTCTGTTTTCTTTTTCTTTCTTTCCTTTTTGTAAACTTTTTTTTCTTTTTTTCACTATAAAACCTTCAGGCAGGACCCTACCGCCCCGCCCTCTCGGCTGTTTGTCCAAAGCCTAACGCGGATCTGTATTCCGCCGTAGCCTTGCAGCCCACGGACAACGCGGATTCCGTAATCGTACAGAGAAAATGCATTTGCAAGCAATTAAAAAGCCCCGCGAACGTATTAGTCGAAAATTAAGCGGCAGCACTCTCTCGTCTGAAGTCTTCCCTTTGATAACAGTGCAACTTGGAGCGGAGGCCCTCATCCGAGAGGGCGGACTCCTCGCCTTGCTGCAGCAGCTGCTAAGTTGGGCCGGGGCGGGGCGCCCACCCTCTCCCCGCGGGCAGCCGCAGCCCCGCGGGTCTAGGGGCGCCAGCCCCGCGCGGTCTGGGGGCGCTCACCCTAGGCAGCCGGGCGAGCCCTGGAGGGCGCGGCGCCCGGAGGTCTCCCGGCTGGCTGCGCTCTCCCTGGGCAGGAAGCTGAGGCCTTGCTCTCCCAAGGGAAACTTGCCTCTTTTAGCTAAGAAACGCGTGAGTTCGCAAACGACAGCGCTGCGTCGCTCGCTCCTCCCTCCGTTGGTCTAACCTTGGAGAGTGTTAGGGGTTTTGGAAAGTCAGCCGGCCGGAGTTCCCGTATCCTGAGCCCTCCTTTACTAAAGCACATTTACAAGTGTTGACTGCTCTGATTCCGAGAGCACACTCTCTCCCCGTTACTTTCTTTTGATAAAGCAAAGAATAGCAATTAAATAACAGCAACACTAACACCGGGCACTTCTACGTGTGAGCTCGGTTCCGAGCTCTTCAGGAGCGTTGTCACCCTACACATCCTTCCAGCATCCGTATGAGTCAAGCATCATGAGGTAGGTACAGTGTGTTACTATCTGTGTGAGACAGGTGTGCGCGCCAACGAGAACCCTGAAGCGCTCGGCTGCTCAAGACTCTCCCTCGCCCAGCAAGTGGGCAAGCGGTGAAAGTGAGGTTCAAAGAGATTTGAGTGATCGCCTGGGTCACAGGAGCTTTGAACTCAGTGACTTTCGGATTCAAATCCAGATCTCTCTCCCCCGTCCCCCTCCTCACTACATCTTCTGGCTTCTCCTGCATCTAAACTTTTACCGGGTTTTAATTTCCTCCTTTTATGCCCAGTCTCCATTCCTTTCTAGATGTCTAACAGAACGCACCCACACGAGGTACCCACATCGAGGCCCCCGGTCCAAGTTGTTTCTGTAGTAGTAAGAGAGGGTCGTCTTGACACTCTTGGCTGCAAATCCAGGTTCCCAGATCTGGCCCCTCCCTTTACTGGTGTGGGGGTCTTCCTGAGTCTGCCCCCCATCTCCCCACCCCCAGGACGGTCTGTCTCTGGCTCTATCCCCGGGAGACAGTGGTTCTGGCCGGCCGGCCCCAGCATGTACGCTATGAGGCTGCGGCGCGAACCCGGGAGCCAGGCCGCAGGGGCGGCCAGAGGTGCCTGCCAAGCTCCTCTTCTACGTCCTTCCCAGTTCTGCGGCGGCTGTGGTTTTGGCTCCACCGCGGGCCTCCCGGGCCCCTTTGTAACTGAGATGGCTAATAGTGCTGCTGTAGAACCGCCGGATTTGGAACCACAAAATATGAACTTCAATCCCCGATTCTACTTAAGCAAGTTATTTCATTTTCTCACTTGTACAACGGAAGATAAATTACTAACACTTAGCTCCTCTGCCTGTTGTGAGGCTGAAGTGGAAAAATAATCTTATTATCTATCTGTCCCTTTGATCAGTCTGGATCGAGGGGAACTTTTAATAAGTGTTGGGTATTATTATTTGAAAGGAGGGCAATTGTTAAGAGAGGTTTTGTTAGTAGGACATCCCCGCTTCCTTAGGGTCCATTTTTGCAGCCCTTGGACAGATGGCACCAAAGAAAATCTAGCTGAGAGGGACTCCAGAGGCCACAAGATCCTATCCTTTGCTAAAGTGTAAAGTCACACAACTAAATAAGCCACAGGGCCAGGGCCAGAGCTGCAACTCAGATGCCTGTGCTTGCATCCACGGAGTCCAGGGCCTCTCATTCAGGATCCTGGGAATGGACAGCTCACTCCCTCCACCCCACTTTCTTTTATGGCTAATAAGCATTTTCCCTTGATTTAATTAACATGTTGGTCTGTAAAAAATTTTGAATTTCATTTCTTCTCATTCACTCATTCACTCTCTCTCCCCTCTTCATTTCCTCCCCTTCCTTCTCCTCTCACCCTACTTTTGCCCCAGAGTCCCCATATGCTTCCTGGGATCCTACTCATTTATCTCCCTCCTTTCTAATCTCTGGCTTCCCTGTGGCTCAGTGGTAAAGAATCTGCCTGCCAATGCAGGAGACACGAGTTCAATCCCTGGTCAGGGAAGATCCCCTGGAGAAGGATCCAGTATTCTTGAATATATTCTTGCCTGGGAAAACCTCATGGACAGAGGAACCTGGAAGGCCATAGGGGTTGCAAAAGAGTCGGACATGACTGAGCAACTAAAGAACAAGAGCAAACAACTTCTAATTTCCAAAGGCTTTTGTCTCACCTTGGGCTCAATATCCTGGGCATCTTCTCAGTGATGTGGTCGGGGAGAGGAGGGTCGTGTGCTTCTCCAACTTCAGTATTTCAAGTTCCAGTCACCCTAGTACCTGTCTCACCTCCCACCTTCTAACCACCCCCTGTGGGTCTGCCTAGTTGCTGACCCCAAGCCCCTGCCTCTGCTTCTTCTCCCTCCTAGTAGCCTTGGGGAGCTTTGAGGCATCCAGGCAACCAAGGCCTCCTTTTTTTTTTTTTTTCACTAACAGAGCTTTGTCTGCTTCTTCTGTCAATTACCCCAGCAGCCTCTCAGAGGTCCCGTTTATTTTCCATTGACCTTTTCTTCCTTATGTACTGGAACAATGCCTTATTATTTTATTTATCTTAATCTCTGGTGCAATCTCCCTTTTATTCTTCAACTTGGCTGTGCTAGTGTTTGCCTTTACACTTTCTTGACTTCATTATGTAATCTTGCCGAATCTCCACGCTCTGTGCATGCTGTTTAGACCTCACATCTGTCTTTTACTTACCCTTGAATAGTTTTGTTTTGAAACTCCTAGTCCATCCATATTTACCTTATTCCTTTGTTTCCTACTATCTGTCTGCTGCCTGGAATGCCCACGGATATTGTCCAGAAATTTGCACCAATTCTGCTTTATTGCACATCTTACCTAACAGGATGCTTTGTTTAAAAAAAAAATTTTTTTTTTTTTCCTACTTTGGTCCTGCCATTTTTGGCAGCCTGTGATAATGCCCCTTCTTTCCAAGTCATTTCTGGTTATAGGGTTCATGTGGTCCTTAGACAATTGCTAAATTTCTCTCTTTTGATTTCCCTTTGAGCAAGTGGAAGATGATAAAGAATGCATAGATCCTGCCACAGATTAGCTCTGTGACTTTAGACAAGTTACTTCACCATTCTGTTCTCTCTCACAACCAGGTTATGTTAAACGGGGGATAAATATGTATGAACCAGCATTGTAACTGATAATGTGCTTTAAAATCATTGGGTATGATTTATTTCTGCAAATTACCTTCTTGCTGATAAGCCAAGTTGCCTCATTAGGTTTGTATCAGCTCTAATTGGGATGAGGGCTTCCTTTGTGGCTCAACTGGTAAAGAATCTGCCTGCAATGCAGGAGACTTAAGTTCAATCCCTGGTTTGGGAAGATCCCCTGGAGGAGGGAAAGGCTACCGACTCCGGTATTCTGGCCTGGATAATTCCATGGACTGTATAGTCCATGGGGTTGAAAAGAGTTGGACACGATTGAGTGACTTTCAGTTTACTAATTGTGATGAAGAGTGTTGTTTCTCTTCCATGACTCATCCTTTCCAACAGTAAATTCTGCTTTGTCTGTCTTTGTAGAAATGTTTACATTTCTACTAATTTCCATATCAGAAGACTGTGTTCCAGAAGTCTAGAGTCAGAAGGAGACACTTTTTGCTCAAGTCTATTCTCCATTCTGGAATCACAGAAAGCCTCAAGGGAACCTATATGCACCCTCTAAATTGCTGGTCTCTTTTTATTATTTATTTGGCTGCGATGAATCTTAGTTGCAGTTTGCAGGATCTTTGTTGAGTCATGTGGGGTCTTTCATTGTAGCACATGACTCTCTATTTGTGCCATATGGGCTCCATAATTCTCGGGCTCAGTAGTTGTGACTCGTGGGCTTATTTTGACACATGCTCCATAGCATGTGGGATCTTAGTTCCCCAACCAGGGATGGAACCTGTGTCCCCTACATTGCAAGGCAGATTCGTAACCACTGAACCACCAGGGAAGTCCCAGTTCCCTGGATCTTAGTGTGCTTTTTGAAAGATGGAGCTTACAGTCCCAGAAACAACTCATCAGCACTCCTGCCCTCTGGTAATCCCCTCCCTATCAATTTCCTTTTCCGCTCTCAACTACTTACTCCCTTTCTCTCTCCCTGTCTTCAGATAGAGAGTCTTAACTGATGGAAGAAATTACCTCAGGAAAGAAGCAACCCACTTGGGGCTTTGACCCCTGAGGGGTACCCCGACAATCTTCCTGGGAGTAGATCATGTTATGGAAGGTCCATTTTAAGAAGTTTAGTAAAGTGGGACAGTATGGGTTAATGTTTTATGATCTTCAGATGTGAAAATGACACCTCTCAAGCCTTCCCTTTTGGAGGAATTAGAGATTAAATCTAGCACTGAGATTTCTCTCTGGTACAAGACACTGGAAACATGTATAGACTGTGATGTATTAAATATGTGCCATATATTAGAAATATCTGTAATGAATGCAGACATTCTGATAAATAATACAGTGTAAGGTTCTTTGTATGACTGAACACTATCTACTTCTCATATATTTATCTGGCAGCTGTTAAAGAGAACAGGTTTCTTTCCCTAGTTAAATACGTTGAAAGGAGTGTGTTCCAATCTGAATGCTAAGATTTAGATGGTGACAGAACTAAGCACATGTAGCTGCTCTGCTTTGGCACATTCAGTTTTGACTTAGAGGAGAAACTCTTCCATCAGTTATTTGGATTCTGGTGGTGGAGGAGCTGCAGTAATGCAGAATGTTAGAGCGACATCATTTTAATGTTTCTTTTCATTGATGAGATCAAGTGCATTTCAGATACAGTTGGTAGCAAAATTCAAAATCCTTGAAATGTAGAAATTGTATACCTTGACAATGTCTTTATCATTATTGTAGAAAATAACTGTAGGAAGGTCATCCTACCTCTTCCCAAGATGATGTGTCTAACATGAGATGAGGTTATGTTAGGACTCTTACTTGGTTGAGAAGAATGTCAGTAGGGTGACTTGAAATGACAGAGTTAGTGTTTTATGACATCAGAGAACCTATTTTTAAGAAGTGATTCATTGACTGGACACTCAGAAATGCTAAAAAGTAGAAAGATGTTTCACCCATTTATTGAACTGCTTATGTAATTCCACACCAATACAGAAAACTGGGCCATCTTCACACACCAAATTACAGAACTCTTCATTATGTAGTCAGTACATTACATGATAGGGAAAAAAAGCTGATGAGAAAGAGAGACCAAAGAAAATCCAGAGCTTCTTCACTAGCAATGAAATTTGCAAAATCTTTTTGATTCTACTGGAAAATATCTCCAGTCAAAGTGACTGTCTAACAAGTAGACACAATCAATTTCAGATTGTCTGAAATAACTGCTGTCTTATGCAGTAATAACTAGCCACATGTGGCTATTGAACACTGTTATGGACTGAATTGTGTCCCCACTTCCCAAATTCATATACTGATGCCCTAACCCCCATGTGACTATAATTGAAGATGGGGCCTTTAAAAAGATAATTAAGGTTAAATGGGCCATAAGAATGACTCATGTCCTTATAAGAAGAGGGAGAGGCACCAGAAATGTGTACCTGCAAAGAAAAGGCCATGTAAGGACAGAATAAGAATAAGAACTCAGCCATCTGCATGCTAAGGAGAGCCTCCTGGAGAAACTAAACCTGCCAACACCTTAATCTTGGACTTCCAGCCTCCAGAACTGTAAAAAAATAAATTTCTGTCCTTTACTCAGTCACTGATATTTTATTGTGGTGAACTTACCAGACTAACACAGGCACTTTGAGGAAGACAAAAAAAAAACAAAAAGCAAAATGATCCTCCATTGTTCAAGCGTTGGACTAGTATTATCAGTTAGGCCCTGGTGTTGCTATGGGCCGGCCTGACTGACACTCACAGTCAGATCTTGGTGTCCCGTTGAACACAAGCCTTCACAGAATGTCAACATCAGACAGTGCCACACTGTGACCATGATGGATTAAGACAGAAATAAAGCTACTCTGGAAGCCTCTCTGAACACAGAACACAGAAGCACCCAGCATATACATCTCTTGGTTAATGTGGATTACTCTTGTTTCCTCACCAATACAACTTTAGCTTTAGTTTTTCCCCTCTATAAAAAGTTCACTGGAGGACTTCCCTGGTGGTCTAGTGCTTAGGACTTGGCGCTTTCACTGCCGTGGCCCAAACTGGTTGGGAAACTAAGATCCCACAAGCTGTGGCATGGCAAAATAAAAGGTTTGTTGATATACCCAATCATAAAATTCTCCCTCTTTCTGAGAGCACTTTATCGTGAACCTCTGTTTCCTTGCCCATCCCTGAAATCACCCAACCAAGACATATATCCTATAATAAGTTCTTCCTAATACCTTTTGTTGGATGTTCCATGATCCTTGTGATGTATGTCCTCTCTTGCTACAAGTTATAAACCCAGTTTCTTCAGCTGCAGAGGTGTGTTCTGTGGTTTTTGACTAGAAGGCATTGGCAATTTGAAATGAAGCTAGTCCAAACTGAACGTGTTATAAAGTGTGAAACATATACCTGATTTTCAAATACTTAGTATAAAAAAGATAATGTGAAATATCTCAATTTTTGTACTAATTATAATGATAATATTTTGGACACACTTGTAAATACATTATTAAATGTTTATTTATTTGTTTCTTTGCTTTAAAATGTGGCTACTAAATATTTAAAATTACTTATGTGACTTACATTTTATTTCTTTTGAGCAGTGTTGATTTATAATGTCCCCCCAAAGGTCAATTATTAAGAATTCCAACCATGGGCAGCTTACTGCATGGTTTTTTTTTATTTTCTTCTAAAGGAGTTTATTAGTTAAATTACAAAATGCTTCAATGTAGTAATAACTCCAAAATCTCTGTGGTTGAACACAACAAAAGTTTATTTCTCTCAAATACACAATTGATCCTGGGTTTGGAGTCCTCCTGCTGCTAGCCTCTATCTCCATAGCCTGAGGGACCTACTGAGATCCTTATCTCTACAGTATCTCAAGGTGGAGGTTTGGGAGTGCTCTGCTAGGGTCTAGCACTAGTAAATTAAGTAAATTATCCTTTGTTCCTTTTTTGGAAAAGACCCGGATGCTAGGAAAGATTGAAGGCAGGAGGAGTAGGGGAAGACAGAGGATGAGATGGTTGGATGACACCACCGACTTGATGGACATGAGTTTGAGCAAGCTCTGGGAGTTGGTGATGGACAGAGAAGCCTGGCATGCTGCAGTCCATGGGGTTGCAAAGAGTTTGACACCACTGAGTGACTGAACTGAACTGAAAGTGATATTTTTTTCCAGAAATAACAGTGGCCAGATCTAGTCACGTGGCACTGGTTAAGTATAAGGCTGAAAGAGAGTGTAACCTTCCCATATGCCCAGAAAGAGGGGAGAATTGAAAATGAGAAACAATAGTAATTAATACCCTCCATAAGGGGAGAAATATAAATAGAGATACAAGTTCTAGGTCTCAACACAAACTTGTGACATATTTGATACATGCCTAAGGTATTTTATTTAGGAGATCTAGACTTAGAGAGCATCTGCAATGTTTGACACATGGTCCAAAAAATGCTTAAATTTTCCAACTCACATTTCTTTGATAACATTTTAAAGTTTCAAGTTCCCTTTAAATGAACACAACATGTGATTACCAATAGCTCACAATTCCTTACATCTTTTTTCTTATATCTAGGTGAACCTTAAAGAAAGTTGAAACTTTGCTTGAAAGCAGTATATAATTGAATTAAATAGAAAAGAAGAAGCTTTTCAAGATCATTAATATTCTTCAATTGGGGATCAGGCTCTATGTCTATATCTATATTTATATCAACTCTATTTCCATGTCTCATTATACATATACATACAGATATATATATATATATATACACACACACATATATGTATTCACACACACACACAGAGACACATTTCACCTGCATGTATTACTTTATTTAACAAGGATTCATAACATTAAAAACAAATGTGATCCTGGAGATTTCATTAGTAAGAATCCTCCCATCTGCAGGAGGGATTCCTAAAATGCAGGCGAACTTGCCTTTTCTTATCTTCAAAGGTCTCCTCCTAGCATCAGAAAAGTTGTTTGTAGTAAGCCCAGGGGAGAGAGGAGGGTCTGACAAGCTTTCTCCTCCCCTTTTGTGGCTGAACTGAGCAGGCTTCTAGTATGACTAATTTTATCAATATAGATCAGTAGGTTAATTTCTGGGGGAGGCAAGCCTATGGCTGTGTGGGGCATAAAAAGGGGGTGAGGGGAGAGTCAGCACTTGTTTTCATTCTCCCGCTCCCTCTTTCTCTTCTCTCTCCTGGGTCTGCCACTGCCCTCCTACACTGCTAGCCCCCAGCACACAGCCTGAGAGAAAGGAGCTGTCCGTTCAGTACCAGGGCCACGTGCAACCTGCCCGCCAAAACACAAAGAACTGAAATATTAATTAAAAAAAGCCAATCTGCTCAATCCTCCGCCCGCAGGCAGGCTCTAACGGAAAACCGCATATGCTTTCCCTTTCTCTTCAATAAATCTTCATCTGGGCATTAAAATACCTAAAAGGATTAGTCATTAAATGCTTGTACATTTGGCTTAATTCGCAAGAAACTGTATGTCACAGGGTTACATCAGAACTGCAATTTAATCTAATTTGCAGTATTTGCGTAAGTGCTTTATTTCTTCTGCTCACTGTTGCAGGGGATAATATTAATATCGCACGTGTCCAGAGGGAGAAGGTTAACACACCAGCACGGAAATGAGCTGGATGCTGACTGATGTATAAAAATATCAAAGCTTCTTTTAAGGTAAAACACAAAAAAGAATAAATGGGAGTGTGGCTTTTCCTCCTCAAGCTGCATTTATTATTATTATTTATTATTTGATCCTAAGGTAATAAGGAAAAGGCGTTTTTTTTGAAAAGGGGTTTTGCACTTCAGTTGGGTATGCTGTCCGACACAGAGCATTCAAAAGCTTTCTATATGGAAACAGTGAAACAACTCTTCAAAGTCTTTAATTGTAGAGTCGTTCTTATTTTTTTTCCGAAGAGTTCCTGTAGCAACAACATCCAGTCCAGTTATGTGAGTTGTTTCTTCCTCCCACCCCCTGCCAAGCCTTTCTCCTTCCACTGAACTTCTAGAGCACATATTGTTTGTATTATGCATCTACATCTGGCCCTGATAATGTACTTTTTGGCACTCCTACTTAATTCTGTGTGAGGTTTTTATAATTTTGTGTATGTGTGCTCAGTCATGTCCAACTCTTTGTGACCCCATGGGCTATAGCCTGCCAGGCTCCTCTGTTCATGAAATTTTCCATTTCTAGGCAAGAATACTGGAGTGGGTTGCCATTTCCTACTCAAGGAGATCTTCCTGGCCCAGGGATCGAAGCTGTGTCTCTTACATCTCTTGAATTAGGCAGGCAGGTTCTTCACCACTAATGCCACCTAGGAAGCCCTTTTCGTCATCATCATTTAGTTGCTAAGTCGATTCCGACTCTTGGGACCCCATGGACTATGGCCTGCCAGGCTCCTCTGTCCATGGGATTCTCCAGGTGAGAATACTGGAGTGGGTTGCCATTTCCTTCTCCAGCGGCTCTTCCTGAGCCAGGAATTGAACCCAGGTCTACCGCATTGAGGGCAGATGCTTTACCGACTGAGCTATGAGGGAAGACACTTTACCAGACAGTAAATCCCTAGGCAAAAAGAGATCAAAGCTCTAACACTATCTTTAAAAAAGTCTAGCTTATTAAATACATATTTATTGATCACATGCTCTGTGTGAGCCTTCACTTTGCTGATTTTACGCATGATGTATTTTCCAAACTTATTTTTTGATTACATATTTTGGACAATCCTAAATTAATGAAAGAAGCTCTTAAATTGGGTTAATTCTTGCTTTATCTTGCCAGAATGCACACAGAATTAAGCTAATGTATTTTTAAAATATGCATTTAAAATTTAAAGTTTGTATTAATTTTAGTGAAACTAGTTTTTAAGGGTATGAGAGATTTGAATATGAAGTCATCACTTGATTGCCCAAACTTTATCTATTGGTAATAAGTAGCATCAGCCTGGGGCTTCCCAGGTGGCACTAGTGGTAAAGAACCCCCCTGCCAATGCAGGAGACTGAAGAGACCCAGGGTCAATCCCTGAGTCAGGAAGATCCTGTAGCGAAGCTCATGGCAACCCACTCCAGTATTCTTGCCTGGAGAATCCCATGGACAGAGAAAACATAGTAGACTACAGTTCAGTTCAGTTCAGTTCTCAGTTCAGTCACTCAGTTGTGTTTGACTCTTTGTGACCCCATGAATCACAGCACGCCAGGCCTCCCTGTCCATCACCAACTCCCAGAGTTCACTCAAACTCAGGTGCATCGAGTCGGTGATGCCATCCAGCCATCTCATTCTCTGTCCTCCCCTTCTCCTCCTGCCCCCAATCCCTCCCAGCATCAGGATCTTTTCCAATGAGTCAACTCTTTGCATGAGGTGGCCAAAGTATTGGGGTTTCAGCTTTAGGATCAGTCCTTCCAATGAACACCCAGGACTGATCTCCTTTAGGATGGACTGCTTGGATCACCTTGCAGTCCAAGGGTCTTCTCCAATACCACAGTTCAAAAGCATCAATTCTTCAGCACTCAGCTTTCTTCACAGTCCAACTCTTCACATCCATACATGACCACTGGAAAAACCATAGCCTTGACTAGACGGACATTTGTTGGCAAAGTAATGTCTCTGCTTTTGAATATGCTATCTAGGTTGGTCATAACTTTCCTTCCAAGGAGTAAGCGTCTTTTAATTTCATGGCTGCAATCACCATCTGCAGTGATTTTGGAGCCCCCCAAAATAAAGTCTGACACTGTTTCCACTGTTTCCCCATCTATTTCCCATAGAGTGATGGGACCAGATGCTATGATCTTCGTTTTCTGAATATTGAGCTTTAAGCCAACTTTTTCACTCCCCTCTTTCACTTTCATCAAGAGATTTTTTAGTTCCTCTTCACTTTCTGCCATAAGGGTGGTGTCATCTGCATATCTGAGGTTATTGATATTTCTCCCAGCAATCTTGATTCCAGCTTGTGCTTCTTCCAGCCCAGCGTTTCTCATGATGTACTCTGCATGTAAGTTAAATAAGCAGGGTGACAATATACTCCTTTTCTTATTTGGAACCAGTCTGTTGTTCCATGTCCAGTTCTAACTGTTGCTTCCTGACCTGCATATAGGTTTCTCAAGAGGCAGGTCAGGTGGTCTGGTCTTCCCATCTCTTTCAGAATTTTCCACAGTTCACAGGGTCGCAAACAATGGGACGTGACTGAAAACAACTTAGTATGCATAAGTCCATTTCAATCCCATTTTTTCCTTTGTCCATGATGTGCTGGATGACATAAACAAATGTTTCCTCTAACAACTTGGAAGATTAGCAGTAATACTTTATTGACATATTGTGCAGGTGGAGAATAAAGATGATAAATGGACATTCAGACATTCCTTGGAAAAGTAGATGGTTTTAGTTGATTCAAAACAGCAGCATTACAATTGAGCCCATGTGCATTACTATTCATGATAGATGAGTGAATATCTGTATATTGTGCTAAAACAGCCTGTAAACGTATAGAGAGTTTTTTGCATTCTTGGTTTAGTCTCTAATTTTTCCATCTATAACATATCTCTTTGTCTCTGATGACTTACCTCTGATGTCAGGCCAGTATATTAGGCATTTTTCAGATTTCTTCATGCTCTGATCTTCTTTGAATTCAGCTCCTGAAATTTTCATTCCATGGCCCATCATGATATTCTTATCAAAGTTAAAAGTTTTCTTGAGTCACTCTTTTTAGTTTATCTTTAATAAAGATGTAATTAAATGGAGATTTTAGTTAACAGAGCTGAAATAAACAGAATTATTTCAGTTTTTACTTATTGTCTCTGACATGTACTTTCTTATTTTTTTACTCCTATCTCCTTTAGGTGGTATTGTTGCTGAATAATTAATTGTTTGTCAAACATAAAATGATTATTATTGATTTCTTAATAGTCAATCAAGGTTATGACTTGATGTTTTTATCATCAAAGTTTTGTTTTACTTTGAAAAAATTTGTTACACAAAATTAAACTGATTCTGATGCTCAATGCTATTTTTGACCCTATTTAAATGTAAGTTTAACATGTTGCTTCTCAATAATTTAATTAAATTCCAATAAAACAATTACATAATTAGTAGGAACCTATTATATTTATATCTAATATGTTATTAAATAGTGAGGCAAGCACTAGGAAGTATATAAAAATAATTTTCAGTGGGGAATTTACAATCTAGTTGGGGAAACAGTATTCACATAAAAAAGTAAATTAAGAATACAAAACCAATTATAATGAAAGGCAAAATGTGATAATAAAGTGTGACTCATGAGGTGAGTCAGAGAATGGCATAGGTTAGTTTTTTGGGATTTGATGAAGAGGGACATTCTAAAACAACATGGTCATAGTCTAGGCATTGATTATTGGCATTAAAATCAAGTTACAAAATCATAATAATTTATTCACATTTTCAACCTCTAATTCTTCTTTGACAGATAAAATTTTCTCCACTTTTATATTAGAACATGGCTATTATTTTGTCCTTTATATAAAGCCTTTTTTTCTCCCAAGAAACTCTCATGTTCTCTTTGCTCTAAGGAAGGAAGTGATACTCACATTCAAAGCATAAACCTGAACTTCCCATGGGATAGCTTGGATGATAACTGGATAAGAGAATTACATTAGGGCAGAAGTGCAGGTCATATCATATCAAACCAAAAGCATGAGGGGAGAGTCAGTTTTAGTGAATTTTGTTTGTATCTGATCATTTTCAGGTCAGCTCTGCAATTTAAGTCTTCCTAAATAAGGATAATATTCCTGCCACTGAACGTTCAATTGAGTTTCTTTTAAAGTGATAAACTAGCACACAGAGTACCACAGACTCAGAAATTAGACTTGATCTGAAACAAATTGAAATGAGTAACTCCTAATTAAAATAATGGCAACTAAAATATGCAAACCATAGAATTGATTAGATGAGATTTTAAACTAAGCATATTGTTTTTTAACAAGTCCATCATTTCCAATGCACTGGAAATTCTAGGGAGAGAAGTTTGGGGAAACTTGTAATCTACAAGACTATTTAATATCATCTGTTGTCTACAAAAATACATAGCATTTACATCTAATTTGTATTTTTAACAATTATTTTGAGAAAGTCCTTACTATGACAAATGCTTTTTTGCTAATATATTCTGTTACATTTGGTACATATTTACAAACTCTGAAATAGAGAATTTAGGGTAAAAGATGCCTTAATTAAGAGTATATATGTATATATATATATATACATATATACTACTTGCTATATAATAGTTTCATTTAAATAATGTTTGAGCTGTTGTCTTGAGGCAGGAGGTAGATGGGCCCCTTCTTAGGGTAGATACTCCAAGATGAAAATATCAGGACAGTTGAAGGAGAAGGCTGCTGCTGCTGCTGCTGCTAAGTCGCTTCAGTCATGTCGGACTCTGTGTGACCCCATAGACGGCAGCCCATCAGGCTCCCCCGTTCCTAGGATTCTCCAGGCAAGAACACTGGAGTGGGTTGCCATTTCCTTCTCCAATGCATGAAAGTGAAGAGTGAAAGTGAAGTCGCTCAGTCGTGTCCGACTCTTAGCGACCCCATGGACTGCAGCCTACCAGGCTCCTATGTCCATGGGATTTTCCAGGCAAGAGTACTGGAATGGGGTGCCATTGCCTTCTCCGGGAGAAAGCTGAGCCCTGCCCAAATAGAAGTGACAAGACCTTGGCTCTTCAACTTTGTAGACAAAGAATTCACACTAAGACAGAAAGTAGAGAAACAAGGAATGTGTTTATTGGGAGGGAAGAGTACAGTATATGTGGGAAAACTCAGACAGACAGTCACGAAGTATCACCCTTGTGGCAGGTTAAATCACTTACATGGGGCTTTTCTTCTGGGTTTCTTTTGTTCGGTCTTTTGATTTGCCTGGTTCAGAGTCCCTGTTTTGTATATCTCAGGATCCTCCCATGTGTGCGCAAGCGTCTCTTAGGAAAGATGGATTCCACTGAAGAGGTCTATGAATAATTAGCATCACTTAGCGTCACTTCTCTTTTGACCTCTAAGGAGCCTCACTGCACAAGTGTAGTTGGAGAGATTTCCTGTATCTCTCATTCTTGAAGTATCTCTCATCTTTTCTAAGAGACGCTTGCGCACACATGGGAGGATCCTGAGATATACAAAACAGGGACTCTGAACCAGGCAAATCAAAAGACCGAACAAAAGAAACCCAGAAGAAAAGCCCCATGTAAGTGACTTAACCTGCTGCAAGGGTGATACTTCGTGACTGTCTCTCTGAGTTTTCCCACATATACTGTACTCTTCCCTCCCAATAAACACTTTCCTTGTTTCTCTACTTTCTGTCTTTGTGGGAATTCTTTGTCTACAAAGTTGAAGAGCCAAGGTCTTGTCATTGACCATTGGTTTAGTGGCTAGTATTGGTGCTATTACCACCATGACTTGACCTCAATCTGTGGCAGGGAACCAAAGCCCTACTTTAAGCTACTGCAGGCTGAGGCCAATGGAGGTCAAAACCAGGATTTGGACTCCATTTCAATGCTCATTTTCATTTTGGTTTGCTTGAATGGGAATTACTAGCACTATTTTTTGTGTGTGTATGTCTAAAGAAAGTGAAACTTGGTTTACGTCCCCCACCTCCTTGCAAACTTGGCTATCATCGCACGATAATAAGGAAGTATATCTGGTTTCTTATGAATAGCATAGATAATGATGAGATTTTTAAATTTAATTTTGAGCCAACACTGAAATGTAGAGAGAGCAGCTTAGATGTGGACACGATGTGTCAGAAAAATTTCATGTTTAATTTTTATGTGGAGTAACAAGAATCTCTGCTTTTGAATAACGATTCAGGAGTGATTTGCTGGTTGGAGAGACAATATGCTTCAAACATATGTTATTCAAGATTGGAACAATTTTCAGAGTCCAGTCTTAAATTATTTCTGAGAATGTCCTGTGGAAGGAAAATGAATTAGAAAGGATCTGATAAGGAAAATTCATTTGCATCCCATGTACAGCAGAGAACCTGTTGAATGACATTTAAAAGAGGATTAAAGCCGATTTCTTACAAGCTCTGGGATAATCAGATTTCTAAACTACGGCAGAATTAGGACTTCCAATTCACTTACAAAGTAACTGATGTCCTTGACCAGAACCCTCGCAGTACATTTGCTTCTGGACAAATGATCCCTGCATCTTTTTATCTCCTTCAGGACTTTGCGTCTTTCCAATACATTTTGATGATGGTGGTTTAGTTCGCTAAGTCATGTCTGACTCTTTCAACCTCATGGACTGTAGCCCACCAGGCTCCTCTGTCCGTGGGATTTCCCAGGCAAGGATACTGGGGTGGGTTGCTATTTCCTTTTCCAGGGAATCTTTCCGACACAGGGATTGAACTTGCGTCTCCTGCGTCTTTTGCTTGGCAGGCAGATTCTTTACCACTGAGCCACCTGGGAAGCCCATTTTTTCACAGTGGGGCTAAAGATGTATTGTTGTTTTGTGTTGCTGCTGTTACTGATGTGCAAACTCTAGCTAGGTGTTTTATAGTAAAGATTAGTGAAGCCATGCTATGGTTCCACAGGCTCCATGTTATTTCTTGAACAGCATAAATCCTTCCATTAATAAATACTAGCTGACAGACATAAGCACACTATTGAATGGAGCATATTCCTTAAGTGAATAATGATGTTACCATTTTCATCTTGTCAATGGAATGTGTACTTTTGAGATCATGCCACTTTCCCTCTGGAAAGCTCTGGATGCTAGGGTCTATTGGATTTCCTTGGGAATAGCTTAATGCTCCCATTATATTTTTTGTCTATATTTGTCAAATTTGACTCTGTTCATTTTAAAGTGAAAAATGCATCTAGAGTGTGATTTCTGGCTATTTGCTTTACAATGAGAATCTTTCTCCAGATTCCTTTTATTTTTTTCCCCTATTTTTGATTGAGATATAATTGAAATATAACATTGTTTAAGTTTAAGCCATATAATTGATATCAAACAGAACCCTGTGGGGCTCCTGGGCACAAAAGCCTTTCTGTGTCTCCCATTTCTTGATTACAGGATGGGCTTCATTTGGCTTCCATGATCTTCCCTAAGTTCAAATGTGGCAGGTTCAAATAGTTGCTTATTAGAGAAGGGAAGGGAAGCTGAGACAAGGAACAGTCAAAAGAAACAATAGAGCAGCCTTGGGGTTAAGGTCCTGGTTCTCCCTCAAGGACTATACATAGCATTATCTTTAAGTTGTTGGGCAGATACCTAAACCTCCACTAGGTGGGAGAAATTAATGGTAAGTGCCCACAAGCAAGTAGATCCCAGACCTTGTTAGAACCAGGTTGATAATGTTGACTCCCATTCACCTCCCCATCAACTAATCAGAAGAAATGTCCATGTGCTGATCATGCCCTCTTTGAATCATTACAATAAAACTCACTCATTACCCCCTCCAGGTTAGTACACATAGGTTTGAGGCCATTAGTTCACTGTAGCCCCCTTTGCCTGCAAAGCAATAAAACAATTCTTTTAGACTTCCCGCAAAACTGTCTCTGAGATTTAAATAGATGTTGGGGTATAGAGGTTGGATTTGGCTTCACAATCTGTTGGTGTGATACTTTGATACATTGTAATACAATTGCCATCCTAGCATTAGCTAACACTGCTATCGCAGCACATAATTATCCTCTTTTTGCAGTGAGGACCCAAAGCCTAGCCTCTCAGCAACTCTGAAGTTTACAATGCGGTATTGTCGATTATCGGGACAGAGCTGTGCATTCGATCTTCAGAACTCATGTATCAGCTAGTTGTCAGTTTGTACCCGAATTCTCCAACCCCCAGCCTCTAGTGACCACCACCAGCCCCCTCTGTTTTACAGCTTTGGCTCTTTTAGATTCCATATTTACGTATTTGTCTTTGTCTGACATAGCATACTGCCTTCCTTTGCATAATGCCCTCAAGGTCCATCCATGTTGTCACAAATGGCAGGCTTGCCTCTCCACACTGTTCTTTATTTTAAAATTCTCACCTTTGCTATCAGTTGTCATGATAGTCAGGATTATTGTTCAACATGCATTCATTCCCTCCTCTCACTGAGGGTGGAGGATGCTTTATTGCCCTGTTTAATATTGACTTTGGCCATGTGACTTGCTTTGGCCGGCAGAGTGTTCTGGAAGTGTAATATATGCTTTCACAATTTTGTTTTGTTCCCGTACTTCCGCCATGACCATGATGTCCTGGTGGCTGCTGACCCTCAGCCTGACCCCAAAATCTGACCCATGGAACAGGTCTGTCCTAGCCCTTGCCCTAAAGCCAAGCCCAGCTGAGTCTGGCTGAGATCAGCAAAAAATTTCAACTCCCAGGAACAAGAAAGGTAAGTATTTGTTGATATAAGACACTAAGAGTATGCGATTAGTTGTTATTCAACATTATTGTGGCAATAGCTGATTATACGGATGGGTAAAATCATTGATCTAACATTTTGTGACAGATACATCAAGGCAAGGAAAAAGGATTCTCAGAGCATACATGAGTTGTGACACTGGGACTATCACTTTATTATTTTGAGAGTAAATTGCTTATTTTATTTATTGTGGATGATGCTCAAAACTAATCGAGTACTTACTATAATATATATTCTGCACTGTACTAGATCCTTTATATGGGGTACCTTATTTATCAGTCATGTCCAACGCTTTGTGACCCCATGAACTGTGCAGTCCATGGAATTATCCAGGCCAGAATACTGGAGTGGGTAGCCTTTCCCTTCTCCAGGGGATCTTTCCAACCCAAGGATTGAACCCAGGTCTCCCGAATTGCAGGTGGATTCCCTACCAACGGAGCCACAACGGAAGCCCTAAATGGTGGATCTAGGATTCAAATAGGCAAGTGGGATTAAGACCTACTCTTGACATTGATCTAATAAGGGAACATCTCTTTAGGTTAGTAAAACATCTCTTTATGCATGTCCAGTGATACCACACTGATAAGAACATAAAATAGTGTTTTGTGTGAAAGCATCATGGTCTTCATTTATTTTCAGTAGGAAAAAAAAGAAACCTCAATGATATATAACCTGATTTCTTTTCTCTAGCTGTAGGTTTATCATTTTTATCTCTTTCCAACCTATAAATCTTCTAGTTTATGCCAGTACTTGATGAAATCTGTATCATAGATTTACTGCTCACAGTGGTGAGTGGTTTATCCTAAAAACAACTCCTTCAAATTTCATGATTTAGGTCCTGGTTTTGAAATTTTTGAATTTGGTGACAAAGTCTGATTAATCTTACTCATAACTTTCTATAAATTGCAAACCTTCACACCTTCTCAAGTTTTGTTTTCCTGAGATTCTCCCATGTCCTGCTTACTTCAGTTACTTGGGTTGTATTTCCTCCAAACCCTTTCTCAGGGAGTAGTCCTTATTTTGCACTAGAGTTAATTACTACTTTCGCTTTTGTTTCCTACTGTCTTCTGGAAGATCTCCAGAATTATTCTGAACCTTCAGCTTTTGCCCTTATCATCTTTAGGAATGTGTACATTTTAGATTTTCCAAAATACTCAGCAGCACTTAGGCCATATTTCACCAATGTTACTATACTTTTCCTAAAACAAGTTCTCTATAGTTCAGTTCAGTTCAGTCGCTCAGTTGTGTCCAACTCTTTGTGACCCCATGAATTGCAGCATGCCAGGCCTCCCTGTCTATCACCAACTCCCGGAGTTTACCCAAACTCATGTCCATCGAGTCGGTGATGCCATCCAGCCATCTCATCCTCTGTCATCCCCTTCTCCTCTGGCCCCCAATCCCTCCCAGCATCAGAGTCTTTTCCAATGAATCAACTCTTCGCATCAGGTGGCCAAAGTACTGGAGTTTCAGCTTTAGCATCAGTCCTTCCAATGAACACCCAGGACTGATCTCCTTTAGGATGGACGGGTTGGATCTCCTTGCAGTCCAAGGGACTCTCAAGAGTCTTCTATAGTTACAGTGAGTCAATTTTGAGTCACTTTCTCTCTCTAGTAGTAAGGATGCCCAGATTGCATGGTTTTGTTGCCTTGATAATGCAAATATTGAGGGAGTATTCATATATATTATAGGTACTTTTGAAACACTCTTTACAAATGCCTTGTAATAAGAGGACTGTAAGCATGTCTTTGCCAAAGTGTATGTTTGTTAGGGGGCTTCTCTGGTGGCTCAGTTGTAGAGAATACAACTGCAGTGCAGGAGATTCTGGTTCAATCACTGTGTTGGGAAGATGCCCTGGAGAAGGAAATGACAACTCATCCCAGTATTCTTGCCTGGGAAATCCCATAGAAAGAGGAGTCTGGCAGGCTACAGTCTATGGGTCGCAAGAGTTGGACGGACACGACTTAGCAACTAAACCTGCCACCACCATGTTAGCTGGGGATGGCAAGTTGTAGAGTGAAAATGAGAAGAGTGTTGTATTTCTGCTTGGTTATGATCTTAACAGCCACAACAGAAACAATGGAGGACACACAAATACCATGTCAGTAGTCAGGTGGGAGTCCTGTTTACTCTGGCCCATGAAAGCAGTTATGCACATTTGACAGCAGAGTAAAATCCAGTATACAGATTGGGTGGGGATGGGATCTGGTTCAAGATGGAATGTGTTAATTATGACTTATTTAGTTTCCCATTGCTTCACGTGGAAATGTGTTTGTAATTTACACAGGGATGAAGTAGACGCTGAAGAATTGATGCTTTTGAAATGTGGTGCTAGAGAAGACTCTTGATAGTCCCTTGGACAGCAAGATCAAACCAGTCAGTCCTATAGGAAATCAGTCCTTTCAAATATTCATTGGAAGGACTGATGCTGAGGCTGAAGCTGCAATACTTTGATCACCTAATGAAGAACTGACTCATTGGAAAAGACCCTGATACTGGAAAAGATTGAAGGCAGGAGGAGAAGGGGACGGCAGAGGATAAGATGGTTGGATGGCATCACTGACTCAATGGACATGAGTTTGAGCAAGCTCTGGGAGTTGGTGAAGGACAGGGAAGCCTGGTGTGCTGCAGTCCATGGGGTCTCAAAGAGTCGGACATGACTGAGTGACTGAACAGAAACGAGACCTTCCAAAGTATATCAGCAGAAAGTAGCAAGATACACATAGACACACTCACACATGCACACATCCATACTTGGCCTGTGTTCCCTGTCAATTAGACTACTAATATAGATGATTATGGGCTTCTCCGGTGACTCAGTGTTAAAGAATCTCCTTACAAAGAAGGAGACAGAGGAGACATGAGTTTACTCTCTGGGTCAGGAAGATCCCCTGGACGCGGGCATGGCAACCCACTCCAATATTCTTGCTGGGAAAATCCCATGGACAGAGGAGCCTGGTGGGCTACAGTCCATGGGGTCACAAAGAGTAGGATTTGACTGAAGCTACTGAGCATGCATAGATGATTATTCCCTTTGCTCAGCTTGTCACAAGCTTGTGATTTAGGGTCTGAGAGTGCAAAACTAGTCATGTGACAATTATTACCACTCTAGATAGGTTTTTTTTTTTTTTTTCATCTCCTTTCTTGGCATATCACAGCACAAATAGAACAGACTAATAAGTTTGAAAAATCAATTTTCACCTATCCTTAAAAAAAACTATTTATTTATTTGGCTGCACTGGGTCTTAGTTGCAGCCTATGGGATCTTTCAGTCACAGCATGCAAGCTCTCAGTTACTGGCATGCAGGATCTAGCTCCCTGACTAGGCATCGAACCAGAGTTCCCTGCACTGGAGGCTCAGCGTCTTAGCCACTGGACCGCCAGGGAAGTGTCTTCACCCATCTTAATGGCTAATATAATGTTTACATTTTATATTTCTTATAATCTTAAGAAAGACGTATGACCTTGTATGAAAATATAGGGGATGTGACCATCATTATACGGCAATTTGCCCTGGAGTGGAGGCTCTAAAAGTACAGAAGTTCAAGGTTTTCACCTCATCCACCAGTGCCAAAAAAAGGAGGGCTGCAGAGGTTGGAGAAATGATTCTCAGCATGATTTTGAGTCCTGTTGTCACTTTAATTGGGATTGGTTTTGGGTGGAGCTAGAGGTGGTACACATAATGATGGTTTCTGTGTAAGGTTATGTAAAAGCATTCTTGTATGAATTTCTTTTCCTGGGAGCAGCAGGGGCCTTGCAGTATCTTTTGTCTGTCACTCAGGTTTATGACTAACTAGAGAGGAAAACTGTAGGAACTGAAGGGATGTTCTTCTCCCTGCCCCATCTCTCCTGGGAGACATTCAAAGAGAAGAAAGTCTAAACCACTAGATATCCACTACTTAGTTTTGTAACTGTAGCTAATTTCTGCCTGTGACCATCGACCTTATATCCTTCCTTTCATCTTCCTGTACGCACCCCTGGACAATACTCTGAAAAGAAGGACGGAGGGTGCTTTGATGGGTAAATGAAAAACCATCTACTAAACAATAGATTCACCAGGAGCTTTGAAAGAAAATAACAAAATGTCCGGAGGAAGGGTAAATCACCAACAAACAGAAGTAGCAAGTCGCTTCCCCCCAAATTTCAATCAGCAACCCCCATTTTGAGCAGCTTGACGGCAGTTCAAGAGCTCATTTGAAACCAGGAGAGTCTGGCCCTCTGGATTAAGAACTAATTTCGTACTTCTTTTTCTATTTTAAACCCTTTTTCTTTGTTTTCCTAAATCTCTCCAGATTTTGCTGAACTTCAGTTCTCCACTGTCATTCTAGCAGCTTATATTCAGAAGCTTCCCTCCAGGCTAAGAAATCATCTGAAGGTGGCCAAACATCATCTTCCCTCAAAAAAATAATGATTGCATTTCTTTTCATTTAACGTCCACTTACATTATATGATGATAAGTTACTAACCAAGTTGCCACCCTTTCACCCCTTAATATCCAGAGTGTGGTTTAAAATTTAAATTCAACTTGTATTCATGACTTTTAGTTTTCAGAACCTTCAATATTTAAAATATCTGCAGTAGTAATTAAATAAGGTAATTCATGAAGGCAGTGCCGAAGTAATAACATCCTTCCTTAAAAAAACAGTAAAACAAGCAAAAAAGAAAGCCTTAAATTTTATTCTATTTAGTGATCAAATCTGTTTCTTGCAGAAAATTATATAATTGGGGTAGATATTTTAAATTGTTTTGGAAAATGCTGTGGTTATGATCTGAAAAATGGTTTGAATGGTAAATTATAAAAAATACTTTACAAAATAATAATGAGGAAGGGAATTTTGATGTGCTTTTTGCTTTTTCCCTACTATGAGTGTACTAGGTAGGTACTGTATGTTTTGGTGTGTTATCTAATTTTTTTTCTTTAGTGGAATAAAGATCCAATTCAAATTACAATTAAATTTTGTCCTCTTCTTTCTATTACTAGGTCTTCTTAGAGAAAAAGAAAATGAATTCCAGCTTAAGTGTGTAGCAAAGATGAACAATTATTTTTTTCTGGGTAATTTTCACTGGTTAATATTTCTCATTCTCAAGAAGATAATTATCTTCCCTGGACTCTGCCCTAGTGCGTCTTTCCTTGCTGTTTTTAATCTATATTCTTTCACTCTCATAAACCGTAACCCTGAGTACAATAGCTCATCTGAGTTCTTTGAGTCCTCACAAATCACTGAACCTCGGTGTGATTTTGAGGGCCCTCAAACATACCTCTCCAACAAGTGTGACTCAGGCCCACAGGTGGAGGAGAAAGGGAATCCTTCCTTCTATCTCAGCTCTATGAGCAGCATCTGTTCTCAAGAAGCATTTTTCTCCAAATGATTTTTCAAACTGTTTTAAGTAAGGTGTTAAGAGCCACCAGGGAAGCCCCATAGCATCCAGTGGTTTTCAAAAGGCTTATGTGCTAATTACAAATAGCTCTATCTATTAATTATAGAAAGACTTTAGAGAACTTAGGCAATGCTTCATGAATCTGAGATATGTAGGTGTGTGTGTGTGTGTTTGCCACACCATGAGACGTACGGGATCTTGGTTCCATCCCCCAGGGATCAAACCTGGGCCCCCTGCAGTGGAAGTGTTGTGTCTTAACCATTGGACCATTAGGGAGATATTTGAGATATCTGAGATATTTGATAAAATGGAAAAGTGTCCAGTACACACTCTGTGTTAATGTTGCTCCCTTTCTTTTGGTTCACTCATTAAATATATATTTAACAGGATCTTACTGTGTTCTAGAATCGTGCAGAAAAGGGGGTTAGAGACTGCTGGAGGTTGGTGGGGCGGGGCTGAAATGTTAGGTAGGGAGGATTGAGATTTTATTGAGCTGACATGTGATTGAGACCTGAAGGAAGTGAGGAAGCAAGTCACCTGGGAGAGGAACGTTGTGGGCAGAGGAAACAGCAAGAAAAAAATTTGAGTAGGAGTGTACCTGGAGCCTCCAAGAGACAACAAGGAGGCCATTGTGTCAGCTGGGAAGATAGCAAGGAGGAATGGAGGAGATGAGAGGAGTTATATGGGCTTGATCATTTTGATGAGGCTGCCCCTGCCCCCTACCCGTTGTGTTTTACTTTGAATGAGATATGATAAGATTGAAGAATTCTGACCTCATGTGACATAGTATTAATAGATTCACTCCAGCTGCTGTGCCGAGTATTTTCTCTAGGAAAGCTCAGGTGAGAAAAGTTATTACAATGATTCAGGTGAGTGATGATGGTGTCTTGGGCCAAGAATGGTGAAAGTGGTAAAAAAAAAAAAAAAAAAAAAGGTCCGGTTCAGGATATATTTTAAAGCTGACAGGACTTGATGACAGAATGGGGTGGGGAGAAAGAGAGAAATCAAGCAAGACACCAAAGATTTTGGTATGATAACTGGAATTACTGAATGAGAATTATGATAGAAAGCTTAAGAGAGGAACAGATTGAGGGAGAAGTTTATAACTTTGATTCCAGGAATAACTGGGTTTAAGAAGCCTGTCAGACTTCAAAGTGGAGGTGTAAAGGAGGCAATTTAATATGAGGAGGAAGGTTGGTGCTCAAGGTGTATATTTGATAAAATTTTGGAATGATCAACATTTTGATCATTTTAAAACCCACAGACATGGCTCAGGTAAATACAAAGATAGGAAAAAAGAAAGTCAAACCTGAGTCTTGGTGTCCGCCACTGTCTAGAGTTTGGAAAAGGAGGGGAGACCAAAAGGGGTTGAGAAGGAATGCAATGAGCCTGGAGTAAAACCAGTGGAGTGTGTGTCTCAGAAGATAAATATGAAAAGTGTTTTAAGGAAGCCCGTTGCCGCTGACAGATCCAGGAGGAGGATTAAGAAGTACCAACTGTAACAGCAGGTGCAGGCCATTGGTAATTTTGATAACTGCAGATTTTCTTTAAAAAGAGAGACAGAGATCTGATTGGATTCCAAAATGAAATAGAGCAGCAGGAAGAGGCAGAAGTAGGGTTAAGTAAAGCTTTCTTTTTAGGCTGAGAGATGTAATAACATGTTTATATACTGATGGGAAAGACCCAGTAGACAGGGAGGACATGATGATTCAATAGAGAGCAAAGGAAGTTACCAAAGGAGCAATTATTTTCACATTGGTGAGAGAGGATAGGATATATTGTGCACGTGGATGGGTTGACTTGCCCAGGAGCATAGATGGCTCATCCTTAATAGTAGCAGGAAGACATATCATAAGGGGACACGTGTTCATAGGAAGCGTATGGTAACTTGTGGATGTTTTCTTTTGAAGCAAATATGAAGCAGGGGGTGTTGGAGGATTGAGGATAGAACATGAAGTCTGAAATAGACATCTACAAGTGTTGCTTGAATGAACCAGGAAAAGACAGTATAATCTCAGAGGTTAAAGCGTCTGCCTCCAATGCGGGAGATCCAGTTCCATCCCTGGGTCGGGAAGTTCCCCTGGAGATGGAAATGGCAACCCACCCCAGTATTCTTGCCTGGAGAATCCCATGGACAGAGGAGCCTGGTGGGCTACAGTCCACGGGGTCGCAAAGCGTTGGGCATGACTGAGCAACCTTACTTACTTACTTAATCTCCAAGCAGTACGGAGAATCTGCTTGAGATTTGTGGTCATACACTGGAAGTGAGATCAAGTCAGCAGGCTTTTTTTTTTTCAGCCTGAATACACTGTTCAGGTCAATTATTTAAAACGTTATTTTTTCATGCTAAATGTCATGTACTGGGGATATAAAAACGACTAGGCAGGCATACCTACCCCTGAGGAGCTCATAGTCTACTGAATTTGAAGGACCTTTAAACTGATATTTCCCTGGTGGCTCAGACAATAAAGAATCTGCCTGCAATGCAGGAGATGTTTGTTCCATCCTTGGGTTGGGAAGTTCCTCTAGAGAAGGGAATGGCAACCCACTCCAGTATTCTTCCCTGGAAAACTCCATGAACAGAGGAGCCTGGCAGACTACAGTCCAAAGGGTCACAAAGAGTCGGACAGGGTTCAGTGACTAAAGCACCAAAAAGTAGAAATATTGGGACAATTTCTATAGTAATTATAGTAATATAAAGTGTGCTCATGACTTACTTTACACTGAATGGAACTCAGTTGTTTACATACCAATTGGTCATAGCAAAATGAAAAAAAAAAAAGATCTTCAGAGAATGCTTATTCACTTTGATATTTGGCATGTCTGTATAAAACATATCTATGGTATTTGTAAATGGTCGCAAAATACATGCTTTAAGGAAATTTAGGGAAATTGTTAGGGTTACAGAAAATCAGAGTTGGACTGAAACATATGATTCAGTCTCTTAGTTTTACAAATGAAGAAGCTGGATCTCAGAGAGGGAAAGCAAATTGCCTAAAAGGACAAGCCTGGTGACTCTCAACCAGGACTCTTTCTGTTTCACCACCTGCTAGCTCCAGATCAGGACTTCACTCAACCCAAAGCACTATAATAATTTTTATTCTATCCAGTTTTGTTCTAACTGGACTTGGTACTGAACTTTTCTCCTTTGCAAGACTTTCCACTCTTTCATAGTTTCAGAACAGAAATTGCTGTGGTTTACTTCAGAGATTAAACTCGAAAAGTACGAAAGCAACCCAGAAGTGAAAAAGAGGCAAAAGAAAATGTGTGAAGCTCTTCAGGACAGAGTCATTACAGGGGATTTAAATTTTTTCTAAATTTCTGCTTTTCCTCAACAGAACACATATTATTTCAGGATATCTCATCAGGTGTTGTGAGCATATAGAAAAATACAGAAGATTGACACCTTTGAGAAAATTAAAATCCATGGGCTTAGCAAACAAACCTGCATATCCCTCCATTCCATCCTCCTTCCTTTTGTAGATTTCTCCATTCATACTCCAGCCTTACAGACACTCCTAAGTAAAAGGAAGCATTATCTGTTATGAACTCAGTAACTTTCTCTTAACTCTCTGAAAACATCAGTTCAGTTCAGTTCAGTCGCTCAGTCATATCCGACTCTTTGCGGCCCCATGAATCGCAGCACGCCAGGCCTCCCTGTCCATCACCAACTCCCGGAGTTCACCCAGACTCACGTCCATTGAGTCAGTGATGCCATCCGGCCATCTCATCCTCTGTTGTCCCCTTCTCCTCCTGCCCCCAATCCCTCCCAGCATCAGAGTCTTTTCCAATGAGTCAACTCTTTGCATGAGGTGGCCAAAGTACTGGAGTTTCAGCTTTAGCATCATTCCTTCCAAAGAAACCCCAGGGCTGATCTCCTTCAGAATGGACTGGTTGGATCTCCTTGCAGTCCAAGGGACTCTCAAGAGTCTTCTCCAACACCACAGTTCAAAGGCATCAATTCTTCGGTGCTCAGCCTTCTTCACAGTCCAACTCTCACATCCATACATGACCACAGGAAAAACCATAGCCTTGACTAGACGAACCTTTGTTGGCAAAGAAATGTCTCTGCTTTTGAATATGCTATCTAAGTTGGTCATAACTTTCCTTCCAAGGAGTAAGCGTCTTTTAATTTCATGGCTGCAGTCACCATCTGCAGTGATTTTGGAGCCCCAAAAAATAAAGTCTGACACTGTTTCCACTGTTTCCCCATCTGTTTCCCATGAAGTGATGGGACCAGATGCCATGATCTTCTTTTTCTGAATGTTGAGCTTTAAGCCAACTTTTTCACTCTCCACTTTCACTTTTATCAAGAGGCTTTTTAGGTTTAGGTAAAAAATACACCAGAGAAAAGAAGACTTTTTTTTTCAGCCTAAAGGTCATAATAAGTACATATGACAGTCCAATCAGCCCAATTACTCAATTAGTTAATTATTAAAGAATTAAATCAACATTTATTTAACAAGTAAATCAACATTTGAGTGTCCATTATAGGTGCTCAACTGTTTTAAAAGCTAGAGTATATGTATCAGTTATCCATGCATAATATAGAATACATAAAACATGAGCACTGAAGATTGATAATGAGTCTAAGTTGATAAAAATATCTCTTAAAATTTTTGGTTTCTACACTTAGGTAAGAATCTTTGATTTCTATTTTTGAGTCATAACAAAATGAACACAAGTTGGAAATATATATGTATGTTTGTGTATATATGCTGTTGTTTAGTTGCTAAGTCATGTCTGACTTTTTGCAACACTGTAGATTATAGCCCACTAGGCTGCTCTGCCCATGGATGTCCCAGGCAAGAATACTGGAATGGGTTGCCATTTCCTTCTGCAAGGAATCTTCCCGACCTGGGGATTGAACCCCAGGGTCCTGCATTGCAGGTGGATTCTTTTACTGCTGAGCCACTGGGGAAGCCCATGTGTGTTTACACACACACATGTATGTATGTATACACACACGCAGTGGAAGCTGCTGGGAATTAAAGAGACAACGTCAGCATGAAGTGCATGAAAACCCCTTCTTAAAGAGTTCTTTTTTTTGCTACACCACACAGCATGTGAGATCATAGTTCCCTAACTGTGGATAGAACGCATTCCCGGAAACACAGAGTCCTCCCTGGCCTGCTAGGGAAGTCTCCCAAAACCTCACCTTAATGATCATAAACAAATAGCTGAATGAGATATTTATTATTATTATTAATTTTTGGTTTGTGTTTCTCTAGTTGTAAACAGAACAAGAAAATTGGAAAACCACATCCATCTTGCACCATTATTCTTGCTTTTCCTCCTGGTGAACAATCTTCCTAGCTCTCCATCCTTTAATTGGTCCTTGGAGAGTCCTCTCAAACCTTTACAATGACATTCAGTGAACAATTCTGAGTGGTGCCAAGACAGAATCTCTGTGATAGCTCACAAATTACAGATTGAACTAAAGCTGTATTACTTCCTTTTGCGATGTTTAATGCATGAGTTTTCTTATTTGGTATGGCTAAGCTGATGACATACAATCTTTCTTTTCTTCTTAAAGCTTCATGAATTTTGGGGAATATGGTTTAAAATATATTCTTTAAAAATGATTACACGACAAACCTTTCCTTCTATTGTTTCCTCTGCACATGGTTTAAAAAGTCAAATGATTACATATGAATGATATATTTTTGAAAAAGTAGAAATAGTCTCAGAGGTGGATTTAAAATACTTTAAAGTCACTGATTCTGCTTTGACAGTTCCACACAAAGAAAAGTGAATTTGGGAGTATTTGCAGATTTCATCACCATCTCATAAATGAAATAAAAGGCATATTTTGGTGCTTGTATTACATCAGCTTGAAAGTATCTTCAGTATTGACTAGATAAGCTTGAGATGTAGGAGAAAACTTTAAGAACTTTTTTGAAAAACAAGAAGGAAACAGATTTTCAAACATTACTCATAGGTGATTATTGTTTTCTACTTGAGTTTCTCCTTATTCCGAAATTAAGGAACATATTATGTATAAAAATCCAATAGATGTTATTTTGAAATCATGTATGGACTCATTAAACAATATGCTTCATCTCCATTATATTTCTTAATTCTTTTTAGCATTTATGATTTTTGGACATATTTTTTATATATTACATTTTATGTTTACTGACGTTCTCTAATGACTAGAATGAGAGCTCCGAGAGGCAGAGGGATATGGTCTAATAATATTTTGCTGACCACTATATCTGAATAGTACACAGAACAGAGGCTAGGGAGGAATGAGGCTGGCCCTATCTGAACAATACATAATAGATTTTCCATTGGACAAGAGGAATTTTTCCACGAATTGAGTTGCTAAACAGATAAAATAGCAGTCTACTGTATTTGAGGGACTTCCCAGGTGGTGCTAGTGGTAAAGAACCTACTTGACAACGCAGGAGACGTAAGAAACACGGGTTTGATCTCTGGGTAGGGAAGATCCTCAGGAGGAGGGCATGGCAACCCACTCCAATATGCTTGCCTTGAGAATGCATGAACAGAGGAGACTGGTGGGCTACAGTCCATGGGGTTGCAAAGAGTCGGACATGCACACACAGCATTGCACTGTGGTTTCCTAACCCATCATACTGGGACATACATGCAATGGCACATGTGTGTGTGCTTTTCCCAGCTATGATTTTAAGAATCTTATCAGTTGCAAACAGAAAAGAACTCAGTCCTCCCCAGTGGGAGACATGTTGTCACTTCTGGCTACTATGTCTAGTCCTCATTCCAGTGGATATGTTTTCCTTGATGTGGATCCAGATATGGCTTCTCAAGATTTGACAAAGAATAAAATATAAATTTAACTGTCCCTAACACTCTCCTGGGCTTCCTGTGTAGCTCACTCGATAAAGCATTTGCCTGCAATGCGGGAGACCTGGGTTCAATTTCTGGGTTGGGAAGATTCCCTGGAGAAGGAAATGGCAGCCCACTCCAGTATTCTTGCCTGGAGAATCCCATGGACAGAGGAACCTGGTGGGCTATGGTTCATGGGATCACAAGAGTCAGACACAACTTTGTGCTATCTTTCTTTCTTTCTTTCTAACATTCTCCTGGGCAGGAAGAACAAGGCATCTCTGCCTTGGCAAGGGAGATGACTTCTTGGTGAGTCCAACAGAAGATTCTACCTGGCTCCTTGTTTTCCAGGACTGCAGCAGAACTAGACAGACAGGAATTTCTCTTGTAGGAGCTGAACCTCTTTAGACTCTCATCTCTATAACATGTGGTTTGTTGGTGGTGTGGCAACAGATAGAGAATGAATTACCTTAAGCCCAGGAATGGGAAATGGGTGACAAACTTCTGTTTGTCAGACTTGGACTTTCTTTTTTTTTGGCAATGCAAATGCTGTATTGCCAGTCTGATCAACTGCTACTTTATTGAAATTCTTTTCTGTCAGTTGTTCAGGGTGTTCTTATCTTGTTGTGGTCCATGAATATAGACTGCCATCAAAATCCTCACCCTTGTCTCCTTTTGTAGTTCCTCCTCCTTAGCAATCAGCTTCAGAATTCTGCCCATTTCTCTCATCTTTCTAACACTGGCTTTAATCTTGACTTGTTCCTTCGGTCAACAGGAAAGGATAGGCTTCCCCAGATTTTTTCTATATGGAAGGAATATAGAAATTGTTGTTTAATCAATAAAATTACCTATCAAAATGAAATGTATTTAGCATATAACATTGTATAAATTTAAGGTATTGTTGTTGTTCAGTTTCTCAGTCATGTCCAACTCTTTGTGAACTGCAGCATGCCAGGCTTCCCTGTCCTTCACCATCTTTTTGAGCTTGCTCAAACTCATGTCCATTGAGTCGGTGATGCCATCCAACCATCTCATCCTCTGTCATCTCCTCCTCCTTCCTTCTTTTCTTTCCCAGCATCAGGGTCTACTCCAATGAGTCAGTTCTTTGCATCAGGTGGCCAAAGTATTGGAGCTTCAGCTTAAGCATCAGTCCTTCCAATGAATATACAGGGTTGATTTCCTTTAGGATTGACTGGTTGGATCTCCTTGCAGTCCAAGGGACTCTCAAGAGTTTTCTCCAACACTACAGTTTGAAAGCATCAATTCTTCAGCTCTCAGCCTTCTTTATGGGCCAACTCTCACATCCATACCTGACCACTGGAAAAACCATAGCTTTGACTATACAGACCTTTGTCAGAAAAGTGATGTCTCTACTTTTTAATATGCTGTCTAGGTTGGTCATAGCTTTTCTTCCAAGGAGCAAGCATCTTTTAATTTCATGGCTGTAATCACTGTCCACAGTGACTTTGGAGCCCAAGAAAATAAAACTGTCACTATTTCCATGGTTTCCCCATCTATTTGCCATGAAGTGATGGGACCAGATGCCATGACCTTCGTTTTTCAAATGAGTTTTAAGCCAGCTTTTTTACTTTTCTCTTTCACCTTCATCAAGAGGCTCTTTAGTTCCTCTTAATGTTCTGCCATAAGGGTAGTATCATCTGCATATCTGAGATTATTGATATTTTTCCTAACAATCTTGAATCCAGCTTGTGCTTCATCTAGCCTGGCATTTTACATGATGTACTCTGCATATAGGGGCTTCCCTGGTGGCTCAGATGGTAAAGAATCTGCCTGCAGTACAGGAGACCTGGGTTCAATCCCCGAGTCAGAAAGATCCCTTGCAGAAGGGAATGGCAATCCACTCTATTATTCTTACCTGCAGAATTCCATGGACAAAAAGGCCTGGCGAGCTACAGTTCATGTGGTCACAAAGAATTGGACATGACTGAGTGACAGAGTGATCACACACACACACACACACAGTCTGCACATAAGTTAAATAAGCAGGGTGACCATATACAACCTTGACTTACCCCTTTCCCAATTTTGAACCAGTCCGTTGTTCCATGTCCTGTTCAAACTGTTGCTTCTTGACCTCCATTCAAGTTTCTCAGGAGGCAAGTAAAGTTGTCTTTTATTCCCAGCTCTTTAAGAATTTTTCACAGTTTGTTGTGATCCACAGACTCAAAGGCTTAAATAAGTTTAAAGTATATAGCATGTTACTTTGATACAGTTATATATTGTAATATGATTGCCATTGTAGCATTAGCACCTCTATCATGTCACAGGATGATCATTTTGTGTGTGTGTGTGGAAATAATAACTGGTTGGAAAAATGAAAGCAGAGACAAAGGTCTTTGCCGACAAAGGTTCATGTAGTCAAAGCTATGGTTTTTCCAGGAGTCATGTTCGGATATGAGAGTTGGACCACATAGAAGGCTGAAGCCCAAAGAATTGATGCTTTTGAACTGTGGTGTTGGAGAAGACTGTTGAGAGTTCCTTGGACTTTCAAGGAAGCAATTCTAAAGGAAATCAACCCTGTATATTCATTGGAAGGACTGATGCTGAAGCTCCAATACTTTGGTCACCTGATGCAAAGAGCCTACTTATTGGAGAAGACCCTGATGCTGGGAAACATAGAAGGCAGGAGGAGAAGGGGAAAACAGAGGACAAGATGGTTGGATGGCATCACAGACTCCACAAACATGAGTTTGAGCAAGCTTAAGCAAATGGTGAAGGACAGGGAAGCCTGGTGTTTTGCAGTCCATGGAGCTGAAAAGAGTCGGACATGACTGAGCAACTGAACAACAGCAACCTGTTTCTTGACTGCACTCCTTTCTCACTGCATCCTCTCTCTCCCCTGAGTAATGACTATTTGAACCTACCCTTTGGATCCCAGGGAAGCTCCTGGAGGCTGAAGCCCATTATCAAACAAGCACTGGGGGACTCAGGAAGGCTTCTTTGCCCAGGAGCCCCACAGGGTCCTGCTCGGTTTCACTAGCTCCATGTTCGTACCGTTAAACATCTCTCCTACTCCTAATCTCTGGCCCCCACCCTCACCCCTGGTAACTACTGTTTTGCTCTCTGATTTTATGAATTTGGCTTTTTAGAATCCACATATAAGTGATATCATGCAATCATTTTTTTTTGTCTGCATAGACAGTGTTTATAATGTAGACAAGTATTACTTTTGTCAGGCTGGTGCACATGGCTGGAGTTTAGAGGGGCCTGTCAGATCTTGACCCCCCTTTTCTCTAGCTCTTCCCATATCACAACTTAATTTTCCCCACTTTCTACCCTCCCACATCTAATTTTTGCTTGTACCTTATTTGACTCAAAACTGCCTAATGGGCTGGAAAATGCATGGTTAATATAACCCTTAGCAGTTTTAGGTTCCTCGCTCCTGGCAAAAAAGTTCTCTTGCAACAAAAGATTCTTACTGTTACCTTCTTTCTTTTCAAGGGATGAATCAGCCTGAAGAGCCTCCCTTTTTGTAATTCCTCACTGGAGTAGCCAGCAAATTCTAATATCATGATATTTTTCTACCGCATCTCTCAAGTTTCTAGTCTAGGTATAAGTATGGGTTGCAAGATATTAATACAAAATTCTACAAAATATATAAAGATAAGGTTATCATAAAGCTAATTATACTTTTCTTTTGGTCATAGTAAAAGAAGGAAAACTCCATAATTCTTATAATGAAACAAATATAAACTGATATAACAACCTGAAAAAAATTGAACCAAAAATAAAACTATAGCTTATCAATGCCAAACTTGTAAATCAGATGTTAGCAAACAGATTCTGAGGACCCTTAAAAATTCATCATGACCTAGTGAAGTTTACTTCAGGAGTGCAAGGGTAGTTTAACAAGAGGAAAACCAGTAATATAATTCAAAATATTGATAGAGTTAAGGAGAATAAATATATTATCATTTGACAAGAAAAAAGATCCTTGACAAAATTCAACAGTTATTAGTACTAAAGGTGCACAATCCATTACATTTAGATTTATAAGACTTCTTAGACTAAGTTTTGTGTAAGATGTGAATCAGAGATCAGTATTTGCACTTCCATGGTTGTCCAGTGGTTAAGACTCCATGTTTTCACTGCGGTGGGTATGGCCCTGATCTTACTCAGGGAACTAAAATCCCACATGCTGTGCAGCATGGCCAAAAACTTAAAAAAAAAAAAAAAAAAAAGAGGAGGTTAAGATTCACTTTTTTTTTAAACTAGTAACATGGATATCCATGTCCCAGTGCCATGTATTGAAAGATCATCCTTTCCTTACAGAAATGAAACAATCTCTCTCTCTCTTTCCCCCCCACCCCCAATTTTCCCCCCATAGAGTCAGTTCTCCAGGTAGCAATCAAGGTGATTTTTAAAAATCATGCATCATATGATATTATTTCCATGCTGAAAATTCTCCAATAGCTCCTTATCACACTTTAAATAAAATCAGAGAATCTCATGACCCCCAAGAATCTACAGTATCTGATTTATACTTTATCACCTTTGACCTCATGCTCCACCAGAATCTTTGCATCATTCTGCTGTAGCCACACACACTGGACCCTGGCTGTCCCTGAATTCTTCAAATACGTTCTAGTCCAATAGTGTTTCTCTCTACTCAGAGCGTCCATCTCCAGGTATTTGCATGGCTCACTTGACCGCAGTTCCTCCAATGTCATTTCCCCAGAGAGGTTTCTCTTGAAAGATTCTTGTAAATGGTCTATAATAGAACCATTTCTCTATTCTTATGCTGCTTAAGTTTTCTTCATGGCACATTTGGCTACCTGACATTAATACTGTTTTTAATTTGTTTTTATTTAATTTTTTATATTTCAGTTGTGTCTCTCAGCTTGCAGTATCTTTGTTGCCCAACCAGGTATGGAACCCAGACCCTTGGCAGGCAATGTGCTGGGTCCAGGGAATTCTCACTATCTGCTTATATATACTTGCTTATTTGTTTATTTTCTGCCTAACTCCCACATTAGAAGGTAAGCTCCATAAGGGCAAAGATTTTGTTTTATTTACCTCTGCCACCCAACATTAGAATAGTGCCAGATATCATTAGGAACTCAATCAATATTCATTAATGAGTTATTGAATAAATAGAAATTGATGTTAAGATGTTGAAACACATAAAGGATGCGGAGAGAAGAGGGCTGAAATTACACTTCTACCTTTGAATTATTTTGTACTGTGTTGCTGCTGCTTCCTACATGTGCTCTTGTTGTTCTTCATATAGCAAAGTACAAAAAGATTTGAGTTCAAATATTGACTCCATATGTACCATTTCTGTCATCTTTGATCCTGAATTCCCTATAAAATGGAAATAAAAAAAATCTCTGCCTCACTGTGTCATTATTGTCAGTTTATAAATAATTCATATGAAACACCTTCCCAAAGATGCATATGGAGAATTACAAATACTATAACTATTGTTATTAAATAGTATTTCCTATTTATAAATTAAAAGGAATGTCACTGATTAAAAAAAGAAAATATCTGTACATCCTCCAAAGTTGCTAGTAGAATTTTTGCACTTATTAAGAGTACAACAAATGTTTGCTGAATAAATGAATAGATGCAGACAGGCTCTTAAGAACTAAAATTGTAACAGGAGCCTGCTTCCTTCTTTCTCTCTGTGTCTCACATTGATTTATTGATTAATAATGGAATTAATGTGTCCTTGGGCTAATTAGGAAAATCTCTGGAGGAAAAAATATTCCCATTTTATCAGTACATAGATTCCTGGTCCTGATATATATTATAAAATATCTTCTCTAACTTTAGAGCTAGACCTTTGGATTCTTCAATATGCACAATTGTATATTTCAGTTATTTTTTTTTCAATAGGCAAAAATCCTTCTCCCCCTTCCCTTTTCACTTCTAAAACCTCACAAGCTGTTCAAATGTCCATCCCTTCTGCTCCATTTCCTCACCAAAATCCTATCACATACCATATGAATTTTTAACCCTAACACCTGTCTACCCACATGGTTTCAGAGGGGTAAATTAAAAAAAAAAACACCCACAAAAATAAAGCCCTATGCAACTAGCCCACAAAGTCTATAAAAGATAGTTTGTCAGCGTGGATTGTCTACTGTGTATGTAACCCCAGGGGCCAGAGGAACACACATGTTCTGTACAAAAATCACAATTTTTTTTCACTTTTTTTGGTTCCTGACCAATGATTCTGCTACTCTTCAATTTGTATAGCTTCAGAAACCTTGCATTTAGTGCTTTTGCCTCATAATCCAGGTGCCAAGCTGTCCTCCAGGCTGCAGAGAAAGCTGCTCTGTGCGATCTGCTCCTGCCTTAGGGTGTGGTGTATGACAGAAAAGAACAAGGAGGAAGTGTGTCATTGCCAGTTTTAATTTGATTCATTAATTATGCAAATGCTGAATGTTATCATTTTCTTATTCGTGTATTGGGTGTGAGTAGGAAAATCTTTAAAGAAAGCTTCTGTATGAAGCCCTTAGCTCTGTGAATATTTGAATTTCTATGTACTGGGAATCAGTCAACTCCCCTGTAGGGTACCTGGAAAGATTGACAAGCTTCTCCATGTAGCCTTTATTTTTATTTTTAAATTTTATTTTATTTTTAAACTTTACATAATTGTATTAGTTTTCCCAAATATCTTGTCCCATATTTCTCCATATTAACCTTATTTTCTTTTTTGCATCTGATGACCCAGTTGGGAACCAAAGGGAAAACATAGGTGGGAGCAGCCCACTTTGGCAGGGAGTAAGACTATTACTGACATTGTTCAGAATCAAGTACATGGTAATAAAGAAAAGCAGATCAACTTTTAGCTGGTTTTTTTTTTTTTTTTATCACTGTTTTAAGATTTTCTATAGACAACACAATCTCTTCTTGTTGGCATCCAGGGCAGATCATTCAAACTCCCTACTCTTCCTTGAACATTACTGATAGCTTGACACAGTTAATTTCTTAAGAGATATTGAAATATATCATTGGAAGGTCAATTCAGTAATGAGAAGATGACTGTTTGACAAATAGAAAAGTCCCCTTTTAATAGCACTCCACGTTAGGTATGTTATTTAGGGAATTTCATTTAGCTGTTCCCCCCCGCCCCTTTGCTCATTCTGGTTTTTTGTTTGTTTCCTGCCAAAGTTTCATGCTTAGGGGGTATGTTGGTAAAGAAAGGAGTCCATTTACTAATAATTTAAGTAGTCTGATCTATACTTTAATTTCTGTTTTAAAGTTCAACAAGGAAGAAAAAAATAAAAACAAAAAAATTGGTAAAGCAATTTTTTTATGTGGGGAAAAAATGACTTTTACCAGTGATTAATGTAAGCACTGGCTCCGGGAGTTGGTGATGGACAGGGAAGCCTGGCGTGCTGTAGTCCACGGGGTCACCAAGAGTCGGACACGACTAAGCGACTGAACTGAACTGAATGTAAAACTAATGAGGATAAGTTTAGGGATCTTAAATAGCTGGTTTTCATTGCTATGTTTTATAGCTACAGAGCACAGTCTAATTCTAGTCTTGATTCTTTATCCTGAGAAATTATGCCCTTTTTATAAGTGTGCAGGGGCTGTAATGTGCAGAGATACCATTGATTCTACAAATATCTTGTTAAAGAAAAAACATCAAAAGACAGTGACATACCACATTTTAGTGTATCCAAAATGTCTTTTGATTATAAGTGGTCTCTCAGTCATGTCCGACTCTTTGCGACTCCATGGATTTTAGCCCACCAGGCTCCTCCATCCATGGAATTTTCCAGGCAAGAGTACTGGAGTGGGTTGCCATATAAGACGCTCCTTTATTTCATGTACCATAAAGAAAGAAAAATACAATGCTAAGCATTTATGATACAATGGTTTCTTATTACTAAAATGTTTATTTTCTATTTATCAAAAATAGAATTTGATATCTATTTAGACACAAATTTTATATTTTATCATACTCAGATACAACATATAAAAATATATTCAAGATGAGTTGTTCAAGATGTTTCTAAAGTCTTTTTACACTCCAAATCTAGTCTACTTGGGATGACTTAAACCTAGGGTTGTCGATGTCAGTATTTTTCTAAATAATATCATCCTTTGTGTCATCAAGAGTTTTAGTGATTTAGTACCCTTGGGCAATGACAACCTGCCTGAATTTAGTTTCCCTGCAGATTATGTGAGGATAACAATACCTCATTCTAGGTACAAATACTCAATGACAATGTATGTTACAGTACTCATGTGACTCTTAGAGAACAGCAAGTACTCTGTAAATGGTTGTGATGATGGTGGGGATCAAGGTTTGATATGTAAGAGCAATATTTATAATAGAAAAACCATCAATCAATCTGAAAATTATAGACAAAAGCAAGAAGGAATTTTACAAAGTTCCATTTGAGAATGTGTTAGAGTATCTGAATATGTCAGACACACAGAAGTGGAACAATTCATCAGCAATAGACCTTCACAATATTGCAGCAAGTTCTCCAGGCAGAAGGAAAGTGATTATCAGATGGAAATATGAATCAACATAAAAGGATGAAAAAATGGTAGCAACATAGATAAACACAATTTTTCTTCTGGTTACTCAAATCAATTTACAAGATAACTGGCTATTGGCTATTTCAACACAAATAATCACAGTGTTGTGAGGGATTATAACAGGATTAAGGTGAGATGTGTGGCAGCAGTAGCATAAGGGTTGGAAGTGAACAAACAGAAATCCAATAATCTGACGTTCTCACACTGCATATGGTATACTTTCACCTGAAAGTAGATTATGACAAGTTAAAGATCTATAAAGATGTAATAAGTTAAAAATATGAGTATTTAAAGCAAACTATAAAGTGATTAAAAAGTCATAGCCAATAAACTAAGAAAGAGGATATAATAGAATTATTATTTTTTTAAAATCGCACAAACAAGAAGGCGGCAGAAAGAGAGAAAAATTAGCAATAAAACCAGATTGGGCACCCTTGTCTGCTTTAATCAATGTGCCTCTACTATTATATATTACTCATAGTGAGTAATATTTCATCTTAACAGTCTCACTTGGCTTTAGAAATGGGAAACAAAAACTAAACTTATCCAATCATCTCACTTACTCATGAGACATAGATTGAATGTGAGAATGTTTATTATATCAATCAGTACAGGTTTGATTATGCTGTAACAATAAACAAAACCCAATCTCAGTGGCCTAACATAGTGAAGATTTATTTTTTTGCTTATCCTTGCTGCTCTTCTAGATTAGCAAGAAGGATCTTTAAAAAATTGCTATTCAAGAACCAAAGTTGATTGAAGCTTTATCTTAACACGTGCTTTTAGGATTTATTTGACAGAGGAAGAAAATGTGGTAAATCACATGCAGGATCTTAAAGCATCTTTGTTATCTTTGCTCATATTGCAGTGCTAACCTATGTCACATGGGCATGCCTCACGTCAAAGGGAGCAAGAAAGTTAAATCCTACCCTATGCCTACAAAGAGTTGGAATATCTGTGATAAGCCCTAAAAACTATCACTGTTAAGAAACTTGACCAAGCTCACTCAGCTGTCTTGGTCTTATATAAATGTTTGTTACATGTTCCCTCTCTGCTCTTTCCACTATAAGATAGATGAATACTGTACTGAACCTGGAATAAACTATGGAGCTCTTTGTGGGTTTAGAGGAGAACAAGAGCAAGAAAAACTAAACAAGGCAAGAGAGGTTTTCCTTGATTATTCTTCTTCTCCCTAACAGATCACCAGTCCAGACCTCTGCTTAATTTCCTTGTCTACAAATAAGCACTATTTGTTCTCTATTTCAACAAAACTGTGTTCTATCCTCTTACCTCCACTAACTAAAGTCTTATTATTTTTCTAAAAATTATTTAGTTATTCTATTTATTTGTCTGTGCTGGATCTTAGTTGCAGCATGCAGGATTTTTGAGTTTAGTTGCAGCATGTGGAATCTAGTTCCAAGACCAGGGATCAAACCCAGGCCCCCTGCATTGGGATTACTGAGTCTTAGCCACTAGACCACTAAGGCAGTTCCTAAAGTTATTTTTTTGCTTCCATTCTCCTTCTCACTCTAGTAACACTTTGCTCTTCTATTTTTTTAAACTTCTGACTGTTTCCTCTCCTGTCATACTTTATACTACTCTTCTGAGTGCTAATTGAGTACACTTAACAGACGATTTATTAGTCCACAATGACTCCAAGATGAAAAGAGAAGTGAAATACGTTTAAATCCCAGGTCTAGCCTCTACTCGGAGAAGGCAATGGCACCCCACTCCAGTACTCTTGCCTGGAGAATCCCATGGACGGAGGAGCCTGGAAGGCTGCAGTCCATGGGGTTGCTGAGGGTCAGACACGACTGAGCGACTTCACTTTCCCTTTTCACTTTCATGCATTGGAGAAGGAAATGGCAACCCACTCCAGTGTTCTTGCCTGGAGAATCCCAGGGATGGGGGAGCCTGATGGGCTGCTGTCTATGGGGTCACACAGAGTCGGACACGACTGAAGCGACTTAGCAGCAGCAGCAGCCTCGACTAGTGTGAAAGCTTGGATACGTTAATTCACTTCACTAAGCCTACTTTTACTTTAGTAAAAATGGTGATATTACTCCCAAAACATTTAAAGGGGGATTATATGTGAATGAACTTGATGAATAATAGGTACTCCCTAAATGTTTTCCTGTTTACTTTTGTTTCTGAAACTCCCTACTTCAGACTTTATTTTCTTCTGCCAAAACTACTGAAATTTTCTCCAAATGGACTTCTCTGCTTAAAGTCATTCTCGTTTAATTCATTTAAACAGTTCTACCAGACTACTCTGCATAGGATTTAAAACATTTTTTGAGTTAGAGAGTAATATTATAAGATGTACTTTAGGAAATTAAAGTTCAAATCTACTCAGTCTTTCTGTGAAGATGGCACCAATAAGGTCTCAAAGTATGTCTTTTACCATAATTTCATCATTCTCCTAAAACAACGCTTTACTATGCTAGATTAGTTTGTTGTGAAATTAAATTCTATATGCACAGACTTTTTCCCCCTTGACTCATCTCTAGAATGCCTTCCTTGTTTTTTCCTATTTATTTTAGTTTTTCTTCTTTCCAATACCATTTTCCTTTGTGAAGTCACCCAGGGTTACCCAAGTCTACAGAGATCTTGTCTCCTCTAGACTTGTAGAGTGCCCTCTGTCTGTACCATTGATATAATGGTAAAAGTATCTGAAAGTATCATAATGCATTCCTTTTCATATAATAAGAATGAATGTATTAAATATGACAGACTAATTATTGTAATAAGCAACCTCAAAATCTTAGTAGTTTTACAAAGTAGTTTAGTATTGCTCATGTAATAATTCACAGAGAGTACTTTGGAAGTGGCCTTTGATGTAGTGACTCAGAGACCCCACTCCTTCCATCTTAGGTCTCTACTGTCCCCTAGAGCCATGCTGTCCAAAACTGTCATTAGGGGCCTGCATGTGGCTATCAAGCATTTGAAACATGATGTACTAATAAACTGAGATGTATTGCAAGTGTGAAATACACATGGATTTTGAAAACTTACTTAGTGTGATAAAAATCGAATTAGTACTTTTTTTTACTGATTACATGTGAAAATGGCAATATTTGGTATGTTTTAAATTAAATAAAATACAGTATTAAAATTAATTTTACTTTTGTGTGTGTTAAAATTCCACGTGTGACCATATTGAATTTCTATTAGATTGCACTGTTCCAGAGTTCTCTTGGTTCTTCTGTAGTTGGTGAAAGACAGAGGAAGAAAAAGAGTGCTGATGAGTATAATAAGCTTTTATGAGGCAGGCCTGCAAGAGACATATGTCCCTTTCATCCCAATCCCATGGCCAGAACTGACATGTGGTCTTACTTTGGTGAAGGAGGGCTGGGACATGAAGGTAAGTGTCCCAGCTCAAGAGACGCTATTGCTCAAGAGAAATAGAAAATGGATTTTTTTTTTTGGTGGGATCGTATTTCCCTGTCCAGGATCAAACCTGGGCCACAGCAGTGACAGTATTGAGTCCTAACCGCTGAACCACCAAGGAAATCCCTAGAAAATGGATTTTAACCATCACATAGGCTGTCTTTTCTGTATGTATTTGTGTGTGTGTGTGTGTGTGAATACATGTCTTGTTACCCATGTTAGAGACCAGCTCCTTAAGTCTTAACATTTTTGACAGTTTTCTTGCTGGGCTTTGTAAGTCATTTAAGCTGAATCTCAATAAATATTTTTAGACTGATCTGAAAAATCAGAGGAAACAAGGAAGCAGAGATGAGAATTCCTGAATTGGGAGACAGTGAAGATATTGGCCTTATTGAAATGGGTGGATGTATATGAATGGGTGTAGGTTGAGGGATGGAGTAAGGGGGAGATGAAATACCAATGGAAGAATAATTGGAACTTTGACAGAGGAAAGGTTTATATGGAGGGCAATGAATACCACATAGAGGAATATAAACTCAATGCTATTAAAAATAAATTGATTAAAAATTAATTGATTTAATTGATGGTGAGAACATTATGGTATGGACCTAACAGAAGCAGAAAATATTAAGAAGAGGTGGCAAGAATACATAGAAGAACTGTACAAAAAAGATCTTTACGACCAAGATAATCACAATGGTGTGATCACTTACCTAGAGCCAGACATCCTGGAATGTGAAGTCAAGTGGGCCTTAGAAAACATCACTATGAACAAAGCTAGTGGAGGTGATGGAATTCCAGTTGAGCTATTTCAAATCCTGAAAGATGATGCTGTGAAAGTGCTACATTCAATATGCCAGCAAATTTGGAAAACTCAGCAGTGGCCATAGGACTGGAAAAGGTCAGTTTTCATTCCAATCCCAAAGAAAGGCAATGCCAAAGAATGCTCAAACTACCGCACGACTGCACTCATCTCACATGCTAGTAAAATAATGCTCAAAATTCTCCAAGCCAGGCTTCAGCAGTACGTAAACCATGAGCTTCCAGATGTTCAAGCTGGTTTTAAAAAAGGCAGAGGAACCAGAGATCAAATTGCCAACATCTGCTCAATCATAGAAAAAGCAAGAGAGTTCCAGAAAAACATCTATTTCTGCTTTATTGACTATGCCAAAGCCTTTGACTGTGTGGATCACAATAAACTGTGGAAAATTCTTCAAGAGATGGGAATAACAGACCACCTGACCTGCCTCCTGAGAAACCTATATGCAGGTCAGGAAGCAACAGTTAGAACTGGACATGGAACTATAGACTGGTTCCAAATAGGAAAAGGAGTACGTCAAGGCTGTCTATTGTCACCCTGTTTATTTAACTTATATGCAGAGTACATCATGAGAAATGCTGGGCTAGAAGAAGCATAAGCTGGAATCAAGATTGCTGGGAGATATGCAGATGACACCACCCTTATGGCAGAAAGTGAAGAGGAACTAAAAAGCCTCTTGATGAAAGTGAAAGAGAGAGTGAAAAAGTTGGCTTAAAGCTCAGCATTCAGAAAACAAAGATCATGGCATCCGGTCCCACCACTTCATGGGAAATAGATGGGGAAACAGTGGAAACAGTGTCAGACTTTATTTTTTTGGACTCCAAAATCACTGCAGATGGTGACTGCAGCCATGAAATTAAAAGACGCTTACTCCTTGGAAGGAAAGTTATGACCAACCTAGATAGCGTATTCAAAAGCAAAGATTACTTTGCCAACAAAGGCCCATCTAGTCAAGGCTATGGTTTTTCCTGTGGTCATGTATGGATGTGAGAGTTGGACTGTGAAGAAAGCTGAGCACTGAAGAATTGATGCTTTTGAACTGTGGTGTTGGAGAAGACTCTTGAGAGTCCCTTTGACTGCAAGGAGATCCAACCAGTCCATTCTAAATGAGATCAGTCCTGGGTGTTCATTGGAAGGACTGATGCTGAAGCTGAAACTCCAGTACTTTGGCCACCTCATGCGAAGAGTTGACTCATTGGAAAAGACTCTGATGCTGGGAGGGATTGGGGGCAGGAGGAGAAGGGGACAACAGAGGATGAGATGGCTGGGTGGCATCACCAACTCGATGGACGTGAGTTTGAGTGAACTCTGGGAGTTGGTGATGGACAGGGAGACCTGGCGTGCTGCAATTCATAGGGTCGCAAAGAGTCAGACACGACTGAGCGACTGAACTGAACTGAACTGAGAACACTATTGAAGAAAATTGAAGTTGTGTGTCTGATGCATTGGAGTGGGGAAAAACTTTGAATCAGGGAGCTGTGGGGAAAGAAGGTTATCGATGCTGTATTGAGGTCAAGTCAGGTTATTGAAACTGTGTATTAGGAGTCAGAAAGAGAAAGGTGCTGTGTTACTAACTTACTGTCTCCCCATCTTAAACTTTGCTGCTCCTCTTTTCTAAACAAAGACATAATTTTTTTTTAACATTGTTTGCCACAGAGTTCTGTTTATTTATTTTTCACATGCAAATTGCCTCTTGTTTTCCAGCCAGTCTGCTCATTTCAAAGTCGACACGGGATAGATGGGAGGCTTATGGCTTTATACCCTCAAATAACAAGGAAATACTAAAGTTTCTTCATTGTTAGAAAAACTCCATGTGGTGTGCCATGAAGTCAAGCTGTGCCCGTTTGGTGTCAGTCTCTTTTGTCATACCAATTATTTTAGAAACTTTTTGCTGTGGAAGAAGATGGTAGAAGTCCCTATCTTTGAGAAAGGAACCACTGTGGGGTCTGGGGATGCCCAGGTGGGTTGGTAGGAGTGTCAGTAAGAGTAATGGGTACTTGAGTGTTAACCTATCTGTACACTACCACCTGTAAAACAGATAGTATATGGCACAGGGAGCTCAGCTCGTGCTCTGTGGTGGCTTAGATGTGTGGGATGGGGTGGAGGTGGGAGGGAGGTCCAAGAGGGAGGTGATACATGTATACATATGGCTGATTCACTTTCTTGTATCGCATCAAGTAACACAACACTGTAAGAAAACTACACCACAATAAAAAAATATCTAGATTTGTTATCTTGTATCATTTGGTGATGTCTAGAGTAGAGACAGTGGAAAATCTGCCCACTAACTTAGCAGCGGCAACAATGTGTTTAAATATGTATGTGTATGTGCGCATGTCCACATGCACGTGTGTGTACTTTAATAAAGGATATTCTACACTCCATAGTCATTTTGGATAAAGACTAAGTAGGTTGAAGTGCTTATGGATGTGGGTTGAATGTATAACCATTCTTTTCAATATTGTGATAACCCTACGTCAAAGCATCTAGATAAACTTTGTGTCTTATTCTTTTTTGTCATTAGAATGTATGCTTTGTTAGCCACTCAGTCATATCCGATTCTATGTGACACCATGGACTGTAGCCCCCAGGCTCCTCTGTCCATGGGATTTCCCAGGAAAGAATACTGGAGTGGGTTGCCATGCCCTTCTCCAGGGGATCTTCTAGACACAGGGATCGAACCTGGGTCTCCAGTATTGTAGGCAGATTCTTTACTCCATCTGAGCCACCAGGGAAGTCCATATATGCTTTAATATTGTTTTTAAATAACACTTTCTACTGTTATAAACATTGTGACATCTACTGTGTCATTTGATCTTTGCATCCATCCTTTGAGGTAAAGAAAATATAATTGTTTCAATTTAGCAGGTAAAGAAATGAGGACCAAAACAGGAAAAGTGATTTACTTTGGTTTATGTCACATAATTGGTGGTAGAGCTGAGAGTCTGGAGATGCATGTTCTTGCTTCGTTTTTAAAGGCAGATGAGAGAAAGCAGGTATCAGTTCAGTTCAGTTCAGTCACTCAGTCATGTCCGACTCTGCGTGGAAGACTTGCTTCAGAGTCATTTGGAATGTTTGTTAAGAATTGAGATTTCTTAGCTCAAAGATCTACTGAGGCACAATCCTCAGAAGTAGTATGTGAGCACCTGTGTCTGTAGCAACCATGAGGGTTGATTTTATGCATGCCTAAGTTTGAGAACCACTGGAGAGCAGGGTGCAAGTCAGCCTTGGAATTTAGTAGTTCTAGATATGGATTATAGCTCTTCTACTGAATTTTTTGACGTGGAGTTTCAGTTTTCTTGTATTTAAAATAGGAATGATAAAGCATAAAACTACAGAAAATTTTGCTTAATGTACAAGAGGAATTGCAGTGGAAAAATGACTTCTGAAAAAAATGATGAGTATAGCTTTATGCCAAACATGAGTTTGTCCTATTGCTGATGGACACAAATTCAAAACTTTTCTTGTTACCGACATATGACTAAAAATAAAAAGAAAAAATAGTAAAAAAAAATCAATAAAGAAACTTTGCAAAAGAAAATAAGCTTGGACGCCTGCAATGCAGGAGACCAGGCTTTAGTCTCTGGGTTGGGAAGATCCCCTGGAGAAGGGAAAGGCTACCCACTCCAGTATTCTGGCCTGGAGGATTTCATCGCAGTCCATGGGGTCGCAAAGAGTAACACAGCTGAGGGACTTTCACTTTTCACTAGGTCATGCAAACTTCTTTGGGTAACTTAAGGAGCCATTTGAAACCCATAAGCTCCAAGTTTAGAAGGAAACATAAAACTGAACTTCGGAGTTTAGGTTGTCTCTAGCACAATATAACTCTGATCGCTTGCTTGGTTAAATTTTTTTTTAAATCCCATTCCCCTGGCAATCCTAGAAGCAGGGCATGAATAACTTTCAAAAGAAAAAAATCTTTGTTGTTTGCATAGCACAGCTTTCCATTCAGTTAGAAAAATTACTAAATTTTCCCTTGAAAAGCAGTGATTGAAATGTTCTAAAAAAATTCAAAGAACTTTTTTGAAAATATCAGCTTCAAAACAAAATTTCTCAAGGTTTTTATAAAACCAAAATACCAAAACCCTGATGGATGCTCTCTTATCTCTGGCCCTTATGTCGTCAGCTAATCTGATGCTCTGAATATTTTTGGGAAAGGAAATTTATCTATCATGGAACCAGATCTTCCCAGTGCTTCAGCTTAATGCTGGGATTGGGCCAAACATGAATAGAAACTTTTTTATTTCTGTCAGGCAGAACAGTCAATAAGAATAATAAACACTTTTAGAACCCGTAGTTTGTTCAGACACTGTACCGAGCACTTAGAAAGCATGAGATGAAAAAAATAAAGTTCTTACTCTCCAAGCGCTGACAGTTTCATATTTATAGTCTATAGAAAGGAAACTGAGATCCTGAGGAATCTATATCAGCATCTCTTATTACTTTTAAATCTTTTAGGTGCTTTATACATGGAACTGTCAACTTAGTTTGGGGGATCTTTAAGGATGAAAGAATTATCATAATATCCGTTATGCAAAGAGATGTTTGATGAATGGTTTATATTTGGTCACCTGGAGATTAAGAATTGAGGATACTTTTTGGCTCTGACTCTCATAACCTGTGTCAGCAAGGACCAGCTTTTCTGATATTTCACCCACACTTTAGAAAAAAAATTACATCCAAAACATTTTTATCATGCATTTAAAAATGCATTTTTGCTGAACCAGCTGGCTAGTACAATGCTCAAGAGAGGGATATTATTTAAATTGATTAAATGTTATTGATAATAGTTGAGAAAATTGGTTTAGAAAACAAAGTACATATAAAAAATATTATTTTGCATATTCTGAATGAGATATCACCTCATTTGAAGAAAGTCCAATGAAGACTACTGGGTTGTTACTATCCTAACTGGTTTTCTCTATGGGAAATTTTTTAGGTATACATTTAATTCTTCATATTTGCATTTCAGGTTCTATCATTGTGGTTACTTTTATCCTATATTTGATGAGGAAAGTGAATAAATAGTTGCACAGTTGATAACAGACAGCACCAGCTCAAAAATAAATCATACAACCTAGGCTCTAAATCAAAAAATAGAACCGAGATGTGACTTGTGTATAAGATGTCACATCACTAGTCCTTCTGCTGCTAATGGACACATGTGCCCTGTTTCACAGGGATACTGGAGGGGCTTAAATAAATTAAGGGGAGTTCTTTGAAGGCTGAGAAAGTAGCACCCAAATTTTGCCTATATTTGTAAAGCTCTTAAAAGTTGGCATGAAGTTGCATAGTAACCTGTCATGGCTGTGTTTGAAGGGAGAATATCACCAATGATGGAATCAAATGAAGTAAAACATTAAAAAACAATTGAAATCTGCAAAGACAAATTTCATTGAGATGCCATAAGGAATTGTTTGTTGATTGTTTTTCAGACTTAAAGCGGGCTTGGTTTCAAGAGTCTAAACAGGTTCCACGAAACCTTATTTCCCCAACTTACTCTGGGTTAAATGGTCAAAATGGCATATGCTCATGCTCAGTCGCTTCAGTTGTGTCTGACTCTGCGACCCTGTGGATGTAGCCTGCTGGTCTCCTTTGCCCATGGAATTCTCCAGGCAAGAGTACAGGAATGGGTTGCCACGCCCTCCTCTAGGGGATCTTCCCAATCCAGTGACAGAACCCGTGTCTCTTACGTCTCCTGCTATGGCAGGTGGGTTCTTTACCACTAATGCCACCTGGGGAGCCCCCAAATGGCCTCTACTTCTCTTCAAAATTCACAATGAACATAAAAGTATTATTAATTCTAAGTCCTGCAAAGAGAAAAACCATTGTGTTAATTTAACACTTCTTAAATTTATTTGATGAGAGAAATTTCCACCTTTTTTTTTTTTTTAGCAAAGGGTAATATCTATTCATATCTGTTTTTGTTTGTTTGTTTGCCTGTTTTTTTTTTTTTTCTTAGATGTAAGCTCATCCAAGGAGTTTTGAAAAGTTAATTAACAAAAGTGAGATAATTTAAGCTAGGGAATTACTTAGCAGGCAATCCTGTATGGATTTCTTTTTTTCAAGTTATGTCAGTTGCCATCCCACAGGATTTAAGATGTAGAGCACTCCAAGAAATACTGGTCTCTGGTAATGGTTCCTGTCCATTCCGAAAATCGACGCTGACCACATTGAAAGCCACATCAGTGGGTAGAATGTTAATTCCTTTGGTTATTAAAGTCTTTGTACAAGTGACTGTTTACTTTTCACACTAGTTTTTGCCTACCAGATTCTTTTTAAACCTTGTTGTCTTTTACTTCTTTAAAGATATTTGAATACCTGCTTTATGCTAGAAACCCTATTGTTCTCAAGGAGCTTTTTGTCTGTTTTTAGCATTTTGGGTCATCTGTCTGGCTTTTATCCCACTGTAAGTTCTAACACTGATAGTCATATCTGTTTTCGTTTGTTTGTTTGCCTGATATTTATTCATTCCTCTATCATTTTTGGATTCCCCAATGGCTCAGTTGGTATGGAATCTTCCTGCAATGCAGGAGACCCAGGTTAGATCCCTGTGTTGGGAAGATTCCCTGGAGAAGGGCGTGGTGACCCACTCCAGTACTCCTACCTGGAGAATTCCATGGACAGAGGAGCCTGGTGGGCTACATAGTCCATGGGATCTCAAAGAGTTGGACATGACTGTGCAACTAACTTTAATGGCTCAGAGGGTAAAGAATCCACCTGAAATGAAGAGGACACAGTGGGTTCAGTCCCCAGGTGTGGAAGGTCCCCTGGGGGAGGAAATGTCAACCAACTCCAGTATTCTTGCCTTAAAAATCCCATGGACACAAAAGCCTGGTGGGATATAGTCCGAAGGGTCACAAGGAGCTGGACATGACTGAGTGACTGAGCATGAGCACAAGTAGCATTTACACAACTGATTTTTGGCTTTCAGCCCATTCATGGTACACACTTGCTTACCCAACTTGGTATGGACAACTAATTTCTTAGCTCCGTTGGGATCCCACTTTTGTCTCAAGTCTTTGCATTTGTCTTGGCTACTCAGTCACAAGGGAAATGATGAAGTGGATGAAGGCTGTATAACTTCTTCAAACAAGGTTTTGGCATCTACTTCCTTGATCTTGTCAAATAGGCCGAATATCTGTCTAAGATGATCTAGGAGTATTAATATGAGATTTTTTTTTTAGTGGTTTTAAAGCAGTTTTTGTGCACAGGAAAGATTCTATGTTTCCTTAGTCTTTTAAATTGCTGCTACATTTATTAAAATATTAAACTCATGTATACCTGTGGCGGATTCATTTTGATATTTGGCAAAACTAATACAGTTATGTAAAGTTTAAAAATAAAATAAAATTAAAAAAAATATTAAACTCAAAATCTTATTTTTCTTAAGTTTATGACATTCATATGTATTTTATATGCATTTTCATATCAATTTTAGCCATCATTTTAGGGAGCTTTTGATGAGTTTTCAAACAACTTAGAAAAGAATAAACACGTTTAATATCAGTCCATTTTCAAAGTTCATTATGAACTTGTTGAAAATTGAACTAATTAGTTCAACTAAATTTGTTGAACTAATCAATCATTAGTTGGATTTCTTTAAACCTTTAAAGCTATATTTATGCAACCAGAGATTATCATAGTAAATGAAGTAAGGCAGAAAGAGAAAGACAAATATATGATATCACTTACATGTGAAATCTAAAATATGGCACAAATGAACCTATCTACCAAACAGAAACAGATGTATAGACATGGAGAACAGACTTGTGGTTGCCAAGGGCGAGAGGGGATGGGCAAGGGATGGACTGGAAGTTTGGGGTTAGTACATGCAAACTATTCTACATTTACAATGGTTAAACAACAAGGTCCTATTGTATAGTACAAGGAATATTCAATCTCCCAGGATAAACCATAATGGAAAAGAATATAAAAAAATGTATACATGTGTATAATTGAGTCACTTTGTACCGCATTGTAAACCAACTATACTTCATTTTTAAAAATAGAGAATAAAATTGTATTTATAAATTCAGTATATTCAACTTTCACTTGTAAATACTTCAAATATTTAATCTAACAAGTAAAACTTTCCAAGTACTGAAATCTGATCTATCTAACCATTAAAACTTTTAAACATATTGAATCACATTCTCTTAATCATTTCAAGGTTTACAAACATAATTAGATGATCTTATGCCTTTCAACTTGAAATTAGAAAGCTGAAATCAATTATTTAATTACATATTTTGCATATTTAATTATATATCTACAATTATATGTTCAATCATAATGCTGAATCTTAAAGATATTTATCTAACTTTACAAATAATTTAAATACCAAATCTGCAGGTAAAGTTTCACACAAAATTATTAACAAAGTTTTGATTTACTTAATAAATATACTTAATTAAAACAAGACTTTAGAGTTAATATACTTATCCACTAGTGAACAATTTTATTTTTTCAATAATGTTGTGACTATCAACCCAAGAAACAGAACCAGAGAATTTTGGCCAGGACACAAAACTTAGGACTACAGAGCTACAGAATAATTCTTATTAGACTACTGACAGATGTGTTGGGTAGTTGCTTGTGGTCTCCATGACAATAGCAGCTTCATGTGCTGAAAAAAAAGCTAGTCCTATAGTCTGTAGTCCTGGGCAAAAGTCCTCTTATTAATTAGTTTATCTTCTGAATTTAATAAAAAAAGTCTATTATAATTTCTTCTGGGCTTCCCTGGTAGCTCAGCTGATGAAGAATCTGCCTGCAATGTGGGAGACCTGGGTTCTATCCCTGGGTTGGGAAGATCCCCTGGAAAAGGGAAAGGCTACCCACTCCAGTATTCTGGCCTGGAGAATTCTATGGACTGTACAGTCCATAGGGTGGCAAAGAGTTGGACATGGCTTAGTGACTTTCACTTTCACAATTTCTTCCCCTGCTGGTTTGAGTTTGAACCCTTAGAAGATAAACCTGGCTCCATAGATACCCAACTGTTCTTCCATGGATAGTTCATATCCTTGTATACATTTTTAAAAATATGTTTTGGTTAAAAAAAAATTTTTGGCAAAATACACAGAACACAAAATTGACTATCTTGCCATTTGTACGTGCACAGATCAGTGGCATTAAGTACGTTCACACTGTGTGCTACCATCAGTACCATTCATCTCCAGAATACTTCACCTTGCAAAACTGAGACTCCATACTTATTAAACAATAACTCCCCATTCTTCAGTCTCTGGCAATTATCATTCTATTTTCTGTCTCCATAGGTTGGACTACCTAGATATCTCATCCAAGTGGAATCATGCAATATATGTTCTTTTGTGACTACCTTATTTCACTTAGCATAATATCCTCCAGGTTCGTTCATGTTGGAGCAGGTGTCATTTTGCTTCCCCATTTATCTGTCAGTAGATACTTGGGCTGCTTTCATCCTTCAGCTCTTGTGAATAATGCTGTTATGAACATGAATGTGTAAATATGTCTTTTAGAGTTTCTACTTTCAATATTTTGGGGGTATATATCCAGAAGTGGCATTGAATCATATGGTAATTCAATTGTTAATTGTTTAACAAGTGGTCTCACTGTTTTAACCTCCTTTAATTTTATGTCCTGAGTAGGGAGAGAGAAAACTGCTCATCTCTTACACTCCACCAAAACTTATGCTAACTTTTTAAACTTTTTTTTCCCCTTTTTTTTGGCTTGCCATGTAGCTTGTAGGATATTAGTTCTACGACCAGAGATTGAACCCAGGCCATGGTAGTGAAAATGCCAAGTCCTACCACTGGACCACCAGGGAACTCCATCGGCTAACTTTAAAAAAAAAATTTATTCTTGTACTGACTGATTGAACTCTTTTGATAGTATTTACTGAGTATAGAACCATATTGACTGGTTCCTTTACATCCCTCATGTTTTGCCTCCATTTAGAACTGGGAAAAAAGCTTGAGTTTTGCTGCTTAAAGTGTGGTTTATGGACCAGAAGCATGAATATTAACTGAGAGTGTTCTAGAAGTGCAGAGTCTGAGGCCCCACCCCAGAGCTAATTAATCAGAATCTGCATTTTAACCAGACCCCAGGGTGATACTTAGACACAGTAAAGTACCAGAGGAGAACTGACTTAGATGATTTCTCTTGACCAATTTTATTTTTAAAAATCTGTAGCCTTAGGGTGATTGCCGATATTATTATCTAATGTTTGCTGAGCATTTTTTTTTTCTTCTTTTATTGGGTGGGTGCCAGAGCTCAATGGATTAAGACTAAAAGAAAAACCTTGTGATCACAGTTCACAGCAATGGTGAGGTCTGAAACATCTAAGATTCAAGATGTCTGGGAAGTCAATTATTTGGATGATATTAAGCTCAGGGTCAGCGACCTGGAAAAATACAGATGTGAAAGTAAAATATCAGACAGAGTAAAAAAATTACCAAAATACAATAAACTTTACAAGGGTAGGAATCACATCTTACATCCTCAGCCTAGTGCTATATGTATGTGACACATAACTGTTGTTGAATAAATGTTTGTTGAATTTAGTTTTTGCAGAACAAATGAAAACCAAGTCAGAGCTCTAAAAATGGTGGTCTGCAGTCAACAGTTGAATGGAACGGCTATAGAGTGTCGTAAACGGTACCATTAACCCTTCTGGAGACTGAGACCCTTTTGAGGGTGGATCTGGACATTTATATCCAGCTGCACTTTGACCTGAAGCAGGTCTGCTTGGGAGTCTGGAGAATTTTAAGTTCTGACAGTGAAGCTGGACTCTAAATAGAAAAAGGTAGTCTTTGGTCTTTAGGAAATCACTTTTTAAAACAGAGCCAATGGTTGCAGAGAAAGGTGACCTAGCTTTGAGAAAACCCAATACATAACTATCAGAACTGCCAAAAGAGATCAATGTTACTGTCATGAAACTGCCTTAAATTTCCATCTCCAAACCTCATTTTAAAATAGTTTTATTTTTAAAAGTTCTCTTCTTTAGGAAGAACATAAACTCTTTCAGGAAACAGCTCTGGAAACTCTGTACTAGGACAGGTTGGGAACTCAAGTTATTACTAGAGTGTTTCTGAAAGAATTTCTATTGAACATACAATTCAAGGTCATCTAGTTACTAATTCTAATAAAAGAAAACATAGCTAGGGTTTGTAATGTTTCTTTTTAATGAATAAAAAAGAGTAGCGCTTTTTGTAAAGGCTCTGGTGTTGGATGTTAAGAGAAAGCTTATATAGTAAGCAGGGAGACTCATGGGCAAAGAGGGGTCTAGGATAGGAAGAATCTCTTTAATTGAATCAAGTAGTAGGGGAGACAGAAGAGAATTCAACTTTCTAGTGAAAGAGGCTGTTCATTTGCCTCAACAGTAGGACTGAGTATCTCAAGGAAGTGTCAATACCTCAAGAAATAATGATTCCAGCCACCAGAGTTTAACAATGTGGCACTTCAGTGACTTTTAAACTATAATGTAGGAAGTTTGACTTGAAGTTAGAAATCAGGATAAATCATAAAGAAAAGTCACGAATCAATAAAAAAGGTAATAGTTATAGGATTTCCTTTTAATTTTTTTCTCTTAAATATGATGTTGAAATGCATTAATTCCACTAATAGTTGCTGAATATCCCGAAACTGTGCTAAGGGCTATGGGGGATTAAAACAAGAGATTAGTATTCAATTTATGGCAACGTACACGAGCTACAATTGTGCTATAAAAAGCACTACCTGGGTATGGCAGGGGGGATCACTTCCTGCTGGGACAATGATGGAAGAGGTGACATCAAAAACTGAGCTCTCACTGAAGGATTTTTGTAGTTATATAGATAGAGGAGGTGTTAAAGCCATTTAGAAAAAAGGATTGCATGAACAAAGGCTTACAATTAGCATTTATTTAGCCCTTACTATGTACCAGGCTCTATACTCTGGAACTGTTGACAAATGAATATGATACAGAAGTGTAATGAGAAAAAACAATATGTGAACAGACCAGATTTGACAGAGCAAGTGTTTCTCATGCAGGGAAAGTGGGAGAGAAATCTGAGAAGGAAATTTAAGACCGATGATAGGGATTCCTGAATGCCAGACTAAATCTGATTATTGAAATAGCTAAATATAAAGAACAGAAGCAGCTATATTCCAGCAAGCTAAGGGGAAAATCATTCCTAGTTTTGATTTCAATCTCAGAAGCACATATTGGAGGGACCACCACCTGGTGGCGGAGTACTCACACTGCATCACGCCTGTATGCATGCTCAGTCCTGTCCAACTGTTCTTGACCCCATGAGCTCTAGCCCGCCGGGGTCCTCTGTCCATGGAATTCTCCAGGCAAGAATACTGGAGTGGGGTTGCCATCTGTTATTAAGAGATGAATAAACATTGAAAATGGTAAATCTTTATTTATAAAATGATAAAGAATGACCAAAAAAATGAGATGATTATTCATTGTATAAAAGTCTTCTCAACCAGATTCCTTTCTAAAGAGAGAAATTCTTGGAAGCATCTAAAATTATTTTTCCTGACAAATCCCAATATATTTTTAATAGGAAAAAATGGCGAGAGTAACTCTTATTTATGTGTCCAAATTATTTTGACAATTAATTGACAATTATAATTCTACCAGCTATACCAGAGTGACACTAGTAGTAAAGAGTTTCCTACTCTGCCAGTGCAGGAGATGTAAGACAGGCAGCTTCTATCCTTGGGTTGAGAAGATCCCCTGGAGGAGGGCATGGCAGCCTCCAGTATTCTTGCCTGGAGAATCCAATGGGCAGAGGAGCCTGGCAGGCTACAGTCCATAAGGTAGCAGAGAATTGGACACAACTAAACCATCCTTATGGCAGAAAGTGAAGAGGAACTCAAAAGCCTCTTGCTTGATGAAAGTGAAAGAGGAGAGTGAAAAAGTTGGCTTAAAGCTCAACATTCAGAAAACGAAGATCATGGCATCTGGTCCCATCACTTCATGGCAAATAGATGGGGAAACAGTGGAAACAGGGTCAGACTTTATTTTTTTGGGCTCCAAAATCACTGCAGATGGTGACTGCAGCCATGAAATTAAAAGACGCTTACTCCTTGGAAGGAAAGTTATGACCAACCTAGATAGCATATTGAAAAGCAGAAATATTACCTTGCCAACAAAGGTCCGTCTACTGAAGGCTATGGTTTTTCCAGTGGTCATGTATGGATGTGAGAGTTGGACTGTGAAGAAAGCTGAGCACTGAAGAATTGATGCTTTTGAACTGTGGTGTTGGAGAAAACTCTTGAGAGTCCCTTGGACTGCAAGGAGATCCAACCAGTCCATCCTGAATGAGATCAGTCCTGGGTGTTCATTGGAAGGACTGATGCTGAAGCTGAAACTCCAATACTTTGCCCACCTCATGGGAAAAGTTGACTCATTGGAAAAGACCCTGATGCTGGGAGGGATTGGGGGCAGGAGGAGAAGGGGACGACAGAGGATGAGATGGCTGGATGGCATCACCAACTCGATGGACATGAGTTTGAGTGAACTCCAGGAGTTGGTGATGGACAGGGAGGCCTGGCGTGCTGTGATTTGTGGGGTCTCAAAGAGTTGGACACGACTGAGCGACTGAACTGAACTGAACTGTATAAATTAGAAAAGTCACCACAGGCTGCACTATTCACTAATCTATATTGTTAAATAGCATCCAGAACAGAGACTTGTTTGTAACTGTTGAATGTATGAATGGTGGGTGGGTGAATGAATGGTAAGTGGATTTTAAAAAAAGGTATCATTTGCATGGGCTGAGTGATAATAAATCTATATACTTATTTTAATTGTCTGATTTGTTCTGATTTTTTGCTAATGTTAATATTTCATTCAATGTATAAACTTAGTTCAAAGAGAAAAAAAGAAATTTATACATAATAAATGAGAACAAAATGCATTAGTCTGGATATGTTTTTAATTAAGAAAAAGTGGATATTATGTTCATACCTAATGTCCTTTAATTTCCAAGATAAACATTTTCTTTGATAGAATTTGGTGGTTCAGCTGGTAAAGAATCTGCCTGCAATGTGGGAGACCTGGGTTTGATCCCTGGGTTGGGAAGATCCCCTGGAGAAGGGAACATCTACCCACTACAGTACTCTGGCCTGGAGAATTCCATAGACTGTATAGTCCATGGGGCCACGAAGAGTTGGACATGATGGAGCAAATTTCACTATCATAAAAAGTTAAAATGTTTATTTAAGATTAAAATAACTGCAAAATAAAATTGTTAAATCTTTTTCCTAATTTTGTCATTAGACGTGTGTACGTGCCAAGTTTCTTTCAGTTCAGTTCAGTTCAGTTCAGTCGCTCAGTCGTGTCCAACTCTTTGCAACCCCATGAATCACAGCACGCCAGGCCTCCCTGTCCATCACCAACTCCCAGAATTCACTCAAACTCATGTCCATCGAGTTGGTGATGCCATCCAGCCATCTCATCTTCTGTCGTCCCCTTCTCCTCCTGCCCCCAATCCCTCCCAGCATCAGGGTCTTTTCCAATGAGTCAACTTTTCCCATGAGGTGGGCAAAGTATTGGAGTTTCAGCTTCAGCATCAGTCCTTCCAATGAACACCCAGGACTGATCTCATTCAGGATGGACTGGTTGGATCTCCTTGCAGTCCAATGGACTCTCAAGAGTCTTCTCCAACACCACAGTTCAAAAGCATCAATTCTTTAGTGCTCAGCTTTCTTCACAGTCCAACTTTCACATCTATACATGACCACTGGAAAAACCATAGCCTTGACTAGATGGATCTTTGTTGGCAAAGTAATATTTCTGCTTTTCAATATGCTATCTAGGTTGGTCATAACTTTCCTTCCAAGGAGTAAGCATCTTTTAATTTCATGGCTGCAATCACCATCTGCTGTGATTTTGGAGCCCCAAAATATACAAGGGTTCCCTAAAGACCAGCACTGTCTCACACGATGTTGATAGATATATACAAGGAAATTACATTAGTGACTACTTCAAAATACTGTAGTAAATGAATTTTAAAAAAATTATTTATTTATTTTAATTTATTTTAATTGGAGGCTAATTACTTTACAATATTGTGGTGGTTTTTGCCATACATTCACATTAATCAGCCATGGGTGTACATGTGTTCCCCATCCTGACCCTCCCTCCCCATCCCATCCCTCAGGATCATCCCATTGCACCAGCCCTGAGTGCAATGTCTCATGCATTGAACCTGGATTGGCAATCTATTTCACATATGATAATATACATGTTTCAATGCTATTCTCTCAAATCATCCCACCCTCGCCTTTTCCCACAGAGTCCAAAAGTCTGCTCTTTACATCTGTGTCTCTTTTGCTGTCTCGCATATAGGGTCCTCATTACCATCTTTCTAAATTCTCTATATATGCGTTAATATACTGTATCAGTGTTTTTCTTTCTGACTTACTTCGCTCTGTATAATAGGTTCCAGTTTCATCCACCTCATTAGCACTGATTCAAATGCATTCTTTTTAATAGCTGAGTAATATTCCATTGTGTATATGCACCACAGCTTTCTTATCCATTTGTCTGCCCATGGACATCTAGGTTGCTTCCATAACCTGGCTATTGTAAACAGTGCTGTGATGAACATTGGGGTACACGTATCTCTTTCAATTCTGGTTTCCTCAGTGTGTATGCCCAGCAGTGGGATTGCTGGGTCGTATGACAGTTCTATTTCCAGTTTTTAAGGAATCTCCACACTGTTCTCCATATTAGCTGCACTAGTTTTCATTCCCACCAACAGTGTAAGAGGGTTCCTTTTTCTCTGCATCCTCTCTAGCATTTATTGTTTGTAGAGTTTTTGATAGCAGCCACTCTGACCGGTGTGAGATGTAGTTTTGATTTGCATTTCTCTGATAATGAGTGATGAGCATCTTTTCATGTGTTTGTTAGCCATCTGTATTTCTTCTTTAGAGAAATGTCTGTTTAGTTCTTTGAAATGTCTGTTTAGTACCGATTTTTTGATTGGGTAGCTTATTTTTCTGGAATTGAGCTGAAGGATTTGCTTGTATATTTTTGAGATTAATTCTTTGTCAGTTGCTTCATTTGCTATTATTTTCTCCCATTCTGAAGGCTGTCTTTTCATCTTGCTTATAATTTCCTTCGTTGTGCAAAAGCTTTTAAGTTTAATTAAGTCCCATTTATTTATTTTTGCTTTTATTTCCATTACTTTGGAAGGTGGGTCATAGAGGATCCTGCTATGATTTACGTCAGAGGGTGTTTCGCCGAAGTTTTCGTCTAGGAGTTTTATAGTTTCTGCTCTTACATTTAGATCTTTAATCCATTTTGAGTTTATTTTTGTGTATGGTGTTAGAAAATGTTCTAGTTTCATTCTTTTACAAGTGGTTGACAAGTTTTCCCAGCACCACTTGTTAAAGAGGTTGTCTTTTCTCCATTGTATATTCTTGCCTCCTTTGTCAAAGATAAAGTGTCCATAGGTGTGTGGATTAATCTCTGGGCTTTCTATTTTGTTCCATCGATCTATATTTCTGTCTTTGTGCCAGTACCATGCTGTCTTGACTGTTGCTTTGTAGTATAGCCTGAAGTCAGGCAGGTTGATTCCTCCAGTTCCATTCTTCTTTCTCAAGATTGCTTTGGCTATTTGAGGCTTTTTGTATTTCCATACAAATTGTGAAATTATTTGTTCTAGCTCTGTGAAAAATACCATTGGTAGCTTGATAGGGATTGCATTGAATCTATAGATTGCTTTGGGTAGTATACTCATTTTCACTATATTGATTCTTTCAATCCATGAACATGGTATATTTCTCCATCTATTTTTGTCATCTTTGATTTCTTTCATCAGTGTTTTATAGTTTTCTATATATAGGTCTTTTGTTTCTTTAGATAGATTTATTCCTAAGTATTTTTTTCTTTTTGTTGCAATGGTGAATGGAATTGTTTCCTTAATTTCTCTTTCTATTTTCTCATTGTTAGTGTATAGGAATGCAAGGGATTTCTGTGTGTTAATTTTATATCCTGCAACTTTACTATATTCATTGATTAGCTCTAGTAATTTTCTGGTGGAGTCTTTAGGGTTTTCTATGTAGGGGATCATGTCATCTGCAAACAGTGAGAGTTTTACTTCTTCTTTTCCAATCTGGATTCCTTTTATTTCTTTTTCTTCTCTGATTGTTGTGGCTAAAACTTCCAAAACTATGTTGAATAGTAGTGGTGAGAGTGGGCATCCAATGAATTTTTTATATGCTTAGCATATAAAAAACACTATGGAAACATAAGCTACCATTATTATTATTATTATCATTAACTACTAGAGTTTGTCCAGAGTATTTGACTGAAATGAAAGTAGCATGGCAAGATGATCACAGAATATAGAACTATAGAACTTCCGTTTTTCATTCAACAATCAATTTTGAGTGCCTTTGACATACCAAGCACTGTTTTGGGGAATGGGACTGAGGGAAAAAAAAAGATGCTCCCCACCAATTTTTGCCCTCATATAACTTACACGTATGTGTATTTTGAAAAAAAAAACAAAACAACAAAACACCAAGATAAAGATAAACTAATTAAATTTATTTTCACTTATTGGTTTTTTTGTTTGTTTTTTTGCCTGCACTGCACAGCATATAGGGTCTTAGTTCTTCAACCAGGGATCAAACCAGCACCCCTGCATTGGAAATTAGCAATCTTAACCAATGGAACACCGTGGAAGTCTCATTTAATGGTTTTTAACTAGTTTTGTTGTGCTAGATGGCAATGAAGAGGGTGGGAGATAAGACAGAGAGGTTAAGACTATCTCTGTCCTCAAGAGTCTATGGTATTAATAAAGAAGAGGTGCTTTCATAAATAAATAGGATAAAATAAGAAACTGTTGAAATATATGGTACAGATAAAATATTTAAAGGGTGAAGTAATTGTTGAGGATCATGGTAACCAAATAACTTAGCCTGTGGGATCTTGGGTGCCTGATCAGAGATGAAGTCTGCATCCCTTGCATTGGAAGCTTGGAGTTTTAGCCACTAAACCACCAGGGACATCCATTACTGTTGTTTACTTGAATGAAAAATCAACTTTATCACCTGTTTATAGGTTTGCCTGTTAATGCACATTCAGTGCATTTAATGGCCTTTAATTCACTGTATAATGTGACCAGATTGACTTTGAGGTGTTTTTTTTTTGTTTGTTTGTTTTTATCACAGTTGATAGTGTATTGGCCCATAAAATACAACATTCAAACTGTAGATTAGCTGACAATATTTAATCTACATTGAGATTATGGTGGGGGGGGGGTGGCGGTGGTGGGGCTTCTGTATGATCATTAACAGAATCTGATAAATTCAGAACTGAAGATTCTGTGCATAAATCTTTTGTTGAGATATGAGTACAAATGGGAGCAAAGGAGATAATAAGTGACTAGTCACTTATTATCTAGTGACTAGTCACACTTTGTGTGACTTTCTTACACACAAAGAAGCAATTGGAAAAAGTCATCGTTAAAAAAAAAAGTTTTAAAATGACTTTATTCAAAACTATGACAAACCTAGATAGCATATTAAAAAGCAGAAACATTACTTTACTGAAAAAGGTCCATATAGTCAAAGCTATGGTTTTTCCAGTAGTCATGTATGGGTGTGAGAGTTGGACCATAAAGAAAGCTGAAAATTGAAGAATTGATGCTTTTTAACTGTGGTGTTGGAGAAGACTCCTAAGTGTCCCTTGGACAGCAAGGAGATTAAATCAGTCAATCCTAAAGGAAATCAGTCCTGAATATTCATTGGAAGGACTGATGATGAAGCTGAAACTCCAATACTTTGGCCACCTGATGTGAAGAACTGACTCATTGGAAAAGACCCTGATGTTGGGAAAGATTGAAGGCAGGAGGAGAAGGGGATTGTCAGAGGATGAGATGGTTGAATGGCATCACCAACTCAATGTACATGAGTTTGAGCAAGCTCCGGGAGTTGGTGATGGACAGGAAGCCTGGTATGCTGCAGTCCCTGTGGTTTCAAAGAGTCAGACATGACTGAGCAACTGAACTGAGCTGAACTGAAAACATAGTTATTACCATATTTTCCCTACTTATAATCCAGTAGTGTAGTGGTGTTAGTTGCTTAGTCATGTCTGAATCTTTGCAATTCCATGGACTGTAGCCCGCCAGGCTCCTCTGTCCATGGGATTCTCCAGGCAAGAATACTTGAATGGGTTGCCATTCGCTTCTTCCAGAGGATCTTCCCAACCCAGGGATTGAATTTGAGTCTCCTGTGTTACAGGCAGATTCTTTACCATCTGAGCTACAGCAAAGTCCCTAAATCCAACTTCATTTCAATTCCTTGATAAAAGTTGTCAAATAAAGCTTGTTGTTGTTTAGTTGCTAAGTTGTGTCAGACTCTTTTTAGACTCCTGCCATGGACTATAACTTCCCAGCGTCCTCTGTCCATGGGATTTTCCAGGCAAGAATCCTGGAGTGGATTACCATTTCCTTCTCCAGGGGATCTTCCTAATGCAGGGATCGAACTCTTGTCTCCTGCATTGGCAGGCAGATTGTTTATCCCTGAGCCACTTGGGAACTTCAAATGAAGCTTACTAGTAGATAAATATAAATGTTTTTAAGTTTTCCTTTTGGTGTAAGTCTAGCTCTTTCACTGGCTTTATAACCCTCAGGTGATCCTGTGAATGCATTTTTTTTTTTTTTAACACATCATAGGTAGTGACATGCCTGAAAAGAGCATTGCATGCAAGATGGACTGTTCTGTGGATTCACACATAGGTGCCAAGTGACCATAACTGAGCAGGTTGTCACAACTGGAACACAAGGGAACAGATAAGAACAGTGGCAACACAAGTCTAATCTCAGAACTTCAAATGAGGACTCCTTATGTTTCCATTGCCTATTATTAATACTGACTTTTGACCTTTGGAAGACACTGAGCGTAAAGGGAGGGAAAGAATAGTCTGAATATTTTGTAGAGAAATGTAAGGGAGAAAGAGGTAAGTTTCAGCACACATCTTGGTCTTTCAGTTAGTGTTACATGATTGACCCCTTTTAGTCTGGAAGTGCTTCTTTGTTTAGACATAGCCCTAGTGTCTTCTGTTTTAAAATGACTCAGGCAATGATAACCCTCCAAAAAAACAAACTGTTTCCCTGAGATACAGACGAAGTTAAGGAGAGATTTTAATATTGATTGAGCTCCCTGTCCATATCGTTGGGAACAGCTGAGAAGTCTCTATAATAATGAAAGAAACTATGTTGGAAACTTTTTTCAGAGATTATTTGCAACTACAGATGCTAACTAAGAAGGTTTAGTTTTTGAGTTCTGCTAGGAACTCAGTGGAAAGTAATATGACTTTAGGCTATGGAGGCATTTGTGCTTTGGATGTCAGATGGGTTCCTAAGACAGAGTTCCAGGTCTTGCTGCCTTTTATTATGTCACCTAGAGAGTTGATGGACAGACAGATGCACCATATTCCTCATGTTTTTGTTCTGAGAAAAGTACTGCCAAAGCCACATCCTGTTACAACGCTGTGTCTAAGAGGATGCCTGGCACTGCAGCATTAATTAGGAAGTGCCCCTTCCACTACCCAGACCCCTCACTTGCTGTGATCATGCTGTCAGCTCTAGCCAAGGATCTAGCTCTGCCAGGTGGACCACAAGAGGAGGGAAGCTCTTTTTTTGTTGTTTTTTTACCTAACTGGAAAAAATGCCTGGGCTAAGCTCCTTCATGCTAGAAATTCACTCTTGCATATCTAATATCTCTCAATGACTCCTCCAAGGATTTAATTTCTTTCGGCCTTAAGAGATCTTTGTGGAGATAAAGAGTGCTGATTATCAGGCAGTCACTTGAAAAACAATAGACAAAGGAGGAGGCATCAGAACACACACCAGTGCCTGCTCACATCAATGCCTTTGTTATGATATCAGATCACGGTAATTTTCAAATGTTGTAATTTGGCAAATTGGATCTTCAAATAGGTGAGGAAGTTCACCTTAAAAAAACAATACTTTCACATGGAGGCTGATTGCTCTTTTTTGTAGTTTCTCTTCTCTGAGTGTTTGTTGTGTGTGTTTAATGCTCTACGCTTTGTTTTCCCAGCCCCATAGAAACTATGCTACTCTCTGCTGGTTTCTGATGTAGCTTTGCTCATTGAGGCAGAGCCGCCCCTGGAACTGTTCAATACATCTGACAGGCAGCTATCCTCAAGTGTAGCTACAAGACCCCCAGACACATTCCCTCCTCCTTATTCCTAAGATATGGCTGGAGTTAATGAAAATGTATTCACTTTTACTTGTTTCACTTTTATATCATCAAAGACAATCACATTTTTCTCAAACATAGAACTGTTTTTCTTCTTTTATTAGCAAAATTAAATGATAAAATTATGACTAATTTACTTGCTAAATCCTTCTAAGATTTTCACCTTTGGCTTTTAAATAAAGGTACACATGTGTGCTATATTTTCAAGACAAAGGAAATAGTATTAATTTCATCACAAATTATAAATATATATATATCTATAAATATATATATTTATATGGGATTGTAGTGTCTGAGCTGCTCTGGTTAAGTTGATCTGGATCATTTATTTAGCACAAATTGTCGTATTCAATGATTAACCAAAGATAATCTGAAATGACTTATCTTTTGTAATATCTAAAAGCATCAAATCCTATGCGTAGCTAATCAAAAGGCTTGCTAATATTGATCATCACTTAGCCTGCTCTGGTTGGGTTTATATCCAAGTGAAGATTTAGCAACTGTAGGAAGTATCAAGTGATCTAGAATATGTGATCAAGATTACCACTAAGGCTAGTCCACACTCTTATCAAAGAGAATGGAAAATTTACCAAACCCTTTATCTTTATTTTCAGTATGTAGTTAAAACAAAATGTGTAAGACCTCTGAGCTTTTTATGCTACCACACGATTATTTCCACAACCTTCTGAACTATCTTGTTCTTCCTTTCCTACCTTCAATCCTCAACTCGACTATTGCGCCTTCTGTAACTATTGTTCCATATCCAGCCAACTCTCTTACCTACTTAGCCTCATCCTTCAGACCTTTGTCTCTATCCTTGCTTCAACCAAACTCCCATTCAGGTACCATGTCTTCTGAAGGCCTTCCAAGCAGAGACTTTTTATTAAGAGTGGATAATGAAACATGCAAAATATCATATATGAAACGAGTTGCCAGTCCAGGTTCGATGCACGATACTGGATGCTTGGGGCTAGTGCACTGGGACGACCCAGAGGCAGGGTATGGGGAGGGAGGAGGGAGGAGGGTTCAGGATGGGGAACACATGTATACCTGTGGAGGATTCATTTGGATATTTGGCAAAACTAATACAATTATGTAAAGTTTAAAAATAAAAAAATTAAAAAAAAAAAGAGTGGATATGCTTGGTGTCCACTGATCCACTCGATCTCTTAAAGACATTACCTCTCCCCCATCGTATATAATACCTGGACTCTGGAGGTGTATTTCACCCTTTTCTCAGTACAATCAGTCTACTTCACTACAGTCCAGTTGTAGATCAGTCTCACAGAGTATATTACCTCCTTTCATCCTGGGGATCCGATGTCCTTTGATGACTCATTCAATACTATGGTCTCTCAATTTCTCAAGCTGCCCATCTCCAACAAACTTCACTTCTTCATAGCTCACATTTGACAAAGAGGCAAATTCTCTACCTTCAAAATCACGACTTTAGCTCTCTGATCATAAGGTTTTCTTCTTTCTGTTGCTTGTTCCATACCTGTACCTCACCAGGACCTGTGGTCTACTGATCATTCTATATTTGACCTATTAATCAGTCTCCTTTTGTCACTTCCTTCTGTTTTCAGCTTATATTCACATGGTTTGTCATCTCAAAACACTCTAATGAATGCTATATAATTACTTGATCTTCTCTCTTTTTGTTCAACTCTTATGGGAAAATTGCAGTCTTATTCTTCTTGAAAAATTCTGTACACCTACATTTAGAAGCTAAGAGCTGTTGCAGAAAACTCCACCACAGGGATAAAATGTTTTCACTTGATCTCATACTTATTTTCAAATGATTGTCAACACTGACCAATAATACTACTGCAAGTCACTTTCTCACTTACCATATGCTTATTTCAAGTCTTTTCTAGACTCCTTAAACCTGTGAGTCTGGTATTTACCCACCTCTCTTCCCTTATCTCTAGTTTTATAGAGAAAATACCCACCATCTTTTGGGAGTTTCCTCATTTTCTCCATGTGAAGCACAAAACCCCATTAGCATCTGTCATTAGTCTATTCTCTTCATTTCTGTTACATAAGGGCACTCTCCCCCGACCCCCCTTTTCTTTTTTTGGCTGAGCCATGTGGTTTTGAAATTTTAGTTCCCAAACAAGAAAGCAAACCCAGGTCTAGGCAGTGAAAGTGCTGAGTCCTAACCATTGGACCTCCATGAAATTCCCATTCTCCTTCTTCTTAAGGTTGATCTGTCCTTGGTTTTGAGCCCATCTCTTCCTCTGAACCTATTCTTTTTTTTTTACACCAGTTTAGGTTGCAATAGTTACTCCTGGTAGTTGCTAGAGCTCTGTAATTCTTATTTTCAGGATCTGAGATGCTTTAATGCAACTCTAGGGTGGCTTAGAACCCTTTTGCTATATATCTCTTAAGGAAAAGAACTCATTCATCATTCTGATCTTATTCCTTCTGTAAAATAAATAGGTTATTTTCTTTCAAGACTCTGCCTTGATACACAGCTCAGGACACTATTGAGTAATTGATATCTGATGACATTTCAGGAAACATAATTGCTTTAAGAAATTTCAGTCTAGAAGGTCTTAATGGTGGAATACAGAGGGTGTGACAAACAGAAGTGGGAGATTTAAAAAACTTGATGGAAGATATTTTATGCCCTTGAAATTATAACTCATAAATCACACAAAATAATAGATAAACATGGCCCTCAAACTTAAGTTAGTTGATAATATGTTAAACATATGGTTTTCTAGAGCCATATATCCATGCATTCTTATTTTCCTGCACATATAACAATCTAACACAGGTGTTTCTGATTGGTGGATGAGTTTCCTCCATGTGGTGATTCAGGGGTCACTCTCCTTTGGTCTTGTGACTCTGCTATTTCCTGAAGCACCAGTCTTCCTCATTCAATGGACAGATGGGGAGAATGAGGATAGAGATTGTATCAGTCATCTGGAAGCAACACACTCCATTTCTGCCATTACATTGTCAAGAATGAGTCATCCGTTTCCTTTACATACAAAGAAACTGAGAAGTAATTCCCTCCGTCTGGGCCATCTGAGTCTCATGGCAACTCATACTATTGAAAGTGAAAGTGAAAGTCGCTCAGTCACCTCCGACTCTTTATAGTCCATGGAATTCTCCAGGCCAGAATACTGGAGTGGGTAGCCTTTTCCTTCTCCAGGGGATCTTCCCAGCCCAGGGATCAAACTCAGGTCTCCTGCTTTTCAGGCGGATTTAAAGGGGTGCAGAAATTTTTGATGAACGATGGAGTCATTTCTGATATAGCATTATTACAGAAAGCTTCCAGAATATAAACGAATACATCTGGGGACTTCCCTAGTGGTTCAATGGATACGACTTCATGCTCCTAATGCAGGGGGCCCAGGTTCGACCCCTAGAACCTGGGATCTAGATCTCACACGCTTCAACTAAGAGTTTGGATGCCGCAACTAAAGGTAGCACATGCTGTCATGAAGATGGAAGGTCCCGCATGCCACATCTAAGAGCTGGCACAGTCAAATAAAAAATAAACATTAAAAAAATACATCTGAAGAAGTAAACATGTATTCATACTAACTTACATAACTGAGTCTTATTTAACATTGTCGTGTAATTATTTTGGTTCTCTAACTTGGCATTGTCAATGCTACATGGATTTGGTGTTAGTACCATTTTGTGAAGTACCACCTACTCCAGTGTGCTAAGATATTTTAAGAATCTCTGTTGCTCTTTGATGTTTCACTGAATCTTTTTTCATGTTAGGAAGCCTGCTGGTAAGCTCATGGCTACTAAACATATAGGCTTGGGGTTTGACTGGAGAGAAGAATCAATTTATTTTTGTTAAAGTTCAGCTTTGGTCATCTATGTCATTAGATCAGACTCCCAGAAGCACATCTCTATCTGTGCTTCCTCTAGGCCAGATTATACAAATCCCTGCTTGCTGGCCACTGAATAAATTGCTCTTTGAACTTTTTCTTTTTTAATGTTCATCTGCTATTCTATCTTATGTAGAGGAACCATATTTTGTTACCATCACTCAGTTTCATTATTATATGCTAAACTTTGGGTGAATATTATATTTGAAGTTTCTAACCAGAATCATATGAATACTCACTCAAAAAATAATTTTAGGAAAAATGGCATTAAAATGAATTTCGGAATTTATGTTTTATTTTTCATTCAATGAATAATCCATGCTGAACTATTTCCTGGGTTTAAGGCACATATTTGCTTGAGATCTTTCTTAATTTCCTTATATAGATGTTCTATCAAATATGATGCATTCCGAACAATCCTTTAAAAAGACAAGTCTATAGCATAAATATAAGTATTTTAAAAAATTCACCTTAACTTGCACACAGTAAAGAATTAATGCCTTTATTTAGTTATAATCTGTACTCACTCTCAAATTATCTTTTAATGCACCCTGGTGGCTCAGAGGGTAAAGCATCTGCTTGCAGTGAGGAAGACCCTGGTTCAATCCCTGGGTAGGGAAAATCCCTTGGAGAAGGAAACGGCAACCCACTCCCATACTTGTGCCTGGAAAATCCCATGGACTGAGGAGCCTGGTAGGTTACAGTCCATGGGGTCACAAAGACTTGGACATGAGTGAGTGACTTCACTTTTCTTTTTCCCAATTTTGAAGAATTTTCTTTCCCCATCATATACTCTTTTTTATGAGAGAGAACAGTTGCTTCGATGCCTTGGAAAAAGTTAAATAGTTCTCTGGATAAATTCTGAATTAAAAATGAAAGATGCATGTATAAAAAATACTAAGAATTGAGGTGTGTGTAACAGTTGGACCTGGGTAGGGTGTAGGATACTTTGTTTAGTATCCCATCTATTTTATGTTTGTTTGTTTTTCTTTTGGATTATAGTTGAGTTACAATATTCTGTTAGTTTCAGGTGTCCAATATAGTGGTTCAAAATTTTATAGATTATACTCTGTTTATAGTTATAAAATATTGGCTATATTTGTCATGCTGTAAATATATCCTTGTAGAGTTTGTACCTCTTATCCATCTGCTTTATCTTTTATCATGTTGGCAAATGGGAAAATCTGACTCACTTTATATCCTCTTCTTTTCTTAAATCACGAGCTAACTACTTTAGGTCATAGCTACTCCAGGAGTTGGTGATGGACAGGGAAGCCTGATATGCTGCAGTCCATTGGATAGCAGAGTCAGACACAACTGAGAGACTGAATTGAGCTACTTTAGGGCTTTCCAGATGGCACTATGGTAAAGAACCTGCAAGCTAGTTCAGGAGACATATGAGACTTGAGTTCACTCCCTGGGTCAGGAAGATCCCCTGAAGGAGGGCATGGCAACCCACTCCAGTACTCTTGCCTGGAGAATCCCATGGACAGTCTCCTGGGCTGGGGAGAAATTGCAGCTCCTAAGCCTAGGGAATACTTTTCCTGAAGGTTTCAAAGTTAAAAAAATAATTGTTAGCAACAACAACAAAAAGAATAATTGTTAACTATAATGGTTAATTTTATGAGTCAATTTGGCTGGACTGTGGTGGCCAGATACTTGGTCAAACATTATTCTGGATATTTCTGTGAAAGTATTTTTGGATGAGATTAACATTTAAATTGGTAGACTTTGAATAAAGCAGATTAACTTCCACAATATTACATTACAGACAAACTTTAAAATATAGTTAAATGTCACCATAACCTCACTATCACCCTAAAACAAGGATTCTAAGTATTCTGTTAAAAGTTAGAGAGTATGCTTCTTATTCACTTAATGTATATCATGGGCTTCTCTGGTGGCTCAGACAGCAAAGAATCCACCTGCAATGCAGGAGATTCTGGTTCAATTCCTGCATTGGGAAGATCCCCTAGAGGAGGGCATGGCAACCCACTCCAGTATTCTTGCCTAGAGAATCCTATGGACAGAGGAGCCTGGTGGTTGCAAAGAGTCAGACACAGCTGAGCAACCAAGCACAGCACAGCATATATTATATATCAAAATAATTTTCTTGTTCCTTAGAAGCTTTTATAATTCTATAAGTTCAGTTCAGTCTCTCAGTTGTGTCTGACTCTTTGTGACCCCATGGACTGCAGCATACCAGGCTTCTCTGTCCATCACCAACTCCCAGAACATGCCCAAGCTCATGTCCATCGAGTCAGTGATGCCATCCAGCCATCTCATCCTCTGGCGTCCCCTTCTCCTCCTGCCCTCAATCTTTTCCAGCACCAGGGTCTTTTCAAATGAGTCAGTTCTTTGCATCAGGTGGCCAAAATATTGGAGTTTCAGCTTCAACATCAGTCCTTCCAATGTATATTCAGGACTGATTTCCTTTAGGATGGACTGGTTCGATCTTCTTGCAGTCCAAGGGACTCTCAAGAGTCTTCTCCAACACCACAGTTCAAAAGTACTAATTCTTCGGCACTCAGCTTTCTTTATAGTTCAACTCTCACATCATTACATAACTACTGGAAAAACCATAGCTTTGACTAGACGGACTTTTGTTGGCAAAGTAATGTCTATGCTTTTTAATATGCTGTATAGGTTGGTCATAGCCTTTATAATCCTATAAAGAAGACTTTATAATCATAGCTGTGAGATTTTCTACTGAGTGCCTGTAACTATCCTCTTGCTACTGAAAATTCAAACTTATTTTCAATTCTTCTCTATTATAGAGTACATCAGTCAGGCTTCTGACATTAAAGTGGAAACCACTCTTAAGTATTTAAAACAGAATTTAGTGCAGGAAATTTGTTACTCAGGTGATGCAAGTGCAGAGGAAGAGAACAGAGGGAGTATGATGAGGTATCCTGGAAATTAACAACAAAATGTTACTTCCATCCTTAGGCTGAAGACAAGTGGGATGGGGTTCTGTTACCTATGCTTAGAAACTGGATTTATCCAGTCAAAGCTGGAACCATTCTGGGGATGCTGAAGCAGAGGATGAGCATGGAGAGAAAATACTTTGACTTCTTCCTGCTGCTATCCATTTCTCACCGTTGCCTCTGTGATATGTATTTGGTCTTTGTCCTGCTTATGGTAAGAGCCACTAATACGTTTTTCTTTTGAAAAGAAAGTCACTTTTTCTTTTTTATTTTTTTTAAATTTTATTTTATTTTTAAACTTTACATAATTGTATTAGTTTTGCCAAATATCAAAATGAATCCGCCACAGGTATACATGTGCTCCCCATCCTGAACCCTCCTCCCTCCTCCCTCCCCATACCCTCCCTCTGGGTCCTTCCCAGTGCACCAGCCCCAAGCATCCAGTATCGTGCATCGAACCTGGACTGGCAACTCGTTTCATACATGATATTTTACATGTTTCAATGCCATTCTCTCAAATCTTCCCACCCTCTCCCTCTCTCACAGAGTCCATAAGACTGTTCTATACATCAGTGTCTCTTTTGCTGTCTCGTACACAGGGTTATTGTTACCATCTTTCTAAATTCCATATATATGCGTTAGTATACTGTATTGGGGTTTTTCTTTCTGGCTTACTTCACTCTGTATAATAGGCTCCAGTTTCATCCACCTCATTAGAACTGATTCCAATGTATTCTTTTTAATGGCTGAGTAATACTCCATTGTGTATATGTACCACAGCTTTCTTAGCCATTCATCTGCTGATGGACATCTAGGTTGCTTCCATGTCCTGGCTATTATAAACAGTGCTGCGATGAACATTGGGGTACACGTGTCTCTTTCCCTTCTGGTTTCCTCAGTGTGTATGCCCAGCAGTGGGATTGCTGGATCATATGGCAGTTCTATTTTCAGTTTTTTAAGGAATCTCCACACTGTTCTCCATAGTGGCTGTACTAGTTTGCATTCCCACCAACAGTGTAAGAGGGTTCCCTTTTCTCCACACCCTCTCCAGCATTTATTACTTGTAGACTTTTGGATCGCAGCCATTCTGACTGGTGTGAAATGGTACCTCATAGTGGTTTTGATTTGCGTTTCTCTGATAATGAGTGATGTTGAGCATCTTTTCATGTGTTTGTGAGCCATCTGTACGTCTTCTTTGGAGAAATGTCTATTTAGTTCTTTGGCCCATTTTTTGATTGGGTCATTTATTTTTCTGGAGTTGAGCTGTAGGAGTTGCTTGTATATTCTCGAGATTAGTTGTTTGTCAGTTGCTTCATTTGCTATTATCTTCTCCCATTCTGAAGGCTGTCTTTTCACCTTGCTAATAGTTTCCTTTGATGTGCAGAAGCTTTTAAGGTTAATTAGGTCCCATTTGTTTATTTTTGCTTTTATTTCCAATATTCTGGGAGGTGGGTCATAGAGGATCCTGCTGTGATGTATGTCAGAGAGTGTTTTGCCTATGTTCTCCTCTAGGAGTTTTATAGTTTCTGGTCTTACGTTGAGATCTTTAATCCATTTTGAGTTTATTTTTGTGTATGGTGTTAGAAAGTGTTCTAGTTTCATTCTTTTACAAGTGGTTGACCAGTTTTCCCAGCACCACTTGTTAAAGAGATTGCCTTTAATCCATTGTATATTCTTGCCTCCTTTGTCAAAGATAAGGTGTCCATATGTGCGTGGATTTATCTCTGGGCTTTCTATTTTGTTCCATTGATCTATATATCTGTCTTTGTGCCAGTACCATACTGTCTTGATAACTGTGGCTTTGTAGTAGAGCCTGAAGTCAGGTAGGTTGATTCCTCCAGTTCCATTCTTCTTTCTCAAGATCGCTTTGGCTATTTGAGGCTTTTTGTATTTCCATACAAATTGTGAAATTATTTGTTCTAGCTCTGTGAAAAATGCTGTTGGTAGCTTGATAGGGATTGCATTGAATCTATAAATTGCTTTGGGTAGTATACTCATTTTCACTATATTGATTCTTCCAATCCATGAACATGCTATATTTCTCCATCTGTTAGTGTCCTCTTTGATTTCTTTCACCAGTGTTTTATAGTTTTCTATATATAGGTCTTTAGTTTCTTTAGGTAGATATATTCCTAAGTATTTTATTCTTTCTGTTGCAATGGTGAATGGAATTGTTTCCTTAATTTCTTTTTCTGTTTTCTCATTATTAGTGTATAGGAATGCAAGGGATTTCTGTGTGTTGATTTTATATCCTGCAACTTTACTATAGTCATTGATTAGTTCTAGTAATTTTCTGGTGGAGTCTTGAGGGTTTTCTATGTAGAGGATCATGTCATCTGCAAATAGTGAGAGTTTTACTTCTTCTTTTCCAATTTGGATTCCTTTTATTTCTTTTTCTGCTCTGATTTCTGTGGCCAAAACTTCCAAAACTATGTTGAATAGTAATGGTGAAAGTGGGCACCCTTGTCTTGTTCCTGACTTTAGAGGAAATGCTTTCAATTTTTCACCATTGAGGATAATGTTTGCTGTGGGTTTGTCATATATAGCTTTTATTATGTTGAGGTATGTTCCTTCTATTCCTGCTTTCTGGAGAGTTTAGATCATAAATGGATGTTGAATTTTGTCAAAGGCTTTCTCTGCATCTATTGAGATAATCATATGCTTTTTATTTTTCAATTTGTTAATGTGGTGTATTACATTGATTGATTTGCGGATATTGAAGAATCCTTGCATCCCTGGGATAAAGCCCACTTGGTCATGGTGTATGATCTTTTTAATGTGTTGTTGGATTCTGATTGCTAGAATTTTGTTAAGGATTTTTGCATCTATGTTCATCAGTGATATTGGCCTGTAGTTTTCTTTTTTTGTGGGATCTTTGTCAGGTTTTGGTATTAGGGTGATGGTGGCCTCATAGAATGAGTTGGGAAGTTTACCATCCTCTGCAATTTTCTGGAAGAGTTTGAGCAGGATAGGTGTTAGCTCTTCTCTAAATTTTTGGTAGAATTCAGCTGTGAAACCGTCTGGACCTGGGCTTTTGTTTGCTGGAAGATTTTTGATTACAGTTTCAATTTCCGTGCTTGTGATGGGTCTGTTAAGATTTTCTATTTCTTCCTGATTGAGTTTTGGAAAGTTGTACTTTTCTAAGAATTTGTCCATTTCTTCCACGTTGTCCATTTTATTGGCATATAATTGTTGATAGTACTCTCTTATGATCCTTTGTATTTCTGTGTTGTCTGTTGTGATCTCTCCATTTTCATTTCTAATTTTATTGATTTGATTTTTCTCCCTTTGTTTCTTGATGAGTCTGGCTAATGGTTTGTCAATTTTATTTATCCTTTCAAAAAACCAGCTTTTGGTTTTGTTGATTTTTGCTATGATCTCTTTTGTTTCTTTTGCATTTATTTCTGCTCTAAGTTTTAAGATTTCTTTCCTTCTACTAACCCTGGGGTTCTTCATTTCTTCCTTGAAAAGAAAGTCACTTTTTCTTAATGTCACTTTTTCTTAATGAAGTGACTTGGATCCCACCTAGAATGGGGCTGGTTTCTGGGAAACTCAACCTTGTAACTGGAAGGTTGGAAGCTTCAGTCCCACCCCATGACCTCTGGGGAGAAGTGTGGGGATGAAGATTAAGTTCTGTCTGGCTGGCCAATGATTTAAACAGTCATGCCTATGTAATGGAGTGTTAGTTGCCAAGTCATGTCAGACTCTTTGCAACCTGTGTACTGTAGCCCGTGAGGCTCCTCTGTTTATGGGATTCTCCGGGCAAGGATACTGGAGTGGGTTGCATTTCCTTCTCCAGGGGATCTTCCTGACCCAGGGATTGATCCTGAACCTCCTGCATTGCAGGCAGATTCTTTACCGTCTGAGCCGCCAGGGAAGCCTGCCTATGTAATGAAGCTGCCATAAAATCCCCAAAGGATTTGGAGAGCTTCTGTGTTGTTAAGTGTGTGGAGACTGGGGAGAGAGTTGTCCTTGGAAAGGACATGGAACCGCTGCACCCTTTGCCCATACTGTGCCCTCTGCATCTCTTCCATCTGGCCACTTCCGTTATATCCTTTCATACTAACTGGTAATCTAGCAAGATGTTTGTCTGCATTCTGTGAGCTGCTGTAGCTAAATTAATTGTGATGAGGTTTTGGGAACCTCTAATTTATAGCCTGTCTATCAGAGAAACAGGTAACATACTAGATCTGCAGATGGAATTCATCCTTTTATTCTTTCAGAAATACTATGAGCTGTGTTGCCCGAAATATTGTTTTGAAGTATTCTGACTCCAAATTGAAATCTATAGAAATAGCCCATTTATTTATCTCTGAGGATATAATGTAATCTCTGAGGATATAATTGGTTTTGAGCTCTTTTTCTTCTTGGAAATGTTTGGCCGCATCATACCCTTTCTCCCTCTCTCAAGTAAGTATGAACTCTTGTCAGCCCTTGTTAGTTCCCCTCTTTATCTTGTGCTAACCCCATACAGTGGAGCAGGTTACCAAGCAACCACTAGCTGTCTCTAAAAGCGTCTGCAGCAAGGGTACCTCCTGATACCTCCTGTCACGATGTCTCCTGGTAAGTTGTCAGGATCAGGTCACCAACTTGGTTGTCATAGTCACTCATCAGTGAGTGGCCTATGGATGCTGGGCTGAAAGCATGCCTCAGAGTCCCCAAGATAATTAATGAAACAGTAATGAAATCGGCTATGATAGCTGTTATCCTTTTTGGAACTAAAAAAAAATTTCTGATGAGTATGAAGAGATGTACACCATTGAACAGTTTGTGATAATTAGGGTAATACTAGCTTAAATATTTGAAGTAGATAAAATGTCATTCTGTCTATGATGTAACATTGCCAGTGTGGTATTTAGTTACTAATGAAGTGTGTCTCAAAGTAAGTCACATTATGCAATCATTCTCGCTGCTATGCATATATCAGAAAGGAATGTTTTTAAGAACCAGGATTTGGTCTCTAAATTGTTTTTATATGGTAAGTAGCTTCATCTTCATTTAATAAAGACTATAAGTATGTGCCTGTGTGTAGTTACTTGTTATTTAGTCACTCAGTCTTGTGCGAGCCTTTGCTAGTCCATGAACTGTAGCCCGCCAGGCTCCTCTGTCCATGGGATTTTTCCCAGGCAAGAATACTGGAGTGGGTTGCCATTTCCTTCTCCAGGAGGTCTTCCTGACCCAGGGATCTAACCCATGGCTCCTGCACTGGCAGACAGATTCTTTACCACTGAGCCACTAGGGAATTGTGTAGTTACTGCAAAGTCATGTCAGTCGTGTCCGACTCTGTGTGACCCCATAGACGGCAGCCCACCAGGCTCCCCCGTCCCTGGGATTCTTCAGGCAAGAACACTGGAGTGGGTTGCCATTTCCTTCTCCAATGCATGAAAGTGAAAAATGAAAGTGAAGTCGCTCAGTCGTGTCCGACCCTCAGTGACCCCATGGACTGCAGCCTTCCAGGCTCCTCCATCCATGGGATTTTCCAGTCAAGAGTACTGGAGTGGGGTGCCATTGCCTTCTCTGGTGTAGTTACTAGTTGGTACTTAATCAGAATGAGTGTTGCTAATGATACTACTAGCAGTTAGTTTTAACCTAACAGTACTTCACATCTATTGCCATATTTATGCTGAAATATTTCATATTTTTGGAGGAATTACAATGAAGTGGAAACTTTTAAAAAAATCCAATTTCTGATTTTTTCTTTGCTGGTGGACAGAAATATGATTATTTTGTGTATATTGATACTTAATCTTGTGACTTTGTTTAAACCCCCTAATTAGAATTAATAGATTTGTTTGTTATATCAATTCAGTTTAGTTCAGTTCACTTTAGCCGCTCAGTTGTGTCCGACTCTTTGCGACCCCATGAATCACAGCACGTCAGGCCTCCCTGTCCATCACCAACTCCCGGAGTTCACTCAAACTCATGTCCATCGGGTCGGTGATGCCATCCAGCCATCTCATCCTCTGTTGTCCCCTTTTCCTCCTGCCCTCAATCCCTCCCAGTGTCAGAGTCTTTTCCAATGAGTCAACTCTTCGCATGAGGTGGCCAAAGTACTGGAGTTTCAGCTTTAGCATAGGATTCTCTATATAGGTGAATGTGTCATCTGAGAATAAAGACAGTTTTATTTCTTCTTTTGTAATTTTTAACCTTCTATTTCTTTTTCATGTCTAGTTGCCTTATCTAGGATATTCAGTACAATAATGAATGGAGAGATCTTGTTTCTGGTTGTAGGGGAAAAGCATTCAATCTTAACCATAAAATATGGTGTTAGCTGTAGGCATTTGGTAGATGATCTTTATCAGATTGAGGGAATAGCCTTCTGTTCCTAAGAATTTTTGTCAAAAATGAATGTTGGATTTTGCCTTTTTTTTTTTGCATCTATTAAGTTGATAGGTAAATTACATTAACTTTTTTTTTTTTAAAGAAAGGTTGAACTAGCCTCAGTTCATCTAGCTTTTTCTCAAGATAGCACCTGCTTAGTTCAGATATATTATTCTTTTTCTATACTGCCATATTCAGTTTGCCAATATTTTGTTGTGGGTTTTGTGTCTGTATTTATTTAAGATGTTGACTTGTAGTTTTTTTTTGTCATATGTCTTTGTCTGGCTTGATGTAAAAGCAATATTGGTGTCATAAAATAAGGAATTTTGAATCCCATTGTGAAGAAGTGGTAGTATTTTTGTCTCAAATGTTTGATAGAATATGTCAATAAAATTCTCGGGCCTGGAGTTTTCTCTTTTGAAAGATTTTAAAATTATAATCATTTCTTTAATAGATATAGGGATTGTTGCTGTTGTTCAGTCACCAAGTCAAGCCCACGACCCCATGGACTGCAGAGCGCCGGGCTTCCCTGTCATTCACTATCTCCCAGATATTGCTCAAACTCACGTTCACTGAGTCCATTAAGCCATCCAACAATCTCATCCTCTGTCACCCCCTTCTCTTCCTGCCCTCCTCCCGGCTTCCCTGGTGGCTCAGGAGGTAAAGAATCTGCTTGCAATGCAGGAGACATGAGTGATCCCTGGGTCAGGAAGATGCCCTGGAGAAGGAAATGGCTACTCACTTCAGTATTCTTGCCTGGGAAATCCCATGGACAGAGGAACCTGGTGGGCTACGGACCATAGTGTTGCAAAGAGTTGGACACAACTGAGTGACTAACACACATATAGGGATATCCACATTATTTAATATTTAGTGATTTTTAGCACTTCATGTCTTTTAAGGGATATATAAACTTTATCTAAGTTTTCATATTTATTGTCATGGGAGCTTTCAGTTCCCTCATTAGGGATTGGGTGTCAGAACCCCTTTTCCCATTGTTGGCCTCATCTCCCATCTTCTCTGTGCATCTTTGCACAGAAGCAGAAGGCAATAGGGACCCCTATTCCTATCTCCCAATAGGGAGTCTTATTCACGACTCCCCCCTTATTTCTCACCAATCCATGGGCGTCAGAATGGGGATAGTCTTTCCCCTATATTATACTTTGCCCTTCTGAATCCAAGAGTGCCCAGCTAAATCTTTTTCTTTTTTAAAAAAATATCTCATCAGAGTATAGTTGCCTTACAATGTGTTAGTTTCTACTGTACAGCAAAGTGAATCAGATTTACATATATGTATGTTCCTTCTTTTTTAGGTTTTCTTCATTTAGGTCACCACAGAGCACTGACTAGAGTTTCTTGTGATATACAGTAGGTTCTCATTAGTTATCTATTTTATACATAGTAGTGTATATATGTCATTCCCAATCTCTCAATTCATTCCATCCTCTTATTTCCTACTTAGTGTCCATATGTTTGTCTCTACCTCTGGGTCTTTATTTCTGCTTTGCAAATAGGTTCATTGGTACCATTTTTTCCTAGATGCCATACATACGTGTTAATATGTGACATTTGTCTGTCTCTTTCTGACTTACTTCACTCTGTGTGAGAGTCTCTAGGTCCATCCATGTCTTTGCAAATGGCACAATTTCATTCATTTTTATGACTGAGTAATATTCTACTGCATATATGTGCCACATTTTCTTTATCTATTCCTCTGTTGATGAACATTTAGGTTGCTTCCATGTCTTGGCTATTGTGAATAGTGCTGCAATGAGCACTGAGGTATGTGAGCTGTTTTGAATTATGATTTTCTCTGGGTATATGCCTAGGAATAGGATTCCTGGATCATATGGTAGTTCTATCTTTAGGTTTTTGAGGAAGCTCCATACTGTTCTCCATAGTGGCTGTCTCAATTTGCATTCCCACCAACAGTGTAAGAGGGTTCCCTTTTCTCCACCTTAACCAGCATTTATTGTTTATAGATTTGTTTTTTGCTGATGGCCATTCTGACTGGTGGGCTTCCCAGGTGGCACAGTGGTTAGGAATCAGCCTGTTAATGCAAGAGATGAAGGAGACACAAGTTTGATTCTTGGGTCAGGAAGATCACCTGGATTAGGAGATGGCAACCCACTCCAGTGTTCTTGCCTGGAAAATTCCATGGACAGAGGAGCCTGGTGGGCTCCAGTCCCATGGGGTTGCAAAGAGTCAGACACGACTGAGCACGCATGCCCGCATTCTGACTGGTGTGATGTGATGCGCATTGTAGTTTTGATGTGCCTTCCTCTAATAATTAGTGCCACTGAGTATCTTTTCATGTGCTTCTTGGCCATCCATATATCTTCTTTGTAGTAATGTCTATTTAGGTCTTTAGCCCATTTTTGATTAGGTTGGTTTTTTTTTTTTTATTGAGCTGTATAATCTGTATATTTTAGAGATTAATCTCTTGCCAGTTGCTTCTTTTGTTTCTTTATTCCTCCTTATGCCTTTCTCTAGGATAATATTTTTATGATCCATTTTATCTCTCTTTCTGGCTTATTATTATATCTCATTGATTCTGTAAGTTTTATTGAGGCTTTCAGAAGTTTACCATATACATCCTTAATTTCACATAATATCATACTCTTTCTTATAGCTATCATCTCTCTGCTGAAATTCTCCATCTGTTCTTGAATATTTGTTATTCTATTAAAGCCTGTAACATAATGATCACAGTTATCTAAATTCTCTATTTGTTAGGCCAACATGTAGTTCATATCTAGTTGTGTTGATTGCTTGGTCTCTTGGCAGTATATTGTTCCTTTTCTTGTTTTGTAATGTTTGGTTAAAAGGTAGACATCTTATGCAATACAGTAGAGACTCATGTGAGTAGATCTGATGGCTGGAGCAGGTCTTTTCTTTTGCTAGGACTTAAATGTAAGGGAGATTAAGCCAATCTGGTTAGGAGTTCAGCTGGACTCAAATCTTCCCATTGCTATGACTGCCCTCTGTGCACCACAGGCTTTAAATCCCTCTAGCATTAACTTGTGTTTATAGGGGGCCAGTTTGCCAGAAGATTTTCCTCAATGTCTGCTCCACCTTTAACTTTGGGTCTCCTCTTTTCTTTGTGCTTGTGTCCAGAAAGGAGTCTCTTTTCACACTCTTGTCCCTCTCCCCATAGCCCATTAGTCTCACTTCTATTTATATATTCTTAATTTTTGGCCACATCCCACAATGTGTGGGTCCTTAGTTCCCCCAAAAGGGATAGAACGCATATCCCCTGCATTGAAAGGCAGAATCTTAGCAACTGGACTGCCAGAGAAGTCCCTTCTGTCTTTTCTTATTTGACTTTCGTGAGCCTTGTCGTAATAGCAGATGTAAGAGCAGTCTCTAATCTGCCTTAGCCTTGGTCACAGGCATAAGATTTGTCTCTGAGTCTCACGTGTAGGACTTTTTCAGTTTTCCTGCCTCTTTGCCTCTTTGAACTCCAGGATATTTTCCTACCCTGCAGCAAGGGTTGAGAAGTATTTTCTATTCTTTTCTCAAAGATTCAGTGGATGCTCACCATTGGTCTTAAGATAACAGAGTTTGCTACTCTTCCCTACTGGTATAAAGCTTTTGTTCTGTAGGAGAGATGGGGAGAAAGATACGGATGGGGCTTCATATTTTTCTATAGATTTGTGATATAGTTTGGAATCAGGAAGTGCAATGTCTCCAGCTATGTTCTTCTCTTAAGATCAAAGAGTTTTTTGTTCTTTCATATGAACTTCAGAATTGTTTTTTTCTATTTCTGTGAAAAATGTCATTGGAATTCTGATAGGGATTATACTGAATCTGCAGATTACTTTGGGTAGTATGGGTGTTTTAACAATATTAATATTTTCAAGTCATGAACAAAGGATAGCTTACCATTTATTTGTGTCTTCCTCCCCAAATAGGATTTGAGGCAAAAAGAAAATTCTGGGAGTCATTTTCATGTTGTTCATTGAGGCCTGAGGTGCCCAGTTTGTCTACTTTCTTTAACCCACCTTTTGTAGAATTCTTTGGCATGTTTTATATACAATGTCTAGGGTTTTTTTTTGCCATCAGCAGAAAAATAGTTATATTTAAATAGCAGGAAAAGCACATCTACTCCATCTGCCCATAAAAATGGATTAAAAAATGTATTTTCCCATTTATCCAACAGCCAAGCAAAAATTGCACAAGGCAAAGTTAAAAGTTGAGGAAGACATCATTCAAGGCTATTGCAATAGAAGCAAGAGATTTGAAGTTAGTCAGAGCTCAACTCCACTGAAAGTGTGGAGAGCTTTTAAAAGCTGTGGTAGGGGCTTCCCTGGCGGTCTAGGGGTTTAGAATTTGCCTTCAGCACAGGGGACATGAGTTTAATCCCTGGTCAGGATATTGTGATCCCACATGCCACAGGGCATCTAAGCCCACATGCTGCAGTGAAGAGCCTGCACAGTCAAAAAAAAAAAAAAAAAAAAAATAGAGCTGTGGTACAGGGACATGGAGGACATCTGTGTTTGCTGATTGGCTTTACTGAAGCAAAAGAAAACTTTCTCACATCTTAAGACAGTAGATTATTTTACAACTCGGAGTAAGGTAACCATGGCAGTTAGCATCTTATTCCCCCATGGAAACTGGAATATAGGAAATTTACCTTGACACTTACATTTCAAAGGGATGCGCCCAGGTCTTTCAGAAAGACACTCTGGGTTGTAAGATGTCAAGAAAAAATTTTAAAAGATTTACATCTCAAGGGACAGAGGAACAATTTACAGTGACAACTTTTCTAAAAGGAGGTCAGAGATCAATAGTCAGGAAGAAGTCTACGTACAGTTGTCAAGCAGATGAAAATACAATATTAAGGCCCCCTTGGTCACCTATAGGAGATAAGGGCTTGACATCATCTAATCATAGGCGTAGCTATTCCCCAGTTTCTGTCTCTTATATGTGGATATGTTATGAATAATGTGCATCAGTATCATTATCCTACATTGTCCTTCCTCCACCTACTTGTTCAAAGCTATGTGACTCTGATGTGCATATGAGGAGGAACCCATTATATATCATGGCCAGGCCAGTAACAGGTATGACAATGTACATTTGTAGGAGAATATTTACCCAAGCCATTTCATTGATTCCTTTTAGGTCCTTTATGATTTCTGATTTGGCTGTATTCCTCAGACTTGTGCTTTCTGATGGGTATGTTCAAATGTGTCTCTGAGTGTCCTTGAATGATACTCTGTTGCTGACTCTACCACCTGACTTGATCTTGCCTATCACATAATAGAGGGAGTTTAATTCCTGGTTGACTATCCCAGTGATGAACTTTACATTTAGTCTTGGACAAACCTTTTCCTGTAGGATGAGACACCAATAAGTAATGCCCATCACTGCACCCACTTCCTGCTAAATATTAGAATCCGGGTGTGAGGGGAGCTGGCAGGAGACTACTGAAATACCATCATTTGCTTTTCAACATCTCTACGTATTTTAACATTTAAGGCTGTTTTACATGGAGGCTGGAATTTAGTAAGAAATGACAAAATTATAAAGTTTTGCAGACCTACTTCTTCATAGAAAGAAATGGAAGCAAAGAACCAGAATATGTATATGCACCTCTTATGGAAATGAACTATTCAATATGGATATTGGCAGCCTTAAAAAACAAACATCACACACATCTCAGAGGCCACATTCATCTTTTAGATACTAAAAAGCATTGCATTGTTTTTAAATAGCTTGAGTGGTGTCAAAAGTTGTTTAGATCTGCTCCCTTTCTTGGACTTGCTTAAGAAGTGAATGATGCATAGAAGGGTTCCTTCTTCCACAAAGGAAGTTTTCATAAACTTATGAGCTCAAAAGCCAACAGTGAAAAGCAATGCAGTTTTTTGTTTCAAATGGCTCCCATATAGCAATTATTATAAAGACAGAGAAATCTTTATTATGTTTGGAGGTTATAGTATATATTACAGTATTTAAAAGCGGCCTGATAACTGGCATTGCTTTATTCTCTCCTTCCAAAGGAACCCCACCAGGGACATGTAACTTAAAGGTGATAACTTAAAAGGCCATAGTGTAGTCTTTCAGAAATTGTGAAAAAGATAAAGAGAATGGATCTGGCTCTTAGTCTAGGTTCTATCACAATCTTTGTGTAAAAACTTAGAAACATCCTTTTATTTCTATAAACTTTATTTACTCTGTTAAAAAATGCACAGAGCTTTTATTAGACTAGTATCAGAGAAAATGACATTTTACATTTTAATTATGCCCAAAGGGTTTTTTTCCATATATTATATCTTTGATCATGATTTGATGCCTGATATACTTGTTTATTTATTTAAATTATTATTATTATTATTATTTTGGCTGCGTTGTGCAACACTGGGGTCTTTACTTCCAAGACCAGGGATTGAACTCATGTCCCCTGCATTGGAAGATACAGTCTTAACCACTGGACCACAGGAGAAGTCCCCTAAACCAGTCTTATTAAAATGGGATTTGATTAATATAACACTAGTTCATATCACTAGAGGGCAGCATGACAAATCAGACTTTCTCCACAAAATGTTCTGTGTGTAAAATATCCTGGATGAGTTGGAGAAATGTGCTATGTAAAGTTAAGTTCTTCTGTTACATTATATAATTTTCTGATCTTAGAACATACATCATTAGAAGTAACCAGCAGATATTTTGTTATTATTATCCCAATCAATGAGTGGTGAGCCTTTATGTGCTCAGCTGAGGTACAGATTTTGGTGCAGTAAGAGTTCAAAGATAGAAGAGATCTTTGCTAAGGGGTGGAGAGATACTGAAGTAAAATATGCAACAACAAGGGAACATCCTAGACTGAACTGAATCTTAACGGCTACCTCAGGTGTGGTTTGTGATTTACAAGTATGTGGTTGGAGATAAAAATTTCATTTTTGTATTAGTTATTCAAAGATTTCCACATACATCAATCTTATTCCTCTATAAAACAGACTTAGATAGTAAAACTGTGCTATTTATTAATCCACTCTTCTCCTGACTTTAGTTTTCTTACCTATACATGGAAGAACTTGGAATAAATGTGTGCTACCATTAGTTCCTCCCATGTGTAATCTTGATTCTATAAATTTAAAGTACAGAGAATGTTGAGTTCATGTGGAAACTGAATATTGAGTTCATGTAGAAATTGAAATTCCAAATGCTGAAAGCAGTTACGACCTCTAGGCTATGAATGATAAAGAGGAAATGAGACTTGGAACTGTCTTTTCCTTCAGGCACAGGGCCATAAGGGTTGAGTATAAGCTCATTTCCATCAAACTTAGGATCCATCATAATGCAGAGACTTACCCAAGTAACATGCATTCTTGGTATATCATAAGGATTCTGCTCTGGTGTTCATTCATACAGATTGCCCTACACTATGTCACAAAACCTTTGGGAAATTACTCAAATGAAGTTAGAGAGCCTGGTACCTTCGTATAATAGCCTTCTCTAGGAAGTAGATGTGGCTAGTAGATTTTGGTCCTTGTTCTTAAGCAGAGAAGGCCATATGCTCTCTTGTTCTTTCTGAAAAGCATGGCCATGTATTCACATGGAAGGGACATGGATAACATTTTCAAATATTTTGCCTAAACATCATTTGTTTAGGAATCTTGATTGCTGTCTTTTAAAAATACTATACATTTATAGTTTTATTAGTGGCGAAATTGATTTAGTATGGATTAGCATTAGCAGGAAAATTGATTAACATTGATTCTTTTGAACTGTGGTGTTGGAGAAGACTCTTGAGAGTCCCTTGGACTGACTGCAAAGAGATCCAACCAGTCAATCCTAAAGGAAGTCAGTCCTGAATATTCATTGGAAGGACTGATGCTGAAGCTGAAACTCCAATACTTTGGTCACCTGATGCGAAGAACTGACTCATTGGAAAAGACCCTGATGCTGTGAAAGATTGAAGGCAGGAGGAGAAGGGGACAACAGAGGATGAGATGGTTGGATGGCATCACCGACTCAATGGACATGAGTTTGAGCAAGCTCTGGGAGTTGGTGATGGACAGAGAAGCCTGGTGTGCTGCAGTCCATGGGGTCACAAAGAGTCAGACACAACTGAGCGACTGTACTGAATTGAGTAGGAAAAATAGCCCTTCATGTTCCAAATAAGGCAAAAGAAAGTTATTACTGAAATTGACCAAAATCCCATGATTTCTGCCCTTGAAAAAATATTAAAACTAGCAAGTTAGTTTATCTTTTCCATTTGTTAGGGGTTGGGCTAGACATGGGGAACCAGTTTCTATCACTAAGGAAAGTCCACTCCTGAGTTTGGGTATGTCTGGGTTTTAGAAGAGCCTTTTCTGAGCAGAGGACTAGAGGCAGTCCTAAGCAGCTTATTCTCTACATGTGCTTTGATATTGCAGGCATTTGATTGATAATATGGGGCTTGTGAATGTTTTCACCAGAAACCTATGGTTTTTTAATACCTTGAGTTTTGCTTCAATATCATCAAACGTTTTCAGCTTTTTACCACTAAGTCCAATGTTGGCTGTAGGTTTGTCATAATGGTCTTTATTATATTGAGCTTTGTTCCCTCTAAATCCTCTTTGTTGGGAGTTTTCTTTCTTAAATCATAAATGGATGTTCAGTTCAGTTCAGTTCAATTCAGTTGCTCAGTTGTGTCCGACTTTTTGCGACCCCATGAATCACAGGATGCCAAGCCTCGCTGTACATCACCAACTCCCGGAGTTCACTCAAACTCATATCCATCAAGTCGGTGATGCCATCCAGCCATCTCATCCTCTGTTGTCCCCTTCTCCTCCTGCCCCCAATCCCTCCCAGCATCAGAGTCTTTTCCAATGAGTCAGCTCTTCGCATGAGGTGGCCAAAGTATTGGAGTTTCAGCTTCAGCATCAGTCCTTCCAATGAACACCCAGGACTGATCTCCTTTAGGATGGACTGGTTGGATCTCCTTGCAGTCCAAGGGACTCTCAAGAGTCTTCTCCAACACCACAGCTCAAAAGCATCAATTCTTTGGCTCTCAGCTTTCTTCACAGTCCAACTCTCACATCCATATATGACCACTGGAAAAACCATAACCTTGACTAGATGGATCTTTGTTGGCAAAGTAATATCTCTGCTTTTCAATATGCTATCTAGGTTGGTCATAACTTTCCTTCCAAGGAGTAAGTGTCTTTTAATTTCATGGCTGCAATCACCATCTGCAGTGATTTTGGAGCCCCCCAAAATAAAGTCTGACACTGTTTCCACTGTTTCCCCATCTATTTCCCATGAAGTGATGGGACCAGATGCCATGATCTTAGTTTTTTGAATGTTGAGCTTTAAGCCAACTTTTTCACTCTCCTCTTTCACTTTCATCAAGAGGCTTTGTAGTTCCTCTTCACTTTCTGCCATAAGGGTGGTATCATCTGCATATCTGACGTTATTGATATTTCTCCTGGCAATCTTGATTCCAGCTTGTGCTTCTTGCAGCCCAGCGTTTCTCATGAAGTACTCTGCATATAAGTTAAATAAGCAGGGTGACAATATACAGCCTTGACATACTCCTTTTCCTATTTGGAACCCGTCTGTTGTTCCATGTCCAGTTCTGACTGTTGCTTCCTGACCTGCATATAGGTTTTTCATTGTCAAAGATGTTTTCTGCATCTATTGAGATGATCATATAATTTCTGTTTTTCAATTTGTTAATATGGCATATCCCATTGATTTCTGAATTCTGAGTCATTCTTGCATCCCTGGGGCAAATTTCACTTGATCCTGGTGTATGATCCTTTTCACTTACTGTTGAACTAAGTTCATTAATATTTTGTTGAGGATTTTTGTGTCTGTGTTCATCATTAATATTGCATTATAATTTTGTTTTTTTGTGACATCTCTTTGTCTGGGTTTGGAATCAGGGTGATACTGGCTTCATAGAATGAGTTTGGAAGTGTTGCTTTCTCTGCAGTTTTCTTCAATAGCTTGAGAAGGATAGGTGCTAGATGTTTGGTAGGATTCATCTGTAAATGTGTTTGCTCCTGTACTTCTGTATGGAATTTTTTCTTTTTAATTACTGATTCAGTTTTCTTATTGGGGATTAGTCTGTTCATGTTTTCTATTTCTTCCTGGTTCAGTCCTGAGAGATTGTATGCTTCTAAGAATCTGTCCATTTCTTCTGGGTTGTCCAATTTGTGGGAACATAGTTGCAGTGATTGTTTATGGTTCTTTCTGTGGTGTCAGTTACAACTTTTATTTCTGATTTTATTTGAGCTTTCCCTTTTGTCCTTAATTATTTAGCTAAAGGTTTATTGATGTTATCGTTTCAAAGAAACAGCTCTTAGTTTCATTGATCTTCTCTATTTTTTAAGTATGTATTTCATTTATTTTTGCTCTGATCTTTATTATTGTTTTCCTTCTGTGAACTGAGATTTGTTTGTTCTTCTTTTCCTAGTTGCAAAGCTAGATTGTTAATTTGAGATTTTTCTTGTTTACTGAGGTAGGCTTATATCACTATAAAATACCCTGTTAATTATTTTTGCTGCTTCCCACAGATTTTTGCCCTTGATACTTATAGTTTTTCTTTGGTTGGGTAGCTTTCCATGCTTAATCATTTGAACTCTTCTAGTCTGGCTACATTGACTGAAGTGACTGTGATTTTACTGTCCTTTCCAAGTGAGTTGGAAACAGTTTTAACAGGCTGTTAATTTTTAGACCTGTCTAGTAGTGGTTGTTTTAATTGCAAATTAGATTTTCTTAAACTTCAATCATAATTTTGAGGGAATGATCCTTGGTAATGCACAGGTCCCATGGAGGACTCTTAGGACAAAGTTCTGTGTCTGTATTTCTCAAGCTTGGACCATTTACTTCTGAATAACCTTTACAGGGGCTCTAAGACCTCCTGAGTGAGAATATGCATTTTAAGCAAACTTTCCCTGTAGTTCTTGCGTGCAGACTAAAATTTGATTAAGACTGTTGCAGAGATGGAGTCATTAAAGTATTCTGCTTATTTTTAAACCAGTAACAATACTTTTGTATGTGATTAACATAGCAAATTATACTAGAATGTGATCTCCTCCCAAGCAGGAGCCATAGCTTGTTGATGTACAAAGCAGGTGCTCAAAGAATATTTTAGACATGAATATTAAACTAAATCTACCAGAGTGCATCACAGGCAGCCCAGTGATCCGCTTTGGCTAAATGGAAGATTGATCAAAATACACACAGATCTGAGTTTAATAGTCTTATTCCATACAGTGATCGTGAAGCCAAGAAAATAATGATCAAATATTGGAGGTGGAGCAGAATTTATGACTTCAAATGCTTATATTATTTCTCTTTTAATATAATCTCTCAGATATCTTTCATTTTTGATGCTTAATGGAAAGGTACTTACACAATCTTAGTTAGGCTAAGCTAGTCTTTTTTTTTTTTTGAATGCAGCATGAGTAGTCCATTATGTGACCATAAAAATAAATCAATGTTATTTTTATGTCAATTTGTGTGGCTAATGCTTAATATTTTTAAAGTTAGGTTGATATCGGTAAATGGTATCAGATAGGAAAGTCCTAGATGAAGGCAGGTGGACCATTGTCTTTATGGCCCTTCAGTAAATTCTCAAAGCCTATTCTTGCCATTTGTAAGACCAACTCCTCACTAGGCAAAGTTTCTCTCCTGGCTTCCTTTGCTCTTCCATGCTGCCAATTACCTCTCCTGTAAAGATTAAGATATAAGCATCCCCTCCAGACAGAGGAGGTTTCCTATCCTGATTTTGCCACCTTTTTTTTTTTTTGTCTTGGCCGCGTCATGAGGATTGCAGGATCCTAGTTCTCCGACCAGGGATCGAACCCGGGCCCTAGCAGTGAAAGGGCTGAGCCCTAAGCACAAGACCCTCAGAGAATTCGCTGCCACTTTCTAGTTCTGTGTCTTTTCACCTCTTTGTGCCTCAATCTCCTCAATGATAGAATAGGGGTGACTGCCTCATAGGGTTGTACGAAGAATAAATGAGCTTATAATTGTAAAGCCCTGAAACCTAAAATCAGGAACATGCCACACACTTAATAAACGTTGACTTTTATTTTCTGCCTTCTCCTTCCTCTGCCGTCGTTGCTCGCTTCTAGAAGTTAAAATAACAGAAAGTTTAGATTGAAAGGACCTGTGACTTTTCCAAGGGGAACTTTTACACATAGAGAAACCAAAGCTAAGAGTTGCATAAGTTTCCTGAGGTTAAGTGGTTAGAGAGAGAAGTGATAAAGGGACCTGATTCTCTCGCGTCCATGATCCCGCGAGATTTCAGGGGGTGGCTGGTGAAGGCTGGAGCCAGACTTTTTCCTTCTGCCTCCCATCCTCACTCCTCTGCAGCAGGGGTAACAACTTTCAGCACGGGCTAAATTGTGTTGGTGGTTTAGGATTGCTGGTCAACTTTACCACAGATATTGATGCTCTTGTTAATATTGTTGACTGAAGTACAGATTTCTTTACTTAAGGCCCTATTCAGACATGAATGGGGTATTTTTTCAATTGTATATAGATAATATGAAAAAGTTAATAAATAGAAAGTTAAATTTTTAAAATTAAGCGAATCTTCACAGTTTCAAAATTCTCTGAAGAGTTTTACTTTAACTGATAAACATCAGCGATTTCTCAATGGATGTTTGGGACCAGAGCTTCTTGGAAATAGGCGAGTGGTACTAACAATAGAGCATTAGCAGTTACCGCTGTTTTGTCTCAGTTTCTATTACCCAAAAAAAAAAAGAAAAAAAAAAAAATCTTTTCTTCTGTGATGTCCAACATTTCAAGGATTTGGAAGGCAGTGGGGTTGCTCTGCATACTTGCAAAATGCACTTCAGACTTCTAAAATTTAGTTTCTCTATAAAGATGTCAAGAGGTGCTTATGATGATTTTATTTAATAAAATGGGGAATTAATGCCTTGATGAAAGCATCTCTTGTAATATTAGCTAATAAATGATGTTATGATATTCTAATCTGAATATTCCTAGATGACAGAGAGAAAGAACACATGCAAAGTACACATACTTAAACCAGAAATTCACAATAAATGCAGAGGTTACAGCTTGAGAAATGGGCTTCTAGGAAAAAAGAAAACAAGGCAAGCCTGCTTTCTATGTGGGAATAATTATGTCATGTAATTTGCATGCAAATATATTTAAACTAAAGAAATAATTCTAAATTATTCATAGCATAAGATTAACTTTGTATAGCCATTATTCCCTACATAAAATATATGCTATAAATCATGCTTTTAATGTAGAGGAGAAGAGCTGAGGTGAAAATACAGTTTCCTCCCAGATGTACAAAATGCAATTGAATATTCTGCATTGAGAGAGGTAATTCTCAATTACAGCATATTGGAATTACTTGATAATCCATTATATGTGAGTAGTTTAAGCAAAATGTGCCTCTTTACAACAAATTAACTTTTCTTCCAAGGATGTATTTCCACTCTTTGTGTAAGGTAATAACGATTTATTTATAAACTATAAAACATATAGCACTGTTATGCCTACAGCACTCAGAAATTACTTGGCTATATATTCATTAAAGAGAAGTAATTACTTTCCAGATATCTTGCCTACAATCTTTTATTGACCTCATAATGCAATTACTATGCTTAATAGATGATGCAGCTGTTTATGCAATGCTTTTCACAACATATGAGTTGGCTACACAAGTTCAATAATAATTCAAACAGGCACACCCGCTTAATAAGCTTAACAGACAGGAACACGGAGTCTGCTGTACATGGGAAAATATCAGTTGAGAGCCCTAAGGATATAGAAGAGGAGGGCAAAAATGATTAAATGTTTTTATGGTAATTGATTTGTAATTGTTACTGCCCACATTTGGTCTCATTGGGAAATAACAGTTTCTGAGGATAGTCGCTGAACTCATTTGAATTCTGATTTGGGGAAGATACTTGCAGAGTTGGAATTTGCTTTCTTAAAGATGCCACAGAAATATTCATATATCGCTCTGTACATGAAAATATAGGAGCAGTAAAAGTGACGATAATATGACAATAATTTCTCACTTCCTTGGGGGGTCAATTGTTCGCTGTGTGTTTTATGTTGTGTTATAGGTTTTTTTATCCAGTATTTTTCTGACATGATAAAGACGACATTAATATGAAATGAAAGGGTGAGTGCAAACTTCGTGGGGCTAGCAAACAAAATTGAAGAAGTATATTACGTAGATTCAAGTAGTAAGCTTGGAATGGTGACTGCTTTCTACTAACTTTGTAAATTACCAGGTTTATTAAAAATAAATATTTGAACCATCTATATGAATATATGTGTTTGTGTATGTATGTACACATATATAGTCATACTTGTGTATATTATGTAAGCTCTTCAGGCAAGCAGGTGAAAAATGACAAGGAAATGCTTTTGTAAGTATGTTTTTAAAATTGAAATAAAATTAAATTCTCACTTTACTGTCTACTATATCAAAGTCCACTGTTCGTTTAGAAATATGGTACTATTTTAGTTTATTTCTGCTCATAATTTTAATTTAGATAAAGAATATATTCTGAGATGGCAAAGTGGGCTATTCTGATAAAACCTTCTTCCTGTACAAGTGATTGTTATTTTTAGGAACACTTAAAGAGGGTAAAAAGCTAGGTATCCATCTTATTATTTTAGTTTCTTCTAACAAATACAATTCAGGCAACATTTTGAAAGAATATTTACGAGGATGAGGTGATGAAATCTAGAACCTTGGTATTCAGTCACTTAAAAGTAGACTGTAACTTTAGTCAGGGAAAATACTAAAAAGTGTTCTCTGCTCAGCATTAGTATCATATGGTAGTATCATTTTTTATTAACATAATACAAATACCCTATGCCGGGTTATGCCTTTCATTGCTCGCGGCTTTGGAATCAAAATGTCACAGCAAATTTTACTTTTCACTAATAGATTGAGACCAGTACGTTACATTAATACCAGTGAACAGAAGTGTGGTGTCATGCCCAAACGGCTAAGTCAGGCACATACAACAATACCTGGAATTACAGCTTGATTGTCCTTGTTTCCAAGAAATAGCAGAAAGGTGAGAAGTTTGTGTAGGTTGTTTATTATCTTGTTGGATAAAAGTTCACCTTTCTGCACCTCCTCTATATGCATTGTCAAAATATCACATTATCCCAGTCACTGGAAGTGAATTTACTGCTAAATACCCATTAGGTTCCCAGGAGATGCCTTACATTAATTGTTTAGTGAAAGCACCCTTAGGCTATCACCAGGGAAGCCCATTAAATGCATAAAAAGAGAAGTTGACAGAGATCCCTGTAGAACAAGATGCATCTACCAAGCTCCACACTTCTCCAGGACGCATCCTATGAGGCCCTGTTGAGAATGGTCATTTGGGGTGGGGGTAGTTTTTCTTCCTTTTTCTCCCCTACTAGTGCACACAAAATTAATAGGAGAAAAATATGTTGTGAGAAAATGATCAGCAAAAGACTGCTTGGGAATTGTAAAGAGAATTAGCTTCTAGGTCTTGGTTCTGGGCATCAATGCAGTTTACAGACAGCAAACAAACCGCAAAACTTGGAGATGGAGGGTATGATTCTCCCGAAGATATTATAAAAACAGAAAGGACGGTAAACAGTAACGAGGGGAAATTCAAGTTTTTAAAGTTTAAATGTGTAGAAAGAGACTGGTCGCGAAGTTTCAGGATAATGGCCAAATAGGCTGGTTGTAGGGAAAAAAGTCAAACCATAAATGACTGACAGTAAATTCTGGCAAAATATGTTTTCATAACTGTCTGCCACATGCATCTGAAAACGTTTTCTGTTCTGAATATAGCACAGTTTTTTATCACTCCCTTCTTTAATTACAATTGCTTGTGAAACTATTGTACGTCTATTATGCACTATTATGTTTGTTTATTTCACATCATTTTGTTTAGAACGTTTCTAAAAAGGAAATGTAAAAAAGCAAACAAAATATGTGCTTGGTGTCATAAATCACCCCACTTCCTTTTTTTGAGGCCTGCATTACTGAGAAAATTCCACTAGAGGGGGCACTAGTAAAACAAGAAGCAAGACAGAACAAGGTTTTAACTTTATCCTTCTTTTTTCTTAGAGGTGACAAAGTCTCACCCTCCTTTCTCATACCTGGACAGTAATATTTTGAGGAGGTTGCAGTAAAGCAGTGAATATGCCACACAAATATTTAAAATACTTCTCTTAACTTCAGTTTCTTATTTTAATGTTAATGTGCAGTCAAGTTTCAGCCAAAAGAGCAAGAATTCTTGGTTAAATATAGATAAGATTTCATATATTTGTTCCGACTGCTGAAGGCTAAAGTCATGAAGAAGAGTTGTTCCAGTAATTTTTCTTTAGTGACTCCTATCATTACATAAGCAATTGAAAGATGAGAATTATTCTTTAGTTGTCAAACGGAATTTACCCATGTCACAGGCATGGTCTTAACTAGTTCATCACTGAAAACTTTTAAAAAGGTAATAGAAAAATGTGTCATTGGTTTATAATTTATTAAGAAAATGAGAAGAAAGCCAAAATTTGCCAAGCATTATTAGCTTTAATTATAGCTATTGATTTGATGCTGTATATTATCACTATTATTTTTCTTATTATGTAATATTTATTTACAAAACTTCCCTAATAACTAACAATGCTAGTAAGAGAGAGGTACAGTTGGTTATGAGAAGATGTCCTGTTTTTACAACGAGGGGCACATCTTTGTCTGTTGGCCCATGTGAGCTTTGTCAGCAAGAAATTGTCTGCCCAGAAAGAGTCCAAATTGACTTCTTTTTCTAAACTTCTACGCTTCCTAAATTTATAGCATGACAAAACCCCACTATTTTTCAGTTTAATTCTCAAAAAGCTAGTAAAATGCCATGCTATATTGGATTAACTAAAATAATCCACCCTAAATCCATATCACAATGTCCAGTAGAATACATATTCTCAATAAAAATTAGCACATTTTTAGTTGCTATTATCATTCCTTCACCAGGCTTCCCTGGTGGCTCAGATGGTAAAAAAAATACACCTGCAATGCAGGAGACCTGAGTTCAATCTCTGGGTTGGGAAGATACCCTGAAGGAGGGCATGGCAACCTACTCCAGTCTTCTTGTCTGGAGAATCCCCTCGGACAAAGGAGCCTGGCGGGTTACAGTCCCTAGGGTTGCAGAGAGTTGGACACGACTGCGATTAAGCACAGGGATCATTCATTCAACCTATTCCTTCCTTATCCTTTGGAATATACAGTTGGCTAGGTTTTCAAGATCTGCTAACATCTTTAGGATTTCTACCCAATCTTTTTCTGTGTTACCTAACACAGATTTTCTGAACCAAGGAACTGGCTACTCCCTGCTTGAAGATCAGCTTTCTACTCTGACACATTAAAATGTTGTGAGTTGGTATTTCCTCTGCTTGGGTTTGGGAGATTGCCAGTATTTCTCACAAATGTCAGAAGAATGTTTTAGAAAATTAGTGTCTGAGATCTCTGGCTATGTAAATATCATGTCACTTAAAAATAGCTCTGGAGAGAATAACTATCATGTGCTCTGTATCAGTCATTAGAACATTTGATCCAGATTATGTTCTTAGAAGTTACTTAGCACAAATGCCTCCAACAAATGGAATTTGGGGACAAGAGGAGTTAAGCTCAAGGTCACAGAGCTAGCTGTAAGCTGAGCTGCCATCGAAATGCGAGTCTCAGAATTACTTTAAAACTCAAATTATGGAGTTTGATTCAAAAATTTTTTTAAAAAAGATTTTGTGAATAGACAGAAGGTGAGGAAATGCCCCAGACCTACTGTATAATTGCATGATGCTTTAGAGTTCATGAAATTTGTTTCCAAACAAGGTTGCTTTTAATGATGACTTGGTGTGTGGTAGGACTTTATTAGGTTCACTTCTATTGCAATAAAACTTTGCTCATATCCTCTTGAGACTTTTTCATTCTGTTTTTATGAATTCTAATACTCAGTAAAGAGAAGGCAATGGCACCCCACTCCAGTACTCTCACCTGGAAAATCCCATGGACAGAGGAGCCTGGTAGGCTGCAGTCCATGGGGTCGCTAAGAGTTGGACACGACTGAGCGACTTCCCTTTCACTTTTTACTTTCATGCATTGGAGAAGGAAATGGCAACCCACTCCAGTGTTCTTGCCGGGAGAATCCCAGGGACGGGGGAGCCTGGTGGGCTGCCGTCTATGGGGTCGCACAGAATCGGACATGACTGAAGCGACTTAGCAGCAGCAGCAGCAATACTCAGTAAGTAAAGGCTGATGCCTCTGTTGTGCAAACTATTAAGCTGATAGTCTTTGGAAATGGTTATGGAGGGTGTTGGCTCACTGGTGCTGCTGTACAGATTTTTTTTCCTCTTCTGCTTTGCTGTTGTGTGACCTCAGTTTTGTAATAGACACATAGTGTGGTGATGGCGTTTGGTGCCTGGGGCTGTGTCACCAGCCTGGAGAGCTGTCCTGATCGTCATACTCCTTTATTCCCTTCTTCCAGCCTAAAGAAGGGAGAGAAGGAGGAGGGAGCAAGGTTACTTCTTTGATGTCTAATTCCCTGTGGTCAACAGGGAACTTTCTCCATCCCTGCTTCAGAACATACCTACCGATTCCCTTGGTAATGAGTTTGGTGAATTAGGGAATTTCAATATTAGAAAAAAACTATAGCGAATTCACATTCAACTCCTTTGTTGTATAGATTCACAGTGTTTAAAATGACTAGCGCAAGGTCATTCACTTATCTATTTATTTGTTAAAAATGGTTTTTTTTTTTTTTTTACGATTCTGTGCTGCTGAAAGGGTTGCACAGCTAGATAGTGGTGGAGGTAGGAGGGAAATCTAGTCTTCTTAGGTCAAAATTCAGTGTTTTTTTCTTAGCTACAAAGCTTCCCATAAAACAATTGACCATGTTGTTGTCAATATTACATCAATAATCCCCTTCTGAGTCTTTGATTGGCTTAGTTTTTTAAAGCAGGCTGAAAATTGTATTTTTGAGCTGTTCCTCAATGTTCAAGTGAAATGACCAATTAACTGTGACAAAATATGTTCGAAGGACTCCTGTGAATTTGGAGGTCTGTGATTCCTTATTAATCGCGGAAGTATTTTTCCATATTGCAAATTTTCTCTAAAATAGTTTCCCTTAGGTATACTTTACTCCCCTTTTCCCATTCCTTCTAATCATATATGACTGTTTTATTTTTTGTTAAGTAGTAGAGATTATAGTATTTCAAAAATAATGTATGTATTTAATTTAGATGGCCAGCTCTATCCAACTTGGGATAACAAACAGTGCACAGTGCAATTTGGGGAGCATTTCCAAATAATTGTCTTGTTCAGCTAGTCTCTAGGCAGCTTACACTGGGAATTTCCTCACAATTCCTTATTTGCATTTAAGATATGGATACAGACAAGAGGTAAGCTAACTGCCCGGTGACACATTTAAAAATATTTGGTTATCTAATTAAGTGATTAAGACTGATTGTCACAGGAGCTTTGATTGGCTGGAAGAACACGTGTTGATAGAGGGAAAGAGGTACAAGGTTGAAAATAATACTTCAGGACAGGTGGAGTATTGCAGTGGGGCCAGCCAGGGGGCACAGGAAGGCGGAATGCACTGACAGGGGAGGGGGGAAACGTGAATGTCAAAAGGGATTAGAAAGACAGGGAAACAGAGGAGTAGAGGCGTATAGATTAAAAAAAAAAGCAAAGCCAACCAAACCTTGACCCTCATTCACGTTTTTATTTATTCAGCAATTTTTAGTGCCCACTATGTGCAAAGTATGATGCTAGCCCTTTAAAATAGTGGTGGGTTTGTACTGTCATTAAATTCCCTGGTAGAACAAGTGAGTTGCCTGCAAACATCTGAGAAGTAGGTATATATTCTAACCCTGCAGGCAAAATCCGCACTGTCTATTTGCACCTTTGCCTCAGTCTGTCCCTCTTCCTTTCGCTGGCTGTGATTTCAAGGGACACCATTAGGATGAAAGAGCACCAGTGCGGAAGTGGGGACGCTGAGCCGTTTCTACCCACAGAATTGTCAACAGGTATGCACACAGCATCTGTGACTCCGGCAGAGCTGACAGGCTAGGAGCCAGCTGTGGCTTGCTGTTGAAAATAATAATAATATCCACTTAGGGGTATGGAATTATTTATCATGACTGGTGGAATTTTTGCCAAAGGCAAAAAATGAAAATATCCGATGAAAAATGTCCTTAGTGCACAGCCCGTCATATTCATGCACTGAGATTAACTCTGTGACCAAGAATCAACCATCCTAAAGTTATTACTGTTATTATTTTGCTTTTTAAGAGACATTGGGAATTAAAGAATCAGAGCAACATGGCAATTGGTGGGGTTTGTATGAACATTAGTCAGGACAGAGTTTGCCTGCATAACTGATGTCTCTGAAGGAGCTTCTTTCCTTCCTTCTTTTTATGTTTTTAAAGTTTTTGAAAATTATTTTTTCTCAGATTCATCATGACTTTTATTTTATTTTTTAATCGGAGCATAATTGCTAATACAATGTTGTGTTAGTTTCTGCTGCACAACGACACTAATCAGTTATACATATGCCTATGTCTCCTCTCTCTTAAGCCTCCTTCCCACCCTCTTCCTTCTTTTTAATTTCCTTTATTTTTCATTTATTCTCTTCCTATCTACAATCATTCTGGGGTCCAGAACAGGGACGTTAACATCATGGAATGTTGGGATAGTAACCTACACACAGTATTTATATGAAACTTATAAGAGGGTGTTCTATTTGGCTATGTTTATGCTCTGAGTATGATTAATTTTAATACTTATGGGGGCTATTATCTTCCTCAAGCCTCACTGTCCACTTATTGTTATCCTGATGTACTGTTTGTATATACACAAAGTCTATATATACATCTCAGCAAGGCACAAGTGACAAATGGGACTGCTAGCTTGGTGTGAGTTCTTGCCAGCCCTCTGGCTCTGCATGTGACTTTATAACTGGATAAAGGCCAAAGTGACCTGCTGCCCAGGCTTGGCCACTGTGAGCCTGTGTGACTGTTTTCTCTCTGTAAGAAAAGACTGTGTCTCAGGATCTGATTTTTGTATTAGTATTTGGAGACCCTGACTTTGGCTTCTCAAGCTGGGTCTAAGAACACTTGGTTTGACCTGTCTCTGAGTCTGCATTTCCCTTTGTGGTACATCTCACTCTGTATTCTTGGCTCTGGTAAGCCTGTCTTTGTAAACATTCGACTCCAGGTTCTGTTTCATGTCACCTGTCTGGGTATCATTTCCAACCTTAATTCTTCGGAGCCCATTTCTAATCTTCCTTGGTTTCACATACCAGTGTGTCCATGGGAAGGATTGGTTCTTCCTCTTGACACCTGAGGAGTTAGGATTAAGGGACCAAAGCACCAAAGTATTAGAGGGAAATTGCACTGTCTTTTCTGCTTTTTAATTTTCCCTTTCTTGTTTTTTCTTCTTTCCTTTATCCCATCTGTCTTTACCTCTTCTTTTTCTTTTCTTCTTTTTATTTAGTCTTTTCCTTTACTCTTCAATTCATATGGGTATGCTAAAAAATCTGCCATGGCATTTTGGGGACTTGACTAATTATTAGGTTATAATAAGGTATCATGGATGGGGATTCTAAACATATGACTTAAATTTAACCAATAAAAAGCCCAATTTTGCTATTTCTTCTCTAAGTGGGATATAATCCTAACAGAAACAAATCTAAAGTTACCCTGAGATGCAAGACTCAGATTTTGGGAATGTTCTCGGTTAAGAAGAGAAAATTATTATAGTAAGAAAAATATTTTGGATGAAACCAAAAGAATTAATGAAAATAGTGTTTCTCAAACAATATTTAATGTACATTTAGTGTTTATGCATATATCCTTTGGCCTCCACATTTTATTCTATCAAGAATATTTAAAAATTTATATTTCATTTCAGATTGTATGTAGAATCTTAAAATAACTTTAGAGAAATATAGAATATTTATTTGTAGTATATGATTAGAGTAAATATAGCAAGTCTTGAAATAATAAATCCCATAAATAATATTTTTAAAAGCATTAAATAGAATTTTACTGAAGATAATTTCTAGAGTTTTAAAATTCTTTTGTTTAATTGAAAATAACTAAAAGGAAAATAGTAAGAGGTTTCTAAATACATGTTTGTATTTCCTCAATTTCAGTCCTGAAATCCAGAAACCACTGGGAACTTTAAGTTTAAAAAAAATTAATTTGGCATCAGAAATGAACTGAGAAGGCTACTTATTGCCTTTATTCATCCTAGCTATTATGAATATTCATATATTTAACACAAAATGTTAACATGTTCCATAATGATTCAGCCCTAGGCTCCATTGAGGGTTCTACATAATATACTGTATGTACCTTTTGAATTTTGCAAAATTCTGAATTATAAAATATATCTGGCCCCATGTTTGATAGGGGATTGTGGATGTGTATATGGGACTTTTCTAAAGTAGATTGTAGCTCTTATTTGGAATCTAACAGTAGAGAACAAATTACACTGAGGAAAGGAAACTGTGGGTTAGCCCCTCGAAGAAGGTCGAGTTCATTTTCTTGCCATCACACTGGGTAAAACCATTTGATGTGACAGCATGTTGTAGCATTGCTGTAGTCAAGTTGAAAATTAGATGAGTCATCTTCAATGTATATCCCAGTGAATCATCTTAAAAGAAAAAGGAAAGCAAATATCATAAAAAATGTCGATACCTGACTTAGTTTTTTAAAATTCATATATATATATTTACTTTTGCCCATTTTCTTTTTAACTCAAGAGCTTCTACTAAGCACAGCTTTGAAATCCCCTGGAAAGTACACATTGCTCTGATCAGCCTGGCTTATCAGCCTACAGCCTCAGCAAGTGACTGAAGGAATCTTAACATGATTAATCAAGAGCCTTTTTCTGAAGAATTCAATGATGAAAACATTTGACTGCTGCTCATCTGGGCAAACAAGGGTGGTTTGATCTCCACATGCTTTGCTGAGCTTAATACTTTACTACAGATACATATCAATACTCAATCTATACTTCCCCTCACATTCATTGAAAGAAAGGGAACAATACACCTGCTGCTGTTGCTGCTGCTGCTAAGTTGCTTCAGTCGTGTCCACCTCTTTGCGACCTTGTAACCTGCTAGGCTCCTCTGTCCATGGATTCTCCAGGCAAGAATACTGGAGTGGGTTGCCATGTCCTCCTTCAGGGGATTTTCCCCATCCAGGTATTTAACCCACATCTCTTATGTCTCCTGTATTGGCGGGCGGTTCTTTACACCAGCTCAGTGCACCGTTGTGTACATTTAAATCTCTCACATATCTCCTCTCGCTCTTCAGCACTGCCTTTAAACTTAGCTTGGAATTCCCAGGTGGCTCAGTGGTAAAGAATTCATCTGCCAATGTAGGAGACACAGGAGATGCTGATTCAATCCCTGGGTCTAGAAGATTCCTTGGAGTATCTTCCAGAGGAAATGGCAACCCACTCCAGTATCCTTGCCTGGAAAATTCCATGGACAGGGATCCTGGTGGACTACAGTCCATGGGGTGACAAAGAGACATGGCTGAGCACGCATGCCCTGCAAAGGACACCTCAGTTTATATGGATAAGTGTTCCCCGAAGTGATGGTGAAGGGTTTCTGAAGCTATGTCATTTGTCTTCACCATTAAGATATAAGAAATAATTCTTTGTATTTAAATAACAGGAATTTGTTTCAAAAGATGAAACTGTTTTTTTCCCCCCAGTTGTTTATGTTTGCTGTTTGATTCTTTAAGACAGAGAGATTTCAGAGAATCAATATGGTTTTATTTCAACCATGAGATATTTTTCCTTTAGGGGAATAGCACATTGCTGGGTACTTGTTACTTTGGAGTCACAGGGAAGTCTCATTCTATTAACAATGGCATCAGTTTTATTTTTCTGAGATACAGGGGCACACAAAGCCTTTTTCCAGCAGCTGGGAAATTATGACATGATACACTACCCCCCTACCCACCACTCCCCCAAAATAAAGGCATTCTGTTTCCAGGATGAGATTCCCTCCGGGATTTCCAATCTGACTGTGATTACAGGAGGAGTGATAATGGTTTTGAGCCCAGGGTGCGTTTACTCCTACGTGCAGCTATGCAATCTGTTCTCTGCCCAACCTTTCTGTATATTAATATCCTTAGAAGGATACACTGCAAAGCAGTATTCTAGGCCTAAATCATCAGAAACAGGATAAGTTAGGCTACAAAAGGCTACTTTGGGAACACGAGGGAGGAAGTGTGCTGTTAGGCACACCTATATCTAGAAGTGTGGGTAATGGACTGGGATTCTGTGAAAAATGGGTCAGCATGAATGTGTGTTCTTAATGCCTTAGGTATCAGCCATTGCTCTTTTCACAGATGGGCTGGACTGTATGTTTTCTTTTCAATTTGAATAATCATTGTAGCATTGCATACAACTACTCCACCAGCAAAACTCCAGAATCACACATTAAGAAAGGCACAGAGAAGCACATATAGAAAATTCACAACTTGAGAAACTCTTCCAAGAATATATATATTCTATATATCTCTATATAGTAATAATTGATCTATATAATAACATAAATAATAATAAGCATAGTAACAGCATCTAAATAATGTGTGCGTGTTAGTCGCTCAGTTGTATCTGACTCTTTGCATCCCCATGGACTGTGTAGCCCACCGGGTTCCTCTGTCCATGGAACTCTCCAGGCAAGAATATTGGATTGGGTTGCCATTCCCTTCTCCAGGGTATCTTCCCAACCCAGGGATCAAACCTGGGTCTCCCACATTGTAGGCAGATTCTTTACCATCTGAGCCCCAGGGAAGCCTACACAGGCATAGTAGTTACATAGTTAAATAGGCATAGTAGCAACATCTAAATAGTATGTAATATATCTATGTATTACTACTGCAAATACTACTACAAAAAGCTTGTTTCACTTGGTTGAGAGCTTGGTGTTTAGAGCCACCAAATAACTTTCAGGTAGTCAATGAATGTTTTTTTCTATAAGCCTTGAGAAGTGGGGCCAGAAGGAAATCTTTTCCCTTTAGAAAGTTGATATATTACCAATTCCTGCCTAAATTGGAGGACTAGAGGCTAGAAAGAGACTCATTAAGTCAGACATCCACTTGTTGGAGAGGTAAGAGGTTTGCACAAGACCTCACAGCATGCCAGGGAGAGAATGGCATCCTAGCCCACCAGCTTTTGGTACTTCAGTTTTTTATTTATTTATTTTGAATCACTAAGAAACCAGATTACTGCAGCTTCACTAAACTAAGGTAGCTCCTCTGCCCAATTTAATCAGAACGACACAATAGATCCGAGTTTAAAGAATACCAGTTGGTAAATATCAGCGTTATGAGGTGGGCCCGCTTTTGACCCATGGTGATACTGAGCATTCAGTAAGTAATTTCTAAGTAATTATTTGCTCTACTGATGATGCCATAAAATATCCAGAGTTGCCAATATGAGAGGAAACATTTTAAAGACCTTTCAGATGGACAAAAGAATCTAAAGGTAGCAAAATATTCTGGAAAATTCAGACTCTCTGTACTTTGGTTAAATTTATTTGGAAGTGCTATAAAGTATGTGATATGTAATATCCATCCTCTCACAGTGTCTCTCTGTAGACATTCTTGTACCTGTCTTTTTCCAACATGAAAACTAAAAGAGAGAAGTTAAGTGACTCATCCAGTATTGAACAGTAAGTCATAAGGAGGGGTCATGTATGTCCTAGAGTTAATCTTCCAGTATTTTACACGTTATATTTTTCCTCCAACTAGATGATGTGTTGAGAAGGGACATCATATCTTAATACCGTGGCACCTGGACTATATTTAGTGCCTTCAATAAATAACTCTTATCTTTCTGCTAATTTCACTAGGTACTGGTACTTGATTAGACATTCTAATGAAATACCATGAATTGCTATAACTCCACTCCATTCTGTTTGAGAATTTATATACTCTATGTAGGAGTGAAAATATTGACCTATGGACAGAGGAATCTGGTGAACTACAGTCCATGGGGACGCAAAGAGTCAGACACAACTGAGCGACTAACACATACACAACCTTAAAAATCTCTAATCCCAACATCCTCCAGTCATTGGTTGTAGTGTGGTAAAGGTTACAAACTGTTCTGGGCAGGTTAATCATCAAAAATACATTGTGTCCCCAGATAACTTCCCAGAATCACATGAGTTATTTCTCTTTCGCTTCGAAAGTCAAGTGATCCCTTAGGAAAAAAAAAAAAAGCCACTCAAAATCCATCCAACCTCCTAGAAAGCTTAGAATAGAAGTCAAACGTTGCACACTTGCAGATCAGACCCTGCAAGATAGCTTGACTGCTAGAGAATCCTTTGGGATATCAGGCATTAGAAAATGGATTCCAATGCAATGCTATCACCTGAGGAGGGTGAACCACGGAGACTCTCAAATCCTGAAAATAGGACACCCTCCTGGCACTACCTCCTGAAAAAGAGCTACTTGTTGGAGGGGGAAAAAATATATAACCCTGCAATTATCCAACACCAGACAACTTCTTGAATCCAGCTCACCTAAGCTTTTTTTTTTTTTCTACTCTGAAAGCAAAATGAATGCTGTAAGCAGTCAGAGTACTAATGGTCTTTTTTTTTCCCCCCACATTGTTTCTCTTCCTCCCCCTGAAATCTGGAGCAAGGGACTGCAGAGACTTCAGGAGCCTCTTCACGCTATCACTTCACAGACGAGAAGGTGACAGCTTCGCCAGGGACTAATGCAGTCCGACATAATTGAATGTGGCCTGGAGCGAAGCAGCTGCCTGCAGCCACTCCTGATTGTAGCCGTCATCAGGTAGCGCCTGGTGCGGGAAAATGCATTCCAGTGGACGCCAGCCCACCACGCAGCTACACGGTGATAGCTTATTTACCCTTACTCGGCGACCACAGTTTTGTAGTTAATAATTGTCAGTATCACACCGCTGAGTGAGTGTGGACGCTGAGCCTTTGAATTATCAATAATCTTTGTAGGGATCTCTTTCTCACTCTCTCTTTTGCTCTCTTGCTCCCTTTCCTCGGGAATTAAATTGTTCCCCAGAATTCTGGATTTCGTCAGAATTTGACTTGATTCAAAACTACTACCCCATCCATTTTCCCACTTTGTTTAACTTAAAAGATTCAACATCCCTTTACAAACAAAACAACAGAAAAAACTAAGAATGCCCCTACTTTTCCTATGTATAGCAACATCTCACAAAATTATCTGCCAAATCAGGTTTTATGAGTAGGATGAAAAGTATTTGAAGTGTTTGGACTTCTCTTTAGAGATTATAAAAGCCCATTAGATGCAAATGAATAACGATTCAAAGTATTGCATGTCTTCTTCCAACCAGGTACGCACAGATTATTTTAGGGGGTCAGGTTAAATCCTATGTAAATAATTTAACTTTAAGATAAACATTTTATATACAAATAAAATAGTATGAAATGAAATAAATATATAACTGTTTTTAATATTTGTATGTTCATAGGAAAAAGAAAGCTATGTCACTCTGTAAATTGAGGTACAAGTGAATTGAGAAATCAGCATGAGTTGTATTTTGTGAATTATTTTATTAATTATGTATTTATTTTGATTTAATAACTCTGTTTTAAAGTCATATAGATATTTCTGACTTTTTTGGTATCCCTTTGACATTGAGATGAGTTAAAATTCCTCATATATTACTTGTTGCAATTAATCTTTAGTTATAATTTAGTTCTAATATCAGCTTGTGGTGTGAGATTTATTTCACAGATTCATGGAGATTCTGAATGATTCTAAGCCTGAATACAAGCATACAGATGTCTGATGTTATTGCTAAAAAAAAAGCCTGGATTCTTGAAACCAATTTAAAATGATACTCTTTTCTTAGAAAGTTCTATTGTTTCCTCAGAACCACGCCTTCACCCAAACACTTAGTTTCTCTAATCAAACCTTGTCTATATTTACCTCCTGTGATATCAATACCAATTTCCTTTCCTGCCCCTTCCCCTCCCAAACTGGACTCTGGCACTTAGGAAGGTATTTGATAAAATATTTCAATTGAGTAGCTAAGGTCATATCTGCACTGCCAGGTTCACACGCAGCCAAATTGTCATTTTATTGGGACACTAGGGTCAATATTTTTGTTCTTTGCTAAGTCATGACTAAACTAGATACTATTTATTCAACCCTATATATCCTCTCCTTAAACCCAATCAAAGAGATATAGAAAGCTGAATTTTGTTGAATCCTAGTAGTTAGAGAGAGACGATAGAGCTGGATTTTTCAAATTCTAAAATATCCACTCTAAGGGCCATACAATTGACACATATGACCTATATTGCTTGGATTTCTTGAGATAGATACTCAATTCTCTGACATATGAAATCAAATTTAAGAGAACTTAGACTGTTATACATACATACATATATATATAGATATAAATTTTTGTCTATGAGAAAGTAAAAGAGGAGAAGGTAATATTTATTAGTTCACTGTGTGTTTCCTAGAGATTTTTACATATTTTATTTTCTTTGATATTTTCAACTGCCTTTCAGTGGAATCTATGCTGCTTGCCCACATTAAATTAGAAGTAGATACGGCTAAGTCCTTAGTTACAGATTCAGGAATTCCCATGATTACCAACAGAGCAATAGGCTGATGTATTTAAAGAACAGATTCAGTCAACTGCAACCCCTTCTACTTTCAAGTCTTTAGAATCTGCACAAGGCACTCCTTCAGAAATAAGCTCCTCAAATGATGACTTTGATGAGAATCCCAACTGTTCTTCTCCCTTGAGTTATGAAGCTGTGCCTAATTGTCTGAGAAGAATATTACCTGTGGAAATAAAAATGAGTTGCATTCACAAACAAAGATTTCTTCAGTAAATCCCAGCAGAGATATCCACCTCCCCTGGCCCCCAGATTGGGGAAAAGGTTGAATTTGTGAGGCCATCTCCTCCAAATTACTATTCTAAACATTATTTTGGGAGGGACAGAGTGAAATAGCATTTAGCAAATATGAAAGTAAGAACAATTCTCCTAAAAAAAAGAACAGATTCTAGAACAGTATAATATTTTACTATAAAAGTAAATTGTCACATGCAAGTGTATTTTAATATTTTGCATGCTATTTCTTTCCTGGAATGAATTTCTTGTCTGCCTTTTTTTCTGTAGGTGTTAAGCTATAGATATTTCTATGGGCTAAGATTTAAGGCAAATTGCTTCACCCATTTAATTCTCTGGGATTCTACTATGGAAGATGTGTATAGGGTGGATATTTGGATTGGATAAAGATATTTCTCTGACTTGAACAGGTCATTTCTGTAACCAAAAATATTATGACTCGAATTTCATCAATGTGGAGATAAATAGAGAAGCAGAGGTTGAGATTTAAGTGCTGAGGTATAATTTTAGGTGAAAGTAGGTTCCAAAGTGAACTTCTTTTCTTTTTCTATATTCTGAGGTGGAAATATTGAAATATGATGTGTTCACAGTACAGAAAGCTGACATCTTAAGAGTTAAAACCTACTTCTGGTTCATAAAGGTAAATCACCAAAGTACCCTCTCCTAGTCACTCTAGAAACAAATGAAGAGATAATGTTATAACCCTCCATTCTAGTTCCTCTGTTAACCCGATCATTTAGAACCAATAGAGAGTGTCAACACTGAAATTCCAGCTGTCTCCAGAGGCTGAATTTCATGAGCTGTGGTTTACAAGCCTACTTCACTCTGCCTGAAAAAGTGCAATGCAAATTGATCATTATTTTTTAGACATTAATATGCACCCATTTATATGTATATAAATATAACATTGATAAGTATGCATATAATTATATGAACATTTCTCAATGAAAAGATAAGGAATTAAATGAGTGAAAGAACTCAAAATTAGGATGAGATAGCAATGGCTAACTTTTGATTTGGAAACATTCTGACACCAAGAAATGTCTTTTCAGGTGGTTCTACACAGAGGATAGAGGAAGTGGTCCTCAAATATTTTAGATCCCTAAACACTCTTTTGGTTCACTGATTTCAGCTGTGATGCATCAATACTGCAGTGTAATGTCAAACACATTGTTTTTATAGATTCTTTCTACGCCAGGATCTGCTCATTTCAAATCACAGTCAAAATTATTTGCTGATGGTTCTTATATTTTAATTTAAAATATATACTTTGTATTTTATCACATGTGCTGATCAACAGTAATCTAATTTTTTTTTTTTAATGAATGAAGACTGTATTTTTACTTCATCAGTTAGGTATAGGCAAACTACATTTCTCGTAGACTTTGTTTTAAAATGTACTGCATTTCACCTGCCAATGCTCAATCATTTTGCTATTAACCAAGATAACTGATATAACCAGCAGTTATGGCTTTGTTTACTTAATGGATCATTTTTAGTAACTTTAAACATATATGTAACGGAGATACATAGAAGTCCTTTCATAAAGTAAGGGTTTTACCCTAAAAGAGCAAAATTGTTATGTTATAAGCAGAAGTTCACCATCACACGATTTTTAAGATGGACTTTGAAAATAGATTCAGGACTATTAAAAATAACGGGGAAAACGCATCTGACAAAAAAAGTCTTTCTATGTTTCAAGACCAGGAGCTCCTAGGAGGTTGCCGACAATGAGATTATTTTCAGACGTGCGGTCCACGGTCCATCCCTGTGAGGGAGACGCAAATTTGCTGCATTTCGATGAACGTGAAAAAGTATATTTTTAAGAGTCGGCCAACTCTGACTAGTCAGCTGTCGGATTGTATTTAGATTTGGGGAAGGCTGTGAGAGGATTGAAACCACTTGTTTCTCTCTCTCTCTTTCTCCACTTGTCACTGCGATGAAGTTGGCTCTGGCTCCAGGGAGCCCTTGGTAAAGTACAATGCCCAGGGCTACGGGAGATGGAGGCCTCAATAACTGATATGAAAGGTCCTTAATTAAGCACTTAGCATTTCAAGGCAGTCATCACTGCTCGCCCACAGCCCGAGCTGGCAGTCCGTCACCGCCGATAGGCCACCTAGAAGACTAACGTGAGTTGAGTCGAGTCTTTTGTACTTGAGGCAAGACGCCCCAGGCACAGGCTGATCCGGTGACCCTCCCAGATACACTTTCTCTGCCGGAAGGAACAGGATATCGGATGAGACAACACTGCAGCTAGGGAAGGATTCCCCCCTCCCCGCCGTCCACCCTACACCCTCCGAAAGATCAGGGATTTGAGGAGAAAGTTAGAATGGCAGTGGCACTTCCTTGGCTCAGCACATCAGGATGAATACAACGGAACCCAATGAATGAATAATGATGACCGTTATTATGAAGCAAAAGGGAAACCCCCCTCATTGTAAAATGTCAATTATTTTGCAATTACCCAGGGCCTCGAAAAAGTTAACTAGGAAAGAAACATTTCCTTTTCCAGCCCACCCCACCACCGCAGCATGCAATTCTCTGGGCTCAGGGAAACCAAAATAAGCATAAATGGTTGGGGGGAAGTTTATCCTTATATTAAGGAGCAGGGAGAGTTGGCAGCATTAAAATGGAAAGGGTTAATGGAATGAACTATAGATTAAATTGTAAAACAATCAAAGAAAACCAAACAGTTTATAGCAGACAACCATCTTCTGGTGTTTGGGTCTGTGTCAAGCCATGGATGTGGAAAATTAAAGCCATACTGAGAAGGGAAATGAACCATGTCTAATACATCCCCAGCAATAAAATGTTTTCACTAGGACTGTAAAACTGTGGCTTACATTAGGAAAAAGAAAATCAAACTATATGTCAATTCCACATCATGGGACATGAAGTGTCCACAAAAATTTATATTACTATTTAGAAGTGTTTCATTCTGGTGTTTTATTGTGATTGGATGCGCCCTCCTCAGTATCTTTTGACTGGTATGAAAATGATTTGAACTACTTTTTTAGCATTTATTTTACATCTATTACCTGTTCTATTACTTTTTATTATTTTATTGTGCTTGTGTAGAGGATTTTGCACAGTTTTCATTATAATGTAACATTAAGTCAATTTATTTGTGTATTACATGCTGTATAATTGCACCTTTTTCTAGAACAATTTGGATTTCATTATCTAACAAATCAGCACTGTTACATTTCTAAAAGCTCTTGTTAGAAATCAAGTGCATTTCAAAGTAGGACAACAGAGGTCAAGTTTACACCAAAAAGATTCCTCAGCGATGCTGGAACTATTTGAACATCAGGTGAAGGTCATATTGAAAAGAGGGAGAGACTTGTTTCTACGAGAAAATATTTAATTATTCACTATTGTACTAGGTTAAGATCAATAAGGATCAATATTGCAAGAAAAGAAATCTTGTAGAACAAAGAGCTGTGACACCGAGCTGATAAGAGTGAGATATAGATCATGGAAAGTACAAATTAATCCAGGTAAAATGTCAATTGTAACTGTATTTCTTTTACTATTATAAAGGGTATCAAGATACCATTTAGATGCTTCATTTACAGGGAAAATAAATTATAAAACTACCAGGCACTATGAATTGTACATATGTTTTTACATAGTTATTTCCATAAACTGATGTATGCTTAGCACAGACATGGCATAATGATTTCAAGAGTCACACAGGTAAAGTGCAAAGTGCTAAAAAAAAAAATAAATAAAAAAACAAACAAACCCATAATCACTAATTACGTTGTCAAATCATTATCAGAATGTGGCTTGATGTTTTAACAACATAGTTATATTTCTACATTTTCAATGATGTAGCATGTAGGGATGATAAGTGCTTTGACACTACATTTTCTAGACTGCATCCTTGATATTTATCCCATATTATTTTGGGTTTTGTTCTTGTTAGACTCTTAATGGGCTTAAGATAGTGATCATCTGATACTTATACATCTCTACAGCTCTATGACCAGCATAGGTAGTAGTAACATTAACTTTCTACTACTAATAGTGATAAACATCAAGAAATATGCCACTGGTTATGAAAATAAGTCACTTTATTTAGCTCCCAAGAAATGGATTACTAATGACTTTTTATCCTTTAAGAACATGTAGTATCAGAGAAATTTAGAAATCTAAATAAAATCCCATTTTTATCTGTCAGGGTAACTATCAAATTCCCTTTTGAAGAATTTGGGGATGTATGTACCTAACCTTTACCAAATAAAGTTGTCTTGATTTTAAAGAGTTCATTATAAAATAATAGAATATATTTCATTTAACCTGACAGTTCTACCTATTATTGAAATTTCACTCAAAATAGTCAAGAAATATCTCTCAGTGAGGATTTTTATTCTCCCATTCACTCCAAAACTGCATGGAATGGAGGAAAGGATGCTTGGGCAAAGATTTTAGCAGTTTTTTTTGACATGTGAATAGTGTCATTTCATTAAATCTTGGCCTTTTTAAAAAAAACTCAAATTGTTAGCTTCACAAAGACACTTTTTAATAAAAGTTTCTGTGATGTGCTGTCTTGTTACTCTTCTACATAGGAGCTCATTGTCGAGGAAAATGACAAACAACAAGAACGAAAGCATCCGTACGTTTGGTGGTTGAAAGAAACTTGAATGAAGCCTTCAACTTAATATCTTCTTTTGCCCTTGTCTGTTTCTTCAATTTTCCCTTTTTATACTTTATCCTTGAATTATACTTTTTCTAATTTTGTGATTTATTTCAACCCTTGGCTTTTAGATGTATACTAGTGATACAAAAGTCAATCTGTTCTTGGCCTCTACTTTAATCAACTCTTCATTCCTTCTGTGAAATTCCTAATGTTAGCAGCTAATCGTCATGTACTTCTGCTTCTACCAATTTGAGTTGTATGTTTGTTCCCCAAATTTGTACCTTTCCCTGTAATTATATAGTGTGTTATATCAACCAATAAAATAACTGCCAAATATTTGCTCTATGAAAACTGTTGAGCACTTTAAGAAGACTTGATGAAATAAATTGCAATAAAGGATTCCCAGTCTTTTTGGAAAAAGTAAGAAAAAAGGTAAGCATTTTCAATTCTGTACATACACTTTGCAGATCTCATCAGAACACTCAGTTCTAAAGAAATCCAAACTAAAAATAGTAGATAATACTTCATGATGATAACTTTGGCTTTAGAAACAGGTACTCTAATCAGGAGATCCATACTCAAAGAAAAGATCTTGTCTGTACCTCAAAAGTTTGATGCACGTTTGAATGGACATTACTCTTTACTAAGTTAAAGTAAATTTGAAATGAACACATAAATCATTTTTATGATTCCCTTGATGATAATGCTATACATCATGCTAGCTGAGTTAAGGATTCCCCGGAGCTATACTGACACCAGAAATCAGTTTAGATATACACCACAACAGAAACCCACGAGTCTAGATTCATATGTATTGTACAAATGCATAACCAAGCTAAGCAAAATACAATGATTTATGGAAAAATGAGGTAATACTTATGTCTTTCATACTGAGAAATTAATAAGCACTATTTCCATCTCTAGTTAAATTGAGAACTAAAAATTAAGTATAATGTTTCAAAGTTAAAAAGTAATCACTTTAAAAAAAATGAGCAACAAAGAGCTATATTTTTGGAATTATTAAAGGGGAAATTAAAGAATGAAAACCTATTACCAAAGATAGGAAAAACAAGCTATTTACAATAGAAATAAAATGACAAATATGGGACCAAAAACATAATCAAAATATATATAGGATAACATATGTTATGTACCATAAAAATGTATGATGTAAATCTGTTGATAAATGTAGTTGAAAAAGAAAAAGCATATAAAACTGGGTGAAAAATAAAAGTGATTACTATCTCCACCAATAAAGCCCCACAGAAACCTCAAAGTTTATAAGTAGAAAAATAAGAAATGAAGAAATTCAGTTAAGAATTAATAATAATAAAAAAGTTGCCATTAATTTTTTTACATACATACTTAACTTAAAAATTCAAATATATTGTTTTAATTAAATAAAATAAAAGATAATGAAAGGAAAAAATAAATTAAAAATTCAAACATAAAGAATTAGTAAATATCTCTATAAGTTGAGTTCAAGTTAAAAGCATAAAACAGAGGGGAAGAAAACTCCAATCGCTTTCAAAGTAATGATAAAATGTATGATAAAGATAACCACATAAAGCATAATGAAATCACATGTTTTAAATTACATGGCAGAAAAATACTTGAAGCTATGTTCTAGTATTTTAAGTAGAATTAATAGGTAATATTGATAATATTACTACATTGGTAATAATGATAAATATTAATATACCTCATAATTTCTTGATAAATCCACAACACAAATTACAAGTAGTGACATAGGTATTTCTAAACAATCTTTTGTCAAACTTTTGTCATGGGCAATTTTCCTTGGTGTATTCAAGAATCACCTCATTAGAATAAATGTGCGAGTGTTTGTTAAAAAATGAATATTCTTAACACCTAAAAGCATGGTAGTTCCAAACCATGGTTTTTAAGGATGTGCCTGGGAAATCTGAGTTAGGTGATTGTTGACCAATAGCAATCCAGAAAATTAGTAGTAATTAGTTCTAAAATGCAAATCTGTAAAGGAAAACCAGAGACTTCTGTTTGAAGATGATACATAGAACATGTTTATCTCCTCTCCTTTGGAAATCCCTCTGAAAGTCCATAAAATGAACAAACACATATTAATTCACAGAACTAGAGAATAGTAGATAAAAACAGATAATAGTAGATAAAAGTTGAAGAACAAGAGAGTGTGCTTCAGGCATTAAGAGGTTTCAACAACTCTGGAAGATGAAAAGCAGATGGAAGCATGGTAATTCATGTAATAGGGCAAAGAAAGGCACAGCTTTGATATTCATAAAGGAGAATAGGGACAGGGGAGACCATTTGTCTCTTAGAATCTTACAGAGGCTTAGATCTAGGAGAAACCAGAGTGCAAGGTGAGAAATGTGGATCAAAACAGGAGGACTTGTTGAAAATTTATATATGGATAGCTGACTCACAGCACCCCTTCATCCAAAGTATATTATAATACAGTCATATGCCTACTCCCTCCAGTCTTCAAACACTACAGGCAGAAGACTGGAGGTTTCTTCTGTGGAGAAAGCACATGACCTCAAAGGAAAGAACTTGACTTTCTCTGTATTTGTGCTCTCCTATGTAGTTGGTTGGCTTTCTGATGATCATAAAACCAAATGCAGAAGTCAATAATTCAGGAACACAAACCTAATCAGATGTTGAATATCTTCTAATTATAATCAAGGATTATTGAACAAATGAAGGAATTCTTCAGTATAAAACAGGGAAGGGGACCTGATGGTGGGGAACTATGATATTAGAGCAGCCAGACATACTGAAGTTCTAAAAAAAGACATTTGTAAAAAGTTGAATAAACATTTTGTTAATAAAAAGACCAAAAGTTCTGACAAAGAAAAAATTTCAAAGAACCATTCTTGAAAGGAGGAGCAAGATAGGGGTATAGGATTAAGAGATTTAAATTACTCTGCATAAAATACATGAGCGACATGGATATACTGTATAACAAAAGGAATCATAGCCATTATCCTGTAATAACTTTTAATGAAGTATAATCCATAAAAATACTGAATCACTATGTTGTAAATCTGAAACTAATATATTATGGTAAAGAAACTGTACTTCAGTAAAAAAAATTCAGCAGAAAAGTGGTAATATAAGGTAGAAAAAATTATTATTAAGTAGAACAAAAGACAGTGATACAGGATATAGGAGAAGAAATAAAAGAGACATTTATTCTTTAAAGTTCAAAATCTGAAAAATAAGAATTCTCAACAGAGAGAATAGAGAAACAGAGGGAAAGAAATTATCAAAGAAATGACAAAAGAAATTTTCCCAGACCTGAAGGTAATGAGGCTATAGATCCAGGATGTCCAATGAGGTAGCCACTTGCTGCTAGTAAAGAGTCACACATACACACACCCAAAATAAAATTGAAGTATGTTATCTATGCTGCTAAGTCGCTTCAGTCGTGTCCGACTCTGTGCGACCCCATAGACGGCAGCCCACCAGGCTCCCCTGTCCCTGGGTTTCTCCAGGCAAGAACACTGGAGTGGGCTGCCATTTCCTTCTCCAATGCATGAAAGTGAAAAGTGAAAGTGAAGTCGCTCAGTTGTGTCCGAATCTTAGCGACCCCATGGACTGGGGCCCACCAGGCTCCTCTGTCCATGGGATTTTCCAGGCAAGAGTGCTGGAGTGGGGTGTCATTGCCTTCTCTGATGTTATCTATAAAGCAACATAAATCACACAGGTACATGAAAGAAAGAAGGGTTAGTCACTCAGTCGTGTCGGACTCTTTGTGACCCCATAGACTATAGCCCACCAGGCTCCTCTGTCCATGGAATTCTCCAGGCAAGAGTAGTGGAGTGGGTAGCCATTTCCTTTTCCAGGGGATCTTCCTAACCCAGAGATTGAACCCAGGTGTCCCACATTGCAGGCAGATTCCTTACCATCTGAGTCACCAAGTACAGATTCTCCAAAATAAGCTGTGAAGCCAAAAGTTAATCAAATGAAACCTTCCAAGTTCTAAAGAAAAAATACCTTTAACTTTAAAGTCTAATATCACACAAAAGAAAATTGAAGTCACTCAGTCATGTCCAAATCTTTGCAACCCCATGGACTGTATAGCCTGCCAGGCTCCTCCATCCATGGGATTTTCCAGGCAAGGATACTGGAGTGGGTTGCCATTTCCTCCTCCAGGGGATCTTCCTGACCCAGGGACTGAACCTGGGTCTCCTGCACTGCTGGTAGACTCTTTACATCTGAGCCACAGGGAAGCCCGATATCACACAAATGCTGTATCAAATCATTTACAAGTATGAGGAAAGAATATAGATATTTTCTGACTTGAAAGAGTTGGAAAATTTACTTCCCACATACTCTGTTTTAGGTAGCTACTTATTGGAATATTTGGATGTATTCCAACAAAATTCAGGAGTAAACCAAGAAGTGGGAGACGATGAGAAAGAGAAAAATATGAGTTCAGCCCAGAATATCAGTTAAGCAAAGTTTCAAAGTAAATTTCCCCCAATCTCCCTAATGTGGGTTATATGAAAAATTTATATATGCCTGTTAACATGAATTTTCATACAGTTCATGGGGTTCTCAAGGCAAGAATACTAAAGTGGTTTGCCATTCCCTTCTCCAGTGGACCACATTTTGTCATGTATGGATGTGAGAGTTGGACCATAAAGAAAGCTGAGTGCCAAAGATTTGTGCTTTTGAACTGTGATGTTGGAGAAGACTCTCAAGAGTCCCTTGGACTGCAAGGAGATCAAACCATTTAATTCTAAAGGAATCAGTCCTGAATATTCTTTGGAAGGACTGATGCATAAGCTGGCCACCTGATGTGAATAACTGACTCATTGGAAAAGAGCTTGATACTGGAAAAGATTAAAGGCAGGAGGAGAAGGGGGCGACAGAGGATGAGATGGTTGGATGGCATCACCGACTCGATGGAAATGAGTTTGAGCAAGCTCCAGGAGATAGTGAAGGGCAGGGCAGCCTGGCATGCTGCAGTTCACGGGGTTGTAGAGTCGGACAGGACTTAGTGACTGAACAAAAACAACTGCCATTCTACGGTGGGTGACACTTTGCAACAGTGTATTCTAGACCCCTGCCCAAATTTGTTTTGTTTTAATTTGTATGCTTTCTTCACTGTTTGCTGCTGCTGCTGTTGCTAAGTCGCTTCAGTCGTGTCCAACTCTGTGCGACCCCAGAGACGGCAGCCCACCAGGCTCCCTCGTCCCTGGGATTCTCCAGGCAAGAACACTGGAGTGGGTTGCCATTTCCTTCTTCAATGCATGAAAGTGAAAAGTGAAAGTGAAGTCGCTAGGAGGTAGTAAAGTTTATCCTATTATATATCCTATTGTATGTGTGCAGAAATGTATCTGAAAGGTAATTTACTGAGAAATTGTTATATGTTAACTCTGGGTGCTGTGACTTTGGGAGAATTAAATTTTCTCTTTATACCACCCTGTATTACCTGAATTCTTTTCTGTAAGTGCTTTGTAAACAGGATTACACATTATAAACTCAAAGGAAACAGCAAAAGAATGGAAATAACATAAATGACTGTAAATGGGGGGAAACTGGTTAAATAGATTATGGTGTATCAGCACAATGGAAGAGCTTTAAGTCCCAATACATTGTAAAGAAAGTGTGCCCTCTCCATGTGTACAGTAAGTACCATTTGTGTAAAAAATATAAAATAAAAATACTTATGTAATTATTTGGGCTTGTCTGGTGGCTTAGTGGTAAAGAATCTGCCTGCAATGCAGGAGCCGCAGGAGATGCAGTTTCAACCCCTGGGTGGGGGAGATTCCCTGGAGGTGGGTATGGCAATCCACTCCAGTATTCTTGTCTGGAGAATCCCATGGAGAGAGGAGCCTCTCTCCATGGGAGAGAGGGCTACAACCCACGGAGTCGCAAAGAGTTGGACACGACTGAAGCAACAGAGCATGCACACACATATAATTTGTTTACACACAAATATTTCTGACCGGCTATATAAAAACAGACGACAGGTAACTGAGGAATCGCGATGGTTTGCATACAGGCATGAGAAGAATTTCTACTAAATGCTCTTTTAAAACTTCTGAATTTTGAACTGTTTGAGGATATTACTTATTTTGAAGCAATATTTTGAAAACTATATGAATATATCCTTCAGTACCTTTAGAGGTACTTTTCTTCTGATTTTCAGAGGAAACTCATATAATTATAAAACTCACTTAGAGGGTTACTTCTTAAAGGTTTTTTGTTGTTGTTGTTTTTTAATATGCTATCCCATTCAGAAGGTGAATTTAGGGTTATATTTTAACAAATCTTTGTCACTTTGAGAGGAAATAATGTTTTTTGGTTTTCAAATATGCATTCCTCTGGCCACTTTTATCAAACCTGGGATCTCCTAGGTTTCATGGCTATGTATTACAAAAGGGTCAAATTTATAGCAATACTTAGAGGCTTCCCTGATAGCTCAGTTGGTAAAGAATCTGCCTGCAATGTGGGAGACCTAGGTTTGATCCCTGGGTTGGGAAGATCCCTTGGAGAAGCGAAAGGCTACCCACTCCTGTATTCTGGCCTGGAGAATTCCATGGACACAAAAAGTCAGACAGGGCTGGGTGACTTTCACTTTTCACTATCAAATATTAATACTCACGTGGTTGGCAAGAACTTTCTTATTTTCCTTGGGTTTAACCTAACTTTATCTCCCAAAGTCCTGGTAACAGCAATAGTAAGAGCTTAAACTTCCTGGCTCCTTAACCACCAACCGGTCACTTTTCAAAGTCCTTCACATGTAAATATCATGTAATCCTCACAGTCCTCTAATTTATGAGTTAGGTACTTGTAGTACCTTAATTTTTCCATATGAGGAAATTAAGGCACAGAGAAGGTAAGTAACTTGCCTACGTTTCTGTCCTTAACAAGTTGTGTCCTTAGCAAATGTGACCTCAGGTTGCAGGGGTAGGTCGAAGGTTCTAGCAGATGCACAGAGCTGCTGACGGCAGAGCTGCAGTTTCTATGCTGGGTTTCTCCTTCCACTCCAGCAGTGCCTCTCACATTTCTAACCAAGAACTCCTGTCACCACTGCCTGGATTACTGCCAGTTCTCTCGCACCTGCTCCACTTGGAGCACATTTTCTCTCTGAATAACAGAAATCTACGTCTATGTCTCTTGATTTGCTCCACTGGGACACCATAGGTTCCTTTGTATGTCCGCCTTTTTTACTCCTGGAGTGTTCAAGCACCCCCAGAGTATGGGGATGGCCCAAAGGGTGTGAGAGCACAGCCAGTCTCTTGCTTCTGTAAATTGCTCCCTCAAAACTTCCAGATCTTGCAACTAGCTCTCTTCTTCTCTGGGGGTCTGTTCCTATAATTACTGTGGGTTAGTCGCTCAGTCGTGTCCAACTCTTTGTGACCCCACAAACTGTAGCCCATCAGGCTCCTCTATCCATGGCATTCTCCAGGCAAGAATACTGGAGTGGATTGCCATTCTCTTCTCCAGAGGATCTTCCTGACCCAGGGATTGAACCCATGTATCTTGCATTTCAGGCAGATTCTTTACCATCTGAGTTACAGGGAAGATCTCCCTATTATTACTGCTGCATCACAAATTTCCCCCAAACTAGAGGCTTAAAACAACGATTTATGATGGTATGGTGGGTCAAGAAGTCAAGAATGGCTTAACAAGGCATTTTTGGCTCAGGGTCTTTCAGGAGGTTGCAGGGGCTCTGGTAAGTGTGAGATTCATATTGAAATGTTCTTTGATCATATTTCTATTACCTGGGCTGAAAACGTGAGCAGCTGGGGGCTGGAACAGCAGGGACTCCTGGGGTATTTCCTTCAGGGTGGACTCTACAATCTGTCTGTCTAGCATGGGGGCTTCAGGATAGTTGTACTTCTTACATGGTGGCTCAGGACTCTAAGGCACAGATTCAGTGAAACAAGGGGAGATAACAGGAAGAGGGAAAGAAAGGGGAGGGAAAGGAAAGGGACGAGAAAGGAAGAGAATAGAGGGAGTGAAAGGATGAGAGAGGAAGGGAACAACGGATGTAGGGAGAGAGAGAGAGTTGAATCACCTAAGTTCAGAAGTTAAGCACGGCATCCTATTTGTTAGAAATGAGTCACTAATGCCAGCACTTGTAGAACAGGTTTCAAACCACCACAAGTTCTTTGGTTTTTCCCTCTGTTCCACCTCCTTTGGGTGAATACAATCAATCAGACTGCCCTGTGCAGTGTGAACCTCAAATGTGAGTTCAGTTTGCTCCACAGATACTTTGGCCTGCATAGTAAGTCAAGCTTATAAAATATTCTGGTCTCCATATTAAGTCAGGCTTTTCTTTTGGTCAGTCTGAACATTTCCTGAGAGCGGAAAGTTGCTTGCATGTTGTATTCATGATTCTCACGTGTTACAACTTCAAGAAAGTTGTGTTGTATAATTTCCCATATGCCCCTCACAGAGCCTTGGCTCTGACTGCTAAATGGTGCTTCACTGCACAGCTTGGAAAAATTTTAAATTATATATACTACTCATTTCAGTATCTTCTTAATGCTGTTCTTTCATATCCTTCGCTACTTTCAAAATTTGAGTCTTGACTTTTTTTTTTATTGATTTGGAAGACCTTTTACATATTAAGGTAATTACCTTTGATTCCTTGTTGTAAACATGTTTTTTTCTTATTGTCATTTGATACCTTCTTTATGTTCATTTAAAATATATTTAAAATATTTTTCTTCATTGAGGCATAACAGTCATACAGTAAAGTACACAGCTCAGTATCAAATAATTTCTAGACCCCAGAAAACTGCTTTCTGCCCATTTCCAAACAATAGTTCAGAAGTCATGACTAGTCTCACCTCTATCATCCTAAATTCATTTTGCTTGATTTTGAACTTCATTTAAATGGAATCATACTTTATACACTTGTTCTGGCTTTTGTCATTCAACTTTAAATGTGAAAGATTCGTTTTTTGTTGTATGTAGTGTTAGCTTGTGTTTTTTATTGTTGTATAATATCCCATTGTATGAATATTCCACAATATATTTATCTAGTCTCTTGTTGATGGGAATTATGTTGTTTCCCAGATTTGGGCCATGAATATTGTGTAATATCTTTTGTACATATGCATTCAGTTCTTTCAGGCATGTCCCTATGAATGAAAATGCGTTCAGAGAGTAGGTGACTGTTTAGTATATACTGCCAAAAAGTTTTCCAAAGGGATTGCACCAATTTATACTCTCACTAGCAATTCATGAAAGCTCTAATTTTTCCATATTCAGGAAACAGTAACATATTTTAAAATGTTGGTAAGTAGGTTAATCCTTATATTGTTATCTATTCAAATGTATATGTAGTCATTCTTTTTTAAAAAATAATTTAATTAATTAATTTATTTTTGGCTGCACTGGATTTTCATTGCAGTGCAGGCTTTTCTCTAGTTATGGCGAGAGGATGGTGCTTGGGCTTCTCACTGTGGTGGTGGAGCATGGGCTCTAGGGCATGCAGGCTTCAACAGTTGCGGCACATGGGCTCAGTTGCTCCCCGTCACGACCAGGGTTTGAACCTGCATCTTCTGTATTGGCAGGCGGATTCTTTACCACTGAGCCATGAGGGAAGCCCTGCAGTTACTCTTTTGTTTGTTGTTGTTTAGTTCAACTCTTTGCAACCTCATGGACACACAGCTCACCAGACTCCCTTGTCCATGGGATTTCCCAGGAAAGAATACTGGAGTGGTTTGCCATTTCCCTGATGACAAGAAGTTTACTTCCTTTTAATATGCTTATTTGTCATTTGGTTATTACCTCTTGGAAAATGCCTATTCAACATTACCTGTTTTTTTGAAGGTGTTTCTATAGACCACACTGTTTCTACAAATTCATGGTTATACATCTGTTGTTTTCTTTGCTTGGAATGACCTGCTCATTCTTTCTCTCTCTCTCTTTTTTCCTCTTTAAAGTTCATCTCAGGGGACTTCCCCAGTGGGCCAGTGGCTAAAACTCAGAGCTCTCAGTGCAGGGGGCCCGGGTTCAATCCCTGATCAGGGAGCTAGATCTCACATGCCACACTAAGAGTTCACACCCTGCAACTGAAGATCCTGCATGCTGCAACGAAAATGCAGTGCAGACAGATAAATAAATATTAAAAAAAGTCATCTCAGGCATCATTTGCAAAAGAAAACCAGCCCCATACAGACCAGTTTTGACTATCTGCTATTCTTTTGTACATTCATTGCAGCTTGGCATGTCTTCATTATTAAGATGACAACTTACACAAATAAAAATTCTTTGTGTTCTTGTTTTAGTCTCCTACACACTTATCTTCAAGATCCATTGAAAGGCAAGGAGGTTATAAAGTAAGAGTCAGAACCTAAAAGGAATGAACAATGGAAACGAGAATGCGTGATCCTGGAGAGAAGCAGCTATATGTGCGCCTGTATTTTATGATGAGGTTGAGATTTGAGAATCCATACTGGCACCTATATGCCTTCCCTCTAGTGAGAAAAATGGAAGCTGACATCTCAGGGCAATTCTTTGTCAGAAATATACATCTGCATGAAGAGAAGAGAGTTAAAAATTTAATCTGCAAAGCTATTTAGAGAGCGGATAGGCCTTGACAGGCCTCCCAAATGTATTACAAGAACAAGAAGAGTGGAGTTACGAAAAAAAAAAAAGCTGTTGCAGCAAACAGAATGAAACTAAGCTTTCTTGACAGAATCAGTTTGCCAAATGACTTTAAAATTGCACTTGTCCTTTTTTTTTTCTTTAAATATACTCTAATTTAAATGACTGAGAGAAGCTTAGGATTTATAGGGTGACTTTGGTGACTTTAAAGAACTTTAAGATAAGATACCACAATAATATACATAGTGTTATTTGGGAAAAGGGTGTAAGAAATAAAATTAAAAATTATGAAACCACTAACCAGTCACAAAAAGGTAATGAGGATTTTGGAGGCATCTGTGATAATTTGACTGATATTTCTAAAATAATCACTCTCTCTGCCAAATATATTGCTTGACATAAATAAACAAAATAAAGTTTTGGCAGTCAACTTCCAAAAAACCGACAATTTGATGTCATTTGATGTACTCTATATTCATTTTTTTTTTTTTTTTTTGCCTATTACTTTAGGAGGTTCACCTGTATATGCCAACTCCCATGTTATTATTATAGGGAAAAGTATTGTTCTATTTTTTGTCTTAATATTACACTTCTTTGTCCTTTAAATTCATATTTATTTGCCTGAATGCTAGAATAATCCAATATATACTTTTTTTTTTTTTTTAAATAAGTGCTACTTGGCACGGGCAGATCACTATTTACCAAATAGTTAAGAAAATAAAGGTATTGGGAATTTCTTGCTGGTCCAGTAGTTAAGACTCCATGCTTTCACTGCCCAGAGCCCAGATTCAATTCCCAGTCAGGGAACTAAGATCCCCTAAGCTGCGTGGTGTGGCCAGAAAAAAGAAAAAAAGAAAAAGAAGGAAAGAAAGGTGTTAAATCATATGAACTTTTCGAGAGATATAGCAACAATCATGTAATAAAATACATTTGTTGAATGATTTTACCTTTTCAACAAAGTTCTAGACTCCATTGCTGTTTTTACAACTCTCTCTCTATTTTTTTTAATCTGACCAGGCCTCACCCTGGGCAAAAGCACACGACTTCACTAGCAATATCATGCCCATTAATATTGTAGAATTTTTTTCCATTAAAGTCTTAACAACTACTGAAGCATAACTTTTATGTCCTAAGACTTACATCTATCTTAAAGTGTTGCTTTAAATCTTTAATATCTAAGGCCTTACCATGTTTTCCAGATTTTCCTTTAAAGTATCAACTTGTTAAATATAAATACTGATCCTTTGGCCCCCAAACCCATTGTACCTACTTTTCTTAACCTGCCATGTTCTTGGTTAGCGGGTTCTGGGCTAGTTTACACTCTGCTCAGATACAGCCAATATTATGGGAGGATTCATGATTATCACATCATAGTAGTTATGAAGGCTCTTTACAGACATTTTCTTTCTCTTCATTATGAATATATCATAGTTTTGTATTTTCCCAGTATGTTTTGAGATTTACTGTGGTCCTGTGCCTTATTATAAGAAAGCCTTCTTCAGCGATCAATGCAAAGAAATAGAGGAAAACAACAGAATGGGAAAGACTAGGGATCTCTTCAAGAAAATCAGAGATACCAAAGGAACATTTCATGCAAAGATGAGCTCGATAAAGGACAGAAATGGTATGGACCTAACAGAAGCAGAAGATATTAAGATGGCAAGAATACACAGAAGAACTGTACAAAAAAGATCTTCACGACCCAGATAATCACAATGGTGTGATCACTGACCTAGAGCCAGACATCCTGGAATGTGAAGTCAAGTGGGCCTTAGAAAGCATCACTAATTTGGAAAACTCAGCAGTGGTCACAGGACTGGAAAAGGTCAGTTTCCATTCCAGTTCCAAAGAAAGGCAATGCCAAAGAATGCTCAAACTACCGCACAATTGCACTCATCTCACACGCTAGTAGAGTAATGCTCAAAATTCTCCAAGCCAGGCTTCAGCAATATGTGAACCATGAACTTCCTGATGTTCAAGCTGGTTTTAGAAAAGGCAGAGGAACCAGAGATCAAATTGCCAACATCCGCTGGATCATCGAAAAAGCAAGAGAGTTCCAGAAAAACATCTATTTCTGCTTTATTGACTATGCCAAAGCCTTTGACTGTGTGGATCACAATAAACTGTGGGAAATTCTGAAAGAGATGGGAATACCAGACCACCTGATCTGCCTCTTGAGAAATCTGTATGCAGGTCAGGAAGCAACAGTTAGAACTGGACATGGAACAACAGACTGGTTCCAAATAGGAAAAGGAGTACGTCAAGGCTGTATATTGTCACCCTGCTTATTTAACTTCTATGCAGAGTACATCATGAGAAACGCTGGACTGGAAGAAACACAAGCTGGAGTCAAGATTGCCGGGAGAAATATCAATAACGTCAGATATGCAGATGACACCACCCTTATGGCAGAAAGTGAAGAGGAACTCAAAAGCTTCTTGATGAAAGTGAAAGTGGAGAGTGAAAAAGTTGGCTTAAAGCTCAACATTCAAAAAACGAAGATCATGGCATCCGGTCCCACCACTTCATGGGAAATAGATGGGGAAACAGTGGAAACAGTGTCGACTTTATTTTTCTGGGCTCCAAAATGACTGCAGATGGTGACTGCAGCCATGAAATTAAAAGACGCTTACTCCTTGGAAGGAAAGTTATGACCAACCTAGATAGCATATTCAAAAGCAGAGACATTATTTTGCCAACAAAGGTCCATCTAGTCAAGGCTATGGTTTTTCCTGTGGTCATGTATGGATGTGAGAGTTGGACTGTGAAGGCTGAGCGCCGAAGAATTGATGCTTTTGAACTGTGGTGTTGGAGAAGACCTTGGAGGGTCCCTTGGACTGCAAGGAGATCCAACCAGTCCATTTTGAAGGAGATCAGCCCTGGGATTTCTTTGGAAGGAATGATGCTGAAGCTGAAACTCCAGTACTTTGGCCACCTCATGCGAAGAGTTGACTCACTGGAAAAGACTCTGATGCTGGGAAGGACTGGGGGCAGGAGGAGAAGGGGACGACAGAGGATGAGATGGCTGGATGGCATCACTGACTCGATGGATGTGAGTCTGAGTGAACTCTGGGAGTTGGTGATGGACAGGGAGGCCTGGCGTGCTGCGATTCATGGGGTCGCAAAGAGTCGGACACGACTGAGTGACTGATCTGATCTGTGCCTTATTTCCATCAATGAGATATAAGCAGAAGTGATGTGCTTCACATCCAAGAAGAGGCTGTAAGAGCCAGGACACCATGTCCTGTGTTTCTCTTTCCTTCTCTGAAAATGTGTATTTATTCAAAGAAATCTCTCAGACTTGGCTCTTGATCACCAAGATGAATGTAGTCCTCCTCTGTATGCCCAGTCCTTGCTAATGACACCTGTTGACTGTTTAATATGGGAGAGAATGAACTTCTGTTGTATGAAGTCACTGAAATTTGAGGGTTTCCTGTTACCACAGCATAACTTACTCTATCCTGACTGCAATGCCATCTTACAGTTGCCTCAGAATCTGACTCTTAGGGAGACAGATTTTGAAAAGGTAATTTAAAAATTATTCATTAGATACTGAATTCTATTGTTTACCATTTTGGAATGTATTGATTTCCCTCTTCTATTTTCTTAATGTGATACATTGACTGAGTTTTAGCAGCTTTACTGGAGTGTTATTTACATATCATACAACACTTGTCTTGAGTGCACAATTCAGTGATTTTATAAAACAAATGTATAAAACAAATCATCACCACAGCCTAATTTTAGAACATTTCCATTCCTCCCTCTTTTTCTCCACCTAAAACAAAACAAAACAAAAAACTCTCATTCGTATTTGCTGTCATTCCCTACTTCCACTGCTAGTCCTGTGTGCGTGCTCAGTTGATTCAGTCATTGACTCTTTGCGACCGTATGGACTGTAACCAGCCAGGCTCCACTGTCCATAGGATTCTCCAGGCAAGAATACTGGAATGGGTTGCCTTGCCATCCTCCAGGGGATCTTCCAGACCCAGGAATGGAACCTGCGTTTCCTGCATTCTTTACCCACGGAGCCACCCAAGGAAACCACTAATCTATTTTCTGTCCTTACTGATTTGCCTTTTCTGGATATTTTATGGTTTCAACTTGTGGTATTTTTGTGACTAGCTTCTTTCTTCTAGGGTTGTGTTTTCAAGGTTCATCAATATTTCAGGATGCATCAGTTCTTTATTCCTTTTCACTGTGGAATCATATTACATTAAATGAATTTACCATATTATGTTCATCCATTCACCAGTTTCTGGGCATTTGGGTTGGTTTCAGTTTTTGGCTGTTATAAGCAATATAGCGATGACCATTTGAATACAAATATTTATGTGGAAAATGTTTTAATGTCTCTTGGCTAGATACCTATGAGTGGAATTGTCATATGGTAAATTTATGTTTAATCTTTTAAGAAGCTGCTAACCACCCTTCGGGCTTCCCAGGTGGCACAGTAGTAAAGAATCCACCTGTCAATGCAGGAGATGTGGGTTTGATTCCTGGGGTGGGGAAGATCCCCTGGAAAAGGAAATGGCAACCCACTCCAGTAGTTCTTACCTGGGAAATCCCATGGACAGAGGAGCCTGGTGGGCTACAGTCCACGGGGTCGCAGAAGAGTCAGGGACAACTTAGTGACTAAACACCAACAAACACAACTAGTTTTCCATGGGGTAGGAAGTGCCATTTGCCCAGCCGAATAAGACTATTAGATTCATAAAGTACTCTTACAGGGTTGTAAGTGGAAAAGTATTCAGTTAATGAATTGAAATATTTCCTCTCCTTCCTCTCTCTGTAACTCATGAATGCTTACCCATATATACATTCTTCATGGTTAATAATTCCTGGTAGATATATATCATTTGTATATCATATAATTCAGCCATTTACAGTGTACAAATCAATGGCTTGTAGTAAACAGTATTCATAGATATGTGCAACTATCATCAGAATTTTAGAATATTATCCTCACCTCAAAAGAGACTCTATACCTTTCATCTAACACTCTTCTATCCCCCAACCTCTGCAGCACTAAGTGACCATTAATTTTTCTGCTTCTATAGATTTGCTTTTTATGGACATTGTATTAATATTGCAGAAACGTGCAAACGGGTTAGTCTGCATTTTAAGGACTGGGATTTCTAAAGCAGATTCTCTCATATAAATTCTCTTCCTAATCCTCTTTTTATTTTCTTCCCTTTCCGTCATGGTTCCCTACTAACCTACAAGCCGACCAACCAAACTCACCCCAGTATCCCCAATGGCTCTTAAAATAATAAAAATTGTGCTATTCATTGGAAGTCTGGTTTCAATAAATATACAGGGACAATTTGACAAAGTATAAAGCTAGTGTCTGGCAGAGCATCACCAGGGAAATGAAAAAGAGTTCCTGTTACCGCCCCAGGGAAGTACTGGGACACCACAGTCTTGCCTGAATTCCCCTCTCCAGGAATTCCTCCTTTGCCAGGAGCACAAATTGAGTCATAGCCATTAAGGAACAAACAACTGTAAGGATAAGACAAGTTGAGAGGGAGGAAAACAGTGCTGCCCACTTGACTACACAGAAGGGTTTCCTCAAGAACATTTGAGTTTGCATGGGCAGTTGACCCTGGAATGCTTGCCCAAGTTGGCAGGACCTGAGGCAATCCCAGGGGTGAGGGCTGTTCAGGGAAGTTAAAGCAGCCTTCGGGGCACTTTCAATTTAAGCCCCGATTTTCTCAAGACTAAGGACAAGAAAGCGAAGCTGAGTTCAACTTTCTCCTTCACCTTTTTTTCTTGTTTCCTTTGCTCCTGTGAGTTTAGTCTATCCAAAGGTGACTTTTTCTTTTTTGGCTGTACCAGGCAGCACAAGAATCTTACTTCCCTGAAAGTGAAGTCGCTCAGTCGTATCCGACTCTTTGGACTGTAGCCTACAGGCTCCTCCCTCCATGGGATTCTCTAGGCAAGAGTACTGGATGGGGTTGCCATTTCCTTTGCCAGGGGATCTTCCCGACCTAGAGATCGAACCCGGGTCTCCTGCTTTCCAGGCAGACGCTTTAAGCTCGAAGCCACCAGCGATCAAACCTAGGCCTCCTCTGGTGGAAGTGCAGAGTCTTAACCACTGGACCACCAGGGAAGTACACAAGAGTGGTTTCTAATGGCTGGGAAAATTTCTCACAAGGATGCTATTACCTGATCTGACCATGTACTCACTTTTTTACAATTCTAATTCTGTTTTTAGGCTCCAGGTATAAATGCATAGAATTTTTTTTTAAAACATTTTTACTTTTGACCCTCTAAGTTCTAGGTTTCCTTCTGCCATGAATTCTGCAAACCTTTTCTCAGTATCAGGTTATGTATAGTGGGAGTTGCTGTTTCCTGTTATAATTACATTTCCCAGTCCTTAACTGGTTCCATGTCCAATTTTTCTCATATTTCCCTGAATCTGTACTATGTCTCTTTGGGTTAATCTGACTCCCAGCTAGAGAAATTCAGAATATGTTCTTTATTTTTTCAGATGAAAGTTTTCTATTTTCATTAACTGTCAGGTTGGATATTTATGGAAATACCTTTTTCTTTTTCTTGTATATGTATTAGTCTCATGTTCCCTTCAATGAAGAAAAATGAAAAAAAAAAACACACAACTACAACTCTGTAGTTTTATGTATTTCACCATTAATATGAATAATCAGAACCTTGCTTTGAATAGTATTTGGTGATCTTAATATTAAATATACTCAGTGTACTCACTAGATCTCTTTGCTCTCTGAAATATAATCATTTTTTCCCCCTAGAAATCTTCTGCTTTTTGACTTTTAAGCTGCTTCTCCTCATAAGACTGTATTTTCCCTTAATTTCTGATGGCTTTTCTTTCTCAACACATTTCACAGATTTGTGCTTGAGGTGCCATACTGCTCACTCTAAGCAATGGGGCATTCAGACAAAAACTGCATCTGAAGTTACCCATGAAAATCTCCTAAGAAGGTGCCCTACAGAGACCAACATAGCATATATTGTCTTTTTCTTCAATACTGAATCTCCAGTTACTACCGAGGCCCAGATAAAGTAGTTGCTTGCTCTTAAGGGCTGTGTTGTCTGAAAAGTAAATAATGTAAAATATAAGCGTCTTTCTTTTCAATGTCAGACATTCTTTTTAGAAAACATTATTTGTTTGGCTGTGTTGGGTCTTGGTTGAGGCACACAAGATCTTCACTGCATCATGCAGGATCTTTCCATATGGCCTATGGACTTTCTAGTTGTGGTGAGGGCTCAGTTGTCTCGTGGCATGTGGGATCTTAGTTCTCTGAGAATGAACCCACATCTTATAATTTGCAAAACGGATTCTTAACCACTGGACAACCAGGAAAGTTCTGAGCATCTTTTTAAAAGGCAAAATATCTATTAGAGGATGGGAATATGGGATATACTTCCTTTGGAATGACAGGTGGAGCCCCCTACACTTGCTAAGTTGTGATCTCTGTTTTTCTCTTGCAAAGCATGTAAGTTGCATTTGCAATAGTAAAGTGGGTGCATGACCAGGCTTTGTTACTCTCCTCAGGTAATCCTGTTTAAGTGCATCATTTCATGTACCAGCTCTATGTTTATGTGTGTGTGGAAGCTGTTAGTATTAATACTAGTATTAATTTAGTTTCACCTTCTTGATGGAGTGTGAGTGATCCTGAGCCCACAAAAATATGGGAAGCAGTAACGGCAGATGACTCCTTGATACCTGTATTTTCCCATGCATTCAACAATTGTCCATTCAGCTCACTGTATGGCAAGCTCGGTGCCAGGTATTAGAGTTGTGAGGGCAAACTAAGCAAAAGAGCCCTGTTTTACCGGAGCTTATCACCTTACGCAGAGCAATGAGTGCATTCATTCATTTTGTTGGAGGACTCATGGAGCATTTACTATGTATTAGGTAGTGGGTAACACTCACTGAATATATAAGGAAAACGTTTTTGTTTTTTCTTTTTATTTTTAGAGGCTTCACAGACTTAGAGAATGAACTAATGGTCACTAGGTGGATAAGTAGAGAGAGGGATAGTTAGAGTGTGGGATTGACATATACACACTGCTGTTATTCCTGCTTGGTATTTGTGTTTTATCTTTCTCCATTTAGGAAACTACTTACTTTTTTTCCTTCTCCATCTTATATATAAAAACTCAAATGCTTTTGTTGCCTTATTCTATTGTCTGAGTCTTTTATGCCTTCATCAGTTCAGTTCAGTCACTCAGTCTCGGCCGACTTATTGCGACCCCATGAATCCCAGCACACCAGGCCTCCCTGTCCATCACCAACTCCCGGAGTTCACTCAGACTCACGTCCATCGAGTCAGTGATGCCATCCAGCCATCTCATCCTCTGGCGTCCCCTTCTCCTCCTGCCCCCAATCCCTCCCAGCATCAGAGTCTTTTCCAATGGGTCAACTCTTCGCATGAGGTGGCCAAAGTACTGGAGTTTCAGCTTTAGCATCATTCCTTCCAAAGAAATCCCAGGACTGATCTCCTTCAGAATGGACTGGTTGGATCTTCTTGCAGTCCAAGGGACTCTCAAGAGTCTTCTCCAACACCACAGTTCAAAAGCATCAATTCTTTGGCGTTCAGCCTTCTTCACAGTCCAACTCTCACATCCATACATGACCACAGGAAAAACCATAGCCTTGACTAGATGGACCTTTGTTGGCAAAATAATGTCTCTGCTTTTGAATATGCTATCTAGGTTGGATATAACTTTCCTTCCAAGGAGTAAGCGTCTTTTAATTTCATGGCTGCAGTCACCATCTGCAGTCATTTTGGAGCCCCCCAAAATGAAGTCTGACACTGTTTCCACTTTCCCATGAAGTGATGGGACCGGATGCCATGATCTTAGTTTTCTGAATGTTGAGCTTTTAGCCAACTTTTTCACTCTCCACTTTCACTTTCATCAAGAGGCTTTTGAGTTCCTCTTCACTTTCTGCCATAAGGGTGGTGTCATCTGCATATCTGACGTTATTGATATTTCTCCCGGCAATCTTGACTCCAGCTTGTGTTACTTCCAGTCCAGTGTTTCTCAAGATGTACTCTGCATAGAAGTTAAATAAGCAGGGTGACAATATACAGCCTTGACGTACTCCTTTTCCTATTTGGAACCAGTCTGTTGTTCCATGTCCAGTTCTAACTGTTGCTTCCTGACCTGCATACAGATTTCTCAAGAGGCAGATCAGGTGGTCTGGTATTCCCATCTCTTTCAGAATTTCCCACAGTTTATTGTGATCCACACAGTCAAAGGCTTTGGCATAGTCAATAAAGCAGAAATAGATGTTTTTCTGGAACTCTCTTGCTTTTTCGATGATCCAGCGGATGTTGGCAATTTGATCTCTGGTTCCTCTGCCTTTTCTAAAACCAGAGTTCCAAAGAATAGCAAGAGGAGATAAGAAAGCCTTCCTCAGTGATCAATGCAAAGAAATAGAGGAAAACAACAGAATGGGAAAGACTAGAGGTCTCTTCAAGAAAATTATGCCTTCATATATCTTGGTTATTTTAAACTAATTCATTTTATTTGACAATAAAGAGATGGTCATTAAAAAATACTACAATCAGAGTAGTAATGGGAGTGTTTATAAAGGAAATTTAATAAAAGTAAGCTGTATTCAGCTTACAAGATGGCAGGAGGGTCAATATATGTCTTTGATTATGTAACCAAAGCCCAGGAATCTTGAAAACCATGTACTCAGCTTTGGAAAATTTCTTAGGCCTAATTCTACAATTTCTCTACTGTTAAGATATAGGAAGTAGATAATAAAAGGTGAAGGCCATGATTTTCTTTAAGATTTCTTTCTTGCTTGAAAGAACAAAGCGAAGAATGAATCATGTAGAGTTTTATGACAGGAGAAATTAGGAGGGGTCAACAGTAACAAATTGTTACATCACCATCTTAGGTGAGTATTTCATCTTATTGGTCTCTGCAGTGTTCACACAAAGTGAAAATAAGGTCTATCCCATTTTAGACAGGTGCTGTGATTCGTTTCCTGGATATCAGAGGTTTTTTTGTATTTAGATTATTGGGTGGCGCTGTGGGGGCAGCTGTGCTGGGCAATGTGCTTGGATCATAGACAACAGTAGAATGTGTGACAATATCAGGAGGGGAAGTTAGAAATGAAATGTTAAGAAACTATTCATTGACTATCATATCGCAGGTGCCAAAGGTACAAAGTCAATGCCAAAAGAATGTACAAATGAAAACTGTACCCAGGAGTATCATCCAAGGACAATGACTCTCATCTGAAGACCTAACCCTCTCTTTATCATGGTAAATGTTTCATAATCTTGACTATCCTTGAATGAAAATCATAGCTAATATAACTTAACTCTGCAAGTAACTGAAAAAAATCAATATAATGGTCTAATAGTAAAATCCAGGAAAATTATATAAAAATATTAATATATTTTTCCATATGTAAAGACTTAGGCTCAACTATGCTAGATGACATAGTTAGGTAGTCAGATGCCTGAGCTATGCATAGAATCTTGCATGCAGAAGCTATAAATGGAGACAGATACTGGTTCATTTATTGGTAATTGAAATATCAGAATAGTGATATAGCTTTTCAAAACACGGAGTAACTCTTTAAAAATTTCAAACAAAATAAAGCCTAATTTTCCAAGGATTTTCATTCTTGTAATTCTTAACATATTAAATTTCAGTACAATAAAGTTGCAAATATATTTTATTTTATATTTATATGTGAAATGGATACAGAGATTTATAAAATGATTTTTAGCCTAGTCCACTATTTGTGATTTGTAACCGATGTTGGACAAATTAGCACTGTGTGAACACATTTTACCTGTTTGCTAACTGCCAGTGACACCCCTTAATAAGGCAATGGCACCCCACTCCAGTACTCTTGCCTGGAAAATCCCACGGACAGAGGAACCTGGTGGGCTGCAGTCCATGGGGTCGCTAGGAGTGGGACATGACTGAGCGACTTCACTTTCACTTTTCACTTTCATGCATTGGAGAAGGAAATGGCAACCCACTCCAGTGTTCTTGCCTGGAGATTCCCAGGGATGGCGGAGCCTGGTGGACTGCCGTCTATGGGGTCCCACAGAGTCGGACACGACTGAAGCGACTTAGCAGCAGCAGCAGCAAACAATCCTACCTATTTCCAAATCTATCAATGGGCAGCTGGTAATGTCACCTTTCATAATCAGTGTTCTAGATATTCATAGCTCCCCAAACTATAAATCATGATGAAGTGTGAAACTTTATATAACTGGATTATGCACAAGGCCAAATGGGAATTCAGAATAAGAATTTTGTTGCTTGGATAGTTTACAAATAATTCATATCCACATGATCTACCTCTAAAATAACTTCCATAAGAATATACATACTTGTTTCCCTTAAAGAAGTTTTTCCCCCCTCCTCCAAACTGACTCAAATGAAAAGTAAATAGTACTTAAAATTATTCTTGGCATTTTGATGAAAAATTTTATTTGAAATCTACAGGGTCTCTTTTCACATGTTTGAATATTTTTTGTGGAGCCTGTAGTGTGCTTGGATTCAAACATGCAACTCCGGGAATGACTTTTATTTTGGAGTTGGGCTGTGCCGCTGTTATTGCATGTGTGGTATGCCAGCCTGATCAATAGCCTGATGAGGCATGTGTGGCCTGCACTGCCCAGCCCCACCATTTTCAACCTAATTAGCAGCTGCTCAAAGATGGGAAACAGGTGCAGATCCAGGGCCAGACCAGGGAAGCCTGCCTGTAATTAACAAGGAAAAAAGGGTCAGATATTGGGAAGAATATCAAATCGGCCCACTGGGGTTAGCATGCTGGCCTCAAAGGCATAGTCACCTGAGATCTTAAGCATGCTAATGTAAATTATGCAAGCTTTCAAACAACGTGGCTGCATAATCAGTTGGCAGAGAGGAAAATGATTTTTTTTTTGCAATAGAGTAGGGAAAAAGGGCATCTATAAAACTTATTTTTTTCTCTCATCATGTTGGGAATATATAGAAGACATAGTGACATTTCCTGAGAGGCAATCATGCATCACCGAGAAGCTGTTAGGCAATTAGAGCTCTTCTGGAAGTAGGTGAAATATGGAGGAAAGTCTAATAATCAGGTTACTTGGAGAATGAAGTACTAAGATGTTTGAAAGCAGACTCGTGCACCTGTGGTTATGCATAATATTTTGACTTTGGTCACTGACAACTTTTGGAATTATTCCATAAAGTGAGTTTCATTTATGGTTGACAAGGATTTGCTAAGGGCCAGGCTAAGTTTGGAGAAGGTGAAAGATCAAATTTTTGAGGAAAAAAGCGAAGGACAAGACTGCAGACCAGATTTAGATTCTGGCTTTAGTAGTCAAGTTTTCAGAATATTACTCAGCCATAAAAAAGAATGACATTTTGCCATTTGCAACAACATGGGTGTTATGCTTAGTGAAATAAGTCAGACAGAGAAAGACAAATGCTATATGTGATCACTTAATTGTGGAATGTGAAAAATAAACAAGTGACTATAACAAAACAGAAACACTTCCAGATATAGAGGATAAACTACTGATTTCCATGGAAAGAGGGAAGTGGGAGGGCAAGACAGGAGTAGGCTATTAAGAGGTACAAGTTAATATGCATAAAATAAATAAGCTACAGGGCTATATTGTATAGCATAAGAAGATAGCCAACATTTTATAATAACTTTAAATGGAGTATAAAATATGAAAGTATTGACTCACTATATAGTATACCTGAAAGTAATACAATATTGTAAATTTACTATACTTCAAATAAGTAAACAAATAAAAAAGTCAAATTTTTTGTTCCAAGGCATTCATGCTATTCCAATTAAAGGAGTTTAAAATTCATGCTAGGTTTCAAGAAAGCTTTACACCCTGTTCTTCTTAGCATTTAGCATTTAGGCTTCCTTGTGGCTCAGTTGATAATCAGTCTGCAGTGCAGGAGACCCAGGTTTAATCTCTGGGTCAGGAAGATCCACTGAAGAAGGAAATGGCAACCCACTCCAGTATTCTTGCTTGGGGAAATCCCATGGACAGAAGAGCCTGGCGGGCTACAGGCCATGGGGTCACAAAGAGTCGGACACAACTTAGGAACTAAACCAGGATTCTGCCGGTAGACCTTCATCTACTTGGTGCTGGATATCCTGGGCTACAAGGGAGTTGTTTTTTTTTTTTTTTTTTGTCTTTTCTGGCCACTCTGTGCAGCATGTCAGATCTTAGTTCCCCAACAAGGGATCCAATCCATGCCACTGCAATGGAAGCTCAGGGTCATAACCACTGGACCGCCAGGGAAGTCCTCGAGTTTTTATTTCTGGTTAATAAAGAGACTGCCTGCAATGCAGGAGACACAGGAGATACAGGTTTTATCCCTGGGTTGGGAAGATCCCCTGGAGGAGGAAATGGCAACCCACTCCAATATTCTTGCCTGGACAATCACAAGGACAGAGGAGCCTGGTGGGCTACAGTCCAAAGGGTCTCAAGGAGTCCCAACTGAGCGACTAAGCATGGATACATGCAAAAACAACCTCTAAGCCTCAGATGCTTACAAGGATTTATTTCTCACTCACAGTACACATCTTGTAGATTGACTGTGACTTCATATTGACTTCACTAAAACCTTAAGTTGAAGGACAATCTGTCTCTGGGACATTGCATGTCTTGTGACAAAGACAATCCAACATGGCAGAATTTTGGGAGGAAAAGTTGACCCCTTCCACCTATCTACCATTTGATGTTCCATGACACCAGTGAGGTGGATGTACAATCCTCTCTTGAAAAAGATGGTGATTAATACCAATAATAATAAATAAAAAATAATAACATTTTGTATAATAATAAAATCCACTACAGTGACTTGGGTTGAATCTATATACATTTTTAGAGAGCCGGTCCTTACTGTGGTGTGAATACAGGTACCAGATTGTCTAAAAGAGTATGAATGTTTTAAAATCAGGGAGAATAAAATCATATTAACTGACTTATTTTTGTTTCTAATATGTACTATGTGCCAGGCACTTTATAATGTTATTTTTTTAATCCTTGTAGAAATCTTGAAGCATTGGTATTATCATCCCCATGTTATTGGCTCTGTGGCTCAGAACCTTTCAATGATATGCTTCAAAGTCTGCTCAGCTAACAAAGCTTTAGCAATGGGGCTCCAACCTGCTGTCATAGAGCACAGGCTCTTGAATGCACTACACTGCAACAGAAGATGTGGCAGGTCTGGTGGGTACATTATCCCATGGTTCTTTCAACAGTCTGTTGTATCTGCCTCCATTCTGATTCTTAAGTGGCATGGAGGGTGATGGAATGATGCCCATGCTGCCTGAAGAGCGTTAGTCAGTTACTTTGGGCTCAGTGTTTGAGTATAGAGGACAGGACATACAATTTCTAGATTGATGTTAAGATAACTAAAGACTTTCTAGGGTCACTTTACTTCAATACCTTTATATTGGACTTCCTAAATATTGCCACTCGATTTTTTTTTGCACTGGATAATTCTTTGCTGTGTATATGTGTAGGGTGGCTGGTTTTAGGATGTTTACAAGCATCTCTGCCCTCTACTCATTAGATACTAGTAGCAACATTTCTCCTATTGTAAAAACAAAAAAATATCTCCATACATTGCCAAATGTCCTCGGTATGTATGTATGTGTATGTGCATGCATGTTTGCTTGTACAAAACACCTGCAGTTAGATAAAATTGCTACAGAATTAAAAAATAATATTGCTACATATGTAAACTCTAGTTTAATAGTTTAATCCTCTTGTAATGTGTAATAATCCTTTCTTTAAACAACACTAATTGTTCACCTTTATATTCTGGAGCCATGAAATTAAGACTCTTGCTTCTTGGAAGAAAAGTCATGCCCAACCTAGACGACTTATTAAAAAGCAGAGACATTACTTTGCTAACAAAGATCTGTCTAGTCAAAGCTATGGTTTTTCCAGTAGTCATGTATGGATGTGAGAGTTGGACTATAAAAAAAGGTGAGCACCAAATAATTGATGCTTTTTAACTGTGGTGTTGGAGAAGATTCTTGAGAGTCCCTTGGACTGCGAGGAGATCCAACTAGTCCATCCTAAAGGAAATCAGTCCTGAATATTCATTGGAAGGACTGATGTTGAAGCTGAAACTCCAATATTTTGGCCACCTGATGTGAAGAACTGACTCATTGGAAAAGACCCTAATGCTGGGAAAGATTGAAGGCAGGAGGAGAGAGGGACAACAGAGGATGAGATGGTTGGATGGTATCACCTACTCAATGGACATGAATTTGAGTAAACTCTGGGAGTTGGTGATGGACAGAGGCCTGGCATGCTGCAGTCCATGGGGCTGCAGACTCAGACATGACTGAGCGACTGAACTGAACTGAACTGATTATATTCTGGGCACTTTGCTAGCTTGGATGAGGGGCGAATAGGATAAATATAAGAGCAGAAGAAACTTCACTAGATGATATGGTTTGCAATTCTGCATTCATAACAGAACTAAGAAAAATAGAAAGAAGTTAGAGTTGAGTTCTTCAGGTCGACATAAAAAGAAAGATTTTTTTAATATATCCAAATACAGCAAAGAATTTTGAGAAGGATTTGATATGGAAAAGAAAATAATGCAGTTAAACATCTATCCCCACCTCTCTCCAGGATCAGCTCTGACCATCTTTATTTAAAGACATCTCAGAGCCCCAAATATCTTCAAATAAATGCAACTGTCTTATGGATTCCAGTACTGATGATACTAAATCTAGGAAGAAACTTAACTTCATTTCAATGATCTGCCAAGAAAGACGGCAAGGTAAGGTGAATCAGAAAGTCTCTTCCTACTCTTAGGAAGATAATGAAGAGGACAAAAAGGAAAGGAAGAAGAGCCAGGAATCATGCTGGAAGAAATGGAGGGACTTGGAGTCACAGACAGTATGATACAACAGGAAGATTAGCAAATTTGGACCAAGTTGATCTCAGGCAATTGTGTATCAGAGGTTACATCATCCCTAGAATGGCAGGAAGAATCAGTGCCTTCAACATGGGTTACTATAAGAATGAAATTATGTGCCATATTTTCTCTTAAGACACATTTTAACAGCTTTCAGTCAGCATTCACATTCAACATGCTTTTTATTAGTCTTCTTCCAATTCTGTCACCTATTACTAATGTGAGAGGCCTGAAGGAAACTAGATGTTCTGGCTCAAAAACTGCAGTTTACCTAAGTTTTACATTCCTATTTGAAGGTCAGGTCAGGAAACTTTGGAGTGGTTGAGGAGGGGATTAAATGAGTTCCTATAAGAGAGGCTTACATTGGCTAAAGGATAGAATGAATGACCAGGAGAGGAGAGATGTTTTGAATCCATCAATTAGCTGGGTTTAAACATATACGCAAAAGAAAAGCCAGTGTATGCAATTAGAGCCATTTAGCTTTAGAGGAAGAATGTTAGATTCTTTATTGTGACCAAAAACAGGAAGATGGGACAGATTTTTTTTTTTTTTTTTGAGTGTTCCTTTGGTTCTGTTAATAGGCTCTGTATGGTCAATATTGGAACTTTAATTTTCACTGTACATCTTTTTCTTTTTGAATTCCATTGGAAATTTCATGTCTACTGACATCATAAGTGACTTGATAGGACTTGGGGCTCTTAGTTTCTCATCATTTGTTTAATATACTAAATAAATTTTAAACAGGAATGCCTGAACCTTATTTATGGAATATTTAATGACATTACCTTACTTACGGGAATAGCTAAATGAATAATGATCCTACAGAACCTGAAATAAAGTCCCATATATGGTTTAGACAGTTCCAGTAAGTCAAATTTCTTGTCATGATGTTTATTTTTAAGTACAAGGCATTATTTTTAACTACAAGATATTCAAGTTGAGTGATCAAAAAATTAAACCATTTCATCTCTATGTAACAGATGAAAGAAATATCAAGTCTAGACAGTAGTGTTCTATTTAAGGTCAAATAGTACGTTAGTTTAAGCTGGGATCCTGTTTCTAGGAAATCATGAATTTCCCCAACTGCAACCACATTTTCAGCCTTATATCCAATGAATGCTAGGCTAACATATGTCTATTTTAGGTTCTTGAGGTGCCCCACATCACAGTGGGTATTAGTAATACCAGGAGAAAATGACTATATCTCATAAATTACAAGTAAATAAAGTAGCATCATTAGATATTTCAGTGAAGTTCAACAGCTGCCCTCAATCCTTCTTTTAAAATGCAGAGACTCAAAATAGACAGGGAAAGATTTATAAAAATAGATTCGTCTGTCACTTGCAATTTTATATTTTTCAAGCAAGTAGTACTTCAATGAAAATTTACAGATAGATTGAGCATCTGGCCACAGGAAGATTGTCACGATTTCAGTGGTTTGGATTCAGACTACAAAGGATAATTGATAAAGTTAATCTTTTGTTTGAATAGCCTGAATGATTTTACCTCAGTAACCCTGATGACAGATGGTGAAGATAGTTATTATCAATTCATTTTTATGAGAGGAAGAAGCGAAACATTGAATCCCTCCTCATTGTTCAAGCCTTGCATCATTGTGGACTGAGGTTCAGCCTAGCTCTGAAAGCCTGGCTTTGTCGCTCACTGGCTTTGTGATCCTGGACACGTTGTTGAATATTTGGAGCTTCATTTACTCAACTGTATTAGGACAGAGTTGGTTAGACCCTCCCTATTCCAAGTGTGGTCCATGGACCAGAAGCATTAGTATCACCTCGAAGTTTCTTAGAGCCTAAGACTCTCAAGCCTCACCCCAGACCTACTGGAATTAGAAACTGCATTTGAAATACATTCCAGGTGATTCCTAAGAACATTGCAAAAGCTGTGGATCTAATGCTCTTAGGGCTTACTTCCGGTTGAAACACACATCATTTTGAGCACATGGATGGTGATGACTGCCCAATAAGCCCTAACAGAGTACTTGACCTAGAATGCATTGTGGCATCCAAAAACAAATGACAAGAAATTTATTCTCACCCAACCAGACCTCAAAGGCAAATCATCTTGACTACCAGGACCTTGAAATCTCAGAACATTTCTAAGTCATGCCATGTTCCTCCAACGCAAGCATGAAAGCCCTGGATTCTCATATCCATTTCTTCCTTTTAAACAAAATTGATCTTATTTTGCATTTAAAAAATGGTTGCTCCTAACCTCTGTCTGCATTTACAGATTCCAGGTGGTACAAACACCACACCGATCTGTCCTTTCCCTGAAGCTGCTGTCTTCCCCCAGCCTCGGCCACCCGCTCAAGCATCACATTACTGCCAGGCCATTGGCACCATCTGCTCATTAAGTGTCAGTTGATGGGGGGGATAGGGGACACCTGCTGAGCGTGAAGTCGGCCCAAGACACGGAAGGAAATCAGCAAAGTGCTAACAAGACACAAAGTAAAAACAGACCTTGAGAATCCAGAGAGTTGAGTTTCAAAGGAAGGAGGTTTCGAGCCAAGCAGGTCGAGCTTCTGAGGCCCTGGGCAGCCTTTTAATTTCCTGCCCTTCTGCTGAGCGAGCACTGCACTGTGCAGGGAGAGAGATTCCTAAGGAAGTAAGGGTACAGACATTTTCTGCTGAACAGCTTCTTACTGCAAAGCCAGTGGGACCTGGTGAGCCTGCTCTGAGTACTTGTTGCAGAGAAGATTGATAAATTTCTGAACGGGCACATGTATGCCCAGACTGGGAGCTGGGTCATGGCTCTAGTTCTAAAAAGCATCTATAGTCAACTGTTCATCATTCCCGAAAGCAGATTCTGACTGAAAGACCCAGTGTAACCTGCAGATGTATGGCCAGAGGACTACGCTCTGCAAGACTGGGCCTCAAGAAGCACACAAAGGGCCCCAGGCCAGAGTTAGGACATGTAATCCTAGGCATACTCCAAGGTCTCAACCATCGGTCTGTCCTCTTCCTAGTCCAGAGTCACTGAAAACCAACTGTCACACGTTTAGGCCATGGTTTCAGTTCTCAACAGAAACGTGTTCTATTTCACCTCAGTCGGCAATATGCAAGTTCACGAAAAGCATTGGCAGTGGTGGCCTCTGAACCTTAACAGAATCTCTTCAGAATTTTTCATGAACAGTTAATTAGAGCCTTTTGTACAGAAGGAGAGTGTAGTGATTAAAAGAATCGTCTCTGGGACAGAATCCTGACTTCATAACTTACTTGTGTGACTATGGGCAAATGAATGCTTTCTGCTTCAGTTTCCTTATCTATAAAATGAAATAATGATAATTAAGATCCCATTTGCCTTGGAGCAACTAAGCCCTCACATGGCAACTATTGAACTCCCTCACCTCAGCTACTCTGTGCACTGCAGTGAAGATCCCGAGTGCTGCAACTAAGACCCAGGGTAGCCAAATAAATAAGTATTCAAAAAAGACTACATGTACCATATACAAGAAGAGTCTGGTATACATTTAACCCTACACAAAGGTTTGGGATCACTCGAATCCCTGGTGGCTCAGAGGTTAAAGCGTCTGCCTGCAATGCGGGAGACTGGGGTTCAATCCCTGAGCTGGGAAGATCCCCTGGAGAAGGAAATGGCAACCCACTCCAGTATTCTTGCCTGGAGAATCCCATGGAGGGAAGAGCCTGGTAGGCTACAGTCCATGGGGTTGCAAAGAGTCAGACACGACTGAGCTACTTCCCACAAAGGTTTGCTATTATTATTGGAGAAGTAAGAGCATTTTGAAACTTGTTTTTTGTTTGTTTGTTTTTACCCACAGAATGCTATGCTATGCTAAGTCACTTCAGTCATGTCCAACTCTGTGCGACCCCATAGATGGCAGCCCATCAGGCTCCCCCGTCCCTGGGATTCTCCAGGCAAGAACACTGGAGTGGGTTGCCATTTCCTTCTCCAATGCATGAAAGTGAAAAGTGAAACTGAAGTCGCTCAGTCGTGTCCAACTCTTCGTGACCCCATGGACTACAGCCTACCAGGCTCCTCCGTCCATGGGATTTTCCAGGCAAGAGTACTGGAGTGGGGTGCCATTGCCTTCTCCGGACCCACAGAATATAGAAGCTAATTAAAGAAACTGTTAAGATCAGCAATCTGCATGGATTCCAAGACCCAAGGAAAGCTGAGAAACCTCTTCCATCTTTCCACTTCCTGTCAGGTCTTCTTTCCCATTATCTTATTATTTGACTTCTAGCTTCTGTCAGAGAAAATTAGAAAAAAAAAAAATCTATCTAATGATTCTTTCCTATAGTGTCTTCCTTGTCAGCATCTGCTCCTTTGCCAGTAGATATTGATATATTGAAGGTTCCCTCAAGCTTGTTCAAATAGGGAATTAACTTTAATTCTCGGGGATGAGAGGGGACTTAGTTGGAGCCAAACTGTCTTGCTGCCCTTAAAACTTAAGTCCAGACCCTCACAATGAGTTAAATCAAGAGACTCAAACTCAAGTGTCCACAGGGGCTGGATAGGTAACCTGAAGTTGTTAAAGGCTATCAGCCTCTCTTCTGTCCCTCATGTTAGATAAAGATGTGCCTACAGACATAAATGGGGGGTTTCCTGAGTGGCACAGTGATAAAGAATCCATCTACTGATGCAGGAGACACTGAAGGCATGGGTTTGATCCCTGGGTGGGGAAGATCCCCTGGAGGAGGGAATGGTAACCCACTCCAGTATTCTTGCCTGGAGAATCCCATGGACAGAGGAGCCTGGCGGGCTACAGTCCACGGGGTCACAAAAGAGTCAGACACGACTGAGCAACTGAGCACACACACACTCACAGACATATATATGGCTCTGCCATTCTGTGCTAAGTCTCTCCAGTCAATTCTGCTTGATTTTCTAACATTTAAAGAAGCTCCCAACCTGGATTTTTCTTAAAGTGAAATCTCCCGATTTTAAAAATAATCAGCTGCAAATTTCATATGTCAAAGCATACAGGGGGGCAAACAAAACATGCTGACCAGCTGAATCTGGTTCATAGGCTTCAATTTGGCATTCAGTCACAAACATTTTGATCCCTCTCTAGGGACAGCTGGTAAGATATTCAAAACCCTGCCTGTGCATGGTGGAGGGCTAGGTGCTGCAGGGAGAAAGAAAAGCCTTTACATCTTGTTCAGGAGAGGTGAGTCTCAGGCAGGAGGACTTTTTCACTTGTTTCCTTTAAATTTTTACTTTTGGAATAACTCCAGATACACAGAAAAGTTGCAAAAGTAGTACAAAAATTTCTCACACATAAAACTCACCCAGATTCTCCAAATATGGTTAATATTTTACCATATTTGCTTTCTTATTCTCTTTCTGCTGTATGTATTCTCTTTCCTCTATGTATTGTGTACATGTGTCTGTTTTCTTCCTGGAACATTTGAAAGATGAAGAATTAGTGTCCCTTTATGTCTGAATAGGTTAGTTTATTTACCTAAAGCTAGAATAGTCTCTTACATTCCACAGTGTAATGGCCAAATCAAGAAATTAACATTAACACACTCTTATGACGTGATCTATAGTGTGTTTGCTAGTTGTTCTGTCATGTCAAACTCTTTGCGACCATTTGGTCTGTAGCCTGCCAGAGTTCCTCTGTCTATGGAATTCTCCAGGCAAGAATACTGGAGTGGGTAGCCATTCCCTTCTCCAGGGCATCTTTCTGACCCAGGGATTGAACCCGGGTCTCCTGCATTTCAGCAGATTGTTTTCTGTCTGAGGCACTGGGGAAGATGCATGAGGTGATCTGTAAAGGTTATTTAAATTTTGCACCTCGATTTTTTTTTTTTTTGGTAGCAAAAGTAAACACTTCAGGTCCAGAGTGTCAGGTGTTGCATTTAGCCTCCTGTTTTACTGGGAGTGGGATGAGGTGGGAGAATGGTTTCTCTTTGTCACAAGAAAAGACAGATCTCTTCTGTCTCTTCCAACGTTCATATTTTGGAAGAGAACAGAAAGTGAAAGTGTTAGTCAGCCAGCCATGCCTGACTCTGTGGCCCCATGGACTGCAGCCCACCAGGCTCCTCTATCTGTGGAGGCAAAAATACTGGAGTGGGTTGCCATGCTCTTCTCCAGGGGATCTTCCCAACCCAGGGATTGAACCCAGGCCTCCTGCACTGCAGGCTGATTCTTTACCATTTGAGCTATCTGAGAAGCCCTGGAAGAAAACAGACTAGCTTTTAATTTAGGTTTGTTTCATACTTCTTAATGATTAGACTCAGTTGTGATTTTTGGCAGGAGCACTGAGAAGTGATGTTGAGTCCTTCTCAATGTGAGAAAGACACAGTGGGAATATTCAAGGCCATCAGTTAGCTTTAGGAAGGAAAGCATTAACTGTCTAAGTACTTGCTCTGTAAATGCATTTTGCTACTGTTTTTTATTTTAGTCTTATTATTAAAGATCTTATCCAGATTTTTTCCATCTTTATGAGGACTTCTCCCCATGCTTCTCTTCTCTCACCTCATTTTTGTTTTCATAATGAATACCCAGACTTTTTGGATCCAGTAGGTATTAAGATTGTAGCAGGCCTGTGAAGTTTTGATGCATTGTTAGCTGTGACAGCAACATAAAGCAGGTAGGACTCACTACTGAATTTGGTAATAGGAGCTCCTGCCCCTCATCAGTCTCTCAGAAGCTTTAAATATAAAGTGAGAAGCAGACCATGAATTAAACAGAGTGTAGACATGGCTTATCACACCATTTTAATTTTAATAGAAAAACATGATTCCTTGAATTTATAAAATCTTGAAAAATTCTTAAAGTTTATTGTATTTATTTTTCTTCTTTTTATACGAGAAAAGAACAGACAGATCAAGATTTTAAAATTTTAGCACAAGAGTGTTTTGCATCAGAATCTTAGTTTTGTCCCTTAGGATGGTCACTGTGGAGACGATTTATGAACTCCAGAAGTTTGAGCAACACTGGAGAGCAGCAGCGAAGCACAGCTTTTGAATTAGTGGGTCTTAGCTGGAGCCCAGATTTACCATCCAATATTTGTGGAGTCCTGGACAATTTATTCTCTGGAGTTCAGTTTTTCTCACTTATGTGTTGGAGGATTATCTTGTCAGACTCCCAGGAGGATTAACAAGGTAAACAAAAGAAAAATACCTAATTTAGTGTACCTGGTAGATAGCTTAAGTCCAGTGAATGTGAAAGTACTTTCATATTCCTTTTTATCTTTGAGCCTTCAAGGATTTACTAATTTACTCCTTTTGACAAAGTTCACTGGGAGGAATTTCAGTATCTAGAAATACTGGGAAGGTTTTTTGGGAAAAAAAGAGGCACAGGAAGTTTAACCACTTGACATATTGGACATTCTCCTTGAGGTTCTAAAATCATGAAAGCACATATCAAAGATTGGGACGTTTTTACAAGAACATGAGTCATTAAACCACAATATTTGCAAGATCGATTTGGCAATATCAAATGGAGAGCCTCTGGATCTTGGTTCCCTGTAGAATTTCCCTGTTGGTAATTAATCATTCATTATATTTCACTCAAGAATGAACGTGTGACAAAGTAGGTGACAAAACCTTTCAGGTATTGAAGAGATTGTCAGAGACTAAAGGAACATTTCTGTATAGAGGAATTTGTTACTTTTAAGTTGTTCTGATTTCCTGGTGGGTGCTAGTGTACATTTAAGCTTTGGCTCCAAACTCTGGCACATACATCCACTTTTGTTCACTTTAGATTTTCACAGGCACTTGACATCACAGTCTAGGTAAAGCTGAAACAACACTGAATTTCTATTTTATAACCTTTGTAGGAAGAGTTACCTTGCGTGTACAGATATTTCTGTTTTTCTCCTGTATTTGTAGGGAAATCAGTCATCAGAAATGGGGTGGGGAGGAGAGAAGTTACAGATTGGATGACTGGAGAGACTGTAAAGATAACTATAGATTCATTGTCTGCTTTAAAAACAAAAGCAAAAACAAAAACATGGCTTACTAAAAGGATGACATCATTTAAACCAGAGCACTTTTGAGAGAGAAAAAGGAAATTATTAGTAATTATACTGAGACAAGGGCTTCTCAGGTAGCACTAGTGGTAAAGAATCTGCCTGCCAATGCAAGAGACATAAACGGTGCAGATTCAATCCCTGGGTTGGGAAGATTCCCTGGAGGAGGGCATGGCAACCCACTCCAGTATTCTTGTTTGGATAATCCCATGGACAGAGGAGCCTGACAGGTTACAATCTAAAGGGTCGCAAAGATTCAGACATGTCTGAAATGACTTAACACACACGCACACATACTGAGAAAAAAGGAGCCAAGTGAGACTGACCCAGGCAAGCCAAGGCATACAGCGATGCTGTCCTTCAGAGCTCGGGTCAGGAATTGAAATTATTGGAAAGAGTAGACTTGAGTGCAATGGTTAAGTAATACTGTCAGTGTCAGCAATGCCCCTTCCTGCCACCTGCCTCTTCACTGCCCCGCTCTTCCAGACTCTCTGGGCTTCTCCATTGCAAGTCCCTCACCATCATTCATATGTTGACGTTTTCTTCAGAACATATGTAGCCAGTGCCCCATTTTCTCATGACTCAGTTCAGAGAATTAAAGATTCATATTACAAATTCCTTTATTAGAAAGCATCTATTTCTCATGATCTTAGTGTGGTTGTGTTCTTGGGCAAAGGAATTCATGGACAAGAGCAACTTGGGGAATCTGGAGCTAAGGCTTTTGGAGAGGGGCTATTTTTGTTTTATGGAGAAGTTTTGTTTTGTTTTCTAATCTTGTGGGTAGACGGCTTCTTCCCTTCTGCTTCACAAGGTCTTTTATTTTTGACATACAACTGAGCATTTCAGACTTATACGTGCTTTAGGTCAATGGTCCCTCCCCACAGAAGGAGCAGGTGGTTTCTGTAGGGTGGTTTAGTCACGGAGCACAGGCTTTCCGTTTTAAAAATGAGAAAAAATGAGATGGAGATAAACAAAGTGAAATGCTCATTGTCACAGCAAAAATTAATGTCAAAGCAAAAATTAATACATTCTCTTTATACCAGGATATTGAATATAGCTTCTTGTGCTATACAGTGGTATCTTGTACAGAAGAAATTAATACAACACTATGGCTACGTGGCACTGGAGTGGCTGTGAAGAGATACCCCACGCCCATGGGCAAAGGAGAAGTCCCAGCAAGATGGTAGGATGGGTGAATTCGCATTTAGAATCAAACTCCATTCCCGCCAGAGACCCTCAGAGGGCTCAAACAAACCTTGTGTGCACCAGGACCCAGGGACCCCACAGAGACTGAGATAGAACTGTGTTTGAGCATCTCCTGTGGAGGTATGGGTCAGCAGTGGACTGCCACAGGGACAGGGGCTCCGAGCAGCAGACTTGGTTATGGCATAAGCCCTCTTGGAGGAGGTTGCCATTAACCCCTCCACAAAGCTGCTAGAATGTACACAGGACTGGGAAATAGACTCTTGGAGGGCACAAACGGGATCTGATGTGCACCAGGACCCAGGAGAAAGGAGCAGTGACCCCACAAGAGACTGATCCAGACTTGCCCAGGAGCGTCCAGGAATCTCCAGCAGAAGAGTGGGTCGATGGTGGCCTGCTGCAGGTGGCACTGAGTGTAGCAGTACATACATGGGATCTTTTGAAGAAGGTCGCCATTATCTTCATTACCTCCACCATAGTTTCAATTCAGTTCAGTTCAGTCTCTCAGTCGTGTCCAACTCTTTGTGACCCCATGAATCGCAGCATGCCAGGCCTCCCTGTCCATCACCATCTCCCGGAGTTCTCCCAGACTCAACATCCATCGAGTCAGTGATGCCATCCAGTCATCTCATCCTCTGGCGTCCCCTTCTTCCCCTGCCCCCAATCCCTCCAAGCATCAGAGTCTTTTCCAATGAGTCAACTCTTCGCATGAGGTGGCCAAAGTACTGGAGTTTCAGCTGTAGCATTATTCCTTCCAAAGAAATCCCAGGGCTGATCTCCTTTAGAATGGATTGGTTGGATCTCCTTGCAGTCCAAGGGACTCTCAAGAGTCTTCTCCAGCACCACAGTTCAAAAGCATCAGTTCTTCGGGCGCCACCATGATTTTGCCCCAGGTAAATAGCAGGGAGGGAACACAGCTCCACCCAACAACAGAAAGTTGGATTAAAGATTTACTGGCAGCTGCGACCGGCACACTAAATGTGGCCATGAGGAGCTACCCCACGTCCGAGGTCAGGAACTTACGCCCAAAGGGCGGCGGCCAAGAGGAGTTACCCCACGTCCGAGGTCAGGGGCAGCGGCCGAGAGTGCCAGGCTGCTACGGTGTAGGAACTGCCAAGAGGAGCTACCCCACGTCTGAGGTCAAGGCGGGCGGCCGAGAGGAGCTACCCCGCGTCCGAGGTCAGGGGCGGAGGCTGGGAGGAGCTACCCTGCGTCTGAGGTCAAGGTGGGTGGCCGAGAGGTACCCCGCATCGGAGGTCAGGGGCGGTGGCCAGGAGGAGCTACCCCACGCCCAAGGCCAGGGGCAACGACCAGGAGGATCAACCCCATGTCCAAGGAGCCGTGGCTGCGGGGGCACAGGAGGGCCTAGAGGAGCTATCCCATGTTGAAGGTCAAGAAGGGTGGCAGTGAGGAGATACCCCTCGTCCAAGGTAAGGAGCAGCGGCTGCGCTTTGCTGGAGCAGCCATGAAGAGATACCCCACGCCCAAGGTAAGAGAAACCCAAGTAAGATGGCAGGTGCTGCAAGAGGGCATCAGAGGACAGACACACTGAAACCATACTCACAGAAAACTAGTCAGTCTAATCACACTAGGACCACAGCCTTGTCTAACTTAATGAAACTAAGCCATGCCCATGGGGCAACCCAAGATGGGCAGGTCATGGTGGAGAGATCTGACAGAATGTGGTCCACTGGAGAAGGGAACGGCAAACCACTTCAGTATTCTTGCCTTGAGAACCCCATGAAGAGTATGAAAAGGCAAAATGATAGGATACTGAAAGAGGAACTCCCCAGGTAAGTAGGTACCCAATATGCTACTGGAGATCAGTGGAGAAATAACTCCAGAAAGAATGAAGGGATGGAGCCAAAGTAAAAAGAATACCCAGCTGTGCATGTGACTGGTGATAGAAGCAAGGTCCGATGCTGTAAAGAGCAATATTGCATAGGAACCTGGAATGTCAGGTCCATGAATCAAGGCAAATTGGAAGTGGTCAAACAAGAGATGGCAAGAGTGAATGTCGACATTCTAGGAATCAGCGAACTAAAATGGACTGGAATGGGTGAATATAACTCTGCTGCTGCTGCTGCTAAGTGGCTTCAGTCACGTCCGACTCTGTGCGACCCCATAGACAGCAGCCCACCAGGCTCCTCTGTCCATGGGATTCTCGAGGCAAGAACACTGGGGTGGGTTGCCATTTCCTCCTCCAATGCATGAAAGTGAAAAGTCAAAGTGAAGTCGCTCAGTCATGTCTGACTCCTAGCTACCCCATGGACTGCAGCCCACCAGGCTCCTCCATCCATGGGATTTTCCAGGCAAGAGTACTGGAGAGGGGTGCCATTGCCTTCTCCAGAATTTAACTCTGATGACAATTATATCTACTAGTGACAGCAGGAATCCCTCAGAAGAAATGGAGTAGCCATCATGGTCAACAAAAGAGTCCGAAATGCAGTACTTGGATGCAATCTCAAAAATGACAAAATGATCTCTGTTCGTTTCCAAGGCAAACCATTCAATATCACAGTAATCCAAGTCTATGCCCCAACCAGTAACGTGGAAGAGCTGAAGTTGAATGGTTCTATGAAGACCTACAAGACCTTTTAGAACTAACACCCCAAAAAGATGTCCTTTTCATTATAGGGGACTGGAATGCAAAAGTAGGAAGTCAAGAAACACCTGGAGTAACAGGCAAATTTGGCCTTGGAATACAGAATGAAGCAGGGCAAAGACTAATAGAGTTTTGCCAAGAAAATGCACTGGTCATAACAAACACCCTCTTCCAACAAAACAAGGGAAGACTCTATACATGGACATCACCAGATGGTCAACACCAAAACCAGATTGATTATATTCTTTGCAGCCAAAGATGGAGAAGCTCTATATAGTCAGTAAAAACAAGACCAGGAGCTGACTGTGGCTCAGACCATGAACTCCTTATTGCCAAATTCAGACTTAAATTGAAGAAAGTAGGGAAAACCACTAGACCATTCAGGTATGACCTAAATCAAACCCCTTATGATTATACAGTGGAAGTGAGAAATAGATTAAGGGCTTAGATCTGATAGATAGAGGGACTGATGAACTATGGAATGAGGTTCTTGACATTGTACAGGAGACAGGGATCAAGACCATTCCAATGGGAAAGAAATGGAAAAAAGCAAAATGGCTGTCTGGGGAGGCCTTACAAATAGCTGTGAAAAGAAGAGAAGTGAAAAGCAAAGGAGAAAAGGAAAGATATAAGCATCTGAATGCAGAGTTCCAAAGAATAGCAAGAAGAGATAAGAAAGCCTTCTTCAACAATCAATGCAAAGACATAGAGGAAAACAACAGAATGGGAAAGACTAGAGATCTCTTCAAGAAAATTAGAGATACCAAGGGAACATTTCATGCAAAATGGGATTGATAAAGGACAGAAATGGTATGGACCTAACAGAAGCAGAGATATTAAGAAGAGATGGCAAGAATACACAGAAGAACTGGACAAAAAAGAGCTTCACGACCCAGATAATCATGATGGTGTGATCACTGACCTAGAGCCAGACATCCTGGAATGTGAAGTCAAGTGGGCCTTAGAAAGCATCACTACAAACAAAGTTAATGGAGGTGATAGAATTCCAGTTGAGCTCTTTTAAATCCTGAAAGGTGATGCTTGAAAGTGCTGCACTCAATATGCCAGAAAATTTGGAAAACTCAGCAGTGGCCACAGGACTGGAAAAGGTCAGTTTTCATTCCAATCCCAAAGAAAGGCAATGCCAAAGAATGCTCAAACTACCACACAATTGCACTCATCTCACACGCTAGTAAAGTAATGCTCAAAATTCTCCAAGCCAGGCTTCAGCAATATGTGAACCGTGAACTTCCTGATGTTCAAGCTGGTTTTAGAAAAGGCAGAGGAACCAGAGATCAAATTGTAACATCTGCTGGATCATAGAAAAAGCAAGAGTGTTCCAGAAAAACATCTATTTCTGCTTTATTGACTATGCCAAAGCCTTTGACTGTGTGGATCACAATAAACTGTGGGAAATTCTGAAAGAGATGGGAATACCAGACCACCTGATCTGCCTCTTGAGAAATCTGTATGCAGGTCAGGAAGCAACAGTTAGAACTGGACATGGAACAACAGACTGGTTCCAAATAGGAAAAGGAGTATGTCAAGGCTGTATATTGTCACCCTGCTTATTTAACTTCTATGCAGAGTACATCATGAGAAACGCTGGACTGGAAGAAGCACAAGCTGGAATCAAGATTGCTGGGAGAAATATCAATAACCTCAAATATGCAGATGACACCACCCTTATGGCAGAAAGTGAAGAGGAACTAAAAAGCCTCCTGATGAAAGTAAAAATGGAGAGTGAAAAAGTTGGCTTAAAGCTCAACATTCAGAAAACGAAGATCATGGCATCTGGTCCTATCACTTCATGGGAAATAGATGGGGAAACAGTGGAAACAGTGTCAGACTTTATTTTTGGGGGCTCCAAGATCACTGCAGATGGTGACTGTAGCCATGAAATTAAAAGACGCTTGCTCCTTGGAAGGAAAGTTATGACCAACCTAGATAGCATATTCAAAAGCAGAGACATTACTTTGCCAACAAAGGTCTGTCTAGTCAAGGCTATGGTTTTTCCTGTGGTCATGTATGGATGTGAGAGTTGGACTGTGAAGATGGCTGAGCGCCAAAGAATTGATTCTTTTGAACTGTGGTGTTGGAGAAGACTCTTGAGAGTCCCTTGGACTGCAAGGAGATCCAACCAGTCCATTCTGAAGGAGATCAGCCCTGGGTGTTCTTTGGAAGGAATGATGCTATAACTGAAACTCCAGTACTTTGGCCACCTCATGTGAAGAGTTGACTCATTGGAAAAGACTCTGGTGCTGGGAGGGATTGGGTGCAGGAGGAGAAGGGGACGCCATAGTATGAGATGGTTGGATGGCATCACTGACTCGGACATGAGTCTGGGTGAACTCGGGGAGATGGTGATGGACAGGGAGGCCTGGCGTGTTGAGATTCATGGGGCCGCAAAGGGTCGGACACGACTGAGCAACTGAACTGAACTGAACTGAGCATGGCCCCACCCATCAGAACAAGACCCAGTTTCCCCCTCAGTCAGTCTCTCCCATCACGAAGCTTCCATAATCCTCTTATCCATCTCTATGGAGGGCAGACAGACTGAAAACCACAATCACAGAAAACTAAACAATCTGATCACATAGACCACAGCCCTGTCTAACTCAATGAAACTATGAACCATGCTATGTAGGGCCACCCAAGATGGATGAGTCATGGTGGAGAGTTCTGAGAAAATGTGGTCCACTGGAGAAGGGAAAGGCAAACCATTTCAGTATTCTTGCCTTGAGAACCCCATGAACAGTATGAAAAGGCAAAAAGATAGGACACTGAAAGAGGAACTCCCCAGTTGAGTAGGTGCCCAATATGCTACTGGAGATCAGTGGAGAAATAACTCCAGAAAGAATGAAGGGATGGAGCCAAAGCAAAAACAACACCCAGTTGTGGAAGTGACCGTGATAGAAGCAAGGTCTGATTCTGTAAAGAGCAATATTGCATAGGAACAGGTCCATGAATCAAGGTAAATTGGAAGTGGTCAAACAGGAGATGGCAAAAGTGAACATTGATATTTTAGGAATCAGTGAACTAAAATGGACTGGAATGGGTGCATTTAACTCAGATGACCATTATATATACTACTGTGGACAAGAATCCCTTAGAAGAAATGGAGTAGCCATCATGGTCAACAAAAGAGTCCGAAATGCAGTACTTGGATGCAATCTCAAATACGACAGAATGATCTCTGTTCTGATCTCTCTTTCCAAGGCAAACCATTCAATATCATGGTAATCCAAGTCTATACCCTGACTAGGAATGCTGAAGAAGCTGAATTTGAACGGTTCTATGAAAACCTACCAGATCTTCTAGAACTAACACCAAAAAAAGATTCCCTTTCATTATAGGGAACTGGAATGCAAAAGTAGGAAGTCAAGAAACACCTGGAGTTAACAGGCAAATTTGGCCTTGGAATACAGAGCGAAGCAGGGCAAAGGCTCATAGCGTTTTGCCAAGAGAACACACTGATCATAGCAAACACCCTCTTTCAACAACACAAGAGATGACTCTACACATGGGCAACACCAGATGGTCAACACCGAAATCAGACTGATTATATTCTCTGCAGCCAAAGATGGAGAAGCTCTATACAGTCAGCAAAAACAAGACCGGGAGCTAATTGTGGCTCAGATCATGAGCTCCTTATTGCCAAATTCAGACTTAAATTGAAGAAAGTGGGGAAAACCACTAGACCATTCAGGTATGACCTAAATCAAAACCCTTATGATTATACAGTGGAAGTGAGAAATAGATTCAAGGGATTAGATCTGATAGACAGAGTGCCTGAAGAATATGGATAGAGGTTCATGACATAGTACAGGAGACAGCGAGCAAGACCATTCTCAAGAAAAAGAAATGCAAACAAGGAAAATGGCTGTCTAAGGAGGCCTTACAAATAGCTGTGAAGAGAAGAGAAGCAAAAAGCAAAGGAGAAAAGGAAAGCTATACCAATTTGAATGCAGAGTTCCAAAGAATAGCAAGGAGAGATAAGAAAGCCTTCCTCAGTGATCAGTGCAAAGAAATAGAGGGAAAAACAGAATGGGAGAGATACCAAGGGAACATTTCATGCAAAGATGGGCTCATAAAGGACAGAAATGGTATGGACCTAACAGAAGCAGAAGATATTAAGAAGAGGTGGCAAGAATACACAGAAGAACTGTACAAAAGAGATTCTACATGACCCGGATAATCACGATGGTATGATCACTCACCTAGAGACAGACATTCTGGAATGAGAAGTCAAGTGGGGCTTAGGAAGCCTCACTATGAACAAAGCTAGTGGAGGTGATAGAATTCCAGTTGAGCTCTTTCAAATCCTAAAAGATAATGCTGTGAAAGTGCTGCATTCAATATGCCAGCAAATTTGGAAAACTCAGCAGTGGCCACAGGCCTGGAAAAGGTCAGTTTTCATTCCAATCCCAAAGAAAGGCAAGCTGGAATCAAGATTGCCAGGAGAAATATTCATAACCTCAGATATGCAGATGACACCACCTTTATGGCAGAAAGCAAAGAATTATAGAGCCCCTTGATGAAAGTGAAAGAGGAGAGTAAAAATGTTGGCTTAAAGCTCAACATTTAGAAAACTAAGATCATGACATCTGGTCCCATCACTTCTTGGCAATAGATGGGGAAACAATGGAAACAGTGTCAGACTTTATTTTTTGGGGCTCCATCACTGCAGATGGTGACTGTTGCCATGAAATTAAAAGACACTTGCTCCTTGGAAGAAAAGTCATGACCAACCTAGACAGCATATTAAAAAGAAGAGATATTATTTTGCCAACAATGGTCCATTTAAGTCAAGGCTATGGTTTTTCCAGTAGTCATGTATGGATGTGAGATTTGGACTATAAAGATAGCTGAGAGGCAAAGAATTGATGCTTTTGAACTGTGGTGTTGAAGAAGACTCTTGAGAGTCCCTTGGACTGCAAGGAGATCAAACCAGTCCATCCTGAAGGAAATCAGTCCTGAATATTCATTGGAAGGACTGATGTTGAAGCTGAAACTCCAATACTTTGGCCACCTGATGCAAAGAACTGACTCATTTGAAAAGACCCTGATGCTGGGAAAAATTAAAGGCAGGAGGAGAAGGGGATGGCAGAGGATGAGATGGTTGGATGGCATCAATGGACATGAGTTTGAGTAAACTCTGGGAGTTGGTGATGGACAGGGAAGCCTGGCATGCTGCAGTCCATGTGGTAGCAAAGTTGGACATGACTGAACAACTGAACTGAACGGATAACTCAAATATGCTTCAGTAAAATAAATTTAAAAATTGTGTGTACCTAGTCTAGAATTTGCATTCTTGAATCCTTTTCTTGTTTACTTTTCCTCTTACAGCTTTTTTAAATTTAATTAAATTTCGGTCCAATATATGGAGCAGTCACAGGCATATCTGAATTAATAATAGGGATAATTTGATAGTAGTAATAACTAAATGATATATTGCTTACCACATGCAAAGCATTGTTTCTAAGTGCCTAACATGTACTCTTGCCTGGAAAATCCCATGGACGGAGGAGCCTGGTAGGCTGCAGTCCATGGGGTCGCTAAGAGTTGGACATGACTGAGCGATTTCACTTTCACTTTTCACTTTCATGCATTGGAGAAGGAAATGTCAACCCACTTCAGTGTTCTTGTCTGGAGAATCCCAGGGATGGGGGAGCCTGGTGGGCTGCCGTCTATGGGGTCACACAGAGTCAGACACAACTGAAGCGACTTAGCAGCAGCAGCAACAACATGTATTAAGACATTTAACATTTTAATCAATATTTAAAATTGAATCAACATTTAAAATTCTTCCTAATGATAAATGCAAAGTTTAGCTATTTCTCCCATCAAGGAAAAATAAAATTGTTTGCAGCACATTAATCCTGTTTTGTTTTATTTGCCTAGAAAGCTCTGGGTAGAGAGTTTTCTCATATAACTTGGTGTTTTAGCTCTTTCATTGTACATTAGAGGAGTGTTTTTCAGCATGTATCTTGCGGCTTTTAGTTCAAGGCTGAATGTGGTTTTTTCTCACAATGTTTATATTTGTGCTAAAGTGGTATGGACTCGTATGATTATGTAAGGTTTGTTGCTGCAGGCAATATTATGCAATTGCTTAAAATCTAACTCAGTTCAGATGGTTAACAGTCTTCAGTGGCATTTAACTCCTGCTTTGTGTTCATATGCATTCAAGTACTTCAAGACAGGAGTTTAGCTAGCTTCCTGGGGTGACTTTCTGCCTAATATTGTTTAAGCTACATTTCAAATATAGGGGAGAGAAGGGAAAAAAGAAAAAGGAGAAGAAAAAGGACACATATAGTACGCATATAGGACACGTTGTCATTCATTACCCATTAAATGTCTAGGAGGTTTTTTTCCCCCCAGCTATGAACCAGAGATACAATTAGCCTGAAGGGCATTGCTTTCTGGGTGATTCAAAGCGGAGTTTCCCTGTGAGTGTTGAATACTGAATGTGTTTGGCTATAGTGTCCCCCTGTCTAGTTCAGTTTTGATGATTTTTCTTGGAGTCCCAGTACCATACCTGGCAGTTCGTTAATGCTCCATATGTAATAGAGTGAAGACATCAAGGTTTAAGGCAAGAATTTAAATATAGGAGAGTTTTAGGAAGAAGTTGTTTTGAGGATAAGGACGTGTTTCATCTCGAGAAGTACCAGGCTGGGCTCTGCTATCGATTTTTTTTTTTTTTTTTTAGGATTGATAATAATTTATGTTGAGTATGGAACAGGAAGATCCAGCCACCAACCCCAAGTAAGAGCTCCTGTGGCATGGAGGACAACACAGATCTTAACAAACAATTCTCAGAAGTAGAGCCCACAGACCTCCCCCACTGCATCTTCTATGGGTTTAGTGTCGACGGACAGGACTCAACAACCAAGGCATTGATCTGAACAAAGCTTAACTCACAGAAAAGAAGAAATACAGCAAGATCAGTATCTGTAGAAAGGCCGTTGGGTCACTCTGGATTATCAACTCAGGGTGGTGGACTGCACACAGCCCTCTGCGTGTGTTTATGTGTGTGCTTAATTGCTCAGTCATGTCTGACTCTTTGCGACCCCTTAGACTGTAGCCCGCCAGGCTCCTCTGTCTGTAGGAATTTGCCAGGCAAGAATATTGAAGTGGGATGCCATGCCTTCCTCCAGGGGATCTTCCCAACCCAGGGATCAAACCCAGATCTCCTGCATTGCAGGCAGATTCTTTATTGTCTGAGCCAACCGCAGGCAAAGACTAACTACTCTTCTCAATGTGGGCAGATGGGCTGGAGTGGGTGGTGTGTGGCCAGGTGTCATATGATGCACAAGCTTAAGCAATGCAGTGACATTCACTAGTACACAGCACAGATGAAAGGTTACTCCTAATGAGGAAGAAGGGGCTATGTGACAACTTGCCCCCAACCCCCAGTTCCACATCGGGGAATGTTCCAGGCCCAGGAATAGACAATCCCAATAGGGCAATCCCAAAGTGGCAGATGGAGTAGTAGCTACTTCTGCAACAGTAGGGACAGGGCAGTGGAGAGTGAAGGATGAAACTGGAAATGCCTGTCCTGGAAATGAGAACTTAGGGTGACTATCTTCATTCCTTCCATCTGTTTTATGAATGATAGGCATTAATAATCAATCTTGGAAGTCTTCATAAATGAATTAGGAGGCAAAGTCAGAACTGTTTTTCATTTTGCCCTTAAAATATTTTTCAACAATTTTTTTTTCAAGTGGCCACTTCCAGCTAGATGGAGTTAATGTATGACTTGAAATTGATGTATTCCAGGACTAAAGATACTGTGAAATTAAAGACATGTCAACTTTGAGGTAAGAAGAGAGTGGAGGAGGGGTATCCGTATTAAAGCAGACCTGTGAAGTGCAGCCAGCTTCCTAAGGAAGAAGAGGGGATCCCAGCAGGGGAGAAATGGATCTCATAAACTCAATTGGGTTGGCATGGATGGATGAATGAATGAATAAACAATGAGAGGTACATTTGAATTAGTCAGAATGTCTGTATTCCCCTCATGGCATTTCCTTCATTTTTAAACAACCTTGGGCAAGCCCCATATGTCAGATATTTCCTAACAAAGCAAAGATGGGAAGTGTGGCAATATCCTGATAATTCAGGCAAAACCTCCACTTCTGTTTAGTATACAGAAAATACCATTGGGAAAGAGGAGCATAAATAAAAATGTGTTTTATTTTATAACAGCATTTCATTGTCATTTTTATGAATTTATATAACTTTGTTTACTTAGGAAAATCAATGGAGTTCTATTAATGTTTATAAACTATTACAGAAAGAACCGTGCACTGTAGATTAGCATTAAAGTCCAGTACTCATGTAAGAAAACTTAAGTTCTTGTTTCTCAGTCATTGGGCCAAACTCTGTATCAGTCGTATTTCAACTTACTAAAGCATTCCAATAAAAAGTGCAAAAAGTCCTAAATGTATATGGAAAAATACAACACACAACCAACACAGAATGCCTTCATTTGCATTTTCCTGAAGTTATTTGGGGTTGTGTTCACAAATAGAAAGAAAAGAAAGTGAAGTTGCTCGGTTGTGTCCGACTCTTTGCGACCCCATGGACTGTAGCCTGCCAGGCTCCCCCTTCCATGGGATTTTCCAGGCAAGGATACTGGAGTGAGTTGCTATTTCTCCTCCAGGGTATGTTCCTGACCCAGGGATTGAACCTGGATCTCTCGCACTGCCAGTAGACTCTTTACCATCTGAGCCACCAGAGAAGCCCTGTGTTCACATAGTTTTAACCAAATATCTTGGTGTCCTTCTTGATGTGAGGCTCACAATTTTACTTCTCTGCTCCTTACTTTAGCTTATCTGCACATCATCATTTCCTTTTGGACTCTTCAGTATAATTTAAAAAGAAATTATATTATGTATATCTTAGTTGTCAAAAACTTAAAAATCTGTAAAATTCTTCAACTCAAAGTAGCCCCTGTTAACATTTTAGTAATATAGATTCTTTTAAAAAACACAGAAGAAATTCTTTTTATGAACTCTTTCATAAAATATCTTTGTCCCCCCACAATATTTTATGTGAGACGTATCTTTTTTCTATAACAATAAATTAGTTTTTATATAAAATGATCGATACATCACCTTTCATTGCTGCATAGTGTTCTATCATGCAGGTTTAACGCAAGTTACTTAACCAATTCTTATTTTTGGATATAACATTTGTTTCCAAACTTTGTAGAATTGTGAATACATGAGATAATATCCTTGAAGCTAAATCTTTGCCTTCATCCTTAATATTCATTCTATTTGGAAGTGCTATGTGGGGACAAAGAATGTGCATGTTGTTAAAATTTCAGCTGTAGCTTGCTGAATTGCCTTTTAGAAAGGTCACAGATGTTATCTCTCTGAATAGCTGTGTGTGAAAGCCCACGAACCCTTGGTGATATCCCTTTTCTTTCTTCATTTTTCATCTTTGCCAATTTGACAAATGCGTATTTCATTTTAATTTGATATTATAAATTTTATTAGTGAGTCTGAGCATATTCTATTTGCTGTTTGGTATTACATGTTTTGTGCATATTCTGAATTTTACCATTTTTTCCATTAGTTGTTTTTTGTTTTTCATTTACTCAAAAATAGCTCTATTTATTAAATATACAAACCCATGGGACTGGATGCATTTCAGAATTTTAAAAATCCTTCAAAATACTTTTTAAAATCTTTTAAAAAATCTTCAAAATCCTCTATATTAGGATTTTGAATTGTGAGTAAGAAACCCCTCTAATTTCCTTTCTTAAATTATTGTCACTGCAATGACCACTAGCAAAAATATAATAATGACCATAGCAGAAAGTGGCCTGAATCACCCTCTTAGTGATCTTTCTTTAGTGCCATGAACTAAATTGTGCCTGAGCAGAGAATAAAATAGCTCATCCCAAAGTATAATAGAAAATTGAATAAATTATTTTTACTTTTCAACTAATAGTAAGGTCATGTTTTCTTCCTTATCTAAATATTTTAAACTAAAGTTATGTTTGCCTCCTGGACTTTCTTTTTACTTTTGATTTTCTGGATGAGTTCTTTTCTGCAATGCTTCATAATGCTAGTATAGACATAGCCAGAGTATTAATGACCTGAGGACCTCAATTTCGGATGAAATAGTTATCACCAATCAAAGTAATTTTGCCTTTTGGGGACTTGCATCCAGGGTCAAAGGCAGGCTCTTAGTAGGGGCTTCATGAGGATGGTTTGAGTGGTAGTCCTTTATGGGGAGGAGGTGGGGAGACCGAGTCTTCATCAGCTTTGCAGAAAAGCACTGTCTCAATCTGACCCCCATGCTTAAGAATCATCACACTACATCCTGATTCTCCACCAAGCTCAAATCTCAGAGCTTCATCTTTGATTCAGCTGGTACAGTGGGGATGGATATTCATATCTTTATAGACATGTCGCCTTCCCACCCCTAATTTTTTTTCCTCATGGTGTTTGGTGTTAGGGTGAAGGGCGAAGGCCACATTTGAACATAAGTCAGGTTTTTTCATTTTATGTGGGGGAAAGCCGGGGGCGTTTGCAGAACTTAAAACAGAAATCAAACCTTTAAAGGTCGACTGTATGTGTCCTGCCACTCATATTCTCTTCTGGCTTCTAACTTTCCTTAGGCTTAAAATATATCTGGAGCCGCTGCTTTCTTTGTTCTTTGGAGAGTTCATTTCTTATTCTTTCGAACAAAACAAAACAACAAACAAAAAAACAACAAAAACTCTACTGTTGGTTTTTTTTTTTTTAAAGGGCAACAAACAAAGTAGTTTTGTTGATCATGGTTTCAGAGCCTGAACGCAGAATAAAACAGGTCCACTGTTATTTCAGAAGTGTCTTGCTGAACCTTAAGTGGCTGGTGTTCTCAGTGAGTAGAATAGCCTGCATCCAGTGGTTTACTGACTGTGAAATCAGGAGAAATTGTGGCAGGAGAGGAGGATGCTTCAGTTTAAAATGAAGACAGATAAGTAAATGCATCTGGTAAGAAGGCTAATTTAATATTCCCCAATATCTTCTTTAACAAAACCAGCTACAAAGTTTGGCATCAAACCTTCTTTTAATCTTCCACCTCTTAGTGGTTATATCAGTATACATATTATAGACTGGAAGTTTATAGTTGATCAAAAGAATTCCCTGGTGACTCCAGGTGGGAATGGATCTGCTTGCAATGTTGTAGTCCCAGGTTTGATTGCTGGCTTGGGAAGTTACCATGGAGAAGGGAATGGCTACCCACTCCAGTATTCTTGCCTGGAGCATCCCATGGACAGAGGAGCCTGGCAGGCTACAGTCCATGGGGTCACAAAGAGTTGGACATGACTGAACAACTAACACTTTCACTCCAAAACATTTGGTTGAGTGCCAGGAATGCTGTTTAGGGATTTTTGTCACATTCAGAATGTATCATTAAAAGAATCAGAATAAAGAAATTCTTGACTTGCTTCCTATTCTAGAGCATGCCTATAGACTGATTCTTTTTCACCATTGTTTTAAATATGTAAATAAGAGCTGTCTCAGGCTTCTGTGAGGAAAAAAAATTGTAACAAGGTAAATATATTTTCTGCATTATAGATCACAAGTTTTAATTTAGTGAATATTTTTGTTCTATTCAGTTCTTAGGAGAAATAAGCATTTCTTACCCCTGCACATTTATCAGTGTTTCTACCTCTGCCTATTGATTCCCAACTCTCTCACTTCTTCTCTAACCCACATTCTTAATTCTGCTCATTGAAGTCTCTGTCTTTTTTATTAATTCATTTTCAATGGCTGTATGCTGGGGAAAGAATATGAGCCCAGCCCAAGCAAAGAAGCCCCAATCATCCTGGAGTTTACAATCTAAAGAAATCTGCCTTGATTTTCTTTTGCTGCCGTTGCTTGTACCCTGATTAGAAATACTTGCTTTTCCATTCTATAGTTCTCTTTACACTTCAAACCTTGTTTTAGTCATTTCTCCTCTTTGTAGAGTTTGAGTGCTGATAGACAAAATAGTACCCTCTTCTTACCTGAGTTGTGAACCAATGGAGACAAAGCAATAAGTTGAGTGGGATACAAAATATCATATTTATTTTTGTAAAACTCAAAATGGGCAGTAGACAGATGGGGTTCTTAATTCTGAACTTCAAAATTAGACAGTTACCCCATAAAAAGCACCCTAGAAAAAGTAAACAGAACTATGGGCCACCTCCACTAGATGTGGAATACTATAAAATTAACTTTTAGTAAACCTTAAAACTTACAAGGGGGAACAGCTGGGTCCCAGGGAAGAGGGTCAAGAAAGGGAGGAGCTATTATGCCCAGTTTGCCCTTTCAAGCTGGACATGAGTGAATGAGAGGCATATAGAGTTGGGCTGGATGTGGGCTCCCTCCACATCTTGAGGGGGAAGAAGTGTCTCCATCCCAAAATACTTAATTTCCCTTCCAGCAGGTGCCTTTTGAATTTATTTTCAATCCTGTAGAGTAGCTAGAATGCAATCAGCATTCTATAAATATTTACTACATGAATTTATTAGGAGATTAACTCATTTCCGGAATTTATTTCAAAGCAACAAACAAACAACTAAAAAGCATTCTTGGACTGAGTAAACTCCAGTATTTACTGCCTTGTAAATAGCATCTTCTATCTCATGCATATTTTGATAATATTTACAATGTCAAGGTAAAACCTTCAATCATTTAGATTCAAGTATATCCAGTCTTCTATACTTACTGAGATAAAAACAGAAATCTTAAGTGTCTTCAAAAAATAAAAATTTCAAATCACTGTGGGCTGAATTTTGTGAGGAAGGTCTGAGAAGACCTCTTGGTGACTCTAAGAGCTTTTTAGAAATCTTTTTTTTTTTTTTTTTTTTTTTCATGATTTATAAGACATTTTATTATGTAATAAACATATTTACAATGTATGGTTAATTGAAGTGGCAGATTACAAAACACTATAATCCATAACCTTAATTTTATAAACTAGAATAAATATACAGCTTACACCATATGCATTTGTACATTCATTGGAAAAGTAAATGCAATGAAATATACCAAAATAGTTTTATATTAATTTTTCAAATATTGATTTTATGGGTAAAGTTGTTTTTGCTTAGTTTCCAGTTTTATTATATGTACATGTATTATATCTATAAAATTGTTTATGAATCATCAAAATAATAAAGTCATGATTATTGAAAGGACAGGCTTTTATAAAATTTTTCAGAGAGCAGAATTTCTTTGTCAAATTCCACCTCCATTTTATTTTCCCTTTTATTAATCAATTCTCCTTCAGTCCTCCTTTATTCTCTCACCTAAGTGTTCTGTCTTTTCTATATGGTGGAAGCAGTCATAAAATTGTTTATTCTAAAATGATAAGGCCTTAATTTCTTATACTTTCAAAGACATATATTCTTTTTAAAAAAGATATTATAAAGATAATGCTGTGTTGTTGTTGTTCAGTCACTCAGTTGTGCCTGACTCTTTGCAATCCCATGGTCTGCAGCATGCCAGGCTTCCCTGTCCTGCACTATCTCCCTGAGTTTGCTCAAACTGATGTTCACTGAGTCGGTGATGCCATCCAATCATCTCATTCTCTGTTGCCTCCTTCTCCTGCCAGCATCAAGGTCTCAATCTTTGCCAGCATCAAGGTCTTTTCCAATGAGTCAGCTCTTTGCATCAGGTGGCCAAAATATTGGTGCTTCAGTTTCAGCTTCAGTCCTTCCAGTGAATATTCGGGTTAATTTCCTTTAGGATTGACTGGTTTGATCTCTTTGCTGTCCAAGGGCCTCTGAAGAGTCTTCTCCAGCACCACAGTTTGAAAGCATCAGTTCTTCAGTGCTCAGCCTTCTTTATGGTCCAATTCTCACATCCATACATGACTCCTGGAAAAACCACAGCTTTGACTATATAGATCTTTGTTTGCAAAGTGATGTCTGTGCTTTTTAATACACTGGCTAGGTTTTGTCAGAGCTTTTCTTTTTTTTTTTTTTTTCTATTTAAAAAAAAATTTTTTATCTTCTTTTTTTTTTTTTATGCTTTTATTTTTTTTTTTAATTTTATTTTATTTTTAAACTTTACATAACTGTATTAGATTTGCCAAATATCAAAATGAATCCGCCACAGGTATACATGTGTTCCCCATCCTGAACCCTCCTCCCTCCTCCCTCCCCATTCCATCCCTCTGGGTCGTCCCAGTGCACCAGCCCCAAGCATCCAGTATCGTGCATCGAACCTGGACTGGCATCTCATTTCATACATGATATTTTACATGTTTCAATGCCATTCTCCCAAATCTTCCCACCCTCTCCCTCTCCCACAGAGTCCATAAGGCTGTTCTATACATCAGTGTCTCTTTTGCTGTCTCGTACACTGGGTTATTGTTACCATCTTTCTAAATTCCATATATATGCGTTAGTATACTGTATTGGTGTTTTTCTTTCTGGCTTACTTCACTCTGTATAATAGGCTCCAGTTTCATCCACCTCATTAGAACTGATTCAAATGTATTCTTTTTAATGGCTGAATAATACTCCATTGTGTATATGTACCATAGCTTTCTTATCCATTCATCTGCTGATGGACATCTAGGTTGCTTCCAGGTCCTGGCTATTATAAACAGTGCTGCGATGAACATTGGGGTACTCGTGTCTCTTTCCCTTCTGGTTTTCTCAGTGTGTATGCCCAGCAGTGGGATTGCTGGATCATAAGGCATGTCTATTTCCAGTTTTTTAAGGAATCTCCACACTGTTCTCCATAGTGGCTGTACTAGTTTGCATTCCCACCAACAGTGTAAGAGGGTTCCCTTTTCTCCACACCCTCTCCAGCATTTATTACTTGTAGACTTTTGGATCGCAGCCATTCTGACTGGTGTGAAATGGTACCTCATAGTGGTTTTGATTTGCATTTCTCTGATAATGAGTGATGTTGAGCATCTTTTCATGTGTTTGTTAGCCATCTGTATGTCTTCTTTGGAGAAATGTCTATTTAGTTCTTTGGCCCATTTTTTGATTGGGTCATTTATTTTTCTGGAGTTGAGCTGTAGGAGTTGCTTGTATATTCTCGAGATTAGTTGTTTGTCAGTTGCTTCATTTGCTATTATCTTCTCCCATTCTGAAGGCTGTCTTTTCACCTTGCTAAAAGTTTCCTTTGATGTGCAGAAGCTTTTAAGGTTAATTAGGTCCCATTTGTTTATTTTTGCTTTTATTTCCAATATTCTGGGAGGTGGGTCATAGAGGATCCTGCTGTGATGTATGTCAGAGAGTGTTTTGCCTATGTTCTCCTCTAGGAGTTTTATAGTTTCTGGTCTTACATTTAGATCTTTAATCCATTTTGAGTTTATTTTTGTGTATGGTGTTAGAAAGTGTTCTAGTTTCATTCTTTTACAAGTGGTTGACCAGTGTTCCCAGCACCACTTGTTAAAGAGATTGTCTTTAATCCATTGTATATTCTTGCCTCCTTTGTCGAAGATAAGGTGTCCATATGTGCGTGGATTTATCTCTGGGCTTTCTATTTTGTTCCATTGATCTATATTTCTGTCTTTGTGCCAGTACCATACTGTCTTGATAACTGCGGCTTTGTAGTAGAGCCTGAAGTCAGGTAGGTTGATTCCTCCAGTTCCATTCTTCTTTCTCAAGATCGCTTTGGCTATTCGAGGTTTTTTGTTTTTCCATACAAATTGTGAAATTATTTGTTCTAGCTCTGTGAAGAATGCTGTTGGTAGCTTGATAGGGATTGCATTGAATCTATAGATTGCTTTGGGTAGTATACTCATTTTCACTATATTGATTCTTCCAATCCATGAACATGGTATATTTCTCCATCTGTTAGTGTCCTCTTTGATTTCTTTCACCAGTGTTTTATAGTTTTCTATATATAGGTCTTTAGATTCTTTAGGTAGATATATTCCTAAGTATTTTATTCTTTCCGTTGCAATGGTGAATGGAATTGTTTCCTTAATTTCTCTTTCTGTTTTCTCATTATTAGTGTATAGGAATGCAAGGGATTTCTGTGTGTTGATTTTATATCCTGCAACTTTACTATAGTCATTGATTAGTTCTAGTAATTTTCTGGTGGAGTCTTTAGGGTTTTCTATGTAGAGGATCATGTCATCTGCAAACAGTGAGAGCTTTACTTCTTCTTTTCCAATTTGGATTCCTTTTATTTCTTTTTCTGCTCTGATTGCTGTGGCCAAAACTTCCAAAACTATGTTGAATAGTAATGGTGAAAGTGGTCACCCTTGTCTTGTTCCTGACTTTAGAGGAAATGCTTTCAATTTTTCACCATTGAGGATAATGTTTGCTGTGGGTTTGTCATATATAGCTTTGATTATGTTGAGGTATGTTCCTTCTATTCCTGCTTTCTGGAGAGTTTTGATCATAAATGGATGTTGAATTTTGTCAAAGGCTTTCTCTGCATCTATTGAGATAATCATATGGTTTTTATTTTTCAATTTGTTGATGTGGTGTATTACATTGATTGATTTGCGGATATTGAAGAATCCTTGCATCCCTGGGATAAAGCCCACTTGGTCATGGTTTATGATCTTTTTAATGTGTTGTTGGATTCTGATTGCTAGAATTTTGTTAAGGATTTTTGCATCTATCTTCATCAGTGATATTGGCCTGTAGTTTTCTTTTTTTGTGGGATCTTTGTCAGGTTTTGGTATTAGGGTGATGGTGGCCTCATAGAATGAGTTTGGAAGTTTACCATCCTCTGCAATTTTCTGGAAGAGTTTGAGCAGGATAGGTGTTAGCTCTTCTCTAAATTTTTGGTAGAATTCAGGTGTGAAGCCGTCTGGACCTGGGCTTTTGTTTGCTGGAAGATTTTTGATTACAGTTTCAATTTCCGTGCTTGTGATGGGTCTGTTAAGATTTTCTATTTCTTCCTGATCGAGTTTTGGAAAGTTGTACTTTTCTAAGAATTTGTCCATTTCTTCCTCGTTGTCCATTTTATTGGCATATAATTGTTGATAGTAGTCTCTTATGATCCTTTGTATTTCTGTGTTGTCTGTTGTGATCTCTCCATTTTCATTTCTAATTTTATTGATTTGATTTTTCTCCCTTTGTTTCTTGATGAGTCTGGCTAATGGTTTGTCAATTTTATTTATCCTTTCAAAGAACCAGCTTTTGGTTTTGTTGATTTTTGCTATGGTCTCTTTTGTTTCTTTTGCATTTATTTCTGCTCTAATTTTTAAGATTTCTTTCCTTCTACTAACCCTGGGGTTCTTCATTTCTTCCTTTTCTAGTTGCTTTAGGTGTAGAGTTAGGTTATTTATTTGACTTTTTTCTTGTTTCTTGAGGTGTGCCTGTATTGCTATGAACTTTCCCCTTAGGACTGCTTTTACCGTGTCCCACAGGTTTTGGGTTGTTGTGTTTTCATTTTCATTCATTTCTATGCAAATTTTGATTTCTTTTTTGATTTCTTCTGTGATTTGTTGGTTATTCAGCAGTGTGTTGTTCAGCCTCCATATGTTGGATTTTTTAATAGTTTTTCTCCTGTAATTGAGATCTAATCTTACTGCATTGTGGTCAGAAAAGATGCTTGGAATGATTTCTATTTTTTTGAATTTACCAAGGCTAGCTTTATGGCCCAGGATGTGATCTATCCTGGAGAAGGTTCCATGTGCGCTTGAGAAGAAGGTGAAATTCATTGTTTTGGGATGAAATGTCCTATAGATATCAATTAGGTCTAACTGGTCTATTGTATCATTTAAAGTTTGTGTTTCCTTGTTAATTTTCTGTTTAGTTGATCTGTCCATAGGTGTGAGTGGGGTATTAAAGTCTCCCACTATTATTGTGTTATTGTTAATTTCTTCTTTCATACTTGTTAGCATTTGTCTTACATACTGCGGTGCTCCCGTGTTGGGTGCATATATATTTATAATTGTTATATCTTCTTCTTGGATTGATCCTTTGATCATTATGTAGTGACCATCTTTGTCTCTTTTCACAGTCTTTGTTTTAAAGTCTATTTTATCTGATATGAGTATTGCTACTCCTGCTTTCTTTTGGTCCCTATTTGCATGGAAAATCTTTTTCCAGCCCTTCACTTTCAGTCTGTATGTGTCCCCTGTTTTGAGGTGGGTCTCTTGTAGACAACATATGCAGGGGTCTTGTTTTTGTATCCATTCAGCCAGTCTTTGTCTTTTGGTTGGGGCATTCAACCCATTTACGTTTAAGGTAATTACTGATAAGTATGACCCCGTTGCCATTTACTTTATTGTTTTGGGTTCGAATTTATACACAGTTTTTGTGTTTCCTGTCTAGAGAATATCCTTTAGTATTTGTTGGAGAGCTGGTTTGGTGGTGCAGAATTCTCTCAGCTTTTGCTTGTCTGAAAAGCTTTTGATTTCTCCTTCATACTTGAATGAGATCCTTGCTGGGTACAATAATCTGGGCTGTAGGTTATTTTCTTTCATCATTTTAAGTATGTCTTGCCATTCCCTCCTGGCTTGAAGAGTTTCTATTGAAAGATCAGCTGTTATCCTTATGGGAATTCCCTTGTGTGTTATTTGTTGTTTTTCCCTTGCTGCTTTTAATATTTGTTCTTTGTGTTTGATCTTTGTTAATTTGATTACTATGTGTCTTGGGGTGTTTCGCCTTGGGTTTATCCTGTTTGGGACTCTCTGGGTTTCTTGGACTTGGGTGATTATTTCCTTCCCCATTTTAGGGAAGTTTTCAACTATTATCTCCTCAAGTATTTTCTCATGGTCTTTCTTTTTGTCTTCTTCTTCTGGGATCCCTATGATTCGAATGTTGTAGCGTTTAATATTGTCCTGGAGGTCTCTGAGATTGTCCTCATTTCTTTTAATTCGTTTTTCTTTTATCCTCTCTGATTCATTTATTTCTACCATTCTATCTTCTAATTCACTAATCCTATCTTCTGCCTCTGTTATTCTACTATTTGTTGCCTCCAGAGTGTTTTTAATTTCACTTATTGCATTATTCATTATATATTGACTCTTTTTTATTTCTTCTAAGTCCTTGTTAAACCTTTCTTGCATCTTCTCAATCCTTGCCTCCAGGCTATTTATCTGTGATTCCATTTTGATTTCAAGATTTTGGATCAATTTCACTATCATTATTCGGAATTCTTTATCAGGTAGATTCCCTATCTCTTCCTCTTTTGTTTGGTTTGGTGGGCATTTATCCTGTTCCTTTATCTGCTGGCTATTCCTCTGTCTCTTCATCTTGTTTAAATTGCTGAGTTTGGGGTGTCCTTTCTGTATTCTGGCAGTTTGTGGAGTTCTCTTTATTGTGGCGTTTCCTCGCTGTGTGTGGGTTTGTACAGGTGGCTTGTCAAGGTTTCCTGGTTAGGGAAGCTTGTGTCGATGTTCTGGTGGATGGAACTGTATTTCTTCTCTCTGGAGTGTAATGAAATGTCCAGTAATGAGTTATGAGATGTCTATGGTTTTGGGGTGACTTTGGGCAGCCTGTATCTTGAAGCTCAGGGCTGTGTTCCTTTGTTGCTGGAGAATTTGCTTGTTATGTCTTTCCCTGGAACTTGTTGGCCCTTGTGTGGTGCTTGGTTTCAGTGTCGGTATGGAGGCGTTTGATGAGCTCCTGTCAATTAATGTTCCTTGGAGTCAGGAGTTCCCTGGAGTCAGGGTTTGGACTTAAGCCTCCTACTTCCAGTTATCGGTCTTAATTTTACAGTAGTTTCAAAACTTCTCCTTCTATACAGCACCACTGATAAAACATCTACGTTAAAGATGAAAAGTTTCTCTACTGTGAGGGTCACTCAGAGAGGTTCACAGCGTTACATGGAGAAGAGAAGTGGGAGGAGGGAGTTAGAGGTGACCCAAATGAGATGAGGTGGAATCAATAGTGGAGAGAGTGGGCTATCCAGTAGTCACTTCCTTATGTGCACTCCACAACTGGACCACTCAGAGATGTTCACGGAGTTATACAGGGAAGAGAAGAAGGAGGCAGGAGACAGAGGTGGCCAGAAGGATAAAAGGGGGAAATGAAAAGGAGGGAGACAGATCCAGCCAGTAATCAGTTCCTTAAGTGTTCTCCACCGTCTGGAACACACAGAAATTCACAGAGTTGGGTAGAGTAGAGAGGGGTTAGGGAGGAGATACAGGTGACCTGGTGGAGAAAATGGAGAGTCCAAAGGGAGAGAGAGCAGTCAAGCCAGTAATCTAGTACACTAGTGAAAAATGGGTACTGAAGATTGGGTTCTTAAAGGTACAAAATTGGTAACAAATACATAAAAACAAAAATTAGAAATCTAGAGTAGAGTTTGGAATTTCAAAAATGCGATGTTAATGAAAAGAAAAAGGAAAAGAAAGAGAGAAAAAACGAACAAAGAAAAACAAACAAGGTCGTGAAAGTAATAAAGAAACTACAGGTACAAAATTGATAACTAATACCAAAAAGCAAAAATTAAAAATCTAGAGTAGAGTTTGGAATTTCAAAAATACAACGTTAAAAAAAAAAAAAAAGAAGAAGAAGAAAAATAAAGAGAGAAAACAAACAAACCAACAAAAACAATGTCGCAAAAATTATAAAGAAAATACAGGTACAAAATTGATATCAAATACCAAAAAGCATAAATTAAAAATCTTGAGTAGAGTTTGGAATTGCAGATATATGATGTTATATAAAAGAAGAAGAGAAAGAAACAAAGGAAAAAAAAAGTCACAGAAATTATGAAAATAACTATAGGTACAAAATTGATAGCATATATCAAAAGGCTAAAATTATAAATCTAGAGTACAGTTTGGAATTTCAAAAATACAATGTTAAAGAAAAGAAGAAAAAGAAAAAAGAAAAAAAAAAAAAACCACGGTCAAAAAATTATAAAATATATATATGAAGTTTGCTGAAGAAGAAAAAAAAAAAAAAAAAAGGGTTTTTTTTTTTTTTTTTTTTTTTGCAAAGTAATAGTTATAAAAGTGAAAATTAAAGGACAATAGAGGACTTAAAAAATTTTTTTCTTTTTTAATTAAAAAAAAAAAAAGAAAGAAAGATTGATCGTAAAAATAGTAAAAATATATCTAGGTCTTTCTCTGGTTTTGTTGTGAGTATTTTGGGTTCAGTTCATTTTTGGCAGTTCCTTAGTCCGACTTATATTTCTCAAGATCTATAGGCCCCTTCCTATGTAATCCGTAGTAACCACAGGGTTTTAATCTATGGCCTGTAGCTTCCAAGGCGTTTCCCTCTGTTATAGCTTCTTCTGTTTGCTGGTCTCTTCAGTGTCTGGTTCCCGCCCTGACACAAAGGGGATGGTTGAGGACACTATTTTTTTTTTTTTTTTTAAATTTAGGCTCACTTGTTCAGCCGCGTTGTGGGGAGGGAGGGAGGGATGCTGCAAACAGATAACACTGGCGTGCTCTCGCAGTGCCTCAGCCACACTGGGTCTGCCCCCGCTCACGGCGTGTGTAGCCTCCGTGCCCACACTGCTCGGGCTCTAGGTTGTTCCGCCGGGAACAATCAGAGGCCGGCCCTGGGCTGAGCTCCCAGGTCCAAGCTGCTCAGGTTCAGGCACTCGGGTAGTCCTCAGAGGCGCAGACTCGGTTGGGCCTGCGTTTTGTGCTCTTCCCAGATCCAAGCAGCTCAGGTGATGTGTTTGGCGGGCGCCAATGCTGCGACTTATCTCCTCCCCGCCACTCGGTTATCTCCTTTCGAAGAGTTGGGCTGCTTTTCTGGGTGCCTGATGTCCTCTGCCGGCATTCAGAAGTTGTTTTGTGGAATTTACTCGACGTTTAAATGCTCTTTTGATGAATTAGTGGGGGAGAAAGTGTTCTCCCCGTCCTACTCCTCCGCCATCTTGGCTCCTCCTCCTAGAAATCTTAAAACTTTTAATAGCATCATGAACTGAAAATCTGGATTGTGGTAGAAGAGAGGAATTATAGGAAGAGAAATTCAGGAGAGAAGGAATCTTTGGCAATTGAGCTTAAGAAAATCTGATGCTCTTTCAGCCATACATTTTAAATATTTTTAATTATCTATGTCCCCATCTACCAAGCATGTGATGTAAGTCTTTGCTGATAATAGAACATCTGCTGACTTGGTCAGGGAAACAGCCCTTCATTTAATCGGGGATATGGTCTGATTTCCCTAACAGCAAAGTTTGCCTTAGGGTTTACCATTAATTAATTGCATCTAAATATTAACTGACATCCAATCTAGGGTTTGAGCAAAACTCCCCTCCAGGGCACGTCCTCTTTGGAAAATTTAACATTTCCATTATGAAAGCCACCAGGATGAAATACTCTTAGAAATGTGGCAGTTGAGGGCATATAGCTTGTTCAAATTGAGGAAGGAGAAGAGAAAGACCAAGAGAAATGACTGTAGGGAGGGGAATGGCTAGAGGATTGATTCATGACAGCTTTCGAAGTAATTGAATCAAAAAGAATGGAAGACTGGTTTGTGACAATTCTTCTTGTGTTAGAGTTGTAGAGTCCAAGGAGTCAGGGAGTTGTGATGAACAAGAACAAATCTTATGAGAACTTCTCCCTTGAAAATGCTTTTCCTCCATAGTGGAGAGGTTTGTCAGCAAGAATAACTAAAATCTCATGGTCTTGAGCCATAGAGATGAATTATATTAAGTTTGTTTTCCTTTTATTACTAAAGAACTGACTCTAGTTTGAGGTGAAATTACAAAGTAAGGGTAACTATTTATCTCATGTTCAAGAAGTAAATAATATGTTAGATTTGATGCTACAATCTCATTCCTCACAGGGAGTGATTTTGTTCTAGGGAAATCATTCAAGCAGAATCTTTTCTCCTTATGGCCATCTCTGTGAAAACTGAGATCATCTGTGTTAACTTAACATTTCCTTTTAAAAATTCTTATCCAGGAATATCAAACTGTAAACCAACTTCACTCTTTGCTTTAGGATATTCTTGTACACCAATTTATCCAGGCAAATATTGTGCTTATCTGGGAAAATTGCTAAATAAACAGGACAATAGGTTTCTCACCTGGATTAAGCATATATTGATCAGGACAGTAATCAGCTCATCAAGACTTGCTCTGAGACCCTTGCCTTGTTGTGTCGACTGATACAAAACTACCATGTCACAAACTTCATCCAGTCCTAACAAGCAATGTCTTGAAAGATCTGTCTTGAATCACTTGAGCCCCAGTCCCCAAGCCTCATGAAAACCCTTCAATTTCTTTCCTCTTTGGGGATGCTATTAGGACTCTAGTAAACCTGATGCTTCTCCAGGCTACAGTAAGTTTAAGAAACTTCCCTTTGCTTGACCAAAAGATTTAGTGATCTTATTGGGCAATAAAAGGCTCAAGTAACTGAAGGTTTAGTGTGTAGGTAGAAGCATCTATCCATATGGATACTAAGCACTCTCAGGGTGTTGTCCAGATTTCAGACTTTAGTGTCAGGGAAATTTGGCATTGGAGGTGCCAATGACATTTGGGCATAGGGTGCCACAGTGAGGAGACAAAGGTGATGCTATAGTTGAATAACAAGACCCTCAGGAGAGCAAATCTGGGGACATTAGAAGAAAACTAATGGTCTGGGTCCAGGTGCAAGACTAAACACCAATAATCAACCTCCTCTCTTTATTTTGAGATCTCTGCTTTGTAGGAGAATGAGGTTCCCCTTTAGATTCAGATAGTATTCCACAGGGATCAGAGCCCATTGAAACTATTTGAAGAGAATAATATATGATCTGAAAAGCTCGTTATCATTCATCTGCCACTGTGTTTCAAACTAGGTGACTTGGGCTTACCTAGGCTTATGGTATCAGCAGCAGAATCAATGGAGAAGGCAATGGCACCCCACTCCAGTACTCTTGCCTGGAAAATCCCATGGATGGAGGAGCCTGGTAGGCTGCAGTCCATGGGGTCGCTAAGAGTCGGACACCAATGAGCAACTTCACTTTCACTTTTCACTTTCATGCATTGGAGAAGGAAATGGCAACCCACTCCAGTGTTCTTGCCTGGAGAATCCCAGGGACGGGGGAGTCTGGTGGGCTGCCGTCTATGGGGTTGCACAGAATCGGACATGACTGAAGTGACTTAGCAGCAGCAGCAGCAAAATCCAAGTCAGGGACAGTTTAGGTAAAAGAAGCATAGGACTACTTTTTTTTTTTGAGTTTGAAGTTGGCTAGAAATTTTAGTGGAAATCCAAAAGGCATTTAAAAATTCAGGACTAGCTCTGAAAAGAAGAGACCATAGACATGCAGATTAGAGATTTAATTGTGGAGAGGTGAGTATTGAAGTTTTGACCAAGATCTCTGTAGAGCCAAGCAACTCTTCCCAAGATAGTCCCATCTTTCAATTTGCTTTTCAAATTTTTATTTTATTTTAAATTATTATTTCTTTTAGTACTCAGAGATTTCCTTGCCATACAAAGTTTGTGCAAAGTTCCATTTTTATTGTATGTTTAAAACTGTCATGCATAGTTGATACTGTTTTTGTTATACTGATCGGTCCTTTTGTGACTGGTGGGTAAGGCACATTTTTCCTTTTGACAGTTGGCTTGCAATTTTTTTCCTGTGTATGCCGAATTGCTTTCTTGCTCTTGCAAATATATTCAACATCACAGTTCTTCCACATGACAGACAGAGAAGGCCCTGGCAGATTCCAACCTCAGGAAGAAATTATGTCTATTTCTATCCAGAGAGTCATGTGTGTTTGTCAGGGGACACCTTTGAGTTCTTCGTGCACTTCCATTAAATGGAGGGCATGTGATATGATATTCTTTGATGTCATTTTACTCTACTAGATCACTGTATTTTTAATTAATTTTAAACAGTTGATTAAAAATTAGATTCTGACAGCTTTTTAGAGGATTCCACCTAAATATTTTAAAGTAAAATGTCAGGGTTCATGATGATTGGACTTGATTATCTGTGATGTTTGGGATATTTAAGTAAGAAATAATATAGTTTGAAGTATTAATGACAAAATATAAAGTTTCTGATGATGAAGATATGCAATTGGATAAAAATTTCTAGAATGTTTGAAACAGTATATAAATTCTGCAATAGTTTGTAATTTATTTATTTATTTTTTTGGCCATACTGCATAGCATGTGGGATCTTAGTTCCAGGACCAGGGATCCAACCCAAGCCCCCTGTAGTGGAAGTATGGTATCTTAACCACTGGGTCTCCAGAGAAGTCCCTTTAATCTACTTTTGCTGCCTTTTACTCAGAGATACTGATCCTCCTTTGGTATCCTATGACATCTTCAATTCAAATTCATTATGATTATTCTATAGAATGTGAGATATGTCTGTTGTTTCTTTCTGAGAATGTTGTATTTGTTGAAACTCGTTCAATGTTCCTTCTGAGAAACTTATTTAAATTTGCCTGATGTAACCTGTCTGTACACACACACACACACACACACACTCATATTATGAATATACATAATATAATATTATATTCAGGATCTATTTAATATCCTTAAGATGTCAATTACTACGAGTTCCCAGAGGGTAGGGCCAGGTGTTTCCCAACATCTTCCCCTTTGTACATGCAGTTTTTTCCTACAACAGAAGTTATACACAACAATTACTTTTTATATTGAGGTGTTTCTATCCTAGTGAAGCTCCATTGCCCATATTTAATCCCTCATCTCTATAATCTATTTATGATCTTTACCATGTGTATATCTCTATTTGCTAAATTTCGATCCTAATCTTTGGATAACCAATATTGTCACTTTATAATTTTGCTATGATATTATTTTAGTTTCGGGGGAAAAATGGCAGCTGAATGTCACCTTTATTTGCATCCAGAAAACTTATAATAATACACTTTACTTAAGTCCAGGAAGTTTTCACACTGTGATGGGAAACAGATGATTTACAGCTCTTAGCGATCATTTCAGAAAAGAACCATCATAGATGTCTAGTGAAATACACTTTGGTTCCTGAGTAAATATATTGCTCTAGCAGTAGCTAGATCCTTACCATGATGTTTCAGATCATATGTTCTTTCTGGAGTGTAATGTCTAGAAAATTTACTAGAAATGACTATTAGACTAGAGCAGTCATTCTTACAGTGTGTTCTCAGACCAGCAGCATCAGTATCACCAGGGAACTTGTCAAAATATAAATCCTCTGGTTCCATCCCAGACCTGTGGTATGAGAATGTCTGTGGGTGGAACCAGCATTGTGTTTTAAGGCCTCCCAGTTGATTCTGATACACAGAAAAGTTTGAGAAATGTTGGTCTAGCGAGTGACTGATGTTTTAAAGAGATCATCCAACATCAAGACAGTATGATTAGAGGACTTGGTCAAATGTACAGTTTTGGGTCTCAGTTTTCCATCTATAAAATGTGGGGTTTGTACCAGGTAATGGTTAATCTACACTCCTAACTCAGTTCTGGTGTTATGGGTCCCTCCTCAAACCTGATTGTTGAGAAGGGTTTCTCCAATTAGTCTTGTGGCTCAGTTCAGTTGTTCAGTCGTGTCCGACTCTTTGTGACTGCATGGAGTGCAGCACACCAGGCTTCCCTGTCCATCACCAATTCCAGGAGCCTACTCAAACTCATGTCCATCACGTCGGTGATGCTGTCCAACCATCTCATCCTCTGACATCCCCTTCTCCTCTTGCTTTCATCTTTCTCAGCATCAGGGTCTTTTCCAAGGAGTCAGTTCTTCGTATCAGGTGACCAAATTATTGGAGTTTTAGCTTCAGTATCAGTCCTTCCAATGAATATTCAGGATTGATTTCCTTCAGGATTGACTGGTTTGATCTCCTTGCAGTACTGTTTAGTAAATCATTTCTGGTCATTTGCCTTGGTATTCAAATATTAACTTAAATAAAACAAAGTAACTTTATAACTGGATATTTATATTTATAACTTATAAGTTATAAACTTTATAACTTTGTATTTATTCTTATACTTCAGTGGCCTTCTGCAGTGGGAGGCTTTCAGTAGCACACGTATTATGTGACATATGGGACCAATTCCTGGCTTCAACCTGCCAGTTCAGTACATTCTGGCAGATAGGATCACTGGGTAGCAATAGTTTCATGAATTCATCTCTTATGGTCCTTTTTCCTGTACCTTAGAGAAAAATGGTGGAAGTCTACGAGAATAAGACAAGCATTTCATATCTTATTAAGTTAGCATATTGGATATTAAAGTTTTTAGTCTATAGATGCAGGTGTCTAAAATGAGTTCTAAAGACTAAATTCAAACTTTTATATCAGTTTTAAGACAAATACAGTTATTCTTCTAATCACCTAGGTACAAAAACATGGAATCTTTGAATAATTCATTTATCTTCTTTATCCTAATGGTCATTGAAGATTGTCCTATCAATTACTTTTTCATTTACAATGTTTTGAATTAATCATTTCCTCTATATTCTCCTAATCCTGCCCTTCACCTTAGAATACATGCATGGAGTTTTTGTAACCTGTGTCTCTACTATAACAATATCTTCTTAACGATGTCTGGACTACATTCTCCTCAAATCTCAATAAAGAACATAAACATGGCCCTAAAAAGAGACACTTCCTATAAGCCATTTTTGCCAAGTGCAATTTAGGGCTTAATAAATCAATATCATGACATGTTATTGAACAAAGGAAAAAAGGAGTTTATTTTTCTTCAGATGCTGCCTCTTTAAGATGAATCTAATTCCAGAGGTTGCTTTAGTGGAGAGTTTAGTTGGTTCTCTCCATATTGTGCTAATAGTGTACAGGAATACACGACTTGACTGTCTCTGACTGTCTGTCTGTCAGTCTGGCGCTTCCCCCAAACAAAATACTATTTTCAGGAAAAACAAATCTGAGACCAAAAATAAAACAGGAATAAAATTGTGTTCCAGTTTGTATAAATGATCTAACCTCCTTTTAGTCACCTGGGCCTGGAATGGCTGCTTTAGCAAATTTCTTACTCCATCACCTTGTTAAAAATACAGACAGTTGTATAACTTTGTCTAAGCTCATGCATTATTGAGATGATAAATCATAGTGGCTTTGAAAGAGCCAATATGCTCCAGCTGCCTCTCATGCAAATTAACTGCATGTGCTAAACTCCTTATGGAAATTTCAGTGGCTAAAAATATTATGCACAATCAAAACCCAATGTGATTTTTGCTTTATCCCTAAAATATTTCCCAAGTTAGTAGATATTTTAATGAGTTTTCAATTCTGATGACTTCTTAATTTTGCTTTATTTTAAAGAACTAACTTCTTTCCCCAACACACACACACACACATATACGCAACTATACATATATATAAAATACATAATCAGTTCTCATTATTAGCAGTAATTATTCTCTATGAAGCCACCCAAAATACTGAATTAGCAAATATTAATCTATTGCTCCTAGGGGAAGTGCAAGGCTAGGTTCCTGTGAGCCTCTGGTCACATTTTGGGTAACTGATCAATACATAGCCTTGTTTCATGTGTCTCTCTTTAAAGACATTTTGTTTAATACGTATTGTTGATTCATCAACATTGGATATGACCATCAGCTCTGTAACTCATGTCTGAATAAAGTTTAGCTAAAACACATATTTTCTCCATAAGGCACATCACAGCCTTCTTGTGCTTGGGAATTCTAGACAACTCTTTAGTACTATAGTGGAGGCCCATTTTAGACAGTGAAATCCTTAACAGAAAGCACAAAAATACAAAAACCTTCGCAGTAAATATACTATGGACAGGACATTTGTTTATAGTGTGAAAGCTAAAACAGGATGGCAAGCCAGGAATACCTGAGTCACAAAAATTTTGCCACTGCGCACTGCTGCTGCTGCTGCTGCTAAGTCGCTTCAGTCGTGTCCGACTCTGTGCGACCCCATAGACGGCTCCCCACCAGGCTCCTCTGTCCCTGGGATTCTCCAGGCAAGAACACTGGAGTGGGTTGCCATTTCCTTCTCCAGGTATGCTAATGACCATGAGAGCTACCACAAGTATGAGTCTTCATTGGCTGGGGATGGGGTTGCAGATACATTTTAGGCAAATAGGAAAATCTGTAAATATGGGGGAAAAAAGAATCAACTTTGTGATAATTAGATACGGGTAGAATGTGTTAAAAATTTTGAACCTTAAACCTCAAATAATACAAGTCTCCAGGAACACTATAGTGTTCTACAAATTCAAAGATCTTTAAGTTTCAGAGAGCTCATTCTGGGAATTTCTATTCAATAAAAGTTAATTGATTTTCATCTTCATTTTCTCATATATTTAGGTTTTAATAAATATAATTACATTTTATTGAATAATGTAGTAAAATTACATTTTATTGAATCTTAATTTGGTTTAGCTTTTCTGGTATCTGCTATGTAGCACATGCAGCATGTGGTCAGCCACTTGTAGTTGGATTGTTAATCCACACTCTCTCTAGAACTGTAGATATGCTAAAACATCTAGCACGTGACTATCTAAGCAGAACATTCTCAAAATAAATGTACACTGAGTTACTGATGAAATGTTTCTTCTTCAGTCCCATGTAGTTCTCTATGGTGGTGGTTTAGTTGCTAAGTTGTGTCTGACTCTCATGACGCCATGGACTGTAACCTGCCAGGCTCCTCTGTCCTTGGGATTCTCCAGGCAAGAATACTGGAGTGGGTTGCCATTTCCTTCTCCAGGGGATCTTCCCAACCCAGGAATCGAATCCAGGTCTCCTGCATTACAGGCAGATTCTTTACTGACTAAGCTAGTAGTTCTCTATAGTCTTACACAAACTTCCATGCATTGAAACAGACATGTTATGGTCTTCTTAGACAGCAGAATACTCTATCATTTGTTAAACCTTATTATTCCAAACAAATTTTTAGTCACTTTGAAAGTGATAATAATTTTGACTTGGGGTAGATTTTATTACAAAAGTGAGGTTATTATAAATCAATGATTGAGTTGCAAAGCCCTGAATGTTTTTTAAAAATTGTGATTAACTTATGTACTTTGCCATAGAATGAATAACTGTGATGAAAAAGTAGCTTTATAGATAATTAGATGTACATAAACTACATTAAATATTTGAAAATGTAAACCCCAAATAATACATCTACAAGTTTCAAAGTGTCCCATTCTGGGGATTTCTATGAACTTGAATTTATCTTCAAGTATAGTTTCTTCTCAAGTGGTTTTACCATATTTTGTTACTGCTATTTTTTGTATCTGTATACATTGCCTATTATTTCGATGATCAAAACAGGTTATTTTCCCATGGTTCTTTGTTTCTTAGCTATTGATGTGAATGATTAGTTCAGACAATCCCAACACTCAAAGACATTAAATGATCTCATTGAGATACAGCTTATGAGTTGCCCATGATTTTTACATGAATTGCATTTCTATATTTTATAGGTAGATTTACTTTTTTCCCTCTTCAATTCATTTCCCAATCCAATGTCCTATTAGAGCAATGTTTCTCCTTGTCTGCTTTCAGTATCCCTTCTTTGACTCTAAATGCAGCTTTTAAAAGAATATAAGCTAGAAAAGTCAATTAACTTTCCAATTCCTTTTATTCATAAGCTGGATCCCTTTAGATGATTACTTTTGATAATAACTCTTTTTAATCAAAAGTGTTACCTCTTATTTCAAAGTTCTCTAGATTCATTGTGGAAGAATGAAACCTTTGATCTCTATGTGATATTACTCTAATTTATTGTGGTCATACTATACAAACATGCTACTTTTAATGTTAATTTCATATCATCAAATAAAGATTCAAGAATAAGAATACAAATAAATCTAATCACTTATGAATTACTTAGTTACTGAATACCAGGCATGCTTTTATCCCCTTTGACATTTCCCAAGTGGATTAAATATTCAGATATACTAAGAAATTGTCAGTATTTCATATATGAATATATATTTTGAGATTGGTTGAAATTAGTTAAGTTGTAACAGAAGACTGATTTTGTTGTTTTCTTCAGAGGAAGCTGATTTTTTTATAGATGTACATTTTTCATCAGCAAGTTCAGCATCTAGAGTGTAACCTATTTAAAAATGTTCTGTGTGAATTTGAAGAGAGCATTTCTGAGCTCCATAGACCAAGCTGAGTATTAACAATGCAGTACTCATGGTATCATGTTTATTAATGACTCAATAGGAGGGACAGATATGAAACTAGTATAGATTCACTCTTCCTACTATCTTGGTTCTGTAGCAAACCAACAGAATGAAAATATTTGTACAAATCTTGTGCTTTCTCCTACACATACTTTTAAACATGCCTTGGAAGCCTCCAGATTTTTAAAATATTTGTTTTTGCTACATGTTAAGTCAGACAAACCCCTTTTCTGTGTTGATGTGATAATCTAGCCCTTTGTTTGCCTAGATCTAGATTTACACGTCAAGAGGAAAACCAAGCAATAATAGTTATGAATTAAATGAGTTCCTCAAGGACAAAAGAACTACAAAGAATTCATAATAATTACATGATAACTAGAAGGAAATTAGGAGACATTTTCACCTGAATTTTATTTCTCCAAAGAAGAAGAGGTCAGTTTTAGCTAGGAATTAGAAAGAACATGTACACCAACAAAAATATTTGCCTCTTCCTGTTCCAGCTTTTGTTTTGATTGAAACTGACTCCTTTGTAGCCACATAAGGTAACATCATAAGGAAAGCTCAATGGTGGTACCTCTAGCCCTTCTGAGTATTCCTGGTACTCCAGAGATGGGAGAGGAAGAATGGTGTTTCTGATGACAGAAGCCAAGAAGTGAGCCTCCTGGGGCTTCTGACTCCAACATGAACGGATTAACATTCCAGAGAAGAAAGTGGCTATGTGGCTCATGCAGCATGAGCACATGCTTGGCTCTGTGGTTACAGCCAGGGAGAGAGAGAGGAAGAGAAACACAATACATTTTAGGGATAAGGATGCTTTTTTCTTAAATATGTTCTTTAGTTTCAGCAAAATGATATAATTTTTTTAACCTCTCCTATAGCCTTAACTGTGTGCCACTTAAGTTCACTGTAAAACTCTGGGTATATCCCATTTTTCCCATGATTGCCTAGATACCTTTTAAGGATTTGAATTCAGAAAGACACAAAGCAACTTGCCCCCAGTCCTGTGAAATAAGATCATTTATCAGCTCTGCTTTATTTGCAAAAGAAGGTTCAGTTGCCCTTTATATTATTGTTAGAGCTCAAGACAATGTTTCTTTACTTATGAGCAGATGTTTGAAATCCTCCAGGAGGTTTCTATAAGACTATGGAAATGAACTTGGCATGGGTACTGGGCTCCCAGGTGGAGCGGTGCACATGAGCCTCCTTAGAAGTGTTAGATCAAGGCTAGTCAGGGGGAGCAACAGAGCCTAGCCACCAAAAGCTGAGCGCTTTGGTGAGTGACAGGTACAGGCTCCTTCTGAAGCATGAAAAGGAATGCTAAATGATCTCCCTGACAGAATAAATCTTCTGTTTGTTTGGTCTGGACCAGATGTGCTACAGGCTGATGTGGAAATGTCTGCTCATGCCAATTTCACTTTAAATCACAATTTGGCAGGCCTGTTAGTTTTGAAAGTTGCAGCCCATTTAGCACTTTAAACAGAAATGTTTTCCAATGGTCCTTTCAGTTAATTTGCAAATCCACACCAGGGCCTAAATAGGGCTGTAAGAAGCTGTTCTCCAGAGATGTGGGTCACTGGATCAAAGAATTCTGTCTTGAGACTGAATGGGAAATACGGCTTTATTTCCTGAGCTCCACTGAGGGATCTTTATGTATAGAGAGGGGAGCTCTGTGTGTCTAGCCCTGTGCTGAGTGCAGTCCACAGATTTATTTCTTACTGCTATTTTACACACGAGTTGCTTTCATAGGTGAAAAACAGGAAAAAGATACTGGTTACCAAGTTTTGATTGTTCTGAGCAGTTCTCAAAATCTTCACTTAGGAAAGATCTAAAAAGACTCACTCTTCACCACATGTATTACAGACTTTAAATCTAGGGACACTCTAAGAATCGTCATAGAGGTGGCCTCTAAAGCAATCTATAAGGAATTTAGAATTTTAGGAATTTAAAACATTCTTCTTTGAGAAGAGAAATTCTTTCTTGAATGACTTGGAAATATAATTGTCTTGTCTTCATTTTTTTTTTTTTTTGATATTTGGCAAAACTAATACAGTTATATAAAGTTTAAAAATAAAATAAAATTAAAAAAAAAAAAGAAATGGTCTTTATAAGCTCTGATTAATGAATAGAAGGGCTTCCCAGGTGGCTCAGTGCTAAAGAATCTACCTGCCACTGCAGGAGACCCAGGTTTGATCCCTGGGTTGGGAAAATCCCCTGGAGAAAGAAATGGCAACCCCCTCCAATATTCTTGCCTGGAAAATTCCATGGACAGAGGAGCCAGACAGGCTACAGAGGACAGAAAAGCCAGACAGTACATGGAGTCACAAAAGAGTCACACCACTTAGCAGCTAAACAGTAACAACAAAATAAATAGAAATTTTCATTAGTACCTTTATTCCTGATTCCATGAGAATAGGACTCCTGATCTTTTTATTAATTTCTGTTTCCCAAATGCCTGGAAAGGAGTCTGGTGCATAGTAACTGTTCAATAAACTTTTATTAGATAGTTAATTCAGATAACTGAATGCATCTTTATCATTCATTTGGTGATTAGAGGAAGTTTAGTTCAATTCAGTCGCTCAGTAGTGTCCAACTCTTTGCGACCCCATGAATCCCAACTTGACAGGCCTTCCTGTCCTTTACCAACTCCCGGAGTCCACCCAAACCCATGTCCATCAAGTTGGTGATGCTATCCAACCATCTCATCCCTCTGTCTTCCCCTTCTCCTCCTGCCCTCAATCTTTCCCAGCATCAGGGTCTTTTCAAATGAGTCAGCTCTTCACATCAGGTGGCCAAAATATTGGAGTTTCAGCTTCAACATCAGTCCTTCCAATGAACACCCAAGACTAATCTTTAGGATGGATTGGTTGGATCTCCTTGCAGTCCAAGGGACTCTCAAGAGTCTTCTCCAACACCACAGTTCAAAAGCATCAATTCTTTGGCACTCAGCTTTCTTCACAGTCCAACTCTCACATCCATACATGACCACTGGAAAAACCATAGTCTTGACTAGATGGACCTTTGTTGGCAAAGTAATGTCTCTGCTTTTTAATATGCTGTCTAGGTTGGTCACAACTTTCCTTCCAAGGAATAAGTGTCTTTTAATTTCATGGCTGCAGTCACCATCTGCAGTGATTTTGGAGCCCAGAAAAATAAAGTCAGCCACTGTTTCCACTGTTTTCCCATCTATTTCCCATGAAGTGATGGGACCAGATGCCATGATCTTCGTTTTCTGAATGTTGAGCTTTAAGCCAACTTTTTCACTCTCCTCTTTCACTTTCATTTAGAGGCTCTTTAGTTCTTCTTCACTTTCTGCCATAAGAGTGGAGTCATCTACATATCTGAGGTTATTGATTAGAGGAAGAGTTTGTTGCAAAACTCCAGAAAGAATATTTTTTCTGTGGGTGTAGATGCAAAAGTTGAACTCATGTATAGTTTTGATCCAAAGATCTCCAAAGACATCCCATCAATAATGGGAAACAAACAGGACATTTGTCAGTGAGGTCTCAGACAATGAGTTTGTTGCTCCATTGCAAAGTCTTAATTTGGGCTTAGCCTTATGAAGAATTATATTAAAAAATTATCATTTGTGGAAACTTCCCTGGTAGTCCAGTGGTTAAGACTCCACACTCCCAGTGGAGGGGCTCTGAGTTTTATCCCTTGTCAGGGAACTAGATCCCAAGTGCTGCAACTAAAACTTTGTATAGCCAAATGAATCAAGAAAGCAAATAAATTTTTTAAAAGTTATCATTTGTTTTTATCAAGCTCCACCACCCCTATGAAATTACTGCTGCTGCTAAATTGCTTCAGTCGTGTCTAACTCTGTGCGACCCCATAGATGGAAGCCCACCAGGCTCCCCCGTCCCTGGGATTCTCCAGGCAAGAATACTGGAGTGGGGTGCCATTTCCTTCTCCAATGCATGAAAGTGAAAAGTGAAAGTGAAGTTGCTCAGTCATGTCCGACCCCCAGCGACCCCATGGACTGCAGCCCACCAGGCTCCTCCGTCCATGGGATTTTCCAGGCAAGAGTACTAGAGTGGGGAATTACTACCAGAATATAATAATAAAGTAAATTAAATATTTTACTATTAAAACACTGTTTATCTAGATAAAGAGACATCCTCAGCTTTCAGAAGAAAATACAGGAGAAGCTTTTTACTTTGGGATTTGATTTTAATATTTATCACAAATTAAAATGCCTTTCTAAGCAAAACCAAAAACTCAGAGGCCATATAAGAAAACATTTTAAATTTAAATGCAGAAGAAATTGTTTCTTCCAGGTTAAAAAAACACACCATAAACCAAGTCAAAATATTAATTGCAAAGTAGGAAAAAATTTCAACACATTTGAAAGCTAAGGGTCAGTATCTTTAACACATACAGGCTTCCCAAATCAAGAAAAAATATAAAACAAAATCATATTTAATGAGAGGAAAGTTAATTAAAGCTCTGTCAAAATATCATATTTTCACCTGACAGATTGACAAATGCCAAAATATAACAAGTTTGATAATACACTAAATATAAAGAGCAAAGAAAGAGGTGCTCTTACATATTGCTGTGAGTATGCTATATCCAATCTCAAGGCAATTTTAGAATACTCCTTAAAATAAAAATAAAAATCACATGCCCTTTGACCTAACAAGTACACGTGTAGGAATTTATCTTATGTATACATATTCAAAAGCAGAGACATTACTTTGCCAACAAAGGTCCGTCTAGTCAAGGCTATGGTTTTTCCAGTAGTCATGTATGGATGCGAGAGTTGGACTGTGAAGAAAGCTGAGCGCCGAAGAATTGATGCTTTTGAACTGTGGTGTTGGAGAAGACTCTTGAGAGTCCCTTGGACTGCAAGGGGATCCAACCAGTCCATTCTAAAGGAGATCAGGCCTGGGTGTTCTTTGGAAGGAATGATGCTAAAGCTGAAACTCCAGTACTTTGGCCACCTCATGCAAAGAGTTGACTCATTGGAAAAGACTCTGATGCTGGGAGGATTGGCGGCAGGAGGAGAAGGGGATGACAGAGGATGAGATGGCTGGATGGCATCACTGACTTGATGGACACGAGTCTGAGTGAACTCCGGGAGTTGGTGATGGACAGGGAGGCCTGGCATGCTGTGATTCATGGGGTCGCAAAGAGTCAGACATAACTGAGGGACTGAACTGAACTGAACTGAACTGAACACATGTTTGGGGCTTACTTGGTGGCTCAGACAGTAAGAATCTGCCTGCAATGTGGGAGACCCAGATTCAATCCCTGGGTCAGGAAGATCCCCTAGAGAAGGGCATGGCAATCCTCTCCAGTGTTCTTGCCTGGAGAATCTCATAGACAGGGGAGCTTGGCATGCTACAGTCCATGGGGTCTCAAAGAGCTGGACACAACTGAGCAGCTAACATTTTCACACATGTATACTTTCAAAGATAATCAAAAAAAGTTTATGTGGTATTGCTTGTAGCAGCCAAATATTGAGAACAATCTAATGGTCCATCGGTTGGAGATTAGTTAAGTATTTTATGGTACACCCGTATAATGGGATGCTAGGAAACCATTAAAAAATGAAGCAGCTCCATGTGTTCTAAAATTAAGTAATTAATTTAAAAATGAAATGAATGAGAGCATTTAAAATAAAATGCTAGTTTCTATTCTTTATTAGCTCCATGCATTTCAAATATGGGCTACCCTGGCAATTTAGATGGTAAAGAATCTGCCTACAATGCAGGAGACCCCAGTTTAACTCCTGGGTCGGGAAGATCACCTGGAGAAGCAATAGGCTACCCACTCCAGTATTCTTGGGCTTCCCTGGTGGTTCAGACAGTGAAGAATCTGCCTGCAAAATATGAGAGACCTGGGTTCGATCCCTGGGTTGGGAAGATACCCTGGAAGAGGGCATGGCAACCCACTCTAGTATTTTTGCCTGGAGAATCCCCATAGACAGAAGTGCCTGGCAGGCTACAGTCCATGGAGTCACGAAGAATCAGACTGGACTAAGCTACTAAGCATAGCACATTTCAAATATACTTTTTAATTTGTTTACAGTATCCCAAAATATTTGATAACCCGTATGTGATGTCAATGTATATCATGGAGAAGTTAGCGATGGCTAATTCAACCTCATTTAATTGTCTCATAAAGCAATCTGTAATATAGCCCTAACTTTTAGTCACATTTACAGACATCCTGACTCATCCAGAAATTTCCACCGATAGGGTGTTTCATTTTCAGACCATAACGAGGTATGTAAAAGTTTTTCTTATATGTGGAACGTTTGGGGCCATTAAAGTGGCACTTTGTAAAATGACTCTTCTGGTGCAATAAATGTTGCCTGGGGAACTTGAAAAAAATTATTATCCTCCTAAAAAAAGAATATTTTATTTTTTAGTCACTACAGGAATGAACATCATGAACTGAAAGAGTTTAATGGGCTCAAAGTACACTTAAACAGTGGTGTCCGCTTTTTCAGTGTCTTTTTTCTGCTGCATTGGAGGAGCAGCTCCCATGTGACTCTCTACAACCCTTGTTCTTAGGATGTTCTTAGTCACTCAGTCATGTCCGACTTTTTGCAACCCCATGGACAGCAGCCCGCCAGGCTCCTCTGTCCATGGGAATTCTCCAGGCAAGAATACTGAAGTAGGTTGCCATGCCCTCCTCCACAGGATTTTCCCAACCCAGGTGTTGAACCTAGGTCTCCCACATTGCAGACGGATTCTTTACCATCAGAGCCAGCAGGGAAGCCCAAAGCTCCATTAACCCTAAACTCCACTGCTTGGCTGCTACCACTTCAGTCACTAACCTACTGACTGAAGGAGAAGAGGGTACATAGAGGGTAGGTGGAAAAGCTGAGGCATCATTGTATATCTTAACAGTTGTGTCCTAATGTTACAAGAGAAGATTATTTTCAATTATGTAAACACAAGTGTTGAAAATGAAATTATAGATGGAAGAAAATTCCATCTGGGAAGACTTTTTCCTCAAATTTGGTATAACATAGATTTGTGTACAGAGACTGGAGAAAGGCTCTTATTGTTGGCTATAATTTGGCTCTAAGAGTGGTTTCTGTGGTTAATGAACTCAGTATGACAGTTGCGTTGGGTGCATTAGTAAATTAATGCTTATGGAATGGCAACTTGGGGAACGAAGTGCTAAGTTTCTCCTTGTTTTCAGTCAGAATATCTTCATTTTAAAAATTTAACAACAATCAGATTTAACATGCCAAAGCAGGAGACACAGGAGATGTTGGTTCCATCCCTGGGTTGGGAAGATCCCCTGGAGTAGTAGGGAATGGCAACCCACTCCAGTATTCTTGCCTGGAGAATCCCATGGACAGGGGAACCTGGCAGGCTATGATCCATGGGGTTGCAAAGAGTCGGGTGTGGCAGAGCCCGCACGAATGTTAGTGCTGATAGTATTCACTAGATTCTCAAGACAGTGAACATAACTGATGTATATGGGTCTAGTTTGTTGACCTGCACACAAATAGTCAAGCTAGTATAAATCCTGGCAACTCTTCAAAAGAGTCTAAAAAGTCTGTATCCTGTGCATAAGTTACAAATGCTCCATATTACAGAGTACAGCACACTTTCTCTGTGGACAGTTCCATCGAGGGCTTCCTGGTCTGGAAACAACTTTTATAGGAATCCTTTGTTAAGCTGCCCCAAATGTATCATCATAAAATGTTAAACCACTGTCTAGAGTTTAAAAATCCATCTTTGTGGCCTTTCTGACTTTGTCAAATAAAAGCTAGGGATTGAATATTGTTGATACCTCAAATTCACATTGCAAGAATTTCCTTAAAAATTACTAGGAAGAATAAACGGGAATTTAGTGCATTTAGAATTCATTCTTTATCTGCTCAGCAAGCCTTTAGAGAATACTTAGCATTTAGAACCAACTGAGTTTGTAGTTGTGAGGACAAAGAGGAATATGACACAAACTCTGTCTTTACAGAGTGCCTAGATTAATGGGTCAGGGGTTTCAGTAGACAGATAAGCAGATAAATGAAAAGCACTCATAAGTGTTTACTGTTTTACACCAAACTTTCTTATCAACCCATGTTCGAGGTTGGAATGTAAACACTCTGATAGTTCCATGTCCAATCAGTTGGTATCTCAGTGATTGGAAGCCTTTGGCGCCCACTAGATCACTTTGCTGGAGAAGGAAATGGCAACCCACTCTGCTATTCTTGCCTGGAGAATCCCATGGACAGAAGAGCCTGCTGGGCTTCAGTCCATAGAGTCCCAGAGCTGGACACGACTGAAGCAACTTAACACACATGCACAGATCACCTTGAAGCATTTTAGACATGCAGTTGCCTGGGGCAGCACATAGACTAATGAATCAACAGTCCTGGAGATTGAGTCCTGGTGTGGATACTCTGAAGGGCTCCACAGTGCTTCTGGTGTGCTGTGGATTGAGATCTTGTAAAGTTTTACTAAGTGTTTATTATTTGATCGGAAATATGCATCCATCACATAAATATTTAGAAAGTCAGACCAGTTATTGTGAGCAACAAACCAAAAATCTGGTTTGTGGGACAAAAATCTGGTTTGAGAACAAAAATCTCCCAGTCCTCTCCCAATCTCCTGCATATTGTTATGTGTTAAACTTAAGTCTGGAGCAGACGTGCATTTATGGTACTTTCCTAGCTAAACTTTATTTATTTGAGCTGATTATATTCCACCTGGTTACCAGAATCCTGTTTACTCTAAGGGGAAGATAAACTGTGTCAACTGTTAAAAATCATTAAAATAGACCTCGAGGAATAGTTAAGTCCTCATGGAAAACGCTGACTCCTGTTGTCTTTTACAGCAATCCCAAGTCAACCTCATCCATTGTCTTTATTTTTTTTCCTCTCTTTTTCTTGGGTGATGATTTCCATGAAAATGAGATCTTTATTTCTTGAGAGTTCATCTGTTTCTGTTGCTCAGAGGGGAAAAAAAATGCTTAAAATTTAAGCTCAGTGAGTTGAATTAGAATGCTGCTCAGCGTTTTCCACAAGGATCCATAGCTTTTTGTGGTCTACCTGGAATTCAAGCTGTCTGCTTACCAGCTGCTGTTGGGATGAAGGTTTGTTGGTGCCGTTTTCTTGTGGACGTGTCATTCTCAAGAACAGACATTCCAGCTCCTGTGACCACAATCAGGGAAAACTTGCACTCCCTTTAGTCTCTGTCCTTCTGCTTTGCTCTCAACCCTAATCGGGTGATAACCTACATCTAACAACAGCTTTACCCTAGAGCATTAAGTACCAGATGATGGACATAACAGTTTATAAGAGTGAGCATCTTTTCAGAATTCTTTTTTTATATGTCACTTTCCCTTTTATTTTATATCTCTTTCTAACTACAAAGTAAGTACTATTGTAAGGAAAAGGAACAGAACTTTTATAATTAGGCACTGTCCTAGGTTGGCATTTGCAGATATGTTGATTAATATTTAATGATTTTCCTTTTGGATTCAGTATACGAATCTCTGAAAAAGGCATGCACTACTTGTTTCGACATTCTAAGTTCACATAGTGTATGATAGGAGAAGGAAAAAAGACTCTACTTAAGTAAATTGTAATTTATCCCTTGGGATTTAATGGACTTGGTGATACATAGACTAATTAGGCTATATAGATTAATTAACAGGCTCATGAGAGTCTAAAACCTACTTGTAACAGTTGTATTTCAATAAAGTTAAATTTTTAAAAGAACTTTGAATACCAGAGGAGTTATGGCAAAAAGAAAGATAATGTAGTCTTATCTTTACCATCTCATACACCATCAATCATTGCCTTGGCCCAGATGGAATTCATAATAAAGTATTATAAAAAATTGAGGTCATACATTCAAGTTACTTAATGACTTTTCTTTAATTAGTTACATAAAATAATATAATGAGGACATATGTTCTGCTTTACCATTTTATTAGTGAGGGGAAAATCCATTTTTCTAACTCATATAGCTCAGATCCTGAGAAAAATTGATGAGAGACTTGTAAAAAAGCTCCTATTCTTTGGAACCATCCTGGATCTCCATCTTGCATTGTTTATTTGTTTTACTATAGCTGACCCTGACGGTTACACATCCCAACGCCCTTCTTCTCTGTCTTCTCCCATTGGCCAAACACAGCTACTAGGAAAGAGGGTGAATATACCAGATATTTACAATCCTAATTTCCTTCCAGTGAAGGAAAACCGAGTGATCTAGAAATGGTCAATGATACACGAAGGGAATTATTTTGGGGGCTTCCGATAAAATATTCCTCCTTAATAAAAGGAGAAAGATTACATGTATGAGTGGCAGACATTGTGCTTCCTTAATAACTTTGCACATGCATTGTGTGAAGATGTAATATTTGGAGCTGCTGCATCCATTCTGCAACCATGAGGAGATATCACCAACTTCTTGAGGATGGTGGACAAGATGTTTGGAGGATCCTGGCGGTTTGATGACATAATGGAGCCACTCAATCAACCTTGAAACTGTGTATTTTGGTATTTTTGTCATGTGAAATAGTAATAAACACCTAAAGCCTGAGTCATGCTCACTTATATATTCTATCTCTTTCAATCAAAAGTACCTTAACTGACAACTGGCAAATGCTACCAGACTTAGAGTGGAGGTTAGATCTGTATATTTAAGAGAGGACTCAATATTTAGGAATCTTCTGGTTTTATTTACTCTATTAATAATAAAACCAGATAAGCTATGAAGGAAAACTGAGTTGCTAGCTGGGGATTCTGCAACCAACAATTATAGTATCTAAAATAGGTTAGAAGACTATAGCAGTCAAGTTTGGATAAGAATAAACATTATATCAACTGTGGTAGTACACATTGGTGTAAATACTTGTAGTCAGAAAAGCCAGAATCTCATAATACAAAAAATCAAGGGGAAACAGCAAGTTAGATACTTCATGGAAAACCTGAATTGAGGCCTAAGTATTTTATTAGGAAAATAATTCAGCCTATATATATATATATATATATATATATATATATATATATTTTAGCTTATTGGAATGGAAAAAGAATGAAAACCTGGTAAAGACAAAGAACACATAAGTTATATAGGAGCGCAATACAATTATGCTTGAAAAGGTTTTAAAATTGGCAACTTTAAAAAATAAGAACTAATTTAAAGTACATTCTGTTTCAAATAAAATGCGATCTTTCAAAAGGATGATGCTTTTACATGAGTAGACAAGTTAGGGAAAACTGTTGACCAAAACTGAACTGCAAACGTACATAGCAATACATGTATTTGAAACTACAAATAAATCTGGATTCTGGTAGAAGTTTATGTGGCTCTCAATAGGCAAACAGAACTTGACACTAGACAGAGTGATTTAGGTAATTCAGGAAAGAAAAACCTACATACACTTAATAAAAGATGAAGCCAGGGGGAGGAGCCAAGATGGCGGAGGAGTAGGACGGGGAGAACACTTTCTCCCCCACAAATTCATCAAAAAAGCATTTAAACATCGAGTAAATTCCACAAAACAACTTCTGAATGCCGGCAGAGGACATCAGGCACCCAGAAAAGCAACCCAACTCTTCGAAAGGAGGTAGGAAAAAATATAAAAGACAAAAAAAGAGACAAAAGAGGGAGGGACGGAGTTCCGTCCCGGGAAGGGAGTCTTAAAAAGAGAGAAGTTTCCAAACACCAGGAAACCTTCTCACTGCCAAATCTGTGCTGAGCTTTGGAAGCACAGAGGGCAACATAAAAGGGAGAAAAAAAAACCAAAAAACAATTAAAAATCGCAGATTGTGAGCCCTACGGTAACTCCCCCAGCGGAGAAGCAGCGCAGACGCCTGCACAGGGCATTAGCAAGCAGGGGCTGGGCAGGGAAGCGCGGCGCGGGCTGTGTCCCTTAGAGTAAGAATCGGGCCCGAATGTCCTGAGCGCTATCTGAACGAAATAATTTGGGCTAGCAAACCAGACTGTGGGATATCTACCACGCGAAAAGCCAGCCCCAACCTAAGACACCGCCAGGCCCGCGCACAGAACAAAGGACTGAACAGAGATAGCCAGCTGCAGACCTTCCCCCTCCGGTGACAGGCAGCCAGAGCCATAAGGGGGCAATCGCAGCCCAAGAGAGACACTATCTATAAAACTGTAAGCAGGCTTCTTTGCTAACTAAAACTTCTTGCGGGTCTGGACGGTCAACATCTGCCTGAGAAGGTGCGCCGGTTTTACACCCAGATAACCGAGTGGCGGAGAGGCGATAGGTCGCAGCATTTGCGCCCGCCAAACACATCACCTGAGCTGCTCGGATTTGGGAAGAGCACAAAACGCAGGCCCAGCCGAGTCTGCGCCTCTGAGGACTACCCGAGTGCCTGAACCTGAGCAGCTTGGACCTGGGAGCTCAGCCCAGGGCCGGCCTCTGATTGTTCCCGGCAGAACAACCTAGAGCCCGAGCAGTGTGGGCAGGGAGGCTACACGCGCTGTGAGCAGGGGCAGACCCAGTGTGGCTGAGGCACTGCGAGCGCACGCCAGGGTTATCTGTTTGCAGCATCCCTCCCTCCCTCCCCACAGCGCGGCTGAACAAGTGAGCCTAAATAAAATAAAAAAAATAGTGTCCTCCACCGTCCCCTTTGTGTCAGGGCGGGAACCAGACACTGAAGAGACCAGCAAACAGAAGAAGCTATAACAGAGGGAAACGCCTTGGAAGCTACAGGCCATAGATTAAAACCCTGTGGTTACTACGGACTACATAGGAAGGGGCCTATAGATCTTGAGAAATATAAGTCAGACCAAGGAACTAGCCAAAAATGAACTGAACCCACAATACTCACAACAAAACCAGAGAAAGACCTAGATATATTTTTACTCTTTTTATGATCAATCTTTCTTTCTTTTTTCTTTTTTTTAATTAAAAAAAATTTTTTTAAGTCCTCTATTGTCCTTTAATTTTCACTTTTATAACTATTACTTTGTAAAAAAAAAAAAAAGACCCTATTTTTTTTTCTTCTTCAGCAAACTTCATATATATATTTTATAATTTTTTGACCGTGTTTTGTTTTGTTTTGTTTCTTTTGCTTCTTTTCTTTAACATTGTATTTTTGAAATTCCAAACTCTACTCTAGATTTTTAATTTTAGCCTTTTGGTATATGTTATCAATTTTGTACCTATAGTTTTTTTCATAATTTCTGTGACTTTTTTTTTCCCTCTGTTTCTTTCTCTTCTTCTTTTGTATAACATCGTATATCTGCAATTCCAACTCTACTCAAGATTTTTAATATATGCTTTTTGGTATTTGATATCAATTTTGTACCTGTATTTTCTTTATAATTTTTGCGACATTGTTTTTGTTGGTTTGTTTCTTTTTTCTCTTTATTTTTCTTCTTTTTTTTAACATTGTATTTTTGAAATTCCAAACTCTACTCTAGATTTTTAACTTTTGCTTTTTGGTATTAGTTATCCATTTTGTACCTGTAGTTTCTTTATAATTTTCACGACCTTGTTTGTTTTTCTTTGTTTTTTTCTCTCTTTCTTTTCCTTCTTCTTTTCTTTAACATCGTATTTTTGAAATTCCAAACTCTACTCTAGATTTTTAATTTTAGCCTTTTGGTATATGTTATCAATTTTGTACATATAGCTTTTTTTTTAATAATTTCTGTGACTTTTTTTTTTCTTTTTTTCCCCCTCTGTTTCTTTCTCTTCTTCTTTTATATAACATCGTATATATGCAATTCCAAACTCTACTCAAGATTTTTAATTTATGCTTTTTGGTATTTGATATCAATTTTGTACCTGTATTTTCTTTATAATTTTTGCGACATTGTTTTTGTTGGTTTGTTTGTTTTCTCTCTTTATTTTTCTTCTTCTTCTTTTTTTTTTTTTAACATTGTATTTTTGAAATTCCAAACTCTACTCGAAATTTTTAATTTTTGCTTTTTGGTATTAGTTATCAATTTTGTACCTGTAGTTTATTTATAATTTTCACAACCTTGTTTGTTTTTCTTTGTTCATTTTTTCTCTCTTTCTTTTCCTTCTTCTTTTCATTAACATCGCATTTTTGAAATTCCAAACTCTACTCTAGATTTTTAATTTTTGCTTTTATGTATTTGTCACCAATTTTGTACCTTTAAAAAACCCAATCCTCAGGACCCATTTTTCACTAGGGAACGAGATTACTGGCTTGACTGCTCTCTCTCCCTTTGGACTCTCCGTTTTCTCCACCAGGTCGCCTGTATCTCCTCCCTAACCCCTCTCTACTCTACCCAACTCTGTGAATTTCTGTGTGTTCCAGACAGTGGAGAACACTTAGGGAACTGATTACTGGCTGGATCTGTCTCCCTCCTTTTCATTTCCCCGTTTTATCCTTCTGGCCACCTCTGTCTCCTGCCTCCTTCTTCTCTTCTCTGTATAACTCCGTGAACATCTCTGAGTGGTCCAGTTGTGGAGTGCACATAAGGAAGTGACTACTGGCTAGCCCACTCTCTCCACTATTGATTCCACCTCATCTCATTTGGGTCACCTCTAACTCCCTCCTCCCACTTCTCTTCTCCATGTAACGCTGTGAACCTCTCTGAGTGACCCTCACAGTAGAGAAACTTTTCATCTTTAACGTAGATGTTTTATCAATGGTGCTGTATAGAAGGAGAAGTTTTGAAACTACTGTAAAAATAAGACCATTAACTGGAAGTAGGAGGCTTAGGTCCAAACCCTGACTCCAGGGAACTCCTGACTCCAAGGAATATTAATTGACAGGAGCTCATCAAACGCCTCCATACCGACACTGAAACCAAGCACCACACAAGGGCCAACAAGTTCCAGGGCAAGACATACCAAGCAAATTCTCCAGCAACAAAGGAACACAGCCCTGAGCTTCAAGATACAGGCTGCCCAAAGTCACCCCAGAACCATAGACATCTCATAACTCATTACTGGACATTTCATTACACTCCAGAGAGAAGAAATACAACTCCATCCACCAGAACATCGACACAAGCTTCCCTAACCAGGAAACCTTGACAAGCCACCTGTACAAACCCACACACAGTGAGGAAACGCCACAATAAAGAGAACTCCACAAACTGCCAGAATACAGAAAGGACACCCCAAACTCAGCAATTTAAACAAGATGAAGAGACAGAGGAATAGCCAGCAGGTAAAGGAACAGGATAAATGCCCACCAAACCAAACCAAAGAGGAAGAGATAGGGAATCTACCTGATAAAGAATTCCGAATAATGATAGTGAAATTGATCCAAAATCTTGAAATTAAAATGGAATCACAGATAAATAGCCTGGAGGCAAGGATTGAGAAGATGCAAGAAAGGTTTAACAAGGACTTAGAAGAAATAAAAAAGAGTCAATATATAATGAATAATGCAATAAATGAAATTAAAAACACTCTGGAGGCAACAAATAGTAGAATAACAGAGGCAGAAAATAGGATTAGTGAATTAGAAGATAGAATGGTAGAAATAAATGAATCAGAGAGGACAAAAGAAAAACGAATTAAAAGAAATGAGGACAATCTCAGAGACCTCCAGGACAATATTAAACGCTACAACATTCGAATCATAGGGGTCCCAGAAGAAGAAGACAAAAAGAAAGACCATGAGAAAATACTTGAGGAGATAATAGTTGAAAACTTCCCTAAAATGGGGAAGGAAATAATCACCCGAGTCCAAGAAACCCAGAGAGTCCCAAACAGGATAAACCCAAGGCGAAACACCCCAAGACACATATTAATCAAATTAACAAAGATCAAACACAAAGAACAAATATTAAAAGCAGCAAGGGAAAAACAACAAATAACACACAAGGGAATACCCATAAGGATAACAGCTGATCTTTCAATAGAAACTCTTCAAGCCAGGAGGGAATAGCAAGACATACTTAAAATGATGAAAGAAAATAACCTACAGCCCAGATTATTGTACCCAGCAAGGATCTCATTCAAGTATGAAGGAGAAATCAAAAGCTTTTCAGACAAGCAAAAGCTGAGAGAATTCTGCACCACCAAACCAGCTCTCCAACAAATACTAAAGGATATCCTCTAGACAGGAAACAGAAAAACGGTGTATAAATTCGAACCCAAAACAATAAAGTAAATGGCAACGGGATCATACTTATCAGTAATTACTTTAAACGTAAATGGGTTGAATGCCCCAACCAAAAGACAAAGACTGGCTGAATGGATACAAAAACAAGACCCCTACGTATGTTGTCTACAAGAGACCCACCTCAAAACAGGGGACACATACAGACTGAAAGTGAAGGGCTGGAAAAAGATTTTCCATGCAAATAGGGACCAAAAGAAAGCAGGAGTAGCAATACTCATATCAGATAAAATAGACTTTAAAACAAAGGCTGTGAAAAGAGACAAAGAAGGTCACTACATAATGATCAAAGGATCAATCCAAGAAGAAGATATAACAATTATAAATATATATGCACCCAACACGGGAGCACCGCAGTATGTAAGACAAATGCTAACAAGTATGAAAGGAGAAATTAACAATAACACAATAATAGTGGGAGACTTTAATACCCCACTCACACCTATGGATAGATCAACTAAACAGAAAATTAACAAGGAAACACAAACTTTAAATGATACAATAGACCAGTTAGACCTAATTGATATCTATAGGACATTTCATCCCAAAACAATGAATTTCACCTTTTTCTCAAGTGCACATGGAACCTTCTCCAGGATAGATCACATCCTGGGCCATAAAGCTAGCCTTGGTAAATTCAAAAAAATAGAAATCATTCCAAGCATCTTTTCTGACCGCAATGCAGTAAGATTAGATCTCAATTACAAGAGAAAAACTATTAAAAATTCCAACATATGGAGGCTGAACAACACGCTGCTGAATAACCAACAAATCACAGAAGAAATCAAAAAAGAAATCAAAATTTGCATAGAAACGAATGAAAATGAAAACACAACAACCCAAAACCTGTGGGACACGGTAAAAGCAGTCCAAAGGGGAAAGTTCATAGCAATACAGGCACACCTCAAGAAACAAGAAAAAAGTCAAATAAATAACCTAACTCTACACCTAAAGCAACTAGAAAAGAAAGAAATGAAGAACCCCAGGGTTAGTAGAAGGAAAGAAATCTTAAAACTTAGAGCAGAAATAAATGCAAAAGAAACAAAAGAGATCATAGCAAAAATCAACAAAACCAAAAGCTGGTTTTTTGAAAGGATAAATAAAATTGACAAACCATTAGCCAGACTCATCAAGAAACAAAGGGAGAAAAATCAAATCAATAAAATTAGAAATGAAAATGGAGAGATCACAACAGACAACACAGAAATACAAAGGATCATAAGAGAGTACTGTCAACAATTATATGCCAATAAAATGGACAACGTGGAAGAAATGGACAAATTCTTAGAAAAGTACAACTTTCCAAAACTCGACCAGGAAGAAATAGAAAATCTTAACAGACCCATCACAAGCACGGAAATTGAAACTGTAATCAAAAATCTTCCAGCAAACAAAAGCCCAGGTCCAGACGGCTTCACAGCTAAATTCTACCAAAAATTTAGAGAAGAGCTAACACCTATCCTGCTCAAACTCTTCCAGAAAATTGCAGAGGATGGGAAACTTCCAAACTCATTCTATGAGGCCACCATCACCCTAATACCAAAACCTGACAAAGATCCCACAAAAAAAGAAAACTACAGGCCAATATCACTGATGAACATAGATGCAAAAATCCTTAACAAAATTCTAGCAATCAGAATCCAACAACACATTAAAAAGATCGTACACCATGACCAAGTGGGCTTTATCCCAGGGATGCAAGGATTCTTCAATATCCGCAAATCAATCAATGTAATACACCACGTTAACAAATTGAAAAATAAAAACCATATGATTATCTCAATAGATGCAGAGAAAGCCTTTGACAAAATTCAACATCCATTTATGATCAAAACTCTCCAGAAAGCAGGAATAGAAGGAACATACCTCAACATAATAAAAGCTATATATGACAAACCCACAGCAAACATTATCCTCAATGGTGGAAAATTGAAAGCATTTCCTCTAAAGTCAGGAACAAGACAAGGGTGACCACTTTCACCATTACTATTCAACATAGTTTTGGAAGTTTTGGCCACAGCAATCAGAGCAGAAAAAGAAATAAAAGGAATCCAAATTGGAAAAGAAGAAGTAAAATTCTCACTGTTTGCAGATGACATGATCCTCTACATAGAAAACCCTCAAGACTCCACCAGAAAATTACTAGAACTAATCAATGACTATAGTAAAGTTGCAGGATATAAAATCAACACACAGAAATCCCTTGCATTCCTATACACTAATAATGAGAAAACAGAAAGAGAAATTAAGGAAACAATTCCATTCACCATTGCAACGGAAAGAATAAAATACTTAGGAATATATCTACCTAAAGAATCTAAAGACCTATATATAGAAAACTATAAAACACTGGTGAAAGAAATCAAAGGGGACACTAACAGATGGAGAAATATACCATGTTCATGGATCGGAAGAATCAATATAGTGAAAATGAGTATACTACCCAAAGCAATCTATAGATTCAATGCAATCCCTATCAAGCTACCAACAGCATTCTTCACAGAGCTAGAGCAAATAATTTCACAATTTGTATGGAAAGACAAAAAACCTCGAATAGCCAAAGCCATCTTGAGAAAGAAGAATGGAACTGGAGGAATCAACCTGCCTGACTTCAGGCTCTACTACAAAGCCACAGTTCTCAAGACAGTATGGTACTGGCACAAAGACAGAAATATAGATCAATGGAACAAAATAGAAAGCCCAGAGATAAATCCCCACACCTATGGACACCTTATCTTTGACAAAGGAGGCAAGAATATACAATGGAGAAAAGACAACCTCTTTAACAAGTGGTGCTGGGAACTCTGGTCAACCACTTGTAAAAGAATGAAACTAGAACACTTTCTAACACTATACACAAAAATAAACTCAAAATGGATTAAAGATCTAAACGTAAGACCAGAAACTGTAAAACTCCTAGAGGAGAACATAGGCAAAACACTCTCTGACATAAGTCACAGCAGGATCCTCTATGACCCACCTCCCAGAATATTGGAAATAAAAGCAAAAATAAACAAATGGGACCTAATTAACCTTAAAAGCTTCTGCACATCAAAGGAAACTATTAGCAAGGCGAAAAGACAGCCTTCAGAATGGGAGAAGATAATAGCAAATGAAGTAACTGACAAACAACTAATCTCGAGAATATACAAGCAACTCCTACAGCTCAACTCCAGAAAAATAAATGACCCAATCAAAAAATGGGCCAAAGAACTAAATAGACATTTCTCCAAAGAAGACATACAGATGGCTAACAAACACATGAAAAGATGCTCAACATCACTCATTATCAGAGAAATGCAAATCAAAACCACTATGAGGTACCATTTCACACCAGTCAGAATGGCTGCGATCCAAAAGTCTACAAGTAATAAATGCTGGAGAGGGTATGGAGAAAAGGGAACCCTTTTACACTGTTGGTGGGAATGCAAACTAGTACAGCCATTATGGAGAACAGTGTGGAGATTCCTTAAAAAACTGGAAATAGAACTGCCTTATGATCCAGCAATCCCACTGCTGGGCATACGCACTGAGGAAACCAGAAGGGAAAGAGACACGTGTACCCCAATGTTCATCGCAGCACTGTTTATAATAGCCAGGACATGGAAGCAACCTAGATGTCCATCAGCAGATGAATGGATAAGAAAGCGGTGGTACATATACACAATGGAGTATTACTCAGCCATTAAAAAGAATACATTTGAATCCGTTCTAATGAGGTGGATGAAACTGGAGCCTATTATACAGAGTGAAGTAAGCCAGAAAGAAAAACACCAATACAGTATACTAATGCATATATATGGAATTTAGAAAGATGGTAACAATAACCCAGTGTACGAGACAGCAAAAGAGACACTGATGTATAGAACAGTCTTATGGACTCTGTGAGAGAGGGAGAGGGTGGGAAGATTTGGGAGAATGGCATTGAAACATGTAAAATATCATGTATGAAACGAGTTGCCAGTCCAGGTTTGATGCACGATACTGGATGCTTGGGGCTGGTGCACTGGGACGACCCAGAGGGATGGAATGGGGAGGGAGGAGGGAGGAGGGAGGAGGGTTCAGGATGGGGAACACATGTATACCTGTGGCGGATTCATTTTGATATTTGGCAAAACTAATACAATTATGTAAAGTTTAAAAATAAAATAAAATTAAAAAAAAAATATGAAGCCAGTCGTGAAATTGAGAGGCATTATTTAGGGTATAGTCTAAGCTGTTGTAAGGGAGATTTACAGAGTGACTTAAACAATTTAGAAGCATATTTCTCTCTCATGTATAAGAATGGAGTTAGGTAGTCCAAGCCTGGCAAAATCTTTGTCATCCTCTAAATATGTCTTCCATTCCTAGATCCAACTCTTGCAATGAGGAAGTTCATTCTTTTTAAAGACACGACCTGGAATGGACAAACATCAATTTTCTTCATATCTCCCAGACAGAATATGACTGAAGCCACTTAGCACACAGACATAATTAAATCACATGGTCACATCCAGTTGCAAAGGGTGCTGGGAAATGTACCCTGTAGCTGAGGGGCATGTTCTTTTGTAAAACTCAATGTAATCTATCCATCATGTGTTCAGTCATGTCTGATTATTTGCGACTCCATGGACTGTAGCCCACCAGGCTTCTCTGTTCATGGGATTCTCCAGGCAAGAATAATGGAGTGTGTTGCCATTTCCTTCTTCAGGGGATCTTTCTGACCCAGGGACCAACCCACAGATGGACTCAGGAATTGAATCAGGGATGGAACAGATATCTCCCGTGTCTCCTGCATTGCAAGGGTTTCTTTACTGCTTGAGCCATCTGGGAAGTGCTCTTCTTAAAGGCATGATAATGAGTTCTGGGGGACAAGATTCATCTCTGATCCAGGAGAGTGGCAGGGTTGGAAGGAATAGTGGAGCTGTAGAGTCAATATTCATCTTCTTCTTGGGGAAATCTTTCTGTTGGAACTGGCCTTAGTCAATTATGCCTCCTTTTTAATGCTCTGGTGCCAACGTGGACCCAATTGTTACCAGCTTGGGACATTTTTGTCTTTATTTTAGTAACATAAAAAACTATAAAAAGAGTACAAAAATTATTCCTACACATGGTTAGAAAGATCATAAATGGACTTGTATGGAAAAGCATAAGCTTCTTCCTACATGGTGCCATTTAAAAAAGGGAACACCTATTCTAATTCCTACAGCTGTGTTTTCTAAATCTCATATCTCAAAACACATATCTATGTGTTTGTTACTAATTTTATGCATGATCTGTTGAATTTTATCTCACTAGCAATGGGATGTGTACATGTGTCTTCAGTCGCTCAGTTGTGTTCGACTCTTTCAACCCCAAGGACTGGAGCCTGCCACACTGCTCAGTCCATGGAGTTTTCCAGGGAAGAATACTGGAGTGGGTTACAATATTGGAATGGGTTACCGTTTCTTTCTCCAGGGGACCTTCCCAACCCAGGGATTGAACCTGCATCTCCTGCATTGGCAGGAGGATTCATTACTGTCTGAGCCACTGGGGAAGCTTGAAAATTAATTTCAAGCAATTTAAACTAATATTAAAATTTTAGTTCCTCTACTTAGTGTCTCTGTAATTTTAAGTAATATGCTTACGTATTCATTTCTTATTTGGTCAATTGTAGGCAGTATTCCTTGATTCTCTGCTTTGAAGGTGAAGATATTTGCACTTCTAACATTTTTTTCAGCTTTTATCTTCCATGCTAAGCCCAACTTTTGTCCTCTTTATTCTTCAATATCAAGTTTGATAATATTACTTTGTATTCATTAACCATAATTATCTTTTAATTTGTTAGAGGATGTCTCTAAGCATTGAAAACTAATAAATATTGTTTATATTATTGTGATTCAGTCAGTCAGTCAGTTCAGCTACTCAGTTGTGTCTGACTCTTTGCGACCCCAGGGACTGCAGCATACCAGGCTTCCCTGTCCATCACCAACTCCTGGAGCTTGCTCAAACTCATGTGCAACGAGTTGGTGATGCCATCCAACCATCTCATGCTCTGTCGTCCCCTTCTCCTCCTGCCTTCAATCTTTCCCAGCATCAGGGTCTTTTCCAATGAGTCAGCTTTTTGCATCACGTGGCCAAAGTATTGGAGTTTCAGCTTCAGCATCAGACCTTCCAATGAATATTCAGGATTGATTTCCTTTAGGATTAACTGGTTTGATTTCATTCACAAATGATTTTATTTTTTTAAAACTTTTCTTGTGTATTGGAGTATGGCTGATTAGTAAACAATGTTGTGATAGTTTCAGGTGAACAGTGAAGGGACTCAGCCATACATATACATGCATTCATTCTCCCACAAACTCCCCTCTCACCCAGGCTACCATATAACATCGAACAGAGTTCAATGTACTATACAGGAGGTCCTTGTTGGTTATCCATTTTTAAATATAGCTGTGTGTACATGTCCATCCCAAACTCCCAAACTATCCCTTCCCCCATCTTTCCCCCTGGCAACCATAAGTGCAAATGCCTTTATTTTAAAAACTTAATTTCCATTAGCTCTTCCTGAATAAGGCTGAGAATTGTCTGGGAGTCATCTGAAATTGTCAAGACCCCAAACCTTTTTGCATCTTTTAGTTTTCTTATTTAAATTGGGGAGTAGAAAAATCTTTATGTTTCCTTCCAATTTTGTCAGTGATGATAATAATAAATACTATTTTTTTCAAAGAAATTTTGTATATATATTTTATTGTACTAACTTGCTTTCACAGATATCTGAATAGTAGATAGGGTCATTTTTTTATTCCCATTTTATTGCTGAAAACAAAATGAAGCACAAAGGCATTAACTAACCTGCTAAAGGTAGAAACAGCTTTGTTTTATTTAAAATATTATTTTGAACATTGTTTAAAAGATACTTAAAATACAGCTTGGTCTAAAATGAAGTTTCCTGTGTTAGTTTGCTAAAAAATATCTTAAGAATATCACCTTAAAGATTTTTTGTCATATCATAAAACAATAATTGTGCCCTATATCCACTGAGGAGGTTTTTAAAATTGTAAGATACTGGTGGATTTATGAGGATGAAATATGTGGTAAACACACACACACACACCACCGCCACCAACAACAACATCACCAAGAATCATAGTTTAATGCTGTAGAATAAATTAGAGATTTTGACAAGATTTTACTGAGAAATACAGAAAAAGGAAGGATAAGCATTTTGTATCTTCAGTACACAACAGTGGGCTTTAAAAGTATACCTAAATTAGATTTATGTTGTACTGATTTCATGTCACAGAACATTTGAAAAGATATTTGTTTGTGTTTACCTATCATAGGTGTATACACAACAGAAGACTAGTTACTTGGTGCATAGGAAAGAAAGAGATCATGGAAGACCTAAATTTTTGTTTTTTACATGAGCTAAAATTTAATTAGATTTCAACATTGGTCCTTAGGAGCTATTTACTAGGGCAGTAGTTTCCAGACTTGTCAACAGGCATCATCACCTAGGGAACTTGTTGGAAACACTTCTTTTCAGATTTCTCCTTGTGTGAGTACCAGTAATCTGAATTTAAGAAACTTCTTTGGTAATTCATATCAGCAGTGATTGGGAAAAAATGCTTTAAAGATACTGAAAAAATGCAAATAAATGGCCTCACTGTGTAATTTAGAATCGAGTATTATCAGATTCTTTCTCTTTTTTATAAGGAAAGAAGCTCAGGAGATCCACAAGGGAGAGCTTCCTGAGACTGTGGAGAGAAGAAAGGCATATTTAACTAAAAATAGTCATTACATAATTAAAATATTAGAGATAGTTTGATAGTTGAGGGGAGACCCCATCCTGGCATTATAACGTCTCCTCTTGTACCTCCTTCCTTTGATACCTGCCAAGAAGCTCAAATGGTAAAGAATCTGCCTGCAATGCAGGTGACCCAGTTTCGATCCCTGGGTCAGGGAGATCCTCTGGAGAAGGGAATGGCAATCCACTCCAGTAGTCTTGCCTGGAGAATCCCATGATCAGAGGAGCCAGCAGGCTACAGTCCGTGGGATCTCAAAGAGTCAAACATGATTGAGCAACTAATATTACTATTACTACTACTACGGAGCAACAACAACGAGGAGCTTTGACACCTGATCACGGTCAGGTAATGGGAGCTTCATAGGTGAATATTCACAGGGTTAAACTCTCACCTATATGGTCAAGTAGAATATTCTTTTTTCTATGACATTCCTTAAGATAAATCATTATATCTACATCTGGGATTATGGATCACTGAACACTCTGCACCTCATAAGAAGAGCAAATAATACTATGTCAGTAAATGACAATATTCCTGTAATTCAAATCTGTTTTCTACACAGATGAAAATCAATATTGCTCCAGGAAAGGTTTTAGATATATGACTTACCTCAATAGCTTAAGGTGAGAATTTTTTTGGAGAGTCAGTATTTGAAAGCAATTGAATGTCATGATTAAGCAATCCAAAAATCTCAAAAGATGTAACGTTCAACAGGACAATTGTCTTGGGCTCTTGAGAGAGATAATAGCATGAAAACAAGCAGAAAAGAGAGATTATTATAGACTATAATAGGTTAAACTGACATAACCAAACGTAATGTGCAAACCTAGATTAGCTCCTGGTTCTGGTCAAAAGAAAACAGTCATAAAAGATGATCTTTGGAGAAATGGAAAAATTTAAATATAGACTAAAAACTAAGTGTTAAGGGACAATTATTAATGTTTTCAGGTCATAATGGCATTATGTTTTTGGTTTCTATTTTTAGATGTGTGCCGAAATGTTTAAGGATAAAGTGCCATGATGTTGAAACTTTCAAATGGTACAGTTGTACATGTATAACACATATACATATGCATAGGGAGAAGGAGAGAAAAAATAGTAGAGCATTCTATCAACTACACTCTTTCCTACTGAAATGAACAAGAACTACTTGGAAATATGCCTGATTCTAAGACTGGGGCAAAAATGTACAAGATAAACTTCAGTGTTTTATTATAGCAGATATCAAGGAAGCTATCAAAGATTGCTAAAGTGAAAATCAAAGTTGCTCAGTCCTGTCTGACTCTTTGCAACCCCATGGACTATACAGTCAATGAAATTCTCTAGGCCAGAATACTGGAGTGGGTAGCCTTTCCCTTTTCCAAGGGCTCTTCCCAAACCAGGCATTGAACCCAAGTCTCCCGTATTGCAGGCAGATTCTTTACCAGCTGAGCCATAAGGGAAGCCCCAAAGATTGCTAGGTTTGTGTGAAAAAGACTCAGGATGCAACTTGAAAGGCTTCCTCTGGCCAAACATGGGACAATTTGAGGATTGATAAAGATAATAATTTCAATAGATTTAAACAAGTTAAGTCTTTAGTGTTTAAATCCATGAGTCCTTAGACTATATTTAAAACATTTTGTCATCATTAGAGGGTGGAATATTTTAAGAGCTGATAAAGGATAGAATTTTGAGCAGTTTATTTTGCCTTGAGCGACTGATCTGATATGACTCCACTCCTGGGAAAGTGAATGGTAGATGAAGGGACATCTCTCTTTACAGAAGTATGTTACCTAATAAATGAAGAAATAATAAAACTAAAATATCAACATTTTGTAACCCCAATGAATTCATGAATCTAGTGGTTGAATTCATGGCACGTTTAGTGGTTGCTAACATCAGAAAAAGAGAGACACAATGTTACATGGCACCTGGATGGGAAGGGAGTTTGAGGGAGAATGGACACATGTAATGTGTGGCTGAGTTATTCTGCTATGCACCTGAAACTATCACAACAGTGTTAATTGACTATACTCCAATACAAAATAAAAAGTTAAAAAAGAAAAAGAGAGAAAATCAAATAACACAAACAGCTTAAAGGGGAGAAGCATTATCTACTAGGAAATAGTCTTCCCCCAAATAACATTCTTACAGTTAATCAAACCTCAAGGTTTAATTACAAATTTGCAAGAAATGTAGAAGTCAGGGGGACATTTCTAAGAAAACAAAAACAAGCCCCAAACTTCACGAGGATGCAATCAGCCAAATCCAGACTGTGGGGAAATCTACAGAACAAGTACTTCGTTCTGTCAGCAAAAGGATATAAATGAGATGGAGAAGTAAAGCTATAGGCTAAAGGAAATGAGAAGGCAAGTTATCTAATTGCTTTATGTGAATCTTATTTATATCCTGATTCAAAGAAATAATTAAAAAAGAGCCTTTTATAACATGATGGGTCATTTGAGTACTAACTGGATATTTGAAAGTATTAAGGTATTATTGTTTTTAAGTATTATAATGTTTATAAGTATTATAATGTTTATCTCATTCCACGAGACAGTGAAGGACAGGGAAGCTTGGTGTGCTGCAGTCCATGGGGTTGTAAAGAGTCAGACATGACTTAGCCACTGAACAATAACAACATTATAATGTTTTGGTGGCTCTGTGGTTTTTATTTTTGAGTAGCATTTAAAAGATTTTTTAAAATTTATTTTTATTGAAGTATATTTGATTTACAAAATTGTGTTGATTGCTGCTTTGCTGCTGCTGCTGCTAAGTCGCTTCAGTCGTGTCCGACTCTGTGCAACCCCAGAGACGGCAGCCCATCAGGCTCCCCAGTCCCTGGGATTCTCCAGGCAAGAACACTGGAGTGGGTTGCCATTTCCTTCTCCAATGCATGAAAGTGAAAAGTGAAAGGGAAGTCACTCAGTCGTGTCCGACTCTTAGCGACCCCAAGGACTGCAGCCTACCAGGCTCCTCCGTCCATGGGAGTTTCCAGGCAAGAGTACTGGAGTGGGGTGCCATTGCCTTCTCCGTGATTGCTGCTTTACAGCAAAGTAGTTAAGCTATACATATGTATATATTTTTTATATTCTTGTCCACTATGGTTTATCACAGAATATTAAATATAGTTTCCAGTGCTATACAGTAGGATCTTGTTGTTCACCCATTCCATTTATAATAGTTTGTAGCTGCTAATCGCATACCATCCTTTCCCCAGCCACTACCCTCTTATTAAAAAAAAAATTTTTTTTGAGTGGCATTTTTATCTTTTGGGGATGTGTACTAATAACTGCAGATGAAGTGAGATATTGTCTGGGATACACCCCTTAATAATATGAGATGGAAAGAAAGTAGATGAAGCAAGACTTTCATGAATTGATAATGTTTAAGGCCAGGTGATGGGTAACTTTCTAAAAATATAAAGTGCTTTGATATTCTGTAGCTTAGAATGAGAAAGCAAAAATCTTCGTGGCTGTTCATTTGGTTGAGGTAACAGACTCGGCTAATGCTAACTGCACAGTTAACAAACAACAATTTTTCTCCCATGGACATGCTGCAGCTCTTGTCCTTAAAAAGAAAAAAAAGTTGTAAAGTTGCTGCCTTTATTATCTTCATTTTACAGAGGAGGATAAAGTGAGTTGCTCAAGATCACACACTATGGTTTGCCACAGAGACGGGTTCCATATCCAGGGACTCTCGACTCAAGAGTCTATACGTGAAGACATATATCCGTGGGATGAGATATTCACTGGGGTGTTATGACCCAATATAATTGGAGAAGTTTTATTCATATGGAACTTACAAGTAACTCTGTGGCTTATTTGAAAGGTGCGGGTTCCAAATTAGGTCTAGGCCAAAAAATTAGGGCATATGAAAGCCAAGAATCAAGACCATTCCCAGTACTGATGAGTTGAATTTTCTTTGGTACATAAAACATGTAGGAATGATCACAGTTCTTCCATAGTGAATAAGGTAGAGATTTTGGAGATGGCAAGGATGGTAATCACTGTATTCTTCCTTTCATCAATATCCAAAATAGAGAATGAAAATATTTCCTTTAATGGTTGAGAAAGGGTCTTTGCTTCTGAGAATAAGAACTGAGAAAATATTTCTTCCATTGCCTTGGCTGTAGTAAAATTGTTTGATATTTTCAAGCAAGACAACTGACTCATAAGAATGAATATAAAAAGAACTCCAGCATATTAAAAATCTTCCCTATGCTAATGTGTTCGGATATTAGAAACAAATTGATTACATCTGTAAAATTAAAAAATAAAAGAAAAAAAATGATACCCTCCAGGATGCAACAGGGAGAATTTAATAAGCTGCCTTAAATCACTCAACCTATAACACATATCAAATGTTAATTAAGCTTTTTTTTTTTTTTTTTTTTTTTATCCTCACCTCTGCTCTGCTGGCTTTAGTAAAATCCTGTCTGCCAGTATAACTCTCTACAGGTACCTCCAATTCTGTTTGAAGTTGATGATCTGGGCTTGGCTCATAACATTCACAGTAGATTTACCTGAAAGATCAATAAAAGCATGTTCAAAGCTAGATTGGCTTCATAGAGCCCAGGATTGTTATTAATTCATATAAACTTCCTAAAACTTTCACTGTACAGGAAAAAGAAGGAAACTTGAGAATATTCACATTGTAAGAAATTGAATTGGTATCATGGAGTAGCAGAGTTGGTCTGGAGCCTGTGAATCCCCTCATATGTCAGAATTCAAGGAGGCATGAAATGCTGTCTTTCTTAAATCTTCTGGGCGGTCTTAGAATTGTCAGTCACATCAAAAAGTGTTTGATAAGTGCCAATCTCTTTGTCCTGGATGCTGTGCAAGATTAGTTACAGGGACTTTTGCCCTTTGTGAACAGATGTCACTGAGCTCATTAGACAACATGTGTCTAGGCATTAACTACATATCTTACTAATTCTACAGATGAGTTGGAGAGAGTATAGCAAAGAAGAAGTTGAAACAGTTAAAGAAGCTATGGAGATACCATGTGGAAAATAGGAAGAGACTGGATCCTTGGACCTGGGAAAAGAAGAGAAGGTAACATTATAGGAGCCATCTCATAATGGAGTGAAATAAAAAGGGCATATTGGAGCCAGATACAACTCTGGCTGGAGTTCAGCTCAGTTCAGTTGCTCAGTTGTGTCCGACTCTTTGCTACCCCATGGACGGCAGCACGCCAGGCTTCCCTGTCCATCACCAACTCCTGGAGTTTACTCAAACTCATGTCCATTGACTTGGTGATGCCATCCAACCATCTCATCCTCTGTCATCTCCTTCTCCTCCTGCCTTCAATCTTTCCTAGCATCAGGGTCTTTTCCAATGAGTCAGTTCTTTGTATCAGGTGGCCAAAGTATTGGAGTTTCAGCTTCAGCATCAGTCCTTCCAATGAAAACCCAGGACTGATTTCCTTTAGGATGGACTGGTTGAATCTCCTTGCAGTCCAAGGGGCTCTCAAGAGTCTTGTCCAACACCATGGTGGTCTTGCACAATTTCCTATTCTTGAACCTCACTTTCTGTATCTGTTAGTCAAGAATAAGGGAAAGAAAAAAAAAACTGATTTAAAGGAAGGAATCTGTTTTTCTTCATTTGTAAAATTAAGGATTTTGAAAAGATATTTTGAAATAATCCCATAATCCCTCTTGAACTATGTTTATATACTTTAAACAGTAGGAGATGCTAGAAGGGGAGATATTATATATTCTGGGGTTGGGACAGTCTTTCATGGAAGCAGTGGTATTTTTTGCAGTTTAGTATCCAGTGTAAGGGTTCCTGGCAAGTGAAGAAAACAGGGAGTTCCAGCCATAGGCATAGAGTGGGACAATTAATGTGTAATTTGACTAGCATTTATCATTTCTTGCAAAAGTGTATATAGAGATAATTGTTTTCTCTTTTTTGGGGGAGGTAATACTCTTCCTTTTCAAATTTAGATTTTAAGAATGTATGGTTTGACTAAGAATGTGAAATTAGGACCTAGAAACTAATCAAGCAGCAGAGAAGCTTTGATCTTTAAAATGCTGGAATTATCTTTAATCAGAGGAGATTTAAATTGGCTAAATAGTAGGATTAAGGCAAAATTATCATCATTTTATGCACTAAAATGTTGATTCTTTTTCTACTAATGGAAACAATTCTGTGAATTAAAACTCAGTTTTCTCTCTTAATTAAATGATTCATTGCTTTCTAAAAGGTTCAGTTTTAAAAATTATTTTTCCTTTTAACAGTTTTAATGTTGGTATCCAAAATAGTGAAATATAATGTTGATGTAAGATTTTGTTACACTTACCAATGTTTTAACTCTTTTTTTCTATGGAGTACGGCCTGAAATTTTTTTTGAATCACCACTGTTTATTCCTTTAGAGAAACATCCTGCTATCTGAGCATGGATTTTGCCATTTATTCTATAGGATCCTTGTAAGGGATCCCATAAAAAGTTGATTTGAAATTTAGTTGTTACTTATATTTTAAAAAATCTGTAACAAAAAAATGTATACATACTAAGTGTTGTCACATAACATATTTTACTACCAATATATTAACATACATTACCAGATTAACTAATTTTGTGCTGATCATAGAGATTAGAGTCTCCTGACATATGCATATATTTGTTGTCTTGCAAATGTGTCATTGATCATTTCTTCTTTTATTAAGTGTTAATGGCTTGGGTTCTACCTAAGTTTTACAAGGGCCAGATATAAGTGTTAGTGTCCCTAATTTCAGGGTAGTGTTAGTTCTCAAACTGGCTCCCTTCTCCTTTGGAGTGCCCAAAGAAAGATTCAGGGCTTCCCCTGTTGCTAAGATGGTAAAGAATCTGCCTTCAGTGCCAGACTCAGGTTCGATTCCTGGGTGAGGAAGATCCCCTGGAGAAGGGAATGAATGGCTACCCACTCTAGTATTCCTGCCTGGAGAATTCTATGGACAGAGGAGCCTGGTGGGTTACAGTCCATAGGGTTGCAAAGAGTCAGACATGATTGAGCAACCAACAATTTCACTTTAATTTTTTTCCAAAGAAAGAGGCGGATCACTCTGGATTGGTAGGTGGCAGGTTTAATAAAAAGAAGGGGACTTAGACATGAGGCTTTTCTCTGGAAGCTGCAAAACAAGTTTTTGAACTTGTTGCATCTTTGAACTCACCTGCTGGAATTTTAAAAGTTTATAAAGTATGTAGGTCTTAACTGGGTTCAGTCATGTATATTGTCCAGATGGTCCCAATAACACCTCCCTCTCTCCAGGCTGCATCCTTGAGGCAGCTTCTAGCTTTGGAAGGCAAGCAAAGCACACATTCCAAGACGGGATAGGATGAGGAGGCTCTCAGCTCTCAGGTCAACCCACAGTCACATCCTCTTCATGACTCCCTCCAATAGGTAGGAAATTTTATCATCTATTTGTTTGTTTATTTGATTTATCTCTTTAAGCAAAAACAGCTATCCTTCTCTCAGGTGACAAACAATTCATTAATTCATGATTCCTTTATTCATTAGACACTTATTAAGAAAATTCCTTGTTCCAGATCCTAGTATTGCAATAGTGAAAAATAGTGTTCTTATTCTTAAGAGAATTTACAACTAGTGGAAAAGACTTTGGCAGGCAGAGTCTTTATCATTGAGCTACAAGGGGAGCCCATGATAAGCACATAAACAAGCAAATAATCACACATTGAACACTTGCTATGAAGGAAATGATGCTGAGCTTCAGGAGAGTAGAACAGGCAAATTAATTTAGAAATGAGATGCAGGGAAGTTGCTCTTTATAAAGAGGGGTTTAGACTGCAACATGGAGGCTGATGAAGAATTAGGCAGGTTAAGTGCAGGTCTATTGGAGAAGGAAAGGGCAATCCACTCCAGTGTTCTTGCCTGGAGAATCCCAGGGACGGGGGAGCCTGGTGGGCTGCCGTCTATGGGGTCGCACACAGTCGGACACGACTGAAGCGCCTTGGCAGGCAGGCAGGCAGTGCAGCTCTGCATAGAAGGTCTGAGAGGGCCAGCTCCTGGACCATTGGAAGACCTACAGAAGGCTGGTATGGCTGAGTGAAGCAGGTGAGAGTGACGGGGGACCAAGATGGGTGAAGAGGTAGATGGGGCCTGATCATGAAAGGCCTCAGAGGCACTGGAAAGGAGCTTAGTTTCTATCCAGGACTGGTGAGAACCTATTTGAGTTTGAGTAGGAGAGTGAGGGCATTTAAATGGTGACTTTTGTAGTTAGCGAGAATGGATTTGAGATAGACAAGAGCAGTATTAGGGACACCTGTAAAATGATGGTGAATTAGGCCAGGATGAGGCTAGTGGAAGTAGAGAGAACTGGGCAGTGTTCAGACCTATTCTGAGTATGAATTGACATAACTTGATAATGGATATGAGTGTGTGAAGTTACTGGGTTACTGGTGTGAGCACTTGGGTGAAGTGTTGTCAGACACAGAGGGCAATGTAGAAGGACATTTTGTGGGGAAAATAAAAGAGTTCGACATTGAACATTTTAAATTTGAAATTCTGGAGAGAGATCTGAGTGGAACTATTAAATAAGGTGATCAGTTCACATCTCAGAAAGGTTTGAGAAGTCCATATACATTTGAGTGTTGTTGGTAGATGAGGGAGATGTGAAGATGAGGGACGTGCGTCAGAATTATCTGTTGGAGCCTATTTGCGTTTTAAAAAGTTGTGTTTACATCTTTAGATAACCTATATGTATATACCTGCATCAAAATGTTCTTGTCAAATAAACTCTGCTAATCTATGTTACTTAAGGGGGAAACGATTACAATAATTTTTACTGTCAATCATTTGAGCACAACCAAGGTGTATACCCAGGAGCGTATCTGAGTCAGGAAAGATGAACCACTTCTGCTGGTTTGGCTGTCCTCTTCCAAGCCTGTCGGTGTTCAGATATATCCAAAATATAAAAACACATGTGGAGAAACTCCCCAGGGGGATCAGAAAGCCATTCCTTTAAAAAGCAATTATCTTCAAACTAGGTGGTAGCAGAGATTTGGTATTAGGTTATGTTTTTCTCTTTCCTTTTTCAGAGATACAAGATGGCTCTTCCTGACCAGTGTGAAGAAGAATTGAGCTTTAAACCGCCTTTCTCTCATTTAGCATGATACTCATTATGTTTAGCACTTGCCATCAAGCAGGGCATCAAGCAGAGCCTTCCCTTTTTTTTCTTTGGACTCTCCTCCCAAATTTGTCATAAAATGCAGGTGTTGTTACTTGAAATATATTACAAGTTCCTTTAGGGCAGGAACCGTGTATCACACATATTTGTAGCCAGTCCTTGGCTCAGCAAAGCAGCTCACAAAATGTTTTAGAAATAATGTCGGTTTGTTTCATTTGATTTGACATTTTGCTCCAGAGCTCCATGTACCTTATGGGAAATGAAGAGCTGTTTTAACAAATAAAAATAACTCGATCTTTTTTGACTTAAGATGCTGGCTTCCAGATAAATATTTAGTTTTATCTGGGTAACTTCTCAGTCAGTGTAAAGTTCACACATATTGAGGGTTGTTTCTTTCTAAGGGAAATTTCCTTTCCTGTCTTCCTCCTCAGCATGGCATCTGGTGCAGAGGGAGTTAATATACCTTGGGTCCAGGGGCATAACCCACATACATCTTTCTCTTCCTTGGTGGGGTTAAGGTGCTGCCAGTTTGGGATGGTTGGTCTTGCCTTGTCTCTGGGCTTCTGGCACTACTGTTCCTAAGCAGATGGCTGATGTCACTAGGTTCTCTTGGACACTGTCCCAACCCTTTGTTGCTGAAGCACGCAGTGCCTGTCCTAGTCTCTGGGTGCAAGGTTTCTGAGAGCTAGCTTGAGATCTATCCTTATCCCTGACTTGCGCCTGGACTCGGACTCTCTTAGATCTGCCTTGCCCCTCTCAAAGTCGTTACCTGTGCATCACTCTGGAATCTCAAGGTTCTACAAGGAACCTGAGCAACTACCTCGTCTGTTCGTAATTTTCACCTTTTGCCATGTTGACTATGACATCATGCCCAGTGCCTGCCTTCTCAAAGACGTATGCTGTCTTCTCTATGCCATGTCCACAGAAGTGTGTCCCTGTCACTCAGAGTCTCAGATTTTCCCCCCAGATCTGCTTGTATGTTTTCATATCTGTAATGCCTACTCCCCATGCAGATGCTCATGACAGATCTTGTCTTAGCTTTCTCTGTCTCCTTTCTGTGTCTCCACTGGAGACACAGAATGGCTTTCTTCATCCTCTGTTTCTATATTCTTCTGATCCTACAGTAGTTATCTGTTTAGATATTTAAGAAACTGGCAAACTGGTTTTACAGAAAGACTATCATATTACATTCTCACCAACACAGTATTCTACTCTAATACTATTTTGATGGAGGCAACTTTGGATAGAGATTCTATAAAAATGGGATTCTGCTCCAGGTTTGCTCATTAATTAATTATAATGAATTTCTTCAATGACACCATTTTTTTCTAGCTCCAGTTTTCCTCAGTTACATAACAGATATGAGGAAAACTACTGCCCTTTGACTTGTGTGAATGTACAATGAGATAGTTTATCTAAAATATAAGCCACTTGGGGAAAATTCTCATATTTAAATGGGATTTTATGGTTCAAAAAGCTTTTGAAAATTTACCTCACTTAATTAAAAAGCAGAAAGTGGTCCACAGTTGAAAACTATCTATTTATTTTTAAATTCCGTTGCATGAAAGTCACTGGGGAATGGCCTAACATAAAAATGAACATTATATCAAATTATCTCACAATGTGTTTTATATATTTTAATAATCTTTTTATTTTGAGGTTTGTAGATTCACAGGCAGTTGTAGGAAGTAATACAGAAACATCCTTTGCCCAGTTTACCCCTATGTAACATCATCTTGCAAAACTATAGTGTACTATCACAGATGGTATAGTGACTTACACCTACATCCACCGCCCCCACCTCTTCCTCAGCTCTAAACTCTGGCAACCACTGGTCAAACTGCTATCTCTAATTTTGTCATTTTATAGATATTATATAAATTCAATCATATGATATACAACCCTTTGAGATTAACTTTTTCACTCAGCATAATTCTTTAGATATTAGTCCAAGTTGTTGTTTATTTATTTTTTTATTGCAGAATATTATTCCATGGTCTGGATGTACCACAGTTTAACAATTCAACCACTGAAAGAATATTCCTTCTAGTTTGGGGCTATTAAGAACAGACCTACAATGAACATCTGTATATAGCTTTTTGTGTGGATGTGAATTTTCATTTCTCTGGAGTAAATGCCCAAGAGTACAATTGCTGGTTTTTTATGATAGCTAACTTTTTTTTTTTAATGAAACTGCCAAACGTTTCCAGAGTAGCGGCACTATTTTAGTTCTTAATAGCATTTTGCAGTTGATCTGATTTAAAGAAATGGGAATACCATCTTAAATATTTAAAGAGATGGGAAAACCAGACCACCTGACCTGCCTCCTGAGAAATCTGTTTCCAGGCCAGGAAGCAACAGTTAGAACTGGACATGGAACAACAGACTGGTTCTAAACAGGGAAAGGAGTACGTCAAGGCTGTATATTGTCACCCTGCTTATTTAACTTCTATGCAGAGTACATCACGAGAAACGCTGGACTGGAAGAAACACAAGCTGGAGTCAAGATTGCCGGGAGAAATATCAATAACCTCAGATATGCAGATGACACCACCCTTATGGCAGAAAGTGAAGAGGAACTACAAAGCCTCTTGATGAAAGTGAAAGAGGAAAGTGAAAAAGTTGGCTTAAAACTCAACAGTCAGAAAACTAAGATCATGGCATCTGGTCCCATTACTTCATGGCAAATAGATGGGAAACAGTGGAAACAGTGACAGACTTTATATTTTGGGGCTCCAAAATCACTGCAGAAGGTGACTGCAGCCATGAAATTAAGAGACACTTGCTCCTTGGAAGAAAAGTCATGACCAGCCTAGACAGCTTATTAAAAAGCAGAAACATTATTTTGCCAACAAAGATCCGTCTAGTCAAAGCTATGGTTTTTCCAGTAGTCATGTATGGATGTGAGAGTTGGACTATAAAGAAAGCTGAGTGCCGAAGAATTGATGCTTTTGAACTGTGGTGTTGGAGAAGACTCTTGAGAGTCCCTTGGACTGCAAGGAGATCCAACCAGTACATCCTAAAGGAAATCAGTCCTGGGTGTTCTTTGGAAGGACTGATGCTGAAGCTGAAACTCCAGTACTTTCGCTACCTGATGCAAAGAACTGACTCATTGGAAAAGACCCTGATGCCAGGAAAGATTGAAGGCAAGAGGAGAAGGAGAAGACAGAGGATGAGATGGTTAGATGACATCACCGACTCGATGGGCATGAGTTTGAGTAAACTCTGGGAGTCGGTGATGGACAGGGAATCCTGGTGTGCTGCAGTCCATGGGATTGCAAAGAGTCAGACACAACTGAGTGACTGAACTGAACTGAACTGAACTGATTTATTTGCATCCTCACCACACTTGGTCTTGTTCGTGCTTTTGATTCTAGCCATTCTAATAGATGTATAGTGCACAGTCTCCCCTGTTATCAATATTTGCCAGTAGAGTGGTACATTTGCTACAACTGGTGAAGCTACATTGACACACCATAATCACTCAAAGATTATAGTTTACATTATGGTTCATCTTGGTTCTGACAATTGTATAATGGGTTTTAACAAATGTATAATGATATATATATCCATTATTATGGTATCATGCAGAATATTTTCACTGTCCTAAAAGTTCTCTCTGTTCCATCTATTCATCCTTCCTGCACCTACCAACTCCTGAAAACTACTGGTAAATTTTTCTATTGTCTCCATAGTTTTGCTTTTTCCAGAATGACATGTGATAGTTGAAATCATACTGTGTGTAGCCTTTTCAGGTCAGTTTTTTCATTTAGTAATGAGCTGAGCTGTTAGTCTCTCAGTTGTGTCCAACTCTTTAAAACCCCATGGATGGTAACCTGCCGGGTTCTTCTGCTCATGGAATCCTCCAGGCAAGAATACTGGAGTGGATAGTTATTTCCTTCTCCAGGGGATCTTCCTGACCCAGGGATTGAACCTAGATAGCCTGTATTATAGGCAGATTCTTTACCATTTGAGCTGAATATGCTACTCCTGTCTTATTTTGATTCATGTTTGCATGATATGCTTTTTCCTACCATTTTATTTTCATATCTAAATCACTATATTTTAAATATTTCTTGTATATACTTACAGTTGTCATATTATTTAATCCACTTTTCCAATCTCTGCCTTTTACTTGACATATTCAGACAATTTATGCCTAATATAGTTGTTTATAAGGCTTCCCAGGTGGCTCAGTGTTAAAGAATCCACCTGCCAATGCAGGAGATGCTGGAGATGGGGGTTCAATCCCTGGGTCAGAAAGATCCCATGGAGGAGGAAATGGCAACCCACTTTAGTATTCTTTGCCTAGGGAACCTCATGGACAGAGGACCCTGGCAAGCTACAGTCCATAGAGTCACAAAGGGTCAGACATGACTGAGTGACTGAGCATGCAAGCATAGCTGTTTATATGTTGGGGCTTGAGTCTGTCATTTTATTTTGTTTGTTCAGTCTCCCCTCTAGGCCTCTTTTGACAGAGATGGAAGGGAGCAGAGGAGGGCTCCTCCTTACTCTTGGGTGGGGTCAGAGTTTGGGCTCCCCTACGAGTCCCCACCGTCATCACCCTGGATGAGGGAGATAGGCTGTTTGTTATTACTCATGCATCACTCTGCAGATACCACAGAGGGTGGCCTCAATTCTGCTTGATGATGGTGAAGGTCCTGTTTCTTTACTTGGCCTCCTCTGATACCATTCAGACAACAATGGTGGGCCGCCTGATTATTGTGGGATATGGTGGAAGTCCAGAATCCCTACTTGGTTTCCCCTGAAGAAACTCTGAAGCGGAAGAGCCTCCTTAATACTCAGTGTGGATGAATGTCCTGGCTCCCTACTCAACCTTTCCTGATACTTCCCTGTTGGGGTTGTGTGTGGATGTATGTATGTGCATGTGCTGTGTTGAGGGGAGCTTTGGTACACCTCTTGATAGCCTGGTGAGGGTAGAAGACCTTTGTGGTGGGCTGCCGTCTATGGGGTTGCATAGAGTCAGACATGACTGAAGTGACTTAGCAGCAGCAGCAGCAGCTGGTATGGGAAGACATGTGGCCACAGTTTTTTCCATACTGTTTAGAAGTGGTGTTTAGTATCTAAATAGTTTCTGTTTTCCTACGCTGCCCTTTCCTAGTTGTTTGGCTAGAGAGATTGGACTTTTACTAGAGACGTTTTGGTCTGCATGCTTTGACAATTCTCAAAACATGAGAGAACATTTATCAGCATCTTCAGCTACAAGCTTGGTAAATGAAATAAAAACAAATCTCCTCCCTTTGTCTGTTTTTCGGGTCCTGAGGTCCCTAACTAATCTGCCTTTTTCTCACCTTTCAGAATCTTATGTTTGTTTTCTACGTTCAAGGCTTCTTAGTTGTAGTTTGTAGGCAGAATGGGGAAAAGTGTATTCCATCCAAAAGTCTATTCCATAGTCCCAGAAGGAGAATTTTGATTATTTTTTAAAGAAAGCATAGCAATTTAGAATCTCCTTGTAAATCCTCTCTGGTCTCATTCTCCACTCTCTGATTTTTAATTTTTATTTCTTTATGTATTTTTGTATAGTTAGACTCTGGTGATTTTGTATAGTTATACTCTGGTGATTCTTGTCACTTTGTTAGTTAATTTGTTCCAAAGTGTTTTTGAAATCTATCCATGCTAACACAGGAGTCTAAGCTCATTCAGACTGATGGATTCTTAGGGTTTTGCATGACAGAACAGGAAATTGTTGGATGCTGGGCTGACACATAGTGTCAATGAAGTAGATTATGTATGTGCCATCGTATGTGGCCATGAAATAGCTTTGACATTAATTAACAGGAGTTTCTGTGAGCAGTAGAGGCTGTACCTGGTGGATCTGGGAGAGAGGGCTGGACGGTCTCCCAGGACTGCACTGTCAGTCCCCTAGCAGCACCACCACTGAGTTTTGGCATGGGTGGAAAGATGGGTTTTAGTGCAACTTCCCGGGATCATGAAGGCTTCTAAGTGTGGGTTGAAAGTGTGGGTTGTAAACACATGCTGAGGGATAGAGGCAGACCTAGGGTTTTCTCTCCCAGTGATCAGCTACAGCAGGGAGGCACAGCTTAGTCTCCAGACCCAACATCCCACATTTGCAGTGGCTCCTTTATGAAACTATTGGCATATGTTTCCTCAAGAGTGGTTAGATAATATGAATTTAAAAATATACTTCACACACTTGAATGCCAATTAATGTGAGTGACCAGGGTCTCTTCAATTCTTTGATCTTCTTGGGCTTTTTCTTGGTTTTCCCGGAGGCCAGTTTGAACTGAACTGAAAGATAGTGAGATAGTCCTGGCCTTCTGGGAAACTCAGTGACATTTAAAGGCTGCTGGAGCCTAGATTGTGCATATCTCAACTAATTAAAATCAAACAATAATTGTAAGACTTTGGTCTATAGAATTCTAATCAGCCTTGAAGCTAATGAACCATTAAAAAAAAAATCCATGTTGAAGCTTTCTTCACAAATGAGAATTGTATTTTTTTTCCATCTGGGCTTATTCCCAGACCTCTTTGGGATTGTAAGCATCTTGAGTTTGTATGATAAACTCTTACTGGGGGTAGGATGTCTCTACTGATTTTCTTCTTCTATTTTATTTTATATTTTGATTTTGCTAAGTTTGCATTTATGTACCTTTGAGCAAAAGTATTATTTGAGCCACATGACTAAGCTAACATTACATTTAGATGTTATTTTATTAGGCTGCATCTTAATTTTATTCCATTTGTCCTCATTAAACAACTGTTTGTCCCCTCAGGCATTTTAGAGCTAACTTTCTGACTCTATATTGGTTCCCAGGCTGTAAAAGTTAAAGCTTATTTGATTTTTTTTTTCTTTTTTTGCCTAGGACTCTTAAAAATACACACAAGAAAATCAACTTACAAATTCTAAATGTTTTGTATGTGTATCTGTTTTGGTATTTGTTTCACACTCAAGGGATAAAACCTATAAATGATAATAGTACTCTTTGAGTAAATTATTTTCTTTAACTAAAAGGGATATGTGTATATACACACATATATGTGTTTGTGTGCATGTGTGTGTATATTTGTTGTTCAGTTGCCAGTCATGTCCAACTCTTTGCTACCCCATGGACTGCAGCATGCCAGGCTTCCCTGTCCTTCACCATCTCCTGGAGCTTGCTCAAACTCAAGTCCATTGAATTGGTGATGCTATCTAGCTATCTCATCTTCTGTCATCCCCTTCTCCTCCTGCCTTCAATCTTTCCCAGCAATAGGGTTTTTTCTAATGAATCAGCTCTTCACCTCAGATGGCCAAAGTATTGGAGCTTCACCCCAGCATCAGCCCCTACATTGAATATTCAGGGTTGATTTCCTTTAGGATTGACTGACTGATCTCCTTGCAGAATTGATTGATCTCCTTGCAGTCCAAGGGACTCTCAAGAGTCTTCTCCAACACCACAGTTCAAAAGGCACTCAGCCTTCTTTATGGCCCAACTCTTACATGCATACATGGCTACTGGAAAACCCATAGCTTTGACTATGTGTATATATAAATATATTTTCCTAAAACAGATACATGTGTATATACATCACTTATATGTATGTATATACAGCATGTATATTGCAGTGTATATATTCTGGCTAGGACAATATTCAGTCAATGTGTCCCTGTGATGTTCAATCTCCATTCCCGCCCGCCATCTCTCTGGTCTTCCACTTCCTCTTCCCCTTCTGCAGTTCTTCACTGGAGAAACCGGAAGCGACAGGAGTAAGGATGCAGAATTAAGCAGAAATGGCGTCACCACTGTCACAAGCCTGTGTTGAGGACCCACATTTCCCTCCGAGCTCCAGTTGTATGTCTCACTGCTCCCCTCCACCCTCTCCAGGCATCAGAGAAACCAATTCAGACACCTGGGTCCTGCCAGATTGAAACTCATTATTACAAATTCTGATTGCATAGAAGTCATTCCATCTCTTTGGAGTTTTTTGTGAAGTTATTTAACAACCTCTTTAAATTCAGGGATGGACTTTGTTCTTTAGCCTGCTTTTCCAGATTTAAATCCATAATTTATTTTTATTTTCTTTTATCAGCCTCTCTATACCTTAGTCTTTCTCATTCCTTCATACGTCTTCTTCCTCTCCCAGTACTTTTTTTCTCTGAAGCTATTGTGTTTGGATCAAGATCATGACCATACAAGGAGCTAAAAAAGCTCAATAACAAAGGAAAAACATTTTCTTCTTGTTGTCCAAGCAATTCAGAATTCTTACTTAGTTTTCTTTCTTAGTGTCATATTCATGATGTGTTAATTTGAATTATTAGTTTAAATATTTTCTTTTCACTCTTCCTCATAGGAAAGGCAGTTTCAGTAGGGGTGAAAGACAATTTCATTAACTAAGTTCACAAATAGCAAAAGCCTCACTTCCAACAGAATCAGTAGTTTGTCAATCAGAGGAAAAAACAGCTATTAGATTATGAATTTTATCTTATTATAACTTGACTTCAATTTGAAATATTCCCTGGTAGTTACTAAATTTTTATTTTGGAAAATCCTATTAGTTAAGAAAATGTTCATAGTGTAATAAATTTCTCAGCCATGTGATTGGGAAAAGAAAAGAATGAAAAGTAACCTTGTTGAAGATTTATCATGTATCAGACACTTGGCTGGGAGTAACACAAGAGTAAGCTCTAAGTAAAGGTGAGTACTGTAGATGTGAAAAGCTGAATAACTGCGTAATTACTCCTGAATAATTAAAATGTAGCTCTGCCCAGGGATAGAAAGTTCCATAATCAAGTTTTAGGATTGTATTGTTCCAACACCTTAGACATTTAGAATCCCATCACAGACAGTGATATGACAGATTAATAGTGGTAAAAATGTAAACTTCATGGACAAGAGCACTAATTTATTGAAAAGAAAGCTCTTCATGGCTTTTCTGTATTATAATTATGTGACCTCTGGATTATCTCAAACAAGCTTCAAACTCCAGAGCTCATCTGTAAAATGGGGAAGCAGTGGTAAATACACAGCAATTATATACTAATTGCTTTCTTATCTATGAGACAAAGATCATGACCAAAAGTCATTCTTCAGATTTACTTACTCTTTCAAGTAGAAGAGAGAAGATTTGGTTCTCTGATAATTTTCTGGAAATGCCCTAAAATGGTTTATATATGGAGCAAAAGCCTTGACTGCATTAAAAAAAAAAAAAGGCAATATGAAAGAACTTAACTTCTGTTTTTGTGTGTGAGGGAACACACTTTAATTATGTTTCACAAAAAAGAAGCAGGGAATGTCACTTAAATAGGGTTCAAGTCCTGGCTATGTATGATATGGATATCATTTAACCTCCTAATTTCCTTGCCTCCATGTTAATATATCCTTGCCTTGCCTAATTAAATGGTGATGTCACTAAGATTCATTTATGATCAGTGCTTTTCCTCATAGCTCACACTGGATGAGATCATTTTGAAGGATAAGAGTTGGCAGCTTTCTCTACCGTATGAAACACTGATTGTCAGTATAGTTTTTTCCCTTAAGATTAGAATTTATCAGCTACAACTGTCTGAAAATTTACTGTATTTTTCAGAAAACCTACTTGTTTTATTACTTCTAACTCTAGTCTCAAGTTCTTTTTTTTTTTTTTAAAGCAAATAAGATATGTGTAAAATATGAGAATATTTACAGTTTGTTCTAGAATGATATTCTGATGCATAGGACTAGAAAAATAAGATATTGACTTGGTTGGGACTGACAAAATTTTATGTTTTTTCCTCTTATTCACAGATGTTAATGAAACTTTCAAAAATGTCAGTTTTCCAAGATAAAAATGGATAGTTTAATACCATCTCATTCCAATCCTTGTTTTTGAACATTTTGGTATTTGTTAAACTGAAGTGTCTGTCAGTAAATAATATTCACTCATGCTTCTTGCTACTTCTTTTTAATGTTTTGAAAAATTTGACTCAGATGGAAAAATACTGATTAACTATTCCAAAACTATTTTGATCATATTCCAAGACCCAAGTGGTGCATGAATAAGTACTTTAAGTTTTATATTTTAAAAATAATTGGATCTTTCTAATCCTAAGTGTCCATATCCCATGTGTTAGCTGGCACAGAACTAAGTAAATAACCCTTTTTTGTATTTGCATTTTAATTTCCCTTTAACGGTTTTGCAATCTATGTTTTCATACAGAGAATATGCCTGCATTATAAATAGATGTCACTTGAGCTGTCATTTCAAAGATCTATGGTAGGAATCTGAAAGTCTAGAGACGATGTTTAAAGTGGCAAATTTATTTAGTTTTGGAAACATTTTTAAACTGTGTTCCTTAAGATGGAAATATACCTGGCCCCCTAATTGATAATCACAACTTGTGGTGTGCTGCTTATTTATGTGAATTACATATATACATCAATCTGAGTTAAAGTTTACCAAGATAGTTTTTAAACAAAATTATACACCCAGCATAAAACTGGATTATTAATACACTTCCCTTTGATTGTGTGTATACATAATATAAATATACATACATAATATCTCATAGTCACATTCATACATAATGCATATATACATGTGTAATATCTCATAAACACATTCATTCAATACAATAGAGTTCTTCCAGATATATTTCCCTCTTTTAGTAAAAATTAAAGACTCTTGATGAAATTCAAAACATACATTAAGTAAATGAAATAAGACTCTGGGATGTTTACTTATAATAAATGTTTGAATTAACTGTGACCATGGTGAATTTTTTCTACAAATTATATTTTTCAATGGATTATATCTCCATGAATTATGTTTTTAAATGGTATTATATTGTTTCTGTTTGTCATTGAAGTATACTTTGCAGTGGGAAATATTTTAAACTAAATACTTCCCATCTAGCCTTGCCAAGGTGAATGTTTCCCTCACAGGCTTGACTTGCAGTTGAAGCTGATGTGAGAGTATGTCATGGTTGTTTTGACAGTCCGGTCATCCTAATCCAGGGATCTGATCCCTGTGGTTTGTCAATTATCCTGCTAACCCTACAGCGAGAGCAACACTCAAGGCACTGAACTGTCAACCGATAACCAAGAAATAACGTCAGGAGCTAGAAAGGCAGAATTGAGAGGGGGGACACTTTTGACAACAGAAGTCAGTGTATCATTCAGCATTTATTTATTTGTGGGGGCTCATAACAAATTAATTATTAGGAATCACATGATGAAATGTCATCCATAGCTTTGGACACTCTTTTGTGTCTAAATTTGAAAAGCAACTATTTGACTGCATGTGTAAGTTTTGGTAACATAGGATTTTGGAACACAGCTCTATGTGGAAAATGGCTAAATCACCTGAAGTTAATTTGATTGTTAGTGATTTCTTTCACCTGCCTCATATTTAAGGTCTTTAGAAAAACAATAATGCACCTGAGGACTATGTGCGTGCTCATGGAAATAATCATAAATTACTAGGAGTCTCATTTATAGGGAAATGAACATAATATGGGGTGTGTGTGTGAGAAATTATGCCTTGTGTAAAACAAAAAAATGCATTCAAAACCAAAAATTTCAAAGGGAAATTAGTTTTTGAACAATTCATGATATTTAACAGTTTAAGGGAAAAAAATAAAAGGGACTTTTACTTTGCATAGTAGCTGTCTTAAAATGAGAAAATGATAACAGGGTTTTAAGTTACTGCTCTTGAATGTGGCTGAGTGGAATCTTAGTGGCATCAGCTAAAATCTGCATAGCCTTTTATTCTACTCTAGTTCATGGTCAGTGTTTCATGTGTGTACCAATTCAAATATTTACTACTTACATAAACTAAGTGATGGTCCATAAATAGCAAATACACAAGCCTCGGATCTTCAAATAAGAACTCTCTGGGTATAGCCAAACAAGATTCACTTGCATATGTTTACTCAAGAAAAAGTGGAATAAGCCAAATTTTCTGCTTTGTAAAGTGCAAAAACATTGAAATTTAAATGTATTTTGTGAAATTCCAATCAGTAATCAAACTGGCTTCTGGTGCTTAATGAAAAAAAAAACCAATATATTCTTCCTGGTTTGAGAAACTATAATCACTTGCATAATAATGCCTATTTATTTTGGGCAATACCTCACTCCCAATAAATAAGAAAGATATAAACATAACACAAACATGCATAGATGTTTACTTTTGGAATATATATTTATATATTTACACATATATATGTAATATATCACCTTATGTAGAAGTATATGTTTAGTGTTTTGTAGCCAATATTTTCATTTAATGAACATATTATCATGTCATAGCAAATTAAAAAAAAAATATAACTTTATGACACCATAATATTTTAATATATAAATATACTATAATTCAATTAAGTAATACCCTAATGTTGGAATTTATGTTAATTAAATTTGAGAAGATATTAAATGACTCTGAAAGAAATAACTTATCTCTGATTTATTTCTGATTTTTATTTGGGGATTAATTTGTTTTAGGTAAAATTACAAGTCAGGGCTTCCTTGGTGGCTCAGATGGTAAAGAATCTGCCTGTAATGTGGGAGACCCGGGTTCGGGTCTGATCCCTGGTTTGATCCTGGGTTGAGAAGATCCCGGACAAGGGAATTGCTACCCACTCCAGTATTCTTTCCTGGAGAATTCCATAGGCAGAGGAGCCTGGTGGGCTACATTCCATGGCGTTGCAAAGAGTCAAACATGACTGAGTGACTAACACACACAAGTCAAAGGGTATCAATCATTTTGATCATCTGGGAGGACTTCAAATCTTATTTAAGGTTAATAATTAAGCATTAGAAATTTCCTTACCTCCTTAAATATTGCTTATTGCTCTTCTTCTTCTTCTTTTTTTTTTTAAAGACCCTTACAGGGGTAGGAGGCCTATACTTATTAATCATTTGGTTTTCTAAAAAACAAGAACAAGTCATTTTGGGGTGAAAAATATTTATGTTTTGGTTCAGGCATTGTTTTCCAATTTTAGTGAGTTAATAAAAAATTAATATGGTAGACAGCAGATTCTACTTTTGTGGGTCTAGAGCCCACTTTTATCTCATGCTGTGTTCTCAGACAGAATACTTAACCTCTGTGTTTTATCTCCTTCTATCAAATGAAGATGATATTATTACTCCCATCTTTGGGTCCTGGAGAGGATTAAATAAGGTGATACATATCATATACGTCATGTAGTGCCTGGCATATAGTGAGCTTCCCATAAATGTTAGCTGGCTATTACTTAAATATAGCCATTAGCAGATAAAAATATATTAGGGTTTTAAAAGTATTGCATTTCTTGTAAGGAAGTAAGGAATGGAAAACATTTTCATTATGCACATATTACCTGGTTAGACAAACTTTTAATGTAGCAATAGAAACTTCTAAAAAACCATGGTGCAATATAGTAGTAAATATTCTTGCCTACTGGGAACAAAAGAGAGGTAAGATACTGGTGTCTCTGTTTGGGTTATACGTTATGTGTTATTACCAGTATGCAAGGATACTGCCTTGGTATTATGTGCTATAGCCCAGGGCTTCTCAAATTTTAGTGTGCTTCTCAAATCTGGTGTGTGTGTGCTCAGTTGCTTCAATTGTGTCTGACTCTTTGTGACCCTATGAACTGTAGCTGGCTAGGCTCCTCTGTCCATGAGATTCTCCAGGCAAGAATACTGGAGTGGGTTGCCATTCCCTTCTCCAGGGGATCTTCCCGATCCAGGGTTGAACCCGTGTCTCTTACATTTCTGAATTGACAGGCGGGTCCTTTACCATTAGTGCCACCTGGGAAGCCCTGAATCATCTGGGGACCTCATTAAAAGGCAGTCTGATTCATTAAGTCCAGGGTGGGGCCTGAGATTCTATATTTCTACCAAATTCCATATGATGGTGATTGTTAAGGAGCTACATTGAGTAGCAAGGATTTAGAATTAAAAAATTAAGCCATTTGATTTTAAAAGTCAGTTTTTCATTTACTTTTTCCTCTTAAGCACTTTGCTTTGGGCATTTACTGTATTTGCATACTGTGAATTTGTCTCCTCCGTCTTCCGCAAAAGTGCGAAGTCAAGACAAACGTTTAAAGTGAATATCATCATTGGGAGGTGGAAAGAATGAAAGACAAAAACCTCTCCAGCTTCAGCTGTCTCTGCAAATGTGACATGAATATTTGGAGTCAGGCTGGAGGCGCTTCTCGGTGCCCCCGTCACTACACAATGGTCGGTGCTGCTCCTTTAACCCGGCAGCCGCCAAGGCACAGAGGCAGGAATCAGGTCCCATCAGTGTTGTTTGCTGATGACCATGGTAAACACACATCCCTCCATCAGAATCTATAATATACTCTGACTGCTTTTGTCAACCATCCTCACCTGATTATCCCAGGCTGGATATGAAGTCAAAGGATATATGACGTATTGGACAAGTTTTCCGAATCTATGTAGAGCATCCCTTTTACTCAAAGACTTGGAAATTGCATTACAAAATGTGGGTCATTTATAGCATAATGTTATATGCATTTAAAAAACAACATGCAAGATTATGACAGACCACCTGTGTCTAGGTTCCTATATCCCATTATTTTGCCATTAAGGCTTATTTCAAGGGAAGCAGATAAAAGCTCTTGGAAGTGAAAAGAGCCAGAGAAGAAACCCAGGGAGGGACTATGATAAAAAAAAAATTGATGTAAGTCAAAAGACTTAATTTATAATCCTTGCTCAGCCACTTACATCCTTTATAACTCTGTCTCTCTGGTCTCAGTTTTCTCATTTGCAAAATGAAACAGACTGATTTTGAGGTCCCTCCAAGCTCTGACATTTTAGGATTTTTATGATTGAATTACTCTTTTCTTCTGAGAATTTTACCCAACTCATAGGCAGTCAGTTGACTCTTTTGTATGGTAGAGCCTTCCCCAGCCCTGGCTCCTATGGTAGCTTCCATCTGTGACCAGAGCTGTCAATCATTCTGTGATTATTTCCACTGTTTTGCAGAGTCAAAGGCCTTACCCTAGAGATCAAATTTTATTTGAAAAATAATACAGTGCACTTGGTGCTGGAAAATGTGTTACCCCACACGCAATGGGGTAAGTCTCTAAAAGAATTTACCCCCTAAACGTAGGGTATCAATGAGACAATGTAAACCACCAGCTACTTGACAATTTGTCACTCAACTTCAGCAAAACTATAGAGGAACAGCACAATGAATTAATGAATAGCAACAAATCCCCATGACAACATGTTAGTTCATTAAAATTTTATCAGCATTCTTCCTAAGGAAAGTGTGCCTTCTGTTCTATGTTGAGTTTCTTCAACATTGTTTTACAGCCAATTCACAGCATTCTGGTGCTTCAAAATTAGTTCCTGTGGAGAGTGAGATACACATAGACTCTACACTGTGTCACACACGGGTCTCTTGGGTGTCACGATGAAATACTGCCTGCACTTTTGTGTGTCTTATGGCTTAAACATTAACCAGCATTTTCCTATTGCCTTTTTTGGATAGTAGGTTAATTAGGTGAAAATCCACCTCTGTGTTGTTTCTTAGTAAATGTATTAGATTGCATTTCATAAGCGTCTTTCTAACACTCAACAAAAAACGTATCAAATGAGGGGGAAACAGCAAAATATTTTGCTTGCTGCCACAGTGGCATGTTCCCTCTGGCTTCAGAAAACAATAATAACATACAAGCCTTGACATATTCCTTGGATTATTTTCTCTCCTTGAAAAAAAAATTTTTAATGTGGAATCCGAATGCCAAGGACCTGGGTTTTTTCAATTCATCCAGCACAATAACAATATACTTCCCTTTTATAATTTGAAAAAAAAAAAGTCTCATAGCCTCATCCTACAAATAGTAGGAAAATCAGCATGGTTCTCAATATTTTGGAGGATTTTTGAGGGGATTACATTCTTTCTATTCAGTTTCTGCAGTTGAGTTCTGCTTCTACTGAATTCTTGGTCACATTCATGTCTTTCTTTTATAAAAGTACCTAACTGCACATTTGTATGTAAGCCAGATCTTTTAATTTTTTGTTGATTTGAAATAGAACAAATTCCCCAATTAGAGTAATTTAACAACCTCTCATTTAGCCCCACAATTTAAGAAAATTGAGGATTATGATCTTGGTAAAGATCACAGACTTAGTCCATTCATCCATATATGCCTACAACCATCATAAGATCTTTGCTTTTTGCACAGAATTTGGAGAAGTGATTTTCAACATGCCATTAAATGTGTTTACAATGGACACTATGAATTTATTAATTAGTATAACCTTTATATTGTGGAATTTACAAAGGATAGCAAAAATATTGCATACATCCCTTGACATGCTTCTAGGATATGTTAAAAATAATCAGACATTAGTATCAAAATTTATGCATAAAAATATTCATGACAATTTCGTTTGCAATAGCAAGAAAAATGGAGCTAGTCTAAATATTTGATAAAAGATTAATATAATTTGTTTTAATCTGTAAATTGAATACTAGTTAGTCATTAAAAACTATGAGGTAAATCTTCATTTACTGACATAATAGGTTATCCACAATATACTGTTAAATTACAGGAAAGTATAACATGATTATTTTTTGTCCTAGAGTGTCTGTAACAATGTGAATATTTGTATGAAATACAGTCTATAAGAAAAGACACCAGCAAATTAACAGTAGTTATCACTAGAGTGTGGGATTTAAGGTGACCTTTTTTTCTTTATGCTTGCGTTTACAATTTTTGTCTATGGTAACCATGTGACATTTTATAACTTCCTAAAGAAAAATGTTTTTAATCGTAAACTTAGACAAACTGATTATAAGAATTATTAATACTTTTATAAGACAAATGCACAAAATCAAGTTATTTACATTTTTTATAGCAGGATTTCTCAACAATTTCACTATAGACAATTTGGACCAAATAATTCTTTGTTGTGGGGACCTGTCCTGTGTATTGTGTGTTTATTGTGAGATATTTAATAGCATCCTTGGCCTCTACCCACTCGATACAAGTTGTGTCACCTGAGTTTCACAACCAAAATTGTCTCCAGACATTACCCTGGAGGGCAAAATGGATGTCCAGATGAGAACCTCTGATTTATACATACTGCCTGATTGATTGAGCGACTTCACTTTCAGTTTTCACTTTCATGCATTGGAGAAAGAAATGGCAACCCACTCCAGTGTTCTTGCCTGGAGAATCCCAAGGACGGGGGAGCCTGGTGGGCTGCCGTCGCACAGAGTCGGACACGACTGAAGCGACTTGGCAGCAGCAGCAGCAGCAGCCTGATTGATTGATACCATGTACCATGATTCTTAATACAAAGTAGAACCTTTACCTCTTCTCATATATTCATGCTTCTTATAAAATTGCCCTTTTTCCTGCCTCCATCTTGAAGGCAAAACTTTGCTCTCTTCAGAGGAAGCCCCAGTTCAGGTTAGGGTAGAGTAATTGACACACTGTGACTCCTTTAAGCCAATGAGTATGAAAGAATTCTCTATCATTATGTAGTTACCATTGCTAACCACTCAAATCCAAGCTGTCAAGGAAAGACTTGTGCCCACGAATCCTTGGGCCCTAAACCTTATGTTTACTTTAACAACAACTAGGGAATGTTTAGTGGGATCATTCCTTTAGTCCAAAATTAAAAAAAAATATTTAGTCTAAATATAAATATATTTTTATTTTCAATAATTGGACTGAGACTGGAAAAATGTATGATTTTCCAGTCGGAAGACATGACTTTGAGCTCTGAGCCTGCCACTTGCCTGCTAACATGACCCTGGATGAGTCTTTTAACCTCTATAAGCTGAAGTTTTGTCATTTGAAAAATAAGGATAATCTCAAACTCCTTACTTAATTACAAGACTGTAATAAATAATGAGTGTATTTATGGTTTAAAAGTGCTGTGTAAACTGCCAAGAACTTCATTCCCATTGGGAATTCATTTCTCATGGAGGTTATCTGATGGTTGGGGTTGCTATGGCGACATTCTGGCTTGTAATGTTCCCCAAACAAATGCCTAATATATACATGCCATCTATTTACACCTAGAAAGTAAACAGAAATAATTAAGAAACTTAAAATTAACTGTTTTTTAAAACCTGTTTTCTGGATGTCTCAGTTCCCTTTGTCAGCATTTTGTAATCATAGTAGAAATTAATTGAATGTTAGATGCTGGTGAATATGAAATATAAAACTAAAGAAGATAAAAGGAAGAGAAACTAAAATAAGGTGAATTCTTAAAAAAAATAAGAACATCACAGAAATTAGGAAACACATGTTTGAGCTCATTTCAAGAATTACCAGTGTGAGATTTCCTCTGATAGTTGTTTTCCCAGCTTTATTCAACCCTGTTAAAATGAATCAACCAATGGGGCTTCTGCCATATCCCCTAGGAGCCTCTGCTACACTGTAATATAACTAAACCTTAGAATATCTTTTTCTGATTAGCTGTCTCACAGCTTCTCTCCAAAACATCCCCTGTGGATTTTAGAAAATTATTGCAAACTAGCATCTGAACAAGAATGGAAGATATGCCAACTCCTTTGCCTGATAACAGCTATCCCTGCTAAGCTCAAGACTGTACACTGACAACTCCAAGAAAGCAATAATAAAATGGATGAAAAAACAGACACCAACCAGTCACTTGATTTGACTTTCATCTATTCTCACTTTCAGTTCTTCAAAGTCCAGCTATAAGGCCAGATTTAGGAAGCCTGAACAGAAGGTGACAATAAATACTTGAATGAAGTATGGGGTGAGAATGCATTTGTATGTATACATGCATATGTTAATGTATTGAACAATCCCTTGCGAAGGACATAGTGGTGCGGATAGTGACATGTACAAGCTAATATTAATTTGCTGTCCACCATGTGGAAAGATATTACAGACTGTCTGGTTAGCCAGAAATGTATTTCAAATTATTTTCCAAGAGCTTGGAATAGATTTTAGTATTAGCTTCTTTTGTTTAGATTTTTTCAACCTTCATGGAGAGTGGCACACATTTGAAAAATGATTGCTCAGTGTACGCTTAGAGCAAGGAACAGATTTTAAAGAGTTAGCATCCATAAACTTATAGCTATACAGACTTGGAAGGGGTTAATGTGATTGACTGAGAGGAGAGAAATAGCATGAGAAAACTCAGTTTGTCTGGGGAAATGTTTGGATCCATTTTGGTTAGCTGTAACATGAGCAGGATATGCACATACCTGTGGAGGCATTCATCAATCAATGGAATTGACAATATCATGTCCAGGAAAGAAATGTATGCTAAAATCAAAAGCCTCTTGATGAAACTGAAAGAGAAGAGTGGAAACAACTGTCTTAAAAATTCAACATTCAAAAAACTAAGATCATGGCATCTGGTCCCATCACTTCATGGCAAATAGATGGGGAAAAAATGGAAATAGTGAGAGATTTTATTTCCCTGGATTCCAAAATTACTGTGGACAATGACTGCAGCCATGAAATTAAAAAGCACTTGCTCCTTGAAAAAAAAAAAAGCTATGACAAACCTAGGCAGAATATTAAAAAGCAGAGACATCACTTTGCTGACCTCAAAGCTATGGTTTTTCCAGTAGTTATGTATGAATGTGAGAGTTGGACCAAAAAGAAAGCCGAGCGCTGAAGAATTGATACTTTCGAACTATGGTGCTGGAAAAGACTCTTGAGAGTCCCTTGGACAGCAAGGAGATCAAATCAGTCAGTCCTAAAGGAAATCAACCCTGAATATACATTGGATGGACTGATGCTGAAGCTTTAGCTTCAGTACTTTGGCCACCTGATGTGAAGTGCCAACTCATTGGAAAAGACACTGATGCTGGGAAAGATTGAAGGTGGGAGGAGAAGGGGACGGCAGAGGATGAGATGGTTGGATGGGATCACTGACTCAATGGACATGAGTTTGAGCAAACTCTGGGAAATAGTGAAGGACAGGGAGGGCTGGCATGCTGCAGTCCATAGGATCACAAAGAGTCAGACATGAGTTAGCGACTGAACAGCAAAGCACAGAAATGAATTTGCATTTTATTGCTGTTGTAATTTATTTTTAAGTGGAAAAATCTCATCAAGAAAAGGATTTTAAGGTAATTTTTTCTCTCCTTTCACATAGGCTCCTGTATTCTTTATTTGTGGATTGATGAGGGATGTTTGAGTCAGGAGGAGGAAACTAACCATATTTCTCTGTTTCAGGCTGGGTGGGCATTGATTGTCATGATGACACCCTTCTGACTTTGTATGAAGGGTCTGTTTATTAATGGTGTCTCACCCATGTCGAATTCTAGAGGATTCTCTTTTATCTAGTCTTTCAAAGCTTTCAACTCTTCATAAAAATAACACCTTCCTCTCTTTTTACTCATATTTCATTAGTGTATTCAACATTTAATAGCATTTTGTATTGTGACTGAGGATGGGGGAGGGTGTTTTACCCAAAGAGAAACAAAGTGAATGTGTTAGTCACTCAATCGTGTCTGACTCTTTATGACCCCATGGACTGGAACTCACTAGGCTCCTCTGCCCATGGACTTCTCCAGGCAAGAATACCAGAGTGAGTTACCATTCCCTTCTCCATGGGATCTTCCCTACCCAGGGATTGAACCCAGGTTTCCTGCATTGTACATAGATTCTTTACCATCTGAGCCACCAGGAGGGGGAGATTATTGAAAGATAGCCAAATATTACTTAACCATAAAAAAGAACAAAATAATGCCATTTGCAGTGATATAGATGGACATAGAGATTGTCATACTGAGTGAAGAGAGTCAGGTAGGGAAAGACAAATATCAGATACCAAATACTATATGATATCACTTATGTGTGGAATCTAAAAATTATATGTGGAATCTAAATAATGGTATAACTTATTTACAAAACAGAGTTCCAGATGTCAAAAACAAACTTATGGTTACCAATAGGGAAAGGATGGTGGAGGGATTATTTGGGAGACTGGGACTGACATATACACACTGCTATATAAAAAATAGGAAACTAATAAGGACCTACTGTACAGCACAGAGTACTCATGGAAAAAGAATCTAAAAAAGAGTGGATTGATGTATATATATATGTGTGTGTGTGTGTATATATATATATATATATATATAGAGAGAGAGAGAGAGAGAGAGAGCATTCATCCTGCTGTACACCTGAAACTAACATAACATTGTAAATCAACTCTACTTCAATGAAAATTAATTTAGAAAAAAGAAAGTGGAACATGAATCTTGGACAAAAACAAGAGAAGTTCATCTTACATGGACATCAAAAATACTCCGTATTTTCTATATGGATCTAAAGTAAAAATGATCCTGGATGCTTGGGGCTGGTGCACTGGGATGACCCAGAGGGATGGTACGTGGAGGGAGGAGGGAGGAGGGTTCAGGATGGGGAACACGTGTATACCTGTGGCGGGTTCATGTTGATATACGGCAAAACCAATATAACATTGTAAAGTTAAAAAATAAATAAAAGAAAAGAAAAAAAAACACAACTTATCTAGTGAAGATAAGAGGTGTGATGTGGACAAAGAGCAAACTAGGAAGGTAATTATCATGTGCAAAACAGCTAAGAATAGTAATGATAAAAACGACAGGAATAAATAACAAAAGAGAATTATCTAATTAACTTCTACCATGATAATTTAAATAAGAATAAAGTCAATTATTTCCTATGTAAAAAAAAATTTAAAAATAAAGTAAAAATGCAGATATTATGTGTTTCTAGAGAAAACTAAGTGCTCAACTCTACTGTTCTGCTTTCTAAGCTCTACTAATGTTTCCTTCCCCTTTTCTAAGATGCTAGTCACTTTTAAATTAGAAATCTATGTGGAGTAGGAAGATAAGTTGACTTGAGCTAGAGTCAAATAAAACTGTCAAAAGAAGAATGCCAGTCACTTTAAGCCTCTGTCTGAAGTCTGCCTGCCTGTCTCTTTCCTATAGTCTCTGTAAGACAGCTCTTGTTAAAGGTGTATGTCATGTCAGTCAAACACCATAGGAGGTGTTTGGAGTTTGAGGTATTGACAATAGGTATTTGCTTTTGTCTCACATAATCCCATCTTAAAAGGTGTGTGGTAGGTACAGATAACTCTTGAAAGAAAGGGGACAAAAATGCTGGATGAAAAATTGTAGATGGTAGCCAGTACTATCTGTTATACCCAATTTATCAAATGGATACTGGATTTAACAACATTTTCCCCTTTATATGAGCATATGATTATTTTCATGATGGATTTTATAAAAAATAGTGACTTAGTAGAAAAATGCATAGTTTGTATAAGCCTCAATTCAATAAAAGTTACTCAAAGTCTACTAATTTTAGGGTATAATTTAAGACATTATGAAGGATAATAGAAGAATTAGAAAACACAAATTCCTGCCTTTAAGTGATTTACAATAGGGGTGGAGGGCGTGGAAGAGTCAGACAAGGTAATTACATAATTATAATTCAAGGAAATTATTTAAGCAACAGAGTAGAGCTACAGAATATAGGTGTTCTGAATTGACATCTGGTTATATATGGTCAAGGGGGCTTCCCTGGTGGCTCAGTGGTAAAGAAGCTGCACAGGAGATGCTGGTTCGATCTGTGGGTCAGGAAGATCCCCTGGTGGAGGAAATTGGCAACCCACTCTACTATTCTTGCCTGGGAAATCCCATGGACAGAGAAGCCTGGCAGTCTATAGTCCATGGCAGTCTATAGGCAGTCAAGGGCTCACAAAGAGCTGGACACGACTGAGCATGCATGCATAGGGTCAGGGAATCATCAAGATGAGGATGATAGTTAAGATAATATTGTTTTTCAGGACTATGAAAATGAATTCTATGTTAAATAGGAACATTTGTGTGTTAGGCGCAGATCTTTAGTAAATGAGAAAAATACATTTATTAATTTTGAATAATTAATACCTGGAAAAAAGTTTCTCTAAATTAACTCAGTCTCATCTCTAAGATTAACAATGTTTTATTAGTGATAATATTAGCCTGGAATATTTCTGTTTCTTTTTTGTCTCAGGAAAAAATTAAATTATTATATAATATGTATATAAACATTTAATTTAATTTTATATTATAAAAGGGTAATAGAGTGGTAGGCACTTTTATAATTAATTATGAGTACTAGTACCTATTTTTTTATATAAGAAAGCTCCAAGAATAGGAATCATTCATGTTCTTAAACAATTGTATTTATTACTTTTTGCTTCTGCCTCATTTTAAAAATGATTTTGAACACAACAAAAGTAAAATATATCAATATTTTTAAGAATAAATTTAATGTATTGATATATGAATCATAAATATTAAAATATTCTGCAAAATACTGAGTCATAAAATATGCCAAAAGTAAGTAGAAATAGGCAGATTTTATTGGACTTATTTTCATTACTATGTTTGCAGTTTTAAATAAAGATTTTATTGAATATTCATTCAGTAGAGCTCCATTTTGCTTTGTGATAACAGAAAGAGTACAAGGCTGAGAAAACAAAGATGAGCTTACTGGTCCCTTGAAGACCAAATACTCTATTGATAAATAAACAATAAACATTGACTGAAGGTATTATTTCAGCACTGAGTTATCCTATGGGTGATCGTGGGATAAATTTAAGTGAATTCATAATTGCTTTAAGAATTGGGCAATACAGTTGTTCTTTTCTTTTTTGGGAAGGATGGTAATCGGTGCATAGATGAACACGTAAAAAACAGCTCATTTTTTTCAAAGAGTAATCTTTTTCAAAGGCTTCTAAAAAAAATACTCTGATAAAAGAAAGAAACAAAACCAACAACCTGAAGCTAATTAGCAGGCCAAACAGAGAAGATAAAGAATACACCAATTTTAGGAATATTTTTGAAACCTAGTTTTCAAAAACTAAAGAAGTAAAAAAAAGAAAAAGTCATCTAAACAGTCTGTTTTTAAAATTCTTTGATTTATTATCTTTTCCTTAGCCTATTTTCTTTTCTTTCCTCCTGAAGTACTGAATGATTGGCTTCACTCAGCTATGGTTGAAGAGAGAAGGGCTGAAGTTAGCTCAGACAGTAATTGAAAATTGTAAACAGGGCAGTGAGAGTCCTCTGTATTCCCAAATCACACACACAACCCGTGTGTGCTCACTTCGTGCTAAGCACAAAGTTTGATGTACACACACACACACACACACACACACAGATATAGAAGACAGTTCTTATTGCTCACAGAGTGAGTAGAAAGAGAGCTATTAAACACATAAAATTATTTCAAATATTAATAAGTGTTATAAGGAAATTTATCACTAAAATGTGTGAGAAAATAATGGAGTATCATTTTACACAGGGTTCCAGGACAATCTCTCTGAAGGAAATGATATATCCATTGACAGCTGAAGGATGAGAAAGAAATGTCTTTCAAAGAAAGACATTTCTTTCTTTCTTCCCTAAAGTCACACACTTAGGGAAGTATTTTCATCTGTGTGTGTGTGTGTGTGTGTGCACGCTAAGTCGCTTCCGTCATGTTCAACTCTTTGTGACCCCTTCCTCAGGATATTACTGGACAATGACTATAATAATTAAGTGAAGAAACCAAATGTGAGTATAGCCCCATGTACAATCAGTATATACTCTGTGCAATATTATATTGCAGCCTGAGAAAGACTCTGAAGTGGGAGTCTACTGCTCCCTCATGGCAGTAAAAGTTGCTTCATGATCCTGGAGTCAATTCATCAGGATGGAGAGATACACAGGAGTCAGAGTCATGCAGGGTTTGCTTTTCTCCCCCCAGCAAGTTGATGTCATAACAGAGAATATATTTCCTTCTGTCTAGCCCTCATGGTTGCATGACGGTTACAATATCTTCCATGTATAACATACTTATGCAATTTATTTAAGAAGCAAAAAAATCATTTCTGAAAAAAAAAAGTAGTTGGGGAAAAGAATTTTCTTCCCTCTTTTCCCCTTTCCTCACTTCCACTCCTTCTTTCAATCTTTCTTCAATTCAGGAAGGACATGGTTTTCCAGAAGCTGTCCAGTGGACTTCATTTGATGCTCATTGATATAACTGATCACTTCTACATGCACAAGGCAGGGATCACTTCCTCTGACATCAAGGGATACCCACCTAAACCTAAGACTTCCAAGACTTATCACTATTTTTATAAGGAAGATAAGCAGAATAGTGTCTGCTAAATACTTATGGGCTTAGAACAGGGTCTGGAACTATCAGAAGCCTCTGAGAGGTATTCCTAAGGCAAGTGACTCCATATTTGTATTTTAATGAGATATCTTTGAGCACTGGCTGATGAATATATTAGAAGGCACAAAGGCAATAACAGTGAGACAAATTAGGAGGCATTTGCAGAAGTGCAGTGAGAATTAAAGGTGGCCCACACTAAAGCTGTAATAGAAGAAATAAAGAAAAGATGTAATATAATCCCAGGAAGATAGAGCAAGTTTACAACTCAGTTCATTTTGCATTTGTGTCTTTTGAATTAGATGTGTAAACAGATTGCTAGGCTCTATTATTAGGGAAGAGAGAAAAGGGATGGCCTATTATTTTCCTTTATTCATTTTCACTTTATTTTATTTAAAGAATAAATGGACATTCTAAACATGACATATTTTCTCAAGACTAAGAACTTGAAACAATAGAAAAATATGAATGACAAGTATAGATTGTGTTTTAAATGATAAAAACATATAAAGAACATATAACTCATACAAAACTACAATAAAAATAATAGTACACTATAAATTAAAAACTGGCAGATTTGAATAAGAAAAAAACATCTAAAAATGCTGTACGCAAATTATAAGGATTATCAGATTATTCTGAAGAGTCCATTAATGAAATTAAAGAAAGTGATTAAGAAATAGAAAATACAAGAAAGATTTAGCAAGTGGGTAGAATAATAGATTCCAACATATGCCTATTACATTTTCCAGAAGATAAGCATAGAAGATGGGAAAAGCCAATAGTAACAGATAGCATCTGAGAATTTTCATCAATTGTTCAAAGTCGAGAGTCCCAGGATAAAGAAGCACAATAAAGCTAAAACAATGTGTTTAAAGACAACTGAATGCATTATTAAAAATTTGAAAAACACCAAAGGCAGCAGAAAGTTGTAAAGGCCAATAGAAAAAGAAAAGATGACTTACAAAGAAAAATCTTAGACAAATAAATACAAATTTCTCTCTTACTAAACTAAAATGGACAGAACACAGAGGAATAGTATATTTAAACTACTGAGAGAAAATAGCTATTAGTTGTTAGTATGGAAATTCTAACCCTGCAAAGCTGTCGTTTAGGAGAGAAGCGAAGTAAAGATAAACCAAACAAAAACTAAGACAATTTACTGTGTACTGAATCTCAATGAAACAAGCACTAAAAATGTACTCCTATAAAAATAAAAACAAATAGAGAATATAGGACCTTGGTAGTGATATTGGTAACTTTAGATAAGTTGTGGCTGGCAAATTTCAGTGCAACCACTTAAGAAATCCTAAGTGTATTTTCCAAGTCAATAGAGGGAAAGTGAAATAAAGAAAAGTTGGTTAATCTAACACAAGGCAGGAAGGGAGGAAATAAGCAAACAAAAATCATAGAAAAGAGAAAGCAGAAAATTTATAAATTTTATCTATATCCAATTCTATTGAAAATCACAGGAAATAGATGAAATGCTCTTTTACAACAGAAATTGTCAGATAAGTCAAAAGCCCTAAATATCACTTTTGTAACTTAAAATGCACACACAAATATTTTATATGATTTATGGTAACCTATATATGTGCTAAAATATAAAGACACGATTTGGAGGGAGACACATGGTCTTCTAATTATTAATTACATCTGAGGAGAGAGAAGCTGCTTCAAATAACCCTGTGATATTTTATTTCTCAGAAAAAGTTTAAATCAAATATGGCAAATATTAACATTTTAAATCCAGATGGTGGGTACATGAACATCTTTTGTATATTTGAAATAATTTAAAAACAAAAAAAGGAAAGGAATCACAAGCTCATACAAAAGCTTTTTTTGTAAATAAGTTTCTGGGACATGGTCTTTGACCAGTATACATTCAACCAAACATTTATTTTCTCTGAAGTCTTTATTTCCTGCATCTGCAAGACCAGGATTCCAGATTTTGTAAATTTATGTTATTTATATTTTTACAGTGGTGAGCCTGAGTCATGAAAAATGACCAGTTATTAGAGAAATATTTTTTATCCATTACATTCTTACTTCAATGGAATATTGAACTAATGTATTTAGGAAAATCTTTGACAAGAGTTCAAGCAAAATGATTTTTCATGCTAATCAGGAATTAAGTAGAAATGAAATTAACCATAGATCTGCATTTTGAAGATTCAAGCTCTTGCAAGGTTTTCTGTGAACATAAGTAGATTAAATACATACTGCCCTCTCCTTCATGCAATGTATTCATGCATGCAATAAAAATCCCTATTAAATGCAATACTATAATACAATATATAGAAGATAACATATTGTTTCTGTAAGTTGAAAATACCGCCCCCTCAAAAAAAAAAAAAACCCCCGAAAATACCCAACTCACATCTGCTACATTTTTATTTCTTGGAAGTTCAAGGAATTTTTAGCATGACAATGATTTTGTGTTTTTAATGATAATATGATTTATTCATACAGAATCTATTTGCTGGAAAAAATATACAGTCTGATCATTTTAATATGTTAACCAGGAAATGCCTGCCTTCAACTATGAGAGAAATGAGTTTCAAAAATCTCTCGGTTATCAATGTTTTACATATAATTGATATTGCTTGAAGCCGATACTGGGATCAGGCTCTGTTCACTGAATTAACTTTTGCACAGGAACCCCTGAAAAGAATGTTGCAATGCCTCTCTTCACTAGACAAATTATTTCCATGGCCAACACAATTGTGGAATGTGTTTTCTTATACTTAACTTAATTGTTCTTGGATTTTTGGCTGGGCAGGGGTTGGTATTTGAATAATCTGTTAGTTCAGGCTTTGTTAAGTTTCCATGTTCTGCATAGCAGGTCATGTAAGAGTGATATTTTTCCTTATCCTATACATTAGGTCTCTCTGTTCTGCTGGCTATTTTTCAGTGATAGTCTAGGCCAAGAAAGTTAGATGCTGAGAAAACAAACTCATGACCACCAGCCCCTCAACTCACTAAAGCCAGAATATCAATAACAACAAAACAGAACTCCACCTTGATGATGTATGAAGTGCTGGAAACATACTTTATTCACTAAGGAAAAAAGAAATTCTAGTATAAAGAGTAAGCTATTTAATGGGTCCCTGGGATGAGATCTGGAAACCAGAGGAGGAGGGAGAGAGGGATATTGATCATGTATATATCTAATTTGGCACATGTTCAGCTGAACTGGGTTCTTCTGTAGCTCAGATGGTAAAGAAACTGCCTGCTCTGTAGGAGACCTAGGTTCAGGCCTTGGGTCAGGAAGCTCCCCTGGAGAAGGGAATGGCAACCCACTCCAGTATTCTTGCCTGGAGAATTCCATGGACAGAGGAGCCTGGTGGGTTCCAGTCCATGGGGTCTCAAAGAGTCAGACATGACTGAGTGACTTTCATTTTCAGCAAAGTGCTGGAAATGGATTCTCCTACTCTCACTGTTTCTCCTCCCCCCGTCTTTGTCATCTCATTAGCATTAAAATATGGTTATCATTGCTAAAACTTTCAAAGGAGTTTGGATTTGGAATATGGAAGAAAGCCTGGGATTATGGATGGGAGTGGTTTTTTTTTTTTTTTTTTTTTTTTTTTGAGTTTATTGTTATTGTTGTTCAGTTGCTCAGTCATGTCTGACCCCAAACACTGCAGCACATCAGGCTTTCCTGTCCATTACCAACTCCCAGAGCTTGCTCAAACTCAAGTCCATAGAGTCAGTGATGCCATCCAAACATCTCATCCTCTGTTGTCTCCTTCTCCTGACTTCAATCTTTTCCAGCATCAAGGTCTTTTCCAATGAGTTGGCTCTTCGCATAAGGTGGCCAAATTATTGGAGCTTCAGCATCAGTCCCTCCAATGAGTATTCAGGACTGATTTCCTTTAGGAATGACTGGTTTGATCTCCTTGCAGTCCAAGGGACTCTCAAGAATCTTCTCTAACACCACAGTTCAAAAGCTTCAATTTTTTGGCACTCAGCTTTCTTTATGTTCCAACTCTTTATGAAGTTTGTTTGTTTGTTTGTTTGAGTTTATATTGGGATGTAAAGTTGTGTAAATGAGGAGACCATGAAAGAAAAACTGAAACGCAGACTAAGAAGAGTTGCAGAGGAAGGAATCTGAGTATAGTGTATAGTCTGCAATATTTCTGATCTAAAAATGGATGCTTCTTCCTCCTTGTGTTGGGGATACTCCAAAGGGTGTACCTCTTCTTGAAAGTGAAGAGCTTCCATTGTGTCCTGGTAGAAGGCAATTCCTGGAGAAGGCAATGGCACCCCACTCCAGTACTTTTGCCTGGAAAATCCCATGGACGGAGGAGCCTGGTAGGCTGCAGTCCATGGGGTCGCTAAGAGTCAGACACGACTGAGTGACTTCACTTTCACTTTTCACTTTCATGCATTGGAGAAGGAAATGGCAACCCACTCCAGTGTTCTTGCCTGGAGAATCCCAGGGACGGGGGAGCCTGGTGGGCTGCCGTCTATGGGGTCTCACAGAGTCGGACACGACTGAAGCGACTTAGCAGCAGCAGCAGCAGCAGCAGCAGATGCTAGTTAGCAGTGCTAGCTGCTATGAATTTCTGGGGGCTTAACACACTAGAAATTTCTTTCTCTCACATGTAAAGTCCAAAACTGATGTTCATGATTGATGAATGGGTCTTTTTTGAGCAGTAGTGAAGGTACCTAGTCTCCTTCCATCTAGTGTTTTTGCCTTTTTCAAATCCTGACTTTCGAGACCACTCTGCTATCTGTCTCATATCAGGAGACGGAGGATGGTGATCATGCATGAAGACTATGACCAGGCCTGAAAGTGGCATACAATTTCCATGCTGGCCAAACCTGACTGTAAGGTTACTGTGAGCTTTACAAAAAGAAAAGCCTGTCTTGGTGGAAGAATCTGTCAAATTCAGGGAAAACTTTCAATTTTTGTGTCCTCGCTGATGTCTGATATTCTACTCTGAAGCAGTTTTCAGTTGGTTCTTATCTCTGTTGACATATAAACTACAGAAGTAGGATTTGGGGACATATGGATATTTAGTCTTTATTATAAATTGTTGCTTTTAATTTGTGAGTCATAACCCATTATCAGGTTTTGACATCAATTTAATAAGTCAAGTTGTGACCTGATTTTAACAAAGAAGAAAAAACAGAATACAATAAAAAAAAAGTCGCAGTGCATTACAAAAAGTATAGATCATTATTTTTGTAGAACTTTTATTTCAATTGTATATATATAAAATTTCTTTTTCCTTTATTTTATTAAAATTTTTCTAATTACATAGATATTAAATATATATGCAATGTATAATTGCATATTACATATACAAAATAAACACTAATGTATAATTGAAATAAAAGTTACATGCTACCTGTTTATACATATATATGTGCATTATTCCGGAGAAGGAAATGGCAACCCACTCCAGTGTCCTTGCCTGGAGAATCCCAGGGACGGGGGAGCCTGGTGGGCTGCCGTCTATGGGGTTGCACAGAGTCGGACACGACTGAAGTGACTTAGCAGCAGCAGCAGTGCATTATTCAGCCAACTGTAATATGTTTTTCTTCCTAGGGTTGCATAAAAATTGCAAAATAATAGTGTAATTAATTTACCATACCATTCTTTCAAAAGTTAGGACTTGATGTGGACATGGGGAATAAAATAACCCTATCATATTTCACAATTTTGCTTGGTGTTGTACAGAGGAAGTGAAACAGAATGCCTGCTTGAGTTCCAATATAACCTGAATTTTCCTTTTTCTGTAGATAACAATGACAGGGCAGGAGATTTTTGAAATATCCTAAGAAATTATAATATTTCTACACAAGGCATAGGATGAGTCGGTAGCAGAATTACAAACTTAACTCCCAATCTGTTTGCCTTCTGTCAGTTTTGGATAGATACTCTTTTTTTTTTAATCATCATTTCAAGAAGTATCAATATACATGCATAATATCAGTCCTGTCATCTAAAGTTCTTTATATAAGCAGGTGGTTTTGGACCTTGCCTGCAGCAATAGCCTTTGATCATTTAGGGGCTGCTGATGTACCCTAGGCAGCTCCATTTAAACAGTTATTTGTAGTAATTTAAATATATACCTTTATACTATATCTTTAATCTTTTTGCACTTATAATAGGCTCTCAGTATGAGAATATTTGAAAAGATTTTTCCCCCACAGTTATACTTCACCTTTTTCTTTCTGGGGACATACGTAGTAGTTTTTTTTTTTTTTTTCCTGTACAAATATAATTGAGATTTTACATAGGCATGAATTGTTGAGAAATACAAGTATAGGTAAGCCTAGTAAAATCCTTTGAGATGGTTTTTTATTGGATGCTAAATTCAACTAATTGTTTTGGATCAAACTTTTGAACCTAAAATAGGGAGTTTTTCAGGAATCCAGAATGATATTTATTTTACTCCATGAATGGTTCAGGAACAAATGGAATTATAATATATAAAGTGATTAAAGAGGAGGAGGATAAAAAATCAAAGGAGTGGTCAGTTTGGTCTCCACTATTTTTTCATATTAAGGCTCAAATATTCCCAATCTTTAGAGATGGAATAGCTATAAAATCAATGATGCTACAATGCATTTCCATGCAGTATCTGAATGCATGGTTCTCAAATACACAGCTGATTCTGATGAGGGATGCAGGGTGAACTCAACAAGAAACTAATCTAGTGGCTGCATAAATTAGAAGAAAAATGTATCTTTTTTTTTTTTTTTTTTTTATCCCATCAAGAGGCATGTGGGATCTTAGTTCCCCTGCTGCTGCTGCTAAGTCGCTTCAGTTGTGTCCGACTCTGTGAGACCCCATAGATGGCAGCCCACCAGGCTCCCCTGTCCCTGGGATTCTCCAGGCAAGAACACTGGAGTGGGTTTCCATTTCCTTCTCCAATGCATGAAAGTGAAAAGTGAAAGTGAAGTCTCTCAGTCATGTCCGACTCTTCGCGACCCCATAGACTGCAGCCCACCAGGCTCCTCTGTCCATGGGATTTTCCAGGCAAGAGTACTGGAATGGGGTGCCATTGCCTTCTCTGTTAGTTCCTCTCAGTTCAGTTCAGTTCAGTTCAGTTGCTCAGTCGTGTCCAACTCCTTGCGACCCCATGAATCACAGCAAGCCAGGCCTCCCTGTCCATCACTAACTCCCGGAGTTCACCCAGACTCACGTCCATTGAGTCAGTGATGCCATCCAGCCATCTCATCCTCTATCGTCCCCTTCTCCTCCTGCCCCCAATCCCTCCCAGCATCAGAGTCTTTTCCAATGAGTCAACTCTTCGCATGAGGTGGCCAAAGTACTGGAGTTTCAGCTTCAGCATCAGTCCTTCCAAAGAAATCCCAGGGCTGATCTCCTTCAGAATGGACTGGTTGGATCTCCTTGCAGTCCAAGGGACTCTCAAGAGTCTTCTCCAACACCACAGTTCAAAAGCATCAATTCTTTGGCGCTCAGCCTTTTTCACAAACCAGAGCCTCCTGTGTTGGAAATGCAGAGTCTTAACCACTGAACCACTAAGGAAGTCTCCAAAATGTATCCACTTTAGACACAAAGAGAAATGCTCTTGAATCCCGACTCTGCCATTTATTCTAGTTGTGACTGTAGGCAAATTATTTAACTTCTCTGTGCTTAAGTGAAGTGAAGTTGCTCAGTCGTGTCTGACTATTTGTGACCCCATGGACTGTAGCCTGCCAGGCTCCTCCGTCCATGGAATTTTCCAGGCAAGAATACTGGAATGGGTTGCCATTTCCTTCTCCAGGGGATCTTCCCAACCCAGGGATTGAATCCAGGTCTTCCGCATTGTAGGCAGATGCTTTTACCATCTGAGCCAACAGAGAAGTCCCTCTCTATGCTTAGGTCTTTTCATTTGTAAAGTAAGGATGATAATACTTTATCAGTCAGGAGTGTTTACTGTGAGTGACAGAGATACCAGTTCAAACTGGTTTATTTATTTTTTTTATTTTAATTGGAGGCTAATTACTTTACAATATTGTAGTGGTTTTGCCATACATTGACATGAATCAGCCATGGGTGTACATGTGTTCCCCATCCTGAGCACCCCCCCACCACCACCCTCCCCATCCCATCCCTCTGGGTCAAATAAAAAAGAATTTTAGCTGCGAAGGGGTGTGGATGAGGGGTACCTAATAGGAAACCGAGAGGTGCAGAGGCATACACCATCAGAGGAGCTGTTTGATTTAGGGTCATGTGTCTTCAAGGTTTTAGCTCTCCTTCTCTTGCCTCTCTCAGTTTTGCTGTAACTTACTTTTGAGCTTAGGTATCATACAAGTTGTATCAATGGTAACAAAAGTGACTGGAAAATATCTAGACCACACAATTACATTCTAAACGAAGCAGGGAGAAAAGAGCCCATTTTAGAAAATGGCTTCCATAGAAAAGTAGAAAACTTTCTTACCTAGAAACCTATAGAAGGCTCTTCTTGTCATAAATTTGATCACATGACAGTCTTTGTAACAATTACTGTGGCCAGATGAGGGGGATAAACTGTTAGGGTCCAATATTGAAATGGAGGGTCAGTCTATCCTGCAAATAAATACCGGCTGACGTGGATCGTCCAAAGAAATTTAGGTTTTGGGGTTTAAAAAAAATACTTAATATATTTTATTGATTCTTTTGGCTGCACAGCATGTGGGATCTTAGTTCCCTGACCAGGAATGGAATCCATTTCCCCTGCATTGGAAGTACAGAGGCTTAACCCCTGGACTGCCAGGGAAGTCCCTAGGTTCTGTTTAAAAGAACAGAGATGCTGTGGAGACAAGCATTTGCTAGCTACTTGACTACCCCACATCTGTATGCCTTCCTCTTTTCATAAAGGTATGCTGAGAGGTACCTGCCCCATCTCCCTTCCAAGGAGACCCTCCAAACTTGCTTCCCTGAGTGGAAAAGAGTTAACACGCCAGGCCTGGTTGTTCAACACTAGTGTTATTTTCAAGAGGGTCTGCTATGTGACTGAGCCTTGACCAACTCCTGGAAACACGGCCCTTGGAATAGTCCCTCTGTTACTAAGTATTAAGGTTGTTTTGTACACCTGAGGCACCCAACCATGCTAGACCAACTTGTCAAGAAAGTTTATGCAGACACTGTAATTTCTGGTGGATACTGGCTTCCTGCTGGGGATCTGGAGTTGAGGAAATAATGGCTGGCCAAGCAGGTGAATATGCTGACTTAACCAGCCCTCAGTAAGAGTCCTGGAGTCTGAGATGCAGGTGGGCTTCCTTGGGCAGAAATGCTATGCATGTGCTATTATGTAAATCATTTTTAGAGGAAGCATCATGTATGACTTCCTTGAAGGAGGGCTTTAAAAACTTGTGTTTATTTCCCAACAGCCTCCAGTGGGTACATTTTTTCCCTTTGCTCATCCTGCTTTATATCTTTTAGCTGTAATAAATGTTGTTGTTTAGTCTCTATGTCATGTCTGACTCTTTGCGACCCCATGGACTGAAGCCTGCCAGGCTCTTCTGTCCATGGGATTTTCCAGGCAAGAATTCTGGAGTGCGTTGCCATGCCCTCCTCCAGGGGAACTTTCTGATCCAGGGATTGAACTCAAGTCTCCTGCATTGGCAGACAGATTCTTTACCACTGAGCCATCAGGGAAGCCTTTAGCCTCAGTATAAATAATTGTTTCTGAGTCTTGTGGATCCTTCCAAAGAATCATCAAAAGAGTGTATGGTTGGGCTACCCCTTCAACAATCACACTGCTGCATCCAGATCCAAAACTAGGAATCTCTAGGTTAGGGACAGACATTTTTTTAATGCCAGATCTTAACTATTTTATGCTTTGTGTCATACTGTCTCTGTGACAACTAGTTAACTCTGCTAGCTATGGTAATGCAGTGTGAAAGTAGCCATTTAGACAACAAATGGATGTGGCTGAGTTGTGATAAAAGTTTATTCACAAATATAGGTGGCGAAGAGACAGGTTTGAGCCACACTGTAGTTTGTTGACTCTTGCTCTAGGTAGCCAGATTCTTGGCTTTGTTCAAATGGAGCTTCCTACAGTACGATGATTTGATGAAGTTTAACTTGGAAGTGTTAAACTCATACAATAAAATCAATATATGGTGGAGGATAACAAATTAAAAAAACACATTACACAGTTGTTTGTAAGACATATGTTTCTGTTGGACCACAATAAGTCACGCTCCTTGACCTGGGAGCAAAGTAAGTTCTTAGCTGATCTGGTGTGCCTACACCCCTCTGGGAGGTATCTCCTTATCCATTGGCGCTGAGATCACAGGGTGAATAGGAGTTTGGGTGGTATTTACCTTTGGGGCTTCACACAGTACTCCTCTTGGTGTGGGGCCTGAGAATTGCCTGGGGGGTAGCATCATCAACAACCTTAATTCCTCATTAATTGGTTGAAGGTTTTGCCCTCAAACTATTTCCTTAATACTTTAATCGAATTTTAAACAGACTTTACTTTTATTGAACTTCAAGGGATAATAAACAAAGCCGGGGGTGTTATTAGATTATGGTCTTTGAGTTTATAGCATGCCCTGAGAAATTTCTCAGAAATAGGTGTTTGTTTCATGGTCTCCTCCTTGTTCTCTTCTAGGGAGCAATTCAGAACAATAGGTTGACGGACTGGGGTTTGGGGAAGTCACTCATCTGCATCTTTGCAATGATCTTTGCAATGAGAAGGAATGCCCCCTTTCCATGTAGTGAATATACAAGAGGTTGTCTGAGAGATGCCCAGGCAATGAAACTTGTCTTGGGCCCAAATTTTACCACTTGATTGTATTTCTTCTCTATAATTTTTATTACAATTGGTTTTAGCATTAAGTGAAGTGAAAGTCACTCGGTCATGTTGGACTCTTTGTGACCTCATGGACTATACAGTCCATGGAATTCTCCAGGCCTGAACACTGGAATGAGTAGCCTTGCCCTTCTCCAGGGGATCTTCCCAACCCAGGGATCAAATCCAGGTCTCCTGCATTGTAGGCAGATTCTCTACCAGCTGAGCCATAAGGGAAGCCAAATTTTAGCATGGGCCTGGATAATTCAGTTTTTTTTTTCCCCCTACCTATGCAAAGACAACTTCTAGTCACCTTTAATTACCTGAAACACATCAAAAGGATCTCTCCTAGAAAAGTGAATCTTCTTTTATTTTTGGCCTAGAATTTTTCTATTTTCTATAGGTTTTTATACCTCAGTTTCCTCATCAGTAAAATGGTGATCATGATTCTACCGGTGTCATTAGGTATTGGGCTTCCCTGGTGGCTCAGCTGGTAATCTGCCTGAAATGAAGGAGACCAGGGTTTGATCCTTGGGTTGGGAAGATCCCCTGGAGAAGGGAACGGTTACCCACTCCAGTGTTCTGGCCTGGAGAATTCCATGGACTGTACACTCCATGGGGTCGCAGAGTCGGACACATGACTGAGCTATTACTTTCACTTTTCTTTCAACAGGTGTTAAATGAGCTAATACAAGTAAACTGTTAATATAATACCTGGTGCATAGTAAATAGTTAATATATGATAGCAGAAAAAGGCTGTAAGAGCTAACACACTATTGTCTTACAAATTTTCTACTAAATCTTTCAAAGCTTTGACTCAATACACAGACTGAGCCTAAAGCTACAGCTGCTATTGTACATGTTTTGCTTTTCTGGAGCTTAGGTGCATTTATTTTTGTACAAATAATTACAAATCATTACCCCCCACCCCAGTGTGCAACAGCTCACTATTGGCTGCCTCTTTCACTGGACCCCTCACAGCCTCCTCCAGGAAGGCTTCCAATCTTCACTTCCAGGCTCCAGGAGAACAGGACAAACCCACCCCACTGAGGCCAAGTAATAAAGTGCCTGATGTAGAGTGAGAGGACAGAACCCAGGCCACACAGTTGGCTGGCCCCCTAGAACCTTTCTAGGCCCAGCTTGGAGGAGACCCTTGAGCGAGTCTAGCAGCTGCAGACAATGGCACTGCAGAAAACCCCAGATTGGCTGGGATTCCCCCTTTCTCAGCCCCAAAGACTCCTCCAGCATGTAGAAAACCTCACTGTTGGATGGCAGAAAAGGGGAACTGCCCTTTCAAGAGCCCAGCTAATGGCAGCTGAGGGGAGGGGCTCAGAAAACAGCTGAAGGTTTGTCCCTTCTTACCAGAGTCACCCGAACTCTGGAGGAGTTCATGAAAAATATAACCCCAAGATTCTAGGAGGAGGTTAGGAAGGGAATCTCAGACCCTCAGGGAGCTGAGCCCCCTATAAAGGAGTGGTGGCTGGAGGGGTCCAGGCTTATGGAAGCCAGATCCAGAAGGACAGACTCAAGGTGGCTGATGAGAGAGGAGGGAAAGTTCTCATACTCCAGGTTAGACCCTGAGACTGCAGAAGGATTCCCAGAGAGAGTGCAACAAATGGTTTTTCCAAGGCCACTCAGGGCAGGCCCAAGACCAGAAGTCCAGCCTCCAACCCCGGGAACCCCCAGACACACAAATGTCCCATCGTGGCCTCCAGACAGCTCCCAACTCCACCAAACCTTTTATTGGCTCTGGGAAGTGAGGAGGCAACACAAAGTTACCAACTCTTTGGGTTAGGACCCCAAAGTCCCAGAGAATAGAAAGTAACTTAGGGCCCATCCTGGGGCTCTGAACCAAGACCTCATGGAAAAGGACATGCCCTTAGACTCAGATTACTCAGAAACACCCTAACTATGCTCAGACCCTGACTGGACAAGAATTACCCTTGATGTCCGATTAACCACTCAGAGGCCCAAACCCCCGATTTGGCTGAGAGATACATCCACGAATGCCTGGAGAATACACCCTCTTCAAGGCTCCAACCTTGAAGGCTCCAATCCTGGCCTTGATTGGCCAGGAGACAGCCCTTTGTTGGAGGCTCTGTGGAGACCCACTTCTCCTGTGTCCCTCGTGAGGGTCCCACAGGCAGCATAGTATAAGTCCAGGAAAGCTGGGAGAAGGTGATTCCCTACAACTAGCCTCAGAAACACGCCATTCTCCATGATGATGCAGTGATGGTTGCCCTTGAGGCTATGTTCACTCTGGATGTAGGTGTAGGTGACACTCGCCGGGCCCCTTAGGCTCATAGTAGCACCAGGGCATGCGCCGCAGAAGGACCGCGGCTGGTTGCAGTAGCTGGAGGTGTGCACAGGAAGTATGTGCGGTCACACAACTCCGCCGCAGTCTCCGTAGTGAGCCAGCTTGTGCTCAACCACAAACCGGTCTTCTCCTCTGACCGCAGAAGAAGTTGTCAAATCAGCGCGTACGACGGCGGGAGGGACTGTGCCGGACTCGGTGCTGGAACACCAGGCCTGCGCACTGGTGAGGCGAGCCAGGCTGTCCTGGGGCTTCTGCATCATGTGTGGAAACGATGGACAGAGTGTCGGGGGTCTGGTTGATGAATTCCAGGGGCCTCGGCAGCACATGGAATACACTGGCACGGGACCAGGTGGTCTTGTTGCCCACATCGGCCAAGGAGCCTGTGGTGGGTGCGGATTGTGCACTCAGCCTGCTCGATCTGGTGTCCAGCTTGGTGCCCAGCAGGTAGCTGGAGCTGGTGACAGTCACAGACTGGCGGCACCAGGAAAGCCTCCTCTTGTTTCTGAGATTGAGGACGTTGATATCGGTGATACTCCACTTCTAGAGGTTGAAGGATGCGGCCAGGCAGGGAACATTAATGAAAGACCCCAGTTTGTTGCTGTTCATCTCTATTCAGCATCTGCTGAGGGGCAGGTACCAGCATCCCATAGGTGACCCAGGGGGCAAGAATGTGGGGTCACACTGCTGAGGAGCTTCAGGCAAGTGATGTGACGTCTCTGAGCCTCAGTTTCTTCCTCTTCCCTGGGGAGCATCCGCCTGGGTAGCCCCCAGACACCTCACAAGATGCCTGGAGCGGGGAGAGAGCGGTTTTGTGGCTCAGCCTGCCCAGGTCCAGCAGCGGCCCTCATGGTCCTAGCGCTGCTGCTCGCCCCCGGCACCCGAGCCAAGGAGGTGGACCAACAGTTTGTTTTAGGGAGTTTTCATATCTTGTAACAAGAGTTATAACAAAAATTTTCCTGGCTCCAGATGACAGAGTCCTCATTACTTTTCTTCCTACTTCAACTCAGCCAGCTCTGCATAACTTAAATCTCTCTCAATACCCCACTTCTGGTTCTAAATAGCTATATGAATAAGAATCATTTAATTGCCAAAGATGGAAAATCCAAATCAAGATGGTGGGCACAACCAAAAAGAAGATACGTTGGCTGAGTTAACTGAGCAATTCAAGAAAGACAGGATTCAGGCACTGCTTGATTTAGAGGTTCATGATGCCATTGGAGCTCTAGTTATATACTTCTCTTTGAATTTCTTGGTTTTGACGTTCATTGATCAGTGCCATTTTCAGGCTGTCTTCCTTCAAGATGGTGAAATGGCTGAGGGAAGTTAAAGCTTCACCTGTACTTACCACACAATTCAGAGTGTAAATCCATTCTGGTTGCTCCCGTTAGAAGGATAAACGGAGGCATATTGAAAATTTTAGAAGTCTGTTTGAGCAAAAATGGATTTGACTTGGGCAGCACCAAACCAGAAGTGGTTAGAAGTGCTCTAGGCACAGGCGCTTGGGGAGCAACTTTTCCAGAGAAAAGGCAGAAGCGATTGACTGTAGCTTAAAACATAGCTGGCTCTGATTGGTTGCCCTCAGCATTTTAATTTCCTAACCTTTCAGGCATTTACAAACTTGGATTTTGGTTTGCTTATGAAGGCTGCCATGACAGCAGAGCCACATCCGTCTGATTGCCTCCTTGTTTAATCAGTTTACACTCCTAAGAAGTCTCCCTAAGAGGGGCACAAGGTCTTCCTTTATTCAATATCACGCAAGATAAAGATTTCATCTATCCTGTTGACTGCTTGTGACAGATACTGCCAACTGGATGCAAAAACTCCATTCCTATTCTTGTGTATTATCCTTTGCTTCATTTTTGAGACTGGGACATTTAAAACAGCTTTTAGAACCTTTTCAGATGATATATTTCTGCTAACAAAGCCATCATGTAAGATTTGCAAGGTGGAAATGTTGCAGGAAGGGGGACCCCTCCCAGGGCCCAAAATTGGGCTCTTGTCTAACACTCGGAAATGAATTGTCCAAGGAGACACATCTGCTGACAAAGCAAGAGATTTTATTGGGAAAGGGCACCCGGGTGGAGAGCAGTAGGGTAAGAGAACCCAGGAGAAGAGCTCTGCCCCGTGGCTCACAGTCTCGGGTTTTATGATGATGGGATTCATTTCCGGGTGGTCTTTGACCAATCACTCTAATTCAGATGGTGGTGCACACATCACTCAGCCAAGATGGATGCTAGTGAGAGGGATTCTGGGAAGTGGACGGACATGCGGTGTCTCCTTTTGACCTTTCCCAAACTCTTCTGGTTGGTGGTGGCTTATTAGTTCCGTATTCCTTATCAGGATCTCCTGCCATAAAACAACTCATGCAAATGGTTCCTATGGTGCCTGGCCACGGTAGGCGGTTTCAATCAGTGTGCTTCCCCTAACAGAAAGAAGCTGGTCTCTATTTCTGTTGCTTCAACTGGTTCTGAAGGTAAGCTCAGTTGTGGAGATTCTGGTGTTTGTTTGCATTTTCTGCATGAATGTTATAAGAGTTCCCAGTGTCCATTCTTTGTCTTATGAGTGCCAGGAGGCAAGGCATGGGGCTTGAATTGTAATCAAGGTAATGAGATCTTGGGGCCAACAGTTGGCTTTTTCATGCCTGGGTATTGAAGGAAATAGTGTGGTACTTGAATCAGTAGTTAAACCAGTAGCTTCCTGATTACCCAAGCTTTGGTGCTGCTGCTAAGTTGCTTCAGTCATGTCCGACTCTGTGCGACCCCATAGACAGCAGCCCACCAGGCTCCCCTGTCCCTGGGATTCTCCAGGTGAGAACACTAGAGTGGGGTGCCATTTCCTTCTCCAGTGCATGAAAGTGAAAAGTGAAAGTGAAGTCGCTCAGTTGTGTCCGACTCTTCGCGACCCGGTGGACTGCAGCCTACCAGACTCCTCCGTCCATGGGATTTTCCAGGCAAGAGTACTGGAGTGGGGTGCCATTGCCTTCTGTAGCAGGGAAAGCGCCTGCCGTATTAGACCAGTTCTTTTCTGGTGTTTTGGGAGTCATTTATAAAGGCTGAGTCTTGGTTTGTCTCCTTCAGTTCCTTCAGTGAATTTGTAAATAGCCTGTACTAATGTCTTTCTGCTTAAACTATCTAGAATAGTGTCTGTCATCTGCAGCTGAGTCAGTATGTTTAAATGCTTAGAACTATTGTTGATATATTGTACATACATAAAAACTATTTGTTACCTGGATAATTTTTTCCCCACAGAAACCTGGATGCTTCCTCCCTCCGCCCCAACAGAAATTTCTACCCCCAAATTTCCTGTTTTTTTAGTGAATGAAATGAGATACCAGTTACTGCCTGAAATATTAGGACCAGGGTGGCCCAACCCTTGACTTCGCTGAGCCCTGGCACTGAGAGTAGAGCATAATAGCATGGTAAACCATATGGCTGAGAGTGATGGAAGAATTCCTAAAACAGTGGAGGTATTGTTTGTGGAGAGGGGGAAATACTACCTGTGGAGGCAAACAATGAGTATGTAGCAAAGAAACCTGTTTTTAAATAGTTGTGTGTATTCTAGGAGAGGATGCTTGTTTATCTCAGCCAATTCTATTTGTGAGACAAAAAAACACAGGGAATACTGAGAGAACGGTAAGAACAAATTTTGGGGACAATGCTATTTACATCCCTTATTTCCCCATTAGCCACTCACCCCTTCTTCAGTAGAATCAGAATCTCGATTTAGACTGGGCATACTGCTGCCCAAGTTAAAAATTTATTCCCTAACTTTCTTAGCTAAGTACAAGCAGATGGCTAAGTTATGGCCAATGAGATGTAAGCAGAAGGTTCATGTGTGACTTCCACAAGAATTTCTTACAAGGAAAGAAGCAAATAGCATTTTGGTCCTTTCACTTTTTCACTTTGGTAGTCTGCAGATGTGATGGTTGGAGTTCTGACAGCCCTTTTGTGTGATGAAGTACTCTTGCTGGTGAAATGGAAAAAGTGAGTCATGATCTCATTATAATTATGGAGCTATCATGACCGTTCTGGGCCACTAGTTTTTTAAAAATCCTTTTGTGAGAGATAGGAAAACGTCTAACTTGTTTAAACCAGTGCTGTTTTGGAGGTTTTTTGTTCAATGCAGATGACTCCAGTTGTATCTAATAGATATAGTCAAGTCCTAACTGATAGGGATGTGGCTTTAAATTCTGTAGGGAGATGCACACTATAGACTTAGGAAAGAAAATAGAAATGGAAGAATTGAGCAAAATCAGAGGATAAAAGGCAAAGAATGCAGGGCAGTTTTTACAGTGTCAAACATTAATATCATCTTGTTAATATTTATCTTTACAACTTTCTTTATAGCATCTGAATCTCCTTCCATTTTGCGAGTAATACATAGTGATCTAGCCTCAGCAAATCAGACTACTCACCCTGGACCTTAAATCAAAATCCAGTGCTAGCAGGCAGAGAAGGCGATGGCACCCACTCCAGTGCTCTTGCCTGGAAAATCCCATGGGCGGAGGAACCTGGAAGGCTGCAGTCCATGGGGTCGCTGAGGGTCGGACACGACGGAAGCGACTTAGCAGCAGCAGCAGCAGTGCTGCCAGGAGGAGAGCAGTAGAAACGCCTTGGTTGCCAGTCAAAAGCGTTGTCACCCAGCGTCCAGTGCCAGTAATATGGGAGGATGAGATGCGGGACTGAGAGATTCACAAGTGGCAGCAACACAGCTCCTCTTGGCAGTAGCTCTCTGGTTGGAATTTGGCTGTGGTTCCAGCTATATTGTTGCTACTTGATTCCTTCTCTTCTCATCTCCCAAGTAATTCAAGTCTGGGTGCTCCCATTATAACATCTTTTAAAAACACCTTTTGATTTGCTTACATCAGCCAGAGTCAGTTTGTGTCGATTCCTAAAGTGAATTCCATCTGATACACATCTAATAATCATGCAGTATGTAATACTGCAAAGACAAGCTTTGATTTAAATAAGAATTTCAACCTGTCTTTTTTCTGAATTGATTTTAAATAACATCCATATGTTTCTCCAGGGGCAAGAAGTCTTAGGAGCTTCTTTGATTAGTCTTTTTGCCTCTCTAAATTCATGTTTCAAAACCAATTCATTTAAACTTGAAAAAGATGAATTTGGATTGAAATAATGAACCCATATGTTTCAAATGGATTTTGAATTTACCAAGAAGGAGATCACTTAAATCCACACTTGATAAATACTCATCTAAACCTGTTACAAATGTGTCTTTAATGTGTGTACATATTGAAAGAATGCAGAATAACTAAGACAGTATCTGTATTCAGTGAGGTCAGTCCTTCCAAAATTTGTCCATTTATCAAGGAAACTTCCATTAAGTACCTGACTAATAGTTTGTCCTTAATAAACATTTCAGAGAAGGCAATGGCAACCCACTCCAGTACTCTTGCCTGGAAAATCCCATGGACGGAGGGGCCTGGTAGGCTGCAGTCCATGGGGTCACAAAGTCAGACACTTACTGACTGACTTCCCTTTCACTTTTCACTTTAATGCATTGGAGAAGGAAATGGCAACCCACTCCAGTGTTCTTGCCTGGAGAATCCCAGGGACGGGGGAGCCTGGTGGGCTGCCGTCTATGGGGTCGCACAGAGTCGGACACAACTGAAGCGACTTAGCAGCAATAAACATTTATTGATAATTGAATTCAGTAAGAATAAAAAGATAACTTTTATGGGATTCTGTTTATGCAAAATTCTTGTGCCTTAGAAAGATGGAAATAATTTAGCAGCAAGATGATCAGCAGCAGAAGAAAATATGTGAGCTGTATAGTTTATTACACTGATTAGAAGATGCCTGCTATTTTGAACAGAGCACAATTCTGCTTTCTGTGTATTTAACATTTCAGTATTCATTTCCAAGTTCACACCACCTCCTTGTTACTGCCTAAGTCAATAAGCATTTCACTTTCACTTTTCCCTTTTATGCATTGGAGAAGGAAATGGCAACCCACTCCAGTGTTCTTGCCTGGAGAATCCCAGGGACGGGGGAGCCTGGTGGGCTGCTCTCTATGGGGTCACACAGAGTTGGATACGACTGAAGTGACTTAGCAGCAGCAGCAACCTGGTATATGTGCAAATTGCCTTATCAGGTATACATTCATAGTTTGTGCCAAACGTATTGAAAAACGGTGCTTTCTGATGGTGCTGTAGGTGAGATGTCATTATCATGAAATCATCATAATCATTATCATGATTCATTATAATGAATTGCATGATTCATCTCTCTCTTATACCTATAGTTTGTTATGTGGATTCAAATTTGTCCTTAGTTTCATTAAGAGATATAGCTTATCCATGGTTGTAATAATTTGTCCTAAGGTATAACAAAATAAGATTTGGAAATCATTGTTTTGAGAGCTTTGTTACTGAACAGTCATTTTACATTTTTTAACATTTAGAAAATTTTTTTGTTTTCTTTTATATTCTTTTAAACAAAACTCTTTTAATCTTTTTTAAACAAAACTCTTTTAATCTTTCCACCATTGTTAATAAAGGAAAAATCTGTACTTTTTGCTGTGTTTACTTGTTTTTTGCTCCTTCCCAGACTGGATTCGTCTCAAGGTCAGGGCTGATGACATTTTTCTTTCTGTAACTCTGTCACCTTGTCTGCGATGTATAGGTAACATCATTGTCACTTAAAATTTTATCATGTAAATATAACAGATGGAGATGGACTTGAAACTTTTTACTCTGTGAGATAGTTCACTTAATGGAAAGATTTTAGTCTTTGGGATCAGAAACGTAGTTTCAAATTACTCCTCTATTTCTTATGAAATAAATTATGCTACTTTTTTTAAATTACTTTTGTAATGACTAATATCACTAGCTCGTGTATTCTCTATGTCCTGGTCCTCAGCTAGAAAAAAGAAATGATGGAGGTTGAGAAGATTAAGGGGAATTATTGTATACCTTACTTATTAGCTCAGTACCAAATGTACTATAAGAACACAGTAATATTTGCTCCCTTTCTTACTGGCATTAATTCCAGGGAATGTTAAATATACCATTTTACTCAAGTAGAGAAGGCACTGGATAAATAGTTAAGAAAACTGAGTTCTAGTATTTATTTTGACCTTGAATGAGTTTGGATAAAGCCTCTAAACATTTAGATCTCAGTTACTTCCACCTAAAAATTTCAAAAACTATACATATTTTTGCTTCTGTTTTAATTGTTCATAGCTCAATAAATTATGAGCTGTTAAAATTAATATCTATATATATAATATATATTTGTTATTAGGTTTAAATATTTTTTATTGAGCCTAGAAGATGTTACTAGTATGCCCCTGAGGGCTCCAAGAAAACATTGATTTAAAACACTGAAAAGTAATCTTAACAAAGAAAGTAGTATGGTGAAAGAAGAGCTTTGAAAGACGATTTTAGCTATAAGATTTTGGACAGATTGAAAAGAAGGCTAAGACAGGTGGTGAGGAATGGGTTTTGGAATACCAGATGTGAAGTGACAAGGACAGGGACAGAGATTTAACTGTGGAAAAATAATAAGTCCTAGAAATGTATAACTGATTTTCCAAAAGAAAACTGTTCAACTGTCTTTAACGGTAGAGTCTTGCAATATGGTCTTTTATATACAACTAACCCCTGACTCATAAAGCACGGAACAATGTGTTTATTAATTTTCTTCATCTGGTAATAAACCTGTTGTTGTATTTTGCTCCATTGCAGCCAAATTCTCAAAGTTCTCTTCCATCCAATTCTTCCAGTTCTTCACTGCTATTCTTCAAGACATTCTTTTTAGTAAGTGTTTCAAACAAGAAAATTGTGTAAATGTTTGAAGAGGAAATCTTTTATTTGTAAGAAGAGTGTTGACAACTCTTGATTAGAATATATGCTTAGAAGTAAAAACTCAGGCAGAGAGTTCGCCAAGGGTAATGAAAAGTTCCAGTTTGTGGAGTTTATGCTCTAAGTACTTAAATACCTTATTGTCACTTTTAGAAAGAGAATATAGGATATTAGGACTGTCAAGAAACATTCTCTTTCAATCACATTGATAATTTTGAAAAAAGGACGTTAACTTCTCAGTTTCTTTCCTGTGAACTTCTGCTCACTTCTTAAAAGTTGGAATTTTACCAAGAATTGTTCTAGAGCCCCTTATTTTGTGCTCAAATTCTGGTTGAGAGATCCCGGCCATTCTCATGTTTCTAACCTTTACTACAGACGTGCAAATCGATGCCTCTAATCTGGATCTTCACAGTTTAGTTACACAGTTCTCTGCTCACTAGATCCGCTCACCTGAATGCCTTTTAGGATGTTCAGTCTCAGTACTTCTAAGTGTGCACACTTTTGTTTCCTCTTAAAAATTTTCCTTCCTCCTATATTCTCTATTTGATGATAATTACTTTGTATTCAGCAGCCACACAAGAAATTGGGAAGTCACTGTAGACCCCATCTTTCTTGCACACCCTACCATATATATCATAAAATCTTGCCAACTTTCTCACCTAAAAAGCTCCAGGATAGATTCTTTTCTCTTTGTCCTTATCGTAAGGCTTTGGTTTAACCCTTATCACCTCATGCAATAGATTCCTAACTCGACTGCCTGCCTCTAGTCTTATCCCTTTATTCTTCATTCTGTCACCAGAGAGATCTTCTGAAAACTCAGATTTGACCATGTCACAGATTGATGTTTACCCCTTCAAAAGAGTCTTAACTCTTACTAAATATCAAACCCTTTAATAAATATACTAATATACAGCGTAAAAGGAACTTCATCATTCAGCACCTTTTTTCAGAGCCATTGGAAGGTGGCACTGGGGCTTCTCTGTTGGCTCAATGGTAAAGAATCCACCTGCCAATGAAGGAGATGAAAGTTCAGTCCCTGAGTCAGGAAGATTCCCTAGAGAAGGAAGTGGTAACCCACCCAACGTTCTTGCCTGGGAAACCCCATGGACAGAGGAGCTGGGTGGGTTACAGTCCATGGGGGTCACAAAAGAGTTGGACACAGGTTAGTGACTAAACGACAAGCACCATCCTTACACTCTTTTCTGGTAGTCCCTTGCCCAGAATGGCATTTCTACCCTCTTAGCCAACCAGCCTATTTGGAATTCCTGCTAATGTAATAAAATTCAGTTCAGGCTGCCTTCTCCAGAAAGCCTTCCTGGACTCTCCTACTTGTTGTCACTGTGTTCCTCAGGAAATACCTTGCTCTGAGCTTTTGTCAGTTTTGCACATGTCTGTCCTTGCCCTCACTGCATTGCATTTGGACGATCTCTTTGTGACAACCTTCCAGGCTTGGTTGACTTGAGGCGTGTGACTTGAGGACAGAGACCACAGCTTGTTCTCCTTTACATCCAACATGCTTTAGTACTAAGAGTTTGTACAGAATAATAACACATCTGTGTTTGATCTGTGGATCGATAGAACTGCAATGCACTTATAAAAAGAGCAACCACATCTTTAAAACATTTCACCTAGGTTTTCCTGTTTGTTCTTCATTAATTTTACTAGTGTTATGATAGATAATCACAGTGAACATAGGCCATCTAAAGGGAATAGAAAAGAGACTGGGCCTTCTAAACTGAGAAGTCATTCCCTTGCATGTCTTCCGATTTCTAGATTGAAGATATAATTAGATCTCTGAAGTTCAAGCCTAAATCAGAGTAATTGGAAAGAAAGCTTTTATTTATTTATTTTTTTTGCCTTTTCATTTTAATAGTCTACTACTAGTTGAACAGTTCAAAATCACCATGAAAGTCTTTCTAAAAGTAATTAGGTCATAATCATTTGGAGATAATTCTGATCTACTCTGTGGATCCGAGGACAAATAGCCTTATTGCTGTTCTGTATTTTTTGCTTTGTATCATTTTTTTTCTTTCTCCAGGGGGTTAATTTGCTGTACTTAATCTTATACTTAAAAATAAGTTTATTGTCAATCTAAGCATAATATATTTTAATGAAATAAACACACATATTAAAATAAGTCGTCAGATGCCACCTTCTGGTTCTTGAAGAAAAAGAGAAAGTAAATCAATAGCTGTACACAAATCGACATAGTGAAGGTGACTGTCAGTTCCTTCAGGTTGATTTTGTCCCCCACCCTTTAACACATATGGTGTATCATGCTGTATCTTCAGGCTCTGTCAGCTACACATAGTATAGCAATGGTAAGGAAGAAACATAAAATGCAAGACTTTGATCTTCAAAGTTACCTAATTTGCCTTTGCTCTAAAGCAGTTGTTAGAGCTACAGAGTTAAAAAGTCTTCTAAAGAAATGTAAATGGCCGTCTGTGCAACTTCAGTCTCTGGCGTAAATCTAGAGACCCAGGAAACGTCACCATAAATCCAAGTGGCAGCATAGGTCCACAGAGAGAGGAGGGAATCATGTTCCTTTGGTAATTAGAGATTAAACTAGTTTCCACCCTAAGAGGAGGAAAGACTCTTACTTCCCTTCTGCTTCTTTTCAAACTCTGACTACTGACTGTAAGCCCCTATCTTCAGGAAGGTGATTAGAAGTTATTTATATAAGGTGATAGAAGAGTGACATTTGAAATCTGGGCGCTCTATATTTTTATTCAATTGATAATACAGCTAAGTAGTTAATAGATTTTGTCAACAAAATGGGTTTTTGATGATTAGGGAACAGCTCTAGGATACTAGAGTTTTTGTCTGTGTCTACAGTTGTTATCAGTCGGTGTTTCAGAAAGATAAAGATAAAATTCAAGGCAAGTAGGCTCTTGCTGTAGACAGCTGGAGGGAACCTTCCTAAGAATTTGAAAACCAATTTCAAAGAGCCCTCAGGTGTTTTGCTGTTAAATGTTGGAAATTTAAAGTCAACAATCCTTTGTTTAGCAAATCATCTTCATGAATTTCTGAGTATGCAAACATGAGCCTAAACATTATTTGGCTGGGGGTGAAGAGCTGAACTACACTGCACAAGAAATTAACTGGAAAAGTGAGTTGGAGACTGTCTGGTAGAGACAGGAGGGAGAACACAGGAAGTTGAGTCCAAAATAGGTGGTGATTAATGAGAAATTCCTCAAGATAGGAAATGCCTGGTAGGATGTAGAAGGACATCTAATATCTAATTTTAAGATTTTAAAAAATATTATATAACATAATTGGCACTCCTCATTCCCAAAACCTTCAGGAAAAATAGGTTCTATAGATACACAGCCTTGAGTTAAGTGTATTTTAGAGAAATGAGAGAAATCAGAAGAATGTTGTATGTCATTTTAAGTAATGTAGAAGAGCAACAGGGAAAAGTGAAACTAAACTTTTGACTCTGACTCAGGAAAAAGGAGTCATTGGTAACTAGAAAAAAACATAAGAAACACAAGAACGCCCTGAGAAATTAATGAACTGGGTTTAAACATTTATACTGAAAATTTAGATGACTGGTTAAGCCCAGAAGGTGGGAGGAGTTAATTTCAGGTAACTCTATGGAAACTTACTGTCTCACATATAAACAAATCCTTTAAAATGTTTTCTGTAATGCATGAATCCTACTGCATTCACAATAGTAACATCTAATGAAACCTGGTCAAATGAAAAATAGGTTAACTTGGATTTCTATTTTCTTCTGTACAGCATATGTGCTTTGGGAATTTTTTTTTTTTTTTTAATTTAAAAATCCTGCATTTTGTCTTCTGGCATTGCTTTTGAATCAAATATAATTGAGTTATCTGTTGGTTTTTAAATTAGAGTTCAGTGGTCTACAAACATTTCCATTGAAGAATTAGTTCTTCTTGCAAAATCTTAAGTAGAAAAAATAAATTAAAAAAGGAGACGAGGATAGAACTACTATAGCTGAAATAAAAGGGCAGAAGGTCAAGCTACAGGTTAAGTTATATTAAGCAGTTCTGGAGGTTGAGAGGAAACAGTAATTAAGAATGTCAATGTGTCCTCATCTTTTCCAAGTCCATTTTACTCTCCTACAGTTTCAAATTTGCTCAGAATAATAACCTCATAAGACAGCATTTGACACAGTTAACCACAATTTTACATCTATTTTGTATTTGTTATCTGGAAGATTTAAAAATTTATTTTACCACTTGTGTGTCTTTCTCTTAACAGATTTTCTTTAGCCAATTTAATGTGTGCCCTTGGTCTTTATTGCTTCTCACTCAGCCTTTAATCCTGCCTACCAGTGCAGGAGATGTAAGAAATGTGGGTTCAATCCCTGGGTTGGGAAGAGCCCCTAGAGGAGGGCATGGCAATCCACTCCAGAATTCTTGCCTGGAGAATCCCATGGACAGAGGAGCCTGGAGGGCTACAGTCCTTAGGGTTGCAAAGAGTTAGACACGACTAAAGCAACTTAGCACTAAGCACACAGCCTTTAATGGTCCTCAAGTTGTAACTGAACCCACATTGCCCATCTTCTCTGATTCTCTCCTAAATCTTTCCTTTGTTTCTCCCTCTAATGTTCTTCAGTTTGCCTGTGTGCCCTCTGAGATTGAGCCCTAGGAGACCATAAGTGATCCCTAATTATGTAGCAAACTTGCCCTCAGACTTACTCTCCAGATATGAGATTACAGATTTTTAAAGGGGCACAAGTCAGACCAAATAACTTAATCTTAAGGTGCAGGTCTAATATGTCCTGGTAAACATTTATATGCTATTTATAGTTGACAAAAAATTTGTTTTTTAAGCCATGAAATTGAACACATGTCCCTCTTTAAAGAATCACAACCAAACAGGTATGATGGTCTAGAAGTTGAGGATAAAGTTGTACATGGAAACAATGGAGAGTTTTCATGGATGCAGGATCAAGATAACGGTTTGAGTTTAGGACCTACAAGTTACGAACTTGGACTTTTTATTCAACATACACACTTGGATTCTGACTGATCGTCTGTAATGCCAAGTGAATTAAATAAGTTGAAGAACTATGTCTGAAATCCATGATCATATTGATTTCTTTAACACTTGTGAAAATGTCGCTGATGGCATGCCATGATTTTCTGTGAATTCCTTTTTTTAGTACCTTAGTAAGGAAGTGTGAAAGAAAAAATGATCAAATTAATGTTAAAACATTTCCATAGGCTAGAAAAAAAATCTGCCTAGAAATCAGGCCTGGAGGAAGAACAAGCAGCCCAATGTGAACTTTAGGTTGCTGTTGAGTGTTTTTCTAAATATGGGCCTGCGAAGGAGAGGTGAGAACCAGTGCAGAACTGTGGTCTCTGAGGAAATCCTGTGCTTCCTGCTATCTTGGCGCCGGAGTGTGGTAAATTGCTAGAGGTGATATACAACATATGGGAGAGGAATGGATGTGATGAGACAGACATAATTTATCTGTCTTTCTCAGTTCTCTGCTATTTTCTCACTCCTTCCTATTTATAAATATTGTCAAACTTTGTCTACTTCCCTTATCTTTCATTTTGGATTTGATAACATTGACATCTCCTAATCTTTATTAATTCTGATTTGGTTTTCAAATTTAGTTCGCTTTTGAAGAAAGAGGAAAAGAAGCAAACTGGTACACTAAAAACCACAAAAATGATATAAACAAGATTGTAATGGAGTGGTGGGGTTTGGACTGTACTCAGGCTAAATGGAGCCAGAGATAAAGGGAATGGAAAGAAAAAGCATCCAGATAGTGAGCTGTCTCATCAGACTTAATTTCAGACTTAAGGCAAATGTTGGAGAAGGCAATGGCAACCCACTCCAGTACTCTTGCCTGGCAAATCCCATGGACGGAGAAGCCTGGTAGGCTGCAGTCCATGGGGTCGCTAAGGGTCAGAGACGACTGAGTGACTTCACTTTCACTTTTCACTTTCATGCATTGGAGAAGGAAATGGCAACCCACTCCAGTGTTCTTGCCTGGAGAATCCCAGGGACGGGGGAGCCTGGTGGGCTGCCATCTCTGGGGTTGCACAGAGTTGGACACGACTGATGCAACTTAGCAGCAGCAGCAGCAGCAAGGCAAATGTAGTTTGCATTTCCCATTCATGATTCTAAAAAGTCAAGGTACAGAGGACATTTTAGACTATATGAATATGCAAGAAAAGTTTTCTTTGGTACATTTTCTGGAACTTTTATCCCACCATAGAGAATTAGACCCAAAGAGCATCTGATCCACAAGACAGGTGACCTATAGGATTTCTGCAAAGACTTACATATAGAGGGGGATGGTTAATTTCTCCAGTGTTTTAGAAAGCCTCTGGTGACTGGCAACAAAAAGACAATAGTTTAGTCATTTAGCCAATGTTGCATATTCTTACCTTAAATTCCAAATATTTCTGTGCCTGATTCATTTAAGAGACATGTATCACATAGTCTTCAAGGAAAGCCCAAAATATGAAACATCTAGTTTTATGTAATAGATATAGATGGGTTAAATTTTTAAAAGGCTTATTTTTAGTCTTGCAGAAAAATTGCAAAGAATTTTTATGTGTGCTTTACTGAGATTGCCCAAATGTAAACATTTTACCATCTTTTGCTTGTCATTTTCTGTCTCCCCTGCCCTCACACATGCACACACACACACACAAACACACTCACTGTCACACACTTTTTTGCCCTCTGAAATGTTTAAGAGTAATTTGCTGACATGATGCTTTTTTACTCATTAGGATGTAACTTTTGCTCAGTTTTATTCAGACAGAAACATTATTTAGTGTACTTAATAGATTGAGGAGTAAAGTTTATAAATAATTGTTTTATAAAAAGGCTTTCAGGAACATTTTTATTGTAAAGTCCAAGTGAACTTTTTGTTTCTATTTTATTCTAAGGTGGGGGCACACCTAACAATGTTTGCATGGTAACCACCTGGAGAAATTTAGAAGATGCAAAACATGATTTAATACCACTTCTTGAATGCTTATTATGAGATTGGCAGTGTTCAATGTATGTATTAATTTTTGCATGTGTATGTCAATGTGTCTTAACAACAGTGTCCTAAGAAAGGTATTATTATTCTCATTTTGCACTTAAAGAAACTGCACTTCAAAGAAATTAAGTAACTTGCATGTGATAACATATCTAGTAAATGCTAGAGCTAGGATTTCCAAAAAGCATCTTTTATTAATAGAATAAATACCATATAAAACAAAGCCTTGAGTCTTACCTCATCTCCCGAAAAATACAGTCAGCCAGTTGCAAAATTCAACCTGTCTCTTCTTGAAGATGGTTTATGATGATCTTTTAAAAATTCCTTTAGTAATTTGTTACTGTGTTATATCAATCATTGCCAAGCAATTTATCTGAAGCAAACTCAAATCCATCTTTCTTTCACATAAAAAATTTGCTCCTTTGGAAATCTCTAAAAGCATAAAAATATTCCTCTTTCATTGCATACAGAAAGCAAATAAAATCTTCTTTTACTCAAAAATGTTAATTACTCAGTCGAGTCCGACTTTGTGACCCAATGGGGTGTAGCCCTCCAGGCCGCTCTGTCATGGGATTCTCCAGGCAAGAATACTGGAGTGGGTTGCTGTTCCCTCCTCCAGGGAATCTTCCTGACCCAGGGATTGAACCCAGTTCTCCTGCATCGCAGGCAGATTCTTTGCCATCTAAGCCACCAACCAGGGAAGATTTTTCTTTTACTTGAAGTCACTAATAAAATAACACATACAATTTATTTTTATGGTTATTCAGCAACCATTATTATTTTAGACTTTATTCATGTTCTGTACTCTATTTCATTAATCATTTTGGTCCCTCACTGTGAAACTTGTCTTTGTTTTCTACAAACATTTTAAGCATAGACACTGACTGCAGTTGCCTAAAATACACGTCACTAATGTAGATAACAAAAGAAAGCCCTTGTATAACACTTTTTCATACATATTAAAATCACTGGGATTTTTCTACACCTGTTTTAGACTCAGTTTTAAACTATAAATTGAACAAAGTTATAGAACTACTAGTTGGTGGAGACATTATTTGAACAAAGCTTTCTCAGATTACAATAATTTGATTTTGATCACTACTGTCTACACGAGTCATGCAGAAATTATAATAAAAACAATGACAGATCCTATTTATTTAGTGTGGACTATATGAGGACTTCCGGCTGATTTTCTAATTTTAAAAATTCTTTTAACAGGGATTGGGATCCTTACAAAACGTAACCTTCTATAGTTGGGATGATGTACTGCAGGGGGAGTGGAGATGTCGTTCAATTTGAGAAGTTTTTCTTGGATTAAAAAATATTGGTTATTTGACTCCAACACAAATGGTGATCTGTAAATTCTACCCTAAACCTCTAAAAGGCACTAACACACTAAGAAAAGTAGCATCTTTATAAAGACTTTAAACACATGACTCAAGAGTCCTGAAGCTGGTTTTCTTTCTGACCTTGAGAGATCATAAATTTTATTAAATTTTTACTGTAACCTTATAGCTCAGTTGGTAAGAATCTGCCTGCAACTCAGGAGACCCCGGTTCAATTCCTGGGTCGGGAAGATTCCCTCGTGGCTCAGCTGGTAAAGAATCTGCCTGCAATGTGGGAGACCTGGGTTGATCCCTGGGTTGGGAAGATCCCTTAGAGAAGGGAAAGGCTACCCACTCCAGTATCCTGGCCTGGAGAATTCCATGGACTATACAGTTCATGGGGCACAAAGAGTCGTACATGGCTAAGCAACCTTCATTTCACTTATTGGATGGCAGTTCATCTTCATTTTATGAATGAATAAGCTGAGGTACAGAGAAGTAAGTGGTTCAGGGTCACCCAGCATGTAGCTCAAAGTCATTCATTAGGAGTTTGGTCTCTCAAACCAAAGGAATGAGGTCTTAGCCCATCATGTTTTTGGAGGCAATTAAAAAAAAATGTCTTCCCCATTTTACATTATTGTCTATTCCTGACTTTTAATAACTTTATCTATTCCTGACCCCCCATCTTGAGTCAAATTTGAAAATTTTTTTATCTCAAAATTAACTTTGATCTTTAACATTTTTTTAGCATAATGATTTTACATTTTATTAGAATAATTAGGGAATTTTTATTATTTCCCTTGGTCAGTTGTAGATTCTTTTTCGTTATTCCTTTTGACTATGAATGTGGACATTTTACTTAGAAAAAAATGTATGTTGTTGATGTTTTATAAGAACCAGCTCTTGAGTTTATTTATCACTCTACATTTTTATTTTTCTAATTAAGTATTATTTTTGGCTTTAATCTTTATTTTTCTAGCTTCTAGAGCTGAACTTCACCAATTAGATTCTAACTGCCAAATCCAATGTGTATTCCTTAGTTCCCATGCCACTTGATCTCTCTGTAGTATTTAATGTTGTTGGACAGAACTTTCTTCTTAAAAATTTCTTCTCCCATAGACTTTAAACTTCATACCACTTTTATTTTTCTTACTTCTCAGTCCACTCTGCTCTTTTATCGTTAGCTCAGCTTCTTCCTGTCTTTGAAATGGAAAATTCCCTCCAAACTTAGCTCTTGGCTTTCAGCTCTTCTCTCTTGAAACCTCAACTAGCAACTTCCTAGGTTTCAACTCATTGAAGAATATGATTTTTAACAGCTTTATTGAAATGTGATTTTCACACCACAAGCTTCACTAATTGTGAGTGTACAATTCAATGATTTTTAACGAATGTGTAGGATCATCCAACCATTACCGCTGTCCTGTTTTAGGAATTTCCACTGCCCCCAAAAGATCTCACACGCCCATTTGTATTTAGTTACTGCTCCCACCCACAACTTAAGGCATCAACTGACCTGTTTTCACTTGACCTGTTTTCAGTTTTACCTTTTTTGAACTTTTCATATAAATAGAAGTAGGCAACATGTAATCTTTAGTGTATGACTTCATTCACTTAGCATAATGTTTTTGAGGTTCATCCATGTACAGCTAGTTTATTAATTTTTCTTATTGAATAGTGTTTTATTATACAAGTATACTATTTTTTACCCGTTCACCAGTTGATGGACATTTTGATATTTACAAGTTGAATTATTGTGAATAATGAGGCTATGACCATTTAAGTCTTTGAATGGCAAGTTTTTGCTTTACTTTTAAAGAAACTGCCAAACAGTTTTCCAGAGTGGCTGCACCATTCGCTTTATGTTACCTCTAGCTGTGTAGGAGAGATCCAGTTTGTCTACATCTTCGTCAATACATGGTTTTGTCTTTTTTATTGTAACCATTTTAGTGGGTGTGAAGTTTATTTTGTTTTTATGGATGTAATTTATGTTTTATGGATATAATTTTTAATATTAGTATTGTCAGTCCTGGCTTGCCCATAAAGATCTAGGTCCACATTTCCAGAAACCTGCTGTGTATTTCCACATGGATATTTCACAGTTACATATACATGGGGAAAAGCAGACCTCTCTACTGACTCTATTACTTTTAGAAGTTCCTATTCTTTACAATAATGTTATAATTTTCACTCCAAATTTTGAAAATTTCAAATTATCTTTTATGCTTTCTCTCCTCAGATCCTCATATTTAACCAGCCAGTAAATTCTACAAATTATTTCTTAATATAGGACTTCCCTGATAGCTCAGTTGGTAAAGAATCCGCCTGCAATGTGGAAGACCTGGGTTTGATCCCTGGATTGGAAAGATCCCCTGGAGAAGGGAAAGGCTACCCACTCCAGTGTCATGGCCTGGAGAATTCCATGGACTGTATATAGTCCATGGGGTCACAAAAAGTTGGACATGTTCTTAATATAACATTTCTTTTTATTCTCATCACCTTAATTTGAGTTTAAACTATTTCTAAAACATTTTGCTCATGGTATTTTATTTCCACCCACTGCTCTCTCTGTTTTGGGACTACCAAGATATGGTAATTTAATAAAAAAAATTTTCTTTGGTCATGTCCCATTAGAGACATAAAAGTATTTAATGTCCCTTTAACCTCTTTAGCAGAATATTATTTTTTAGTGTTGAACCTATAGGGCTTCAACCCAACTTTTTCATCTGGAGAAATTCTTTAGCTCTGGTTACACTGAGACTTTCTGAACAGGTCTTTACATTTCAATCTGGAGGTTTTAGTGAAACCTGACCCCATCTGCCTTACTTGGCCTAGAGTTTTCTCCACCATATCTAGCCCATGTTCTCTGCAGATGTCTCTGGCTATAACTCTGTTCTAGGAATATGCTCTCTATCTAAATTCTTTCAAGCAATTAGTGAGAAAGTCAAAATTTCTTCCTGAGTCTTTTGGGCCTTGATTGTTTTTAGCTAGAAATAACCCTGTGCCTAAGAGACATTCTGGGGTGTAAGTTTTGTTCCCCATACCAGTTAGAGTAAGCAGATTTATGCATCACGTAACTGGGCAATCCAGAGGTATAGCTGTGTCTGGATCAAGCTATTCAGAGGATGTCTTCCGTGTTTACACTCTTTTCCCTCTAGTGTAAGACCTCTTCCCAAGTGAGGCAAATGACCGCTATCTTTGGCAAAAATATAAAGAAGATTTTGTTTGGTTTAGTTTGACTCACTGTTTTGGGGGCTGCTGGGCTAGACTAATTGGTTGGAACTGAGTCAGCCCTTGCTCTAGAGCAGGAGGAGGATCAAGCTTGCTTAAGTCACATGAAGTGGGTTTTCCACAGGAAAAAAGTTCTCTAGTACCAGAGAGAGTGGGGGAGACAAATTCAACATATGCCCACGACATTCACTTATTGTCACTATATGCCTTTCTTTTGGAGCAATTGAAATAGTGGAAATTATAACATTATTTATTTTATGTTCTGGGCTTCCTTTCAGTACCTAGAAATGTGGGGTGTGGGGGAACATAACTGAGCCTGAGCTCTCAGATATGCTTTTATATTATATTTGAATATTCACTCCTATATTTGACAGTCCCATTACACATCCTGGAAGATTCTAATACCGTTTCTAATATGTGTCAGACCACCTGACTCATATTCTTAGAGAATTTACATTAAACATGCTTTTGAAATATAACGCTCTCAGAAAGAGAACAAGTAGATTTTAATGGGCCATCTTTAAGTATTTTCTAAATGATAGAAAAAGAAAACCTCATGAAACATAAAGATTTAGTATAAATTTGAGTAGACTGAAAAGTATAATGTATACCCTGACCAACCTCCTGGTAATATAAATGTGATAGTATTATAAATGGGAACATGAATTTACTGGGCTTAAATTCTATAAAACAATTTTGATAGTATCAACCTACCCAAATGTAATTTAAAAATTGTCTATTTTCTGTTGATTCCTTTATCCTAAACTGCTTTACTCAGAGTCTCCTTATTGTCACTCCCCTAAAGCTAAACAACTGGTGAAATAAATATAATTAGAATTTATTACTGTTTGTCTGATATAAAAAAATCTATTCCTTAGGTTTTGAGGGATAATCTAAATGACAGTGGAATATGGTTACAGTCATTAGGAATTAAAGATACTGTTTTAAAAGATTTTAGTGTTTCCTTAGAGCTCTAAACTTTCATTATTGTATTTCCAATGTATTAAACTAGACATTCTATTTTCAGAATAAAATCTCACAGCACTGTGTTTGCAAGTATGTCTTATATCAGCACATCTTCATCATCAATGTCAATCAAGTTCATCTTGAATTTTAAAAAATGCTTAAAACATGATACTAGTGTTCATACCTTATAAGAAACTGCATAAAGTTATGAAGAAAACAGATATTTGGAGTCAGATCTAAAACTGAGCCTTAGTTATTCCATTTGTTTGCTGGGTCTCACAAGATTTTTACAAATATTATATGAGATAACCTATATGAAAGCTACTAGCTTAGTGACAAGAGTTCTTGTGGGTGCTGAAAATAATTTTCTTTCCTTGTTCAATTCCTACTTTCCTTTCTCTTTTTTCTGTTCCCTTATTATCTTCCCACCTCCTTTCTCTTCTATTTTTTTAAAATCAGTTTTTCATATCACTTCTTGTTTCTCTCAGCTTAGCCTTTTCTGTCTTTGTCCTTTTGTAGCTCGTTTGAGGGCTTCAAGCTCATATCCTTGAAGGTATGGGTCCAGTAGAAAAGAGCATTTATCTGTGAAAGTTCCTGCCACAAGTTCAGGGATTCACTCTGATGGGACAGTTGGTGTCTATTCCTAAGCAAATCAATGCTTACAAAATGCTTACATGTGGTATGCTAACTGATTCAAGCCTAGCCATCTAGTGCAGCAATGAGAATGTGTGAAAAAATGGGATAGAATGATTTCTTAAAGGAATTTTCAGGTATTTCTATCAGAAGAAAATGACTGGAAGCTGAATAATTAAAACACAGCAGGCATTCACTACATTTTCTTCCTTCACAGAGCTCACAGTTTAGTTGAAGGGACAAAATACCTCTTACATACGTACATATGTACATACGTTCATACGTAACTAATATAAAATCTCAGGTAATATTGCTAACTGATAAATGTATTTGTCTTAATGATGACTTCTAGAGAAGGACAGTATCTTTGGTGATTAAGAGCACAATCTGGAAACAGGGACAATGTACTTCAGTTTTCACGTTCATTCTGGTAATAGTATCTATCTTGCATGACTTTTTAAGAATTAAATGAGTCATGCATGTAAAGGGTGTAAAGCCTGCTGGCATATGTAAGTGTTAGCTTTTATCTGAAAGAACACCTGTTACAGCTAAGTAAGACTAGGATACAGATAAGCTGAGACAAGTGTGAGGATCATTCCAAGTAGAAACAGCCAGGTGGCTAAAAGTGTGAGAAAAGGAGCACTCACTTTCAAGTTCATATCTTATAAGTTCACTTTCAAGGAACTAGTGTCCATGGAGATTCTGACATAAAAATTCATTTCTCAGAGCCTTTGTGATGTGATTAGGTGGCTTTCTCACACAGTTCCCTTTCCTTGGTATCTTTTCACTTCATACTCTTGCTCTTTTACATCACTGCATTCCATTGCTCTTTTACATCACTCCATTCCTGGGACCTTGATAATACCCAGTATACTTTCTATCCGGAGAAGGAAATGGCACCCCACTCCAGTACTCTTGCCTGGAGAATCCCATGGACGGAGGAGCCTGGTAGGCTGCAGTCCATGGGGTCGCTAAGAGTTGGACACGACTTCCCTGTCACTTTTCACTTTCATGCATTGGAGAAGGAAATGGAAACCCACTCCAGTGTTCTTGCCTGGAGAATCCCAGGGACGGGGGAGCCTGGTGGGCTTCCGTCTATGGGGTCGCACAGAGTTGGACATGACCGAAGTGACTTAGCAGCAGCATACTTTCTATCACCTCCTAGATATGAATGTCTTAATGGAGAAAGGTCAGCTATCTAAAACTGTTTCCAACCTGCTCACCCAATTTTGAGTTGAAAATGTGAGGTCAGGTAGAACCTTTCTACTTTATTAGTTCTATCTTTCCAAGGACCTTGATAACTTTGTTTTTGGATCCAATAGATATTCCTGAGTATTCAACTTTCTTTTCTTCTTTGAATTATTTTAACCTGCAAACTATCCACACACTTTCTTCTAGAAATATTCCTTTCTCAGTATCATGGTGATAAGACCTATGGAGGCTTCCCTCTTTTGTTGATGGTCCTTCCTTCATAGCCTAATTTTTAGTCTCCCCCACTTCTGCTCCTGATATTAATGTTCTTCAGTTCTTTTATGGGCTGCTTTTCCCCACTCTAAATAGTTCCTCACCTTCTCCTTTAACTCTAAATATAATACATGAGCTAATGGATTCCAATCTATATTTCTAATACAATTCTCTCTCCTAAGACAAAAATCTGTATGCATATCTGCCAATACCTTCAAGCAGATATCTAAAGGAAATTAAAAATCTCAATACATGTAAAATGGAACCATTTATCTTCCCCAACAAATGTTTCTGTCCTCATGTGTTCATTACCAATTACTCTGATCCCTGATCCCAATTTTGGTTTTCATCCTATTTCCTCTCTATCCCTGTTTTTCAGAATGTCTTGGATCTTTCCATCTAACTTCCCTAGTGCCTTGACTTTGTTGTGGCAAACATCTTTCCCCCTCTGGATCCTTGTGATTGCTCCTAAATGATCATTCTGACTCCAGGCTTGTTCCTCTCTCATCTGTTATCTATGGCTTTTTAAAAAAATTGTCATCCAAATTTGGTTATACTACATCTCTGCTTGAAGGTATTCAATGGCCCTGACTGCCCTGAATCAATGTCCAGAATATTACATGCCCTTCATTATGTGCTTTTTGCTTTATCTCCAGTCCCTACCTTACCCTAGTTTTCAGTTCAGTTCAGTCACTCAGTCGTGTCCAACTCTTTGCGGCAGGCCAGGCCTCCCTGTCGATCACCAACTCCCGGAGTTCAGTCAAACTCATGTCCATCGAGTCGGTGATGCCGTCCAGCCATCTCATCCTCTGTCGTCCCCTTCTCCTCCTGCCCCCAATCCCTCCCAGCATCAGAATCTTTTCCAATGAGAAAACTCTTCGCATGAGGTGGCCAAAGTATTGGAGTTTCAGCTTTAGCATTATTCCTTCCAAAGAACACCCAGGACTGATCTCCTTTAGAATGGACTGGTTGGATCTCCTTGCAGTCCAAGGGACTCTCAAGAGTCTTCTCCAACAATACAGTTCAAAAGCATCAATTCTTCGGCACTCAGCTTTCTTCACAGTCCAACTCTCACATCCATACATGACTACTGGAAAAACCATAGCCTTGACTAGACGGACCTTTGTTGGCAAAGTAATGTCTCTGCTTTTGAATATGCTATCTAGGTTGGTCATAACTTTATTTCCAAGGAGTAAGTGTCTTTTATTTTCATGGCTGCCGTCATCATCTGCAGTGATTTTGGAGTGCAAAAAAAAAAAGTCTGACACTGTTTCCACTGTTTCCCCATCTATTTCCCATGAAGTGATGGGACCAGATGCCATGATTGTCGTTTTCTGAATGTTGAGCTTTAAGCCAACTTTTTCACTCTCCTCTTTCACTTTCATCAAGAGGCTTTGTAGTTCCTCTTCACTTTTTGCCATAAGGGTGGTGTCATCTGCATATCTGAGGTTAGTGATATTTCTCCCGGCAATCTTGATTCCAGCTTGTGCTTCTTCCAGCCCAGCATTTCTCATGATGTACTCTGCATAGAAGTTAAATAAGCAGGGTGACAATATACAGCCTTGATGTACTCCCTTTCCTATTTGGAACCAGTTTGTTATTCCATGTCCAGTTCTGACTGTTGCTTCCTGACCTGCATATAGGTTTCTCAAGAGGTAGGTCAGGTGGTCTGGTATTCCCATCTCTTTCAGAATTTTCCACAGTTTATTGTGATCCACACAGTCAAAGGCTTTGGCATAGTCAATAAAGCAGAAATAGATGTTTTTCTGGAACTTTCTTGCTTTTTCAATGATCCAGAGGATGTTGGCAATTTGATCTCTGGTTCCTCTGCCTTTTCTAAAACCAGCTTGAACATCTGGAAGTTCATGGTTCATGTATTGCTGAAGCCTGGCTTGGAGAATTTTGAGCATTACTTTACTAGTGTGTGAGATGAGTGCAATTGTGCGGTAGTTTGCGAATTCTTTGGCATTGCCTTTCTTTGGGATTGGAATGAAAACTGACCTTTTCCAGTTCCCTACCCTATTTCCTTGGAGAAGGCAATGGCACCCCACTCTAGTACTTCTGCCTGGAAAATCCCATGGATGGAGGAGCCTGGAAGGCTGCAGTCCATGGGGCTGCTGAGGGTCGGACACGACTGAGCAACTTCACTTTCACTTTTCACTTTCATGCATTGGAGAAGGAAATGGCAACCCACTCCAGTGTTCTTGCCTTTAGAATCCCAGGGACGGGGGAGCCTGGTGGGCTGTCGTCTATGGGGTCACACAGAGTCGGACACGACTGAAGTGACTTAGCAGCAGCAGCAACCCTATTTCCTACCCTACCTTTCCTTTCCTTACCCTTCCCCTACCCTATTTCCTCTACCTTACCCTAGTTTTCACCACTAAACCCTGTTCTGTCCTCTTGTCTTTTATGCTTGGTGATCCTCTCTTCTCTTGGATTATTTTTCTTCCCTCTTTTTGTTGTACTGACACCATTAAATCATTCTTTGATCCTCTCTACTCCTTTGTTTCCATTTCACTAAACTCCACCAGATATTCCACATGCTTCAGGTTACCAATTTTGTTTTCTTTAACGGCTCTTTATCTTTTAAGATGAAGCATGTTGTTGTTCTGCCCTGTAATAATCAATTGGAACCTCAGAATTTCCCCAATAAAGGTCTGCATCATCTTCCCCATTCATCTTTTTTATCTTTGGCAGTCTCCATTTCAACTGATGGCCTTTCTCAGATGTCTAGGTTAAATTCTGGGGATTATCCCTAATTTTTCTTTCTTTTTTAGACACACATCCAGTGAATCCCCAGATTTTTCTATTTCTACTACCTACTTAGTTCCCAAACGTCACGTTTCCTTCAATTCCCCCAAACACTGCCTTAGTTTATATCCTCATCATCTCTGATTACAACAAATACCTAATGTCCTTTAATATTGGATAGCACTCTTTTAAGTGTTTACATGTGTTAGTTAATTCTTATAGAAAATTCCTTTGAAATAAGGAGTACTAGGATTGTCACTGTATAGTTGAGGAACCAAAGGGTTGAGGAAGTTTGGTAACTTATGTGAACTCACACCGCTGCTGCAGGGTTCATGTATTTTTATAGGGGCTCTAAAATACCAAAACTAATGGGATCCTTGATCTTGTAATCATTCCTCTTAAAATCAGATACTTGTTTTTAAACTCTTGAATTTTCGTCAAAATATGTCATCTGTCTTGCTCCAAATCCTGTTTTTTATTGAGATCCTTAAAAATATTTTCTGTGACTCTTTCATGCTGACATTAAGGCTGCCTTTCCAAGTTGACTTCAGGTCAAAAGAATAGTAATCAGAAACAGCTACTGAAGGAAGAACACTCTGTTCTCTCTCTTCCTTTTCTACAGTGGCATAAGCTTCCTTAGAGCTTTTAATCCTCAAACTCTGGAAGGGTTTCAGCAGGCTTAATATTTTGTTTTTTGCCCTACCTAAAGGAAAACTCAAACAGTGCTTCTCCTACATAACCATGTTCTCATTTTCCACCTTATCCTTGCTAGCTCATTAGATGTCCACCGCTCTCCTCCCAAGCAGCTTTCCTAATTATGTCAGTGGTGCACAGCTTCCCATCTTAAAGACTGTGTTTTTTCACTCTGTTCATGCCATTTCGCTGGAGAGGAAATCTGCATCTGTGCTACGAAGGATGCCATAAGGTCACCACGTGAAAACTTGGAGGGCAAAAAATGTTGTCAGTAATGAGATCTCAGGCATTTGGAAAGTTCACAGGGTCCTTTGTAAATATAACACTGAAGAATCCCTCTGTTTCCTCTGGTGCTGTTTCATGCTAATTTCAGAACATCAGCCAGTATAAGGCATCTCAACTGAAACTTCAGTTCACAGTGGAGCCCCTTTCATCCTTTTTTTGCAGCTAGGCAGTTAGATTTATCTTGTTGATCTCCAGAAAAAAGGGAAAAAGAAAAAAGAAGCACAGTCATATGAATATAACAGATGCAACAAATTGAGGGGTTTGCTCCTATCACTTTTCTCCTTATCAAAATGAAAAGGGAAAATTGTTTTTCAATGGGGTACACATCATTATGATTATTTAATATTTGAAAATTATGTGACATACTAAAACTCTAAAAGTTGCTGATATAGGCTGAAAACAGCAAATAGATTACAGGGATTTTCATCACTTTGTCACTGATTTTTGCCTTGTGACTCCTCTGTTTATATCTATTGAGGGAGCAGAAAGACACTTGTGACCATTTGATTCTACCACATAGAAAAATACACAGGGATGGAATAAAGGAAATAATTGACTCTCTGACCTTCTGTTGTGTACTCTGTGATCACAGCATCAAATATAAATGTGAAATTTGATTTGAATACAGATATGCTTAGGAAATTCTGGAATTGTACTTCCATAGAGTTACCTCCTCATATTTTCTGTTGTCCTAGTTCTAAAATGTTGTGATTATACTTCTAGGGGTGTGCTTTCACAGTACAGGAAGGAAAGAACACAGGTAAACATCATATTAGATTAGACTCTAATTCCCCAGTTCCAAATATTTGAATCATGGAATCAAAAAAATTCTAGTAAAATTATTTAGTTTAATTCCCCACCTGTAGACTGCAGTGTAACTAAGATTCCTTCTCTCTGCTCTTTCTTCATTAGTCTTTTTTAAAAAGATCTTTTTGTTGAGAAATGAGTCATCTTCTTGAATTTGCCAGTCTTATCCCCTAGGCTCTTACATAATATGGTCAGCTAAAGAGGCTTTGAAGTTGAGAAATTGTTTTATAGAGTGCAAATCACAGAATCCTCTCTACTGTGTTATGATTTATCACTATATTGGTTTAAAACACCAAATCATCTATTTTTCTACCTTGTTGGTGTCATCCTGTAGATAGGGCATTAGTATGAAACCATTTATGGAATATTAGCATATAAAGGGTAGTATAAATCATAACTTGAACAAGTGTTGATTTTTATTTAAGGATTATAATTTTATCTAGTTTCTTATTGAATTATGTAATTTTCACTACGATTAGACAAGGTTAAATGATGTACTTCTCCTCCCTTCTTCGTCCTCTTACCTAACTACATACCTGACTTTTCCTGTTTCCAGTGTGGCCTTATATATTATTCTTTGGAAAAGCTTTCTATGCCTTGTGTCCTGATCTCCACCATGCCCTGCTGATCCCATTTTACATCACATACTGTGCTTTCATTTGTAGCCCTTGTCAGAGGTGTAGTTATGTATGAACTGTGATGGTGAAGATCGCTCAGTCGTGTCCGACTCTTTGCGACCCCATGGACTGTAGCCTACCAGGCTCCTCTGTCCATGGGATTTTCCAGGCAATAGTACTGGAGTGGATTGCCATTTCTTTCTCCAGGGAACTTCCCAACCCAGGGATTGAACCCGGGTCTCCCACATTGTAGACAGATGCTTAACTGTAGTTATGTATAGACTTGCAAATTTACTAGTGTGTTTGTTACTCTCAGGAAACTGTGAGCCTAACTAGAGTGGAACTATGTTTATCTGTTCAATGTCATGTCTTGTAGTACTGTGCAAATCTTTATAAATGGTTTCCAAAAATATATCTACCATTTGACTCAATGGTTTTATGTAGAGTTTCGAATAAGAAACTCACTAAATTCTAAAAATTCGGGAGGAAGAGTCACAAAGGCTACTGTAGAGAAGAAAGATGTAATCTGAAAAGCACCAAGAGTGAGATTAGTAAGATTTATTAATGGACATAGAGATATTAAAAGGTAAAAGGTGCAGAATTTCAGGAGTTCTACAGGAAAAAAATATTTTGAACCTAAAATCCCATACCCACCCAAAATTTCATTCAATTCTGAGGGCAAAAAAATACATTTGGGGATATTGATCAATTCAGAAGGTTTATCATTTGCAGTCAAATGATTTCATCTTTTCCAACAAAGATTACTGGAGGATATACTTTACTAGTCCAAAGTAACTATGTATACACACAGAGACAGTACACAGTCATGCAAAAATCACAAGGAAACCTGGAAAACAAAATCTAGAATCTATACCCGGATGCTGTTTGAACCAGCCAGTGACAGCTATGGGCATACTTTGGGGTCAGTGTTGGTAACATTTTAATGAGTTTGCTCAAAATATAGTCATCGCTGTTGTAACATATAGGAGGAAAGTTTCTATGCCACCCAAGGAAAAAGGAAAATCTGTCAATGTAACCAAAAGGAGAAAGAGTGAGGGTGAACAATAGGAAAACATAGGGTGAATGGTGTCAAGATAAGATTAAATAAGTGGTAATTAAAATATTAAAAATAGGAGACACAGAAAATGTGTTCAAAAAAGATCCAGCTCCACAATATTAACAGGAGATACCCCAAACTAAAAATAAATAGAAAATTTAGAAATAAAGAGACCGAAAGGAATTTATCCAGCAATGTAAGAAAGGCAAAGCATACGTAGCACCTTTGAGATTGAACATGAAAATTAATACAAAAAATTAAAGTCTTGTTAGATGAAGGGTGTGGTATAAAAGATACAATTTACCCTGTTGTGAATCTTGATTTGTTATATGCTGTTATATTATTTGTTATATTGAGTTTTTATACCAATATGACAATCTTTATATTTAATTATTTAACAATCTGTAGACCCTGTGCGACCCCATAGACGGCAGCTCACCAGGCTCCTCTGTCCCTGGGATTCTCCAGGCAAGAATACTGGAGTGGGTTGCCATTTCCTCCAATAGTAATTATATTCCTTATATTCATAGCATTTGTAAGCTTTATTTGCTTATTTATAAATTTTTCATATTCAAAAGAGGAAAGAATTTGGTAAAAGTCTTCATAGATGGCAGAATGTGACTGGAAGGCTCCAGAGTGGGGCTCCAGGGGAAGAGGAACTGTCTGTCTGAAACCAGACCTTCCCAAACATCTTGCTCTCTGTTCCATAGATCAGAGGGCAGGGCGGTTACCTTGTTGTCCAGCACCATTCTTAAATGGTGGAGAAACAATATGAATCGGCTTAAACATATTTGAATCTTTTCTTTCACTATTTTGCTCTTCTTTCTCACACTACTAGCCTGTTGTTATTTTAATTAAGGAAATATTGATACCATCAAAGTAGAAGCTTGGAAGTAAGAACTTACTCTCTTTGATTATGGTTTAATCCTTCCTTTAGAAAGGTATGGACAGCCTTTTTTTACGGTGTTTTTTTTTTCCCCTGAATATACACGTGTAATCATTGAGAAGAGTGAATCATCAACTATCCATTATTGGATAGTACTAAACCCAATTAAGGATGAGGATGACTAGGCCTTTGATGTTGCTTCACGCCCATGTGTCAGTAGGATATAGTTTTTTTTAAAAAATGAGCTACAAAAGTACAAAGCTTTAACTGTATACAAATAAATGAAAGATTGCAGAAATGGAAAGTATTGCTCTGAGTGTCGAGAGAGAGAGATGATCCTGACAATTTTGGAAGATTTAAAGTTAAGTATGCGATTAAAGAATGGCCAGAAAGCCTGAATTAGAGATTATGTAACACTTTCTAAATGAAATAATTTTCCAGCCTGAGTCCCAAGAAAGTATGAGAATTTAATTTTCAAGTTTATAAGAAGCAAAGACAGATTTTTGCTGCTTTTCTTCTTGCCCTTCTGATCTATTCGGGTCACACAGAAACAATATTAAAAAGCCTTTACTTTTTAAAACTATGAGATATATCTGTAACCTTAAAAAAAAACAAATTAGAAAATGCTTCTTTCCAATTCTTTTTGCCTTTGCATGACTGTGTGAAGTTTTTAGATTTGGCAAATTAGTCTTCTGAAATAGAAACGATTGATTTATTTGAATGGGCGTGTGCCAACATTGCTTTGTCAAAGGTGCTGATACATGATAGGGAAAACAGTAAGAAAGTTCTAGAGAGGTTTGTATCTCCAAATTGCACAAAGTACAGAATTTTAGTCAATGATTTGAATACTTAGTTTCCTCACTCCCTGCTCCCTACATGTTTTATCATGCATCTGCTGTCCTTCTGTAAGAAAAGAGAAGGGGAGGCTCAGGGTTCCTCTTGGTTTATTTGAACTGGTTTCCCCTCTCAAATAAACCCAGCAGCTAACGGTTGGGTTGATACAGGTGGAGAACCATGTTATAATAACCATCCATAGCATCACCTTCTCCACTCTGCCCAATGCTGCATGTTTCCGGCAGGCCACTTGGAGCATCTCCACTCAGAGGCCTGCTTCTGCCTAAACCAGTGTGCGTGCCTTTTGATATTCCCACAGTGTGCACAGTATACCCTGGAACACACACCGCTCAGGGTAATGTGTCTCTAATGCGATGAATTCAATGGGAACGCAGCCTTTTTTTGCCTGACAGTATTGTCAGGCTGTATTATCTGGTTTAGGCTGTGGCTTCAGTTCATAGCAGTCGTCAGTTAAATTTCCCTTTCTGAAGCTGAGCAAAGTGTGGTGATGTCACAGCCACAGGCGACTGCCGCTCAGAGGATGGTTACCGGAGAAGCATAGCCTCCTGGCTTGTCACACTGTATATATCTCAGGGTCTTCTCTTCCTTCCTAGTCAGAGGTTTCCAAGAATGTTGCCTGGAGCAGTCATGGGATGCAAAAGAGAAAGATTTTTGTTCTGCACTTAGCAACATTACCACACTTCACACTCCGTTTCTGATAAGGGAAAATTTAACTGACTTGCTCTGAACTCTATCTATCAGATAATGCACTCTGACAGGGCTGTGGATAAAGGCTAGAAAATCTACTAATTTATATTTCATTATCTTTGCACTTGGCTTAATCTGTTATCTTTTGCTAAGTGTTACAAAGATAACAAGGAGAGCTGAACTGAAAGGGGAAAGGGGAACCCTGACCCCACTGGGGATGCAGGAAAGCAAACGAGATACTCAGCCTCCTGACTGAAGAAGCCATGTGCCAGGGGATACACTTCACAGTTGGTGCCCAAGATTACAAGAAGGAGGGCAGTCTTGCACAGGTGAGGGGTGGTTGCAGAATTTCTAGCATCTGCTACTTCTTATCATGTATCAGAAAACAACCCAACGATACTGGAATTGTGAAATAGCTCATGCTGATACTTGGGTACTTCCTAACCCGTATCTCAGGTGGTATACTCAAGAGCTGAAATAAAATTATTATCTCAGGACTTAGCCATTGTTGTTGAAAAAGACACTCGTACTTAGGAGGGTACTTTCACTGGAACTGATAAACTAATAGAAGTGTAAAAGGCTTAGTTCAAGAACAGCTCTGTCCTCCTCCAGGGTAGAGGATGGCCAATTGTAGTAAACACTCCTGGAGGTGGAGGGGTAAGGGTTCATGTCCCATTCCTAAGTTGGTATGTAGCAGTGGAACCTGGCAGTTCTTTACAATATAGATAAATCCACACTGGAGCTGTCCAAGCTTTGAAAAGAGATTATTAACTAGAGATAATAAATTCAAGGACTCTCTGGAAGTATGTTGAAAGCTATTTGATTCATTGACTAGTATTTTCTTGTAAGGCACTAGGTCAGATGTTGGGAATCCAAGTATTTATAAAACTTTCTCCTTGGAGTCTTTGCTTTGCTTTTTAAAAGAAAGCCATGCTGGTACCTCTCAGGGGTCATCTGATTCCCTTTTTGGTCTGTGTTGACAAGAAGTGTACAAGTAGGAGGGTAGGTACATGAATATAGACTTCAGTTCAAGGTTAGCTTTGTCTGTAATTCATTCTAAGAGGAATTATTACCTCTCTTAGGGGAATATGCAAAGCAGAGAGTTGTGAACTATATACCTTTGTTCTCAGAATGACCAAGCTGTACTTCTCAATCCAGAGCAAATGATTCTTACACTCAGAGCTTTTGCCTCCACATGGATGAAGTGGAGTTAGTGGGAAAGAGAAAGAATATAGGCTTTAACATATCTTAAGAATGAAAAATGCCAAAAAAGAAAGTGACTATAATCATAGGATTTCAGAGCTAAAAGGAACCAAAGAGATTATATAGAGGAAAAGAACCAAACTAGGAGTGAGAGTCTGGATTCTAATCCTAGATGTACCATCCACTCACTACCTGTGTTTAGGAAAACACTTTCCCCTAAAGTCTCAGGACATCTTCTGTAAAATGAGAATATGTGAATAGTTTACCTCTAAGAGTCCTTCTTACTCTAATTCCTTACAGTGGTATCTAGAGAAGTGGAAATCTTCCAGCGTTACATAGGATGCTGATGAAGTAACTAGGACCAGAATTTCTGATTCTCATTCCAATGTTTTCCATTAAAAAAAAAAAGTCATGCTGATTCTTTTTTTGTTTCATTTTGTTTTTTAAGTTTGTTCAGATCCTTGGAAAAGTACCTTAAAGATTCAACATTGAGTTATAATACATAAATATTAGTTGTTATTGTAGAGAAGCTTCTGCTAAAGTTGTTAATAATCTTTCATGCTATGAAGCAGATACTAAAATAAATAACTTATACAGATTTCAAAGTATGGCACTGAGGTGCTCATTGAAAATGCAAGAATAACTGTATGTTATCTTTAAAATATGTCTTTCTTTGATGATACACCCCAAGTATCTGTACAAAGGTAATGTCAGCTCCCAAGTTTTCCATTCACTCAGAATGTGGTGTCCTGATTCCAGACCTTGCGGGGATCAACTTTCAAAATTCTGCCAAATTACTTCTGACATAAGCTGGCTGAGGCTCACTCAGTTGTTCTGTCAATTTCTCTAGGGAACTCCTACAGTCACCCCCAGGGAGGTGGTGATAAGGATTTCATCATTTTGAATTGTTTTCACCTCCCACACACAACCAGTTCTGATTCCAGTTTCTTTGTGTGTGTGTGTGTCCTTAAATGCCGGAGAAGGCAATGGTAGCCCACTCCAGTACTCTTGCCTGGAAAATCCCATGGATGGAGGAGCCTGGTAGGCTGTAGTCCATGGGGTCGCTAAGAGTCGGACACAACTGAGTGACTTCCCTTTCACTTTTCACTTTCATGCATTGGAGAAGGAAATGGCAACCCACTCCAGTGTTCTTGCCTGGAGAATCCCAGAGACAGGGGAGCCTGGTGGGCTTCCGTCTATGGGGTCTCACAGAGTCGGACACAACTGAAGTGACTTAGCAGCAGCAGCAGCAGCAGCAGTCCTTAAATGCAAACTGGGAAGTGGCGTCCTGCTCTTTTACATGGCCCTTCCTATTAAATTTGCTGTGCTCAACTCTCTTCTTCTGGGGAGCTCTCCCATTGACACTAGTAAATAAAGTAGACCCTGCAATTCCTCATTTAACTTACAACCTAACATTCAATTTTGAGGTACTGATGAAAGCTATAAGTTATTATTTGTGAATACTTCTCCATTCCTGGTGGTTTTTTAAAAAAAAATTGGCCACACCCCTCTGCACTTGGGACCTTAGTTTCCTGATCAGGGGTTTAACCCACACTCCCTACATCAGAAGTCCATGTTTTAACCATGAGACCCCCAGGACAGTCCCCTCAGTGTGATTCTTTTCTGTTGATAGTGGAACTCCAAGCCTCTCTCCAGTTCATTATTTATTCAGTATTTCATCCTTGGAGGAATGAAGAGAATTATTTGACTAGCCATACTGGGAGTAATATCTGGACAAGTGTGACTTAGTCCCACTTTTCTTTTCTCTCCTGTCCACTGTTCCTCTAGTATTTCTGTCCCCTGTAAAGGGAGGGGAAATGTGAGATCTGCCTGGGCTCAGTCTTGCCTCTGCCTTGGGGTTAATTCTACCTGATTCTGAAATTCAGTCATGCGGCTCAATGGGCTCTCACACTAAAGTTCACCCTCCATTCTGGTTTTTATCTGTATTGATGGTGATATTATCTTTCATACTGTTCAGAACTTGGTAGGAAAGAGGGGAGCTAGTTGTGGAAACTCCCTTAGAGATACCACCTCTGACACACAGAAGGATTAAAATACTGAAGTATCTCGGTTGAGTGAACAGACCCTTAGTGATCATCTACTAAGTGCCTGGCATTATCTTAGACATTGGGGAAATAAACAGGAATTAGATGAAGTTCTTTTCTTAAAAGAGCTCAAGGTTCAGTGGAGTAGATTTGTAAGGAAGATGCTGGAAGGAAGGGGACATAATAAGACACAAATGTTTATTCTTTATCCCTACCAAACAAGTTTAAACTACCTAGGAGTGTGGATGGAAGCAGAGAAAGGAAATAAAGGCAAAAGATAAGAAACATGTTTATAAGTGGATTCCACTGATACTTCATTTAGCCAACCATTTTACCTTTTTTTGTAGTCATCTTTAAAATTTTTTTTCAGAAAATACAATGGTTAGGACTTTCCTGGCAGTCCAGTGGTTAAGAATCCCAGCTTCCACTGCAGGGGGAATGGATATGATTGCTGATTGGGGAACTAGAACCCCATATGCCTCACAGTGCAGCCAAAAAAATAAAATACAACTCTTCATAAAAATATGACCTATTCTGTAGATCAAAATCTTCAGTCTAAATATATATTAATTGCAAATAGACATATGAAAATTGAAAAATTAAAATGAAAATTTTAATTATATGTGACACATTGAATGTCTTGGTGGCTAATACATGTTCTTCCTGAACAAATTAGCCTCGTTTTCTCAGTTTACAAAGTAGATGTCACAGCAGACACCTTGTGGGGTTTTTGTAATAGAGTGAATGAATTAAAGGTCTTGGTGGGAAGTAAATGGATAATTAATAAATGTTAAATATTATTATTTATACTGTGGCAGACATCCAGTTTGAATTTGATTTGAGTAATTCCTTGAATCTGAAGCTTATAAATACCTCTTTCTGTTGCCCAGGGACATAATGCACCTCTTCACCTCTTAGATGTTGTTGATATTATGTAATCACAGTGGAACATGATTGAAATTTAGACAGACTTAGATTATGTTGGGGTTGAGGTCAGGGGACTAAGTAAAATAAATTAGGGAAAAGGCAGAAGAAAAGAGAATGTTAATTTATAGATAATCAACAATCAACCATTCCTTGACTTTCTAAGAGCAGGCTCTTCAGAGCAGTGCTTATTGTTGAATTGATGGTTTGTCTATTGACTTGAAACAAATTATCTTTGCTTCTGAAATTTTTAGCAAAAATTATTGACCTTCTTTATTTCTATTTGATAAATCCCACAAAATACTAGGAGTTACAGAAACAAATGTTAGCATCTTGGTGTCATTCCTATTAAACAAAATTTTCTCTGTTTGGTGGAATCTGAATGAAGTTACATTCCCTAACACAGTTTACTATCTGAAAAAAATAAGTGGAAATTACTAAACCCTATTTAGAAGATTTTAATCATTAGTCATGATTCACTGTAAAAGCATATGCTATGTAGAAATAATACTGGGTTCCACTGTTCCTAGTTCCTCATGTTGGGCTAAAGGAGGTGGTGAAGATTGGAGAGGTAGGTGAATGAAAGGGAGGGAGAATGAATGAATAATATTTTTGCACTGAAGGAGCTGCCACAATGCTAGTTTACTCTGTGCCTTCTCCTTTCTCTATTCCCACAAATTAAGTTTTACGTAAAACTTAATTTTACTTTGAATCTCTTCACATTCACTCTTTTTTTCTAGGTTAGCCCACACAAAGCAGACATTGCGTTTTCTTTCTGGTTAATCTGACTTCTTACAGACAAAAGTTCTTGTCCAAATCATACCCCATACACCATGCTCCATTTTGGAGATCAGTGAGTATTGCGATCTTCAGCCATATGGGTGATTCTGAGAATCAGCTAGCAAGTGTGCTTTATTCAGGGTCAGTGAATTGCATAAGATATGTTGCACTTTTAGTTGCCATCTGTCTCCTTGCATCCCATTTCGGAATTTTTAGAGAAGATTTGGTTCAACACATATTGTGCCGTAATCGCGGTCAGCCCTATTATGTGAATCCCAAAGTATATTCCTCAAGGAGCTACACTAACCCCCCTACAAGCTCATAATTCAAGGAATGTAACACCACTTTATAGAAAGAAAAATGATTGAAACACTAGAAATGCCACATGCAGTTAATTCTAGATTTCTATTTTCTAGTGTACAAACAAACACACACAGAGTGGTGAGATGTGCCCTGCCACACTTCAGATCTGCTGTTACTCATTTGTGTGCAAGCCATCTAATCACATTGTAAACATGCATATACACAGGTGTGTACCCCCTTCCTCCCCTAGAGTTGCTTCTCCATTCTTCTCTTCCCAGGAGGGAAGAGTCACATTTGCTTCACCATGCACTGGTTCTAAATGTTTCTACTACAGTTTGGCAGACGTGTTTTACAGACAGCCTATTTCTATATTGTAAAAACAAATAGTCCCCACGTATCATTGTTTCAATGGACAGAAATGTACTTCTTTTATACATGCTCATTATAAGTCACTGAGGTGCTCTACTCCACAGTTGCATTCAGGAGACACACTGATGATCAACATTCAATAATTTATTCAAAAACTATTTGTTGGAGAGCGTATATACCTGACATTGTTTTAAGAGCTGCTCATATACTGAGGACAGAGTGACAGAGTTCATGCTGGGATAGATCTAAAATTCTAGTGAAGATAGAGAAGAAACAAAACAGAAAATAAATTATATAGTATGGCAGATATTGATAAACCAGGCAGGCAGGCATGGTGGGGGTGGGTGGGTGGTATGAGAGAAGGCCTCCCTGAGAAGGTGATATTTCAGCCCAACATGATTGATGTGAAGAAGTGGGTCATGGGGAGAAATAAGGGAGACTTCTTGTACAGAAGGAAATGGGAGAGATGTCCAGGAGAACTGGAAGTTTCACAGGGCAAGTAGTGTCCTTGGTGGGATTTATTTCAAATAGAGAAGGGTTGTTCAATCTCAGGCTTATTTACATTTCGAGTCAACTAACTGTATGTTGTGGGAGACTGTACTTTTCACTCTGAGAGGTTTAGCAGCATCCTTGGCTTCTACCCACCAGATACTAGCAGCATCTTTTCAGCTGTGAGAATAAAAATGTCCCCAAGTATTGCCAAACACTCCCTGGGGCAGGATGGTAGGGGAACAAAATTGTTTCTGGTTGAAAATTAGAATGAAAAAGTAAAAGGTATGCAGATCTGTATCAGTCTATTATCTGTCTATATGTTTATCTATCTATCTATCATCCATCCATCAATTATCTGTATATCTATCTACCTACCTATCTTTCCATTTATCTCTATACCTACTGACCTACCTGACTTTTAAAAGGAAAAGTGCTCCCTGCTGAAGCTTCCATGTTCTGTTTTTTTATCCGCAGCCATGAAGTGGCTTTCCCTCACCCCTAATTACTGGAAATTAGGGGCTTGAGACCCTCTGTCATCTCGATCATCTCTACATTAACTTTCCAGTTAGGCTGGTGAGATTTTTCCAAGGAAAGATTTTAAGAAATGTTTCATACACAAGTAATTTACACAGGAGTGATTTACTCCTTTTTGGGCCTCTCTCCCAGTAACCTTTCTGGGTATGTCTCTCAGTCACTAAAGTAGCCTGTAGGTCATAACACAGTCCTTTAGGCCAGACATCTGTTCTATATTAGACATGTTAACTGGCAGAGACGAGCCATATTTCCTGCATTTCCAACCTCATGACTGCCTCCCTGGACTCCTTATATTTTTATTGCCCAAAGCAATATTGTAGAAAGTTTTCAACTGGCTGGCCTTCACTCATCATTCATCGTTTTAGCAAGATCATGATATGATTGGCTCCTATCGATTTGCCTTTAGATCATGATGTTCCAAGGAGACAGGCTGATTAGGTGTCCAGTGATTCATTGATTGTCAAATCTCAGAGTTGGTTCTCAGCTTTGGATGTTGTCTGATTTATCTTCCCAGAGTATCAATCCACTGTCCTTCCTGGGAGATTAGCCTCTTTGATTGGGTTTGAATGTGGCTTTATGTTTGATTGGTTTTCATCTTCTTTTCTAAAACCATTTCCCTTTATTTGTAAAAGGAAAATCTTATCAGAAAGACCAAATGCATTGGTCATGCCCTGAAGCTTCATCCTCGTGTGTGTTCATAGCCTCTTCATTTGTTTCATGGAGATTTACAGATTTATACATCCATCAAATGCACTTTCAAGTAACAAAGACAGAGAGGTTAAGTTCTTGCTATTACTCAAAAAAAATGTTTTAAAAAATTTCCCTGCCTCCTTAAACAAATAAACATTTGATTTGTATTTCACTCAGATTATGTCTATAGTGGTCAAACTTTGAATCTGTTTCTATGGACCATATTTAACACTCTTCCATTACTCTTTTCTTTGTCTATCTATCCATCCATCTGTAAAAAATAATTATAGATCTATGACCATTATCATGTGACATATATGGAAATTATAGAGGTCCCTGGCTCCCTAACTTTGTTTGGTCATGTGATATTCAGGTGATATGTTTCACTCAGTGGTCATGCATGAGAAACATGAAGATCTTGTAAAACAAGATCTTGAGAAGGTCTTATACAAGTGGGCTTAGGCAATATATCGCATCATAAGTTATTGTGAAAATAAAGCTACAATTAATCCGGTGGATTGACTTTATACTTTCATTGTTGGTAACATTGATTATCTTCCCTCAAACATGAATAAATAAGGCATTTGGTTTAGTAAAAGACATCCAACTATCATTATATGTCAATTGTGTACAAGTTACTAATTGCCACATGTATATGAACATTGATCTTTTATGTGTTACTTAAGACTTTTAATCTCTTTGCATGTGAAAATTTCAGGCTCGCATGAACAACCCAGAAAGCACAGGTTAGACAACATTTTCTTGTTGAATAATACTTGTTTGTTCTTTTGTTTGGATGGATGCCCATTCACTGAGCACTTGTTTGAGTACGATATATTGATAAGGGAATGTCTTTTCCCTTGTTGGATCTTCACCATCATTATGTAAGATAGCTTCTATTTTTTATATATTTTCTAAGGAGAAAACTGGCTTTGTAAGATCTTACACAGTTGTATAAAACTAGTCAATAATTAAGTCAGAAATGACTCATAACATTTTCTCAGATTTTAGAGCTTGTTTGATTGATAACCACTGTTGTTAACTGTTACCCACTCCTGAACTATTTTAATTGTGAGAGGTGGCTGTTGTTGTTGTTCAGTTGTTCAGTCATGTCTGACTCTTTGTGACCCCATGGACTGCAGCACACCAGGCTTCCCTGTCCTTCTCCATCTCCCGGAGCTTGCTCAAACTCATGTCCGTTGAGTCAGTGATACCATCTAACCATCTCATCCTCTGTCATCCTCTCCTGCCTTCAGTCTTTCCCAGCATCAGGGTTTTTTCCAGGGAGTCGACTCTGCATCAGGTGGCCAAAATATTGGAACTTCAGCTTCAGCATCAGTCCTTCCAATGAATATTCAAGGTATTTCCTTCAGGATTGACTGGTTTGATCTCCTTGCAGTCCAAGGGATTCTCAAAAGTCTCCTCCAACACCACAGTGAGAGGTGGTAGCCAAGTCAAAATCTAGGCAAGAGCTTTTGATTTAGGATTCACATTGCTTATTGAGACTATGAACCATACATTTCTATTATCTTCTCTACATAAATAACCAAATAAACCGAGCACCTAATTGAAGCAGCAATTTTTACAAGCTATGAAGATATATCACAGGCTGAGATATCCAGAGAAATTGCTTTCAGGGAAAGGATTCTGGTGGATATTAAATAAACAAAATTCACATTACTTTGCAATGCACTAAAATTATTAAAATAGAAACATTATTTTTCTTACTTGAAATTCTTCTCTTGTTAAGTCGATATCTTCTATAATATATAGCAGGACATTTCTCTCTGTGATTTCAAGTTGCTTTATTCTGTCTAAAACAGGAAGAAAATAGAAAGCCCTGCTTCTTCTCAGTGGCTGAAAGTATGTACCTGGCCTTGATCTGTAACAGGGGTCTAGATGGCTGGTTTTTACTCTGGGTTTGTCACCTTTCTCATCTTGATCTATTCCCAAATTCACTTTAAAACAATGGAGCAATATTATGGCAAGTCTTAATATCTTAAGCAATATGAGATCTCTTGCCGCCCCATTCTCCCCGTCTTATATTATGTGCTGTTGCGTTCTTCATGAAAAAAAAAACAAAACTAAGGGTTGTATTTATTTGCTTTGCAAGTCTCTTCTTTCACTTCACATTTTAAAGAGCATTCTTTTTAAAAAAGAAAATATGGACGTGAGTTAGTCTGTGCATCCAGTGAGGGTCTATACCCTTTAGTAATGTTGATCCTTTGCCAACAGCCTCTCTGAAAACAAGCCATTTCTTTCATTAAACAGAACTATTATAGACTGAGCAACTAAACAGTATGAAAAATTTTGTTTTCCTTGGACAATTATACTGCCTTCTGTTAAATGTAAACCAAAATCTGAATAAAAGCTGAATATTTAAAGTGAAAGAAAGACAGTTAGATTATTCCTTTTTAAAATGCCAAGTAACTCAGTAAAGCATTGTCTGCAGGCATTTACTTTACATTTTCACATTGAGACTGTTTGAGGACTGTTTTACAAAATAATTAGAGTGACCCAGAACAGCAGAGTCTCACTTTGGGATCATAATAGCAAATATAATATTAGATAATTCCTACATGACTTAAAGATAACTTTCTAAGTTGACCTGGATTTAATAGACTTTCTGTTTGAAAAATATAGTTTTGTTTGGAATTTCAAGAGACTTTTATCCTTTGATGTTTGTCTTTAATATGATTGCCTTGTGTAAATAAACCAATGGGATTTTTTTTCCTGGGTCCAACTACTGATACTTTGGTCTATAGGCAATAGTATCCAACAAATCTTCAGTCAGTTTTATCTATGTTAGTGCATCTAAGCCCTGAAAAAAAAAAAAAAGCAAAACAGAATAATTTGGAATTTAAATAGAGCTAGAAAAAAATTTGGTAACAATGTTTCATTGAGTACTGATGAGGGGATATAAATAAAACTCTACATGTTGTTCTAATCATAAATAGATCAGTTGCATCTCAAAGATATTGTGATCCAATACAATTAAAAATAAAACAAACTCCTTTTGAGAAATTAGTTTAAGATGAGAAGATCCTGTAGTAAGTAAAAATCTGTAACCAATTTTGGTCTGAGATAATCCAGAAATCATTTATATTTCATAACTGGTTTAGGGATACTTAGTGTCTTAACAGGAGATATGCCTTCTGAATTGTTTGCCTAAGGCAGATATTAAAATTAATCATCATTCCCTGACCATCAGTGAAAGAACTGCAAGGAGAATGAGCAAGAAGAGCATAAGGCTGCTGAAGGACTGGTGGCAGATCATCTAGAAGGTGACTGATCCACAAATACAAATTTAATGAGTCAACCATATAAGTGCTATCTGAGAGCCTGTAAAACTCGGGTTCTTCTCACAGAATAATAGAAAGATTCCCAGATATGCATTTAGTGTGCTTATTGCTTATTTTCCAATAAAAAACCCAAGCTAAACCATATCCTTGTTCTTACTAGTTGAGAATCTTCCCTCCTTTTCACTTTAATTCAGGCCCTGAATGTCGGCACCACAATTTTAGTATTAAATCATCTCCTAATTATGTCACAAGCTTTTCTGTGACAACCATTACCTGTTGGGCACATTTTAATGCTAACTCCTGTATGTCACTCCAGTCTTCTTTTTGTTATAATAGTCTATCAGAAAAATGTTCAAGTTTGATAGCTGACTTTCAGAGGGAATACCATCTTCTACCTATAGACTCCATATTAAGGATGATTCCCTGAAGAGTAAAAAACATCCAGAAGCCAAATATAGTATGATGTTATACACCATTACTCATGTTGGAAACACAGTTACTTTACTTCTTATCTAAGTTTCTATCATGTTCCATAAAAAATAATAAATTTTATAGGAAACCATTAATTATACTCATTTATAATTGAGTTGTTAAATCTTTAACATGAACCTGTATTTTTTTCTCAATAAAAGGCCTCATAGGATTCACTAACCTTTCTCACATCTGTGTTATAATGAGGGCAGATCTCAGGAGAGTAATTATCAGTGGCCTGGCTTCTATTTGCATGTGTGATGCACATCTTAATTTTTGCTAAGTCTAATTTGCATTGTTTGGCTTTCTTCATTTTATCCTCCATAACTTTAGTTATGGTTCCCCATCTGAATAGTCATAAACAAGAACCTGGCATATTAACTTAAAGGATCATATGGTTTCTGTCATCACAGCCTACAGGGCTTAGCCTGCTCTGGTCTTTGCTTAATGTTTCAACATCTTCTTATACTGCCTTTTTTTAGCTACCCTAGCCTACTCTCGATTCCTAGGACCAGTGAACTCTTTACTGCTTTAGGTACTTTTCACTAGCTCTTTCCTCTAAATGGAATAATCTTCTCACCAACTGTTCTCATGTCAAGTTCACTATCATCCTTAATAGTTTCACTGTCACGTTTTGTGAGACCATTCTGTTTACTCCACCTAAACTAATTCCCTGTCTTTGCTCTCCCTATCATTAACCTATTTGTGTTCTTTCGACACTGTTAAGGGTCTGTGGTTATCTTTCCATTTTATTTGTCTTTTGTTCTCTACTCATCTTCGCAATTTGATGCTGTCAGCATCCAAGCACTCCAGTGCAAGTGACTCAGCAGGAATGTGAGGTTTGGAAAAATAGTCTTAGCAACCCTGTGTGTTTCGGAATCATGGGTAGTGGATTTGATCTAAAATTAAAGAGCAAAGGATAAAATCAGATGATTATGCAGACATGGCTACTCAGTGCCTGCTTTACCCTCCCTACAACCTGTAGGTAAGTTTCACAGGTCAGAAGATGACTGTCTTTTTATTCTGACAACCCAGAGGACCTCATCATCAACAATTCTCTCCCATCAAATGGATCCAAATGATGGGATTCCAAATATTATGTGTCCTAAGGATATTCTAAAAGGACCTAAGATATTCTATGTAATATCTTATATAGATATAGATATAGATATAATATCTAGATATATATCTAATATCTTATATAGATATAAGATATCTTATATCTTATATAGATATAAGATATCTTATATCTTATCTTATATCTTAATCCTTCTATAAGGACCTAAGATATTCTATATACTATCATATAGATATAGATATATCTAGATATATATAATATCTTATATAGATATAAGATATAATATCTTATATAGAATATAAAAGATATTCTTATATAGGACCTAAGATATTCTAAGAAAGGCAATGTCAAAGAATGCTCAAACTATTGTACAATTGCACTCATCTCACACACTAGTAAAGTAATGCTTAAAATTCTCCAAGCCAGGCTTCAGCAATGTTCAAGCTGGCTTCTAGATGTTCAAGCTGGTTTTAGCAAAGGCAGAGGAACCAGAGATCAAATTGCCAACATCTGCTGGATCATGGAAAAAGCAAGAGAGTTCCAGAAAAACATTTATTTCTGCTTTATTGACTATGCCAAAGCCTTTGACTGTGTGGATCACAATAAACTGTGGAAAGTTCTGAAAGAGATGGGAATACCAGACCACCTGATCTGCCTCTTGAGAAACCTGTATGCAGGTCAGGAAGCAACAGTTAGAACTGGACATGGAACAATAGACTGGTTCCAAATAGGAAAAGGAGAACGTCAAGGCTGTATATTGTCACCCTGCTTATTTAAACTTATAGGCAGAGTACATCATGAGAAATGCTGGGCTGGAAGAAGCACAAGCTGGAATCAAGATTTCTGGGAGAAATATCAATAACCTCAGATATGCAGATGACACCACCCTTTTGGCAGAAAGTGAAGAGGAACTAAAAAGCCTCTTGATGAAAGTGAAAGAGGAGAGTGAAAAAGTTGGCTTAAAGCTCAACATTCAGAAAATGAAGATCATGGCATCCGGTCCCATCACTTCATGGGTAATAGATGGGGAAACAGTGGAAACAATGGCTGACTTTATTTTGGGGGGCTCCAAAATCACTGCAGATGGTGATTGCAGCCATGAAATGAAAAGACGCTTACTCCTTGGAAGGAAAGTTATGACCAACCTAGACAGCATATTAAAAAACAGGACATTACTTTGCCAACAAAGGTCCATCTAGTCAAGGCTCTGGTTTTCTCAGTGGTCATGTATGGATATGAGAGTTGGACTATAAAGAAAGCTGAGTGCCGAAGAATTGATGCTTTTGAACTGTGGTGTTGGAGAAGACTCTTGAGAGTCCCTTGGACTGCAAGGAGATGCAACCAGTCCATCCCTAAAGGAGGTCAGTCCTGGGTGTTCATTGGAAGGACTGATGTTGAAGCTGAAACTCCAGTGCTTTGGCTACCTGATACGAAGAGCTGACTCGTTTGAAAAAGACCCTGATGCTGGGAAAGATTGAGGGCAGGAGGAGAAGGGGACGACAGAGGATGAAATGGTTGGATGGCATCACCGACTCAATGGACTTGGGTTTGGGTGGACTCCGGGTGTTGGTGATGGACAGGGAGGCACGGTTCATGGAGTGGCAAAGAGTCAGACATGACTGAACAACTGAGCTGAACTGAACTGAAAGCTTAAATGAAACACAACTTTTCAGTGGCAGGCCTTCTACAAATATAAGATCTGTGAGATCAAGAGCTTTGTCTCTCTTCACTGCTTAATTGCCAAAAATCATTGCATGCTTAGGATTTAGTTGGTAGGCGGTAAAATTAATTGAATGCATGTATAAATAACTGAATGGGAAGAATCAGTGGACATGTGAAATAACCATATGTAGCATCCATCTTTGGGTGTAATGTGGGTATAAGTTTTGACTTTTAGTATTCAAAAGCCTAAATTTTGTCTTTCAACATGAAAGATCCTTTATTTTCCCAAGCACAGATTCTTTTTAACCTCGTCTGACGTTCTCTCCAAGAATCAGGCATATGCTTAGTCAAGAAAAGAACACTTTGCCTCAGTGGGTGGGCTGTGTGTTTCCAAAGGAAAAACTGATGCTTTGCAAGTATTTCAAAAAAACAAATTATCAGGGTAACAGAAACAGACTCAAGCAATGCCTTCTGCCAGATTCTTTCCAGATCTGGCCCCCAGTAGGAGTATGTGCCTGGTGGTGTGGAAGTGAAGATGCCCTGCACACAACGAATCTGCAGCAGCCTTTTACACAAGCACAGTCCGGAAGAGGCATTCATATACTTGTATTTCTCATCTCAATATCTCTCACATAAACCCAAAGAGGACTTCCCTCCATGAGTTTAATTAAGTGAAACACTCTCTGACCTGTCAATCAGGGACTGAGTTCATCCTAGGGCACTGAAATACCCCAGATGAAGCTGCCAAGTTTCATCCTGCCATAATTAAAAGTTGTGAAAAGTTGTCTTTTGTTTATTATTTTTCTCTTGAATATATATTTTAATTTTATTTATTTAAGCAGATTGTTGAATTGCCTTTGGAGATACTACTTGTTTCTTGAGCCAGTCACCATTCATCATATGGTAAGCTTATTTCTTAGTATGAATATTATGTTAAAAACCATATTTCCACCAATAACTTAAAATTATAATTCCATGTATATTCTTTATCTTTTAGCACTGAGTTAAGAAAACAGTTTACCTGTCCATTGTTTTGGGGGTAACCCTTGGCTTCAGTGTGTCCTTCTATTTAGGTCACTATTAGCACCATTGAAGTCATCTTAGTTTGAGATATAATCTGGCAATACTAAACCATGCTCGGTTAGTATCTCTCTTAAGCACCTACCCCAGCCCATCATGAAATACAACTAGAGAGGAAATACTTTCCCATGTAACATGTTCTTAAACTGAGAAACATAATCCCAAAATATATACTACAATATACAAAAAGGAAAGGAAATTTTCTGTGTTGGTTAGAGTTCATGTTTTGTTAACTTTGTTTACATTTCAAGAGTTAGGAAAATAAATCACTGACATTCAAGATTACATTTTACAACCAAAGAGTCACAGTTGTGTAGAAGTTTACTGAACTGCTTCTTTACATATGAGGCCTTTCTGGTAGGATTCTGTAGACCCCAATATCATGAAGTCACAGTGACTCATAAGATAAAATTTGTCAACAGTGTGCAAAGTTATCTGAACTACTTTCAACTTCCTGGCAGTGTCTGTTTGCAGTGTCCTGGCATACCTGTCACATATGTCTGTACCTACTCTGGGAATCAGTTCCCAGGATGTTTCCAGAATTTTCACTAGGCCAACATTTCTCATGTTATTCATATTGGGCCCCATAATCTCATAGCCAGTGGCTTGTATATATGAATATTGGACTTCATGTTTTCTTAATTTTTGATAGTTTCATTGTTTGGTGGTACTTAAAACTTCGTGAATTTTGTCCATTTATTTCATATGAGAAACTTTAGATAATTCTCTCCAGGTACCAGACAAGGAACTCAGGTCTATAAGACGTTTATCCTACTGTGCAGTTAGTGTACGTTTTCAGGCTCTTGTTTCTCTTGTATTTCTAGATTCTTTCATTGACCAAGTACTAGTATAGTCAACTTTTTGTCATCCAGACTTTGTGCTTTATCAGCAGAAATAATAAATATGATGTTCCAAAATGCAGACTCTTACTACTATAAAACATGAGCAACTCTCTCATTTTTCTTATTTTCTCAATAGTCATGCTTTGTGTATAAGATCATACTGAGTCAAATAAATATAATTATAAAATTTTAGAACTGTATACTAAGTAAATATTCTCACAGATAAGCATTTTGAGGCCTAGAATTGTTTTAAAAAGTTGTCCAGCCTTACAAAGATATCAAAAAAGGAGAAATAAATCTTAGAATGTTATTGAGACAATTAATTATTTAGTAATTCTTAAAAAGCAATTTGGAGTATCTCTTCATACAGGCATCAAAAACCAATTCCAAAAAATATTAAATATAGTATTATCCACATATAGAGAATATTCTGAAAATAGGTAAGGAAAAAAATCTGATATTAAAGACTATAGTAAAATTTATTAGATAAAGACAATAAATAAATGCAGTCCTAAGAAATTTAAATGGCTAGCAATTAATAAAGAAAAGCATTCAATTAATCTAGGGAGTCTGGTAGCTAAAACTTATCCCAATAATGAGCTGTATTTTTTTTTTTTTTTTTTTGCCTATCCTATTGATAAAACTTGAAAAGCTATTACATCTATTGGTGAGAATGTGAAGAGAAACACTTATCAATTCAACATCCTTAGTTGCAAGCACCTAAGACTTGTTCATTGGAGAGGACCCTGATGCTGGGAAAGATTGGAGGCAAGCGGAGAAGGGGATGACAGAGGATGAAATAGTTGGATGGCATCGCTAACTCGATGGACCTGAGTTCGTGATGGACAAGGAAGCTTGGCATGCTTCAGTCCATGGGGTTGCAAAAAGTTGGACACGACTGAGCAACTGAACTGAACTGGACTGAAGACTTGTTCTGGCTGATTTCAACAGAATCCAGATTGAAAGTGCAAGGTGGGTGCATCTGGTTGATTAAGTCTGATTTACAAATGTGAGCTGCAATTTTAATATTCTGGCTTCCTCCCAAGGGTCAGAAAGGAAAGTCCTTTTGCATTGCTATGAGGAAGAAACTAGGACAGCAAAACTAGTGAGAGATAAAAGATGATGTATTGACTGGATAACTTCAAATAAGGATAAAGCATTATCATCTTAGCTTGTGTTCATTCTGATTTGCACAATTACCTGATTTGGTTCTTTAAACATGGTTAGAAGAAGGAGTATTTGGAATATGTACCTGTTTAATGTGAGATTCTGACCCACATCAAAGGAAAGTAGGAACCTATCCACACACAGGAGGTTTCCATAAATGACTTTAAGATGAGAGAGCTAAAATGTAAAGACTGGGTCTCAGCAGTGGGATGGAACATTCCAATGAGACGTTCTTTTCTGCTTCATTGTTTAATTCCTTCAACACAGCAATCCAGTTCTTTGTGGAAAAGAGAGAAGTAGAGAGGTGAGCTGTGGTGGGTGGAGGTTGCAGTTCAGCAAGAGGTATACCTGGTACAGAATGTCTGGATCACAGGGAGAAAAACTACTTGGGTATAGCACTGAAGAGGCAAGAAGTGGCAGAAAAAGAAAAGGAATCCACGTCAGGAAGAAACAGACAGTAGAATGAGAATTCCCAGGGGAAAGGTCAGAAAATGTGAACATAGCTGGAAACTATGGAAAGTTGGAGAGTTGTTCTTTTCCATCTGTGGATATTGAAAGCCCTGCAGAAGTCTCCTAGACCCTTATGGCTTGAACAAAAATTCTAGCACCAATCTTTGTCCATGAGACAGATGATCCGCGTTACCGTGAAGGCAGTCACTGGCTCTTTCCCTCAGCCTCTCTCCTCACCCTCACTCTAAAGGGCATCTGGGTGCTACTTAAACATTAACCTTCCCTTTGTGCCTCTACTTTTATTGCTCCCCAACAAACTCTGCTTTATTTAACATAATGGGTTTTGGAACTTTGACTGTAAAATAAGAAAGCCCCTCATTCTCCTAAATACACCCATGGCTGTATGTTTTGATGTGATTGCAAAATATTCTTAATCGTTAGTTTTCTCCTTCCACATCCCAACTTCTGAAAACAGTTTGAGGAAGGGTTTTCTTTTCCCCTAGACTGATGCTGTAGCTTTCATTTGTTCTCAGCAGGACTTGTGTATGGTGTCCGTAAGAAAAGGTTTGATTGCTTTAATCTATTCAGTTAGAAATCCCTTTCTGACATATGGGGCAAGCAATTCTAATCTGAGAAAATAATGCTGAATTATGAATGTGCTGCAATTTATTTTTCCTAAAATACTCCGTGAGAGAGTATATCAGCGAACTACATCTGTATCATCAGCACTCTTAACTGCCCTACATTGATTTGAGGTTATGACTTCTTGCTCCATAGTTCAGGTAGTATGGTGTGTGTACATGTCTGTGTGTGTGTGTGCGTGCACGTGTGTGTGTGTGTGTGTGTGTGTGTGTGTGCATGTGGTGTTTTAAAGAGTTAAAGGGAAAAGTCACTTTTTAAGGTTGCAGAAGAGCTGTTCATTCAAATTTAGACACACTGATTGGTTTAAAAATTATGTAATCATTTATAAAAGAAGAAGTTTCTAATTATACTGTCCCGATATACTTGGAATCTGTCACCAAAACAGGAAAGACCATAATAGATCCAAATATGTTTGGGGGAGGAACTCAAGCTTAGTGGTAAAAATATGAAAACTTATTATGGAATCTTGAAATCAAATCATGTTATCAGTGCCAGAATATAAAATGAACAGCAATTCAATCATCATGTAATTCAAATTAGTATTTTCACATTTTTATGTCAGATTCCGTATAGAGGATGATATAAAAAAGAATGAGATGGTTTCAACCATCTACAAACTCCCCTGTTCATTTATTCATTTTATTAATTCATTCAGTCAAAATTGACTGAGCACTTTATCTATGTGAACCTCTCGGCTAGAGGAAGAAAGTCCAATAACTGTAATCCCTGACTGATTATCATACCTTTTAAAACACACATGGGTAAAGAAAATGAGAAAGCTGGACCATCAGATCTGTAATGTCCATCAAGAAAAAGCAGAATTTCTGCCCAAAGAAGTAGAGTTGAAATGAATCAAATAGAGGACAGAGGGTTTTAATCTATCTCTCAATCATTTTTCCTTTATGCGTTAGGTTTAGGTATAAGTGTTCAACATCAGTCATTTAAATACAATGGAACTGCATTGAAATGACCCCTAAATATGGTGGTCTTGGAGATTCTGAATAGTCTGGTAGTTTATTACCATGACCTTAGGGAGGTCTCCACCTCTCCCTGATACAGCACCCACTGTGCTGTCTGGTGACTCCTACTGTGCTTTTCCACACACATGTCTCCATACTGCACTGTCTCCGTCATTACATATTTTCACAACCTGGGAGAGAAAAGAAGATGCAGAAGAATGAAATCCTTAGCTATGCTTAGCTCTCACTTGACTGTGGGCTTTAAAATAGTTATTTTTTTCTCACTTTGCCACTTCTAGTATCAAATTAATAATACGAGGTGACCATTTACTGCATACTTACATATCCTAATCCCTGTGTTTTGCACGTTAACATACGTCATTTTATTTAATACCGCATAGGCAGTGAGGTGAAATTAAAAGATGCTTGCTTCTTGGAAGAAAAGCTATGACAAACCTAGAAAGCATATTAAAAAGCAGAGGCATTACTTTGCCAACAAAGGTCCGTATAGTCAAAGCTATGGTTTTTCCAGTGGTCACATATGGATGTGAGAGTTGGACCATAAAGAATGCTGAGCACTGAAGAATTGATGCTTTTGAACTGTGGTGTTGGAGAAGACTCTTGAGAGTCCCTTGGGTTGCAAGGAGATCAAACCAGTCAATCCAAAAGGAAATCAACCCTGAATATTCATTGGAGGGACTGATGCTGAAGCTGAAGCTCCAATACTTTGGCTACATAATACAAAGAGCTGACTCATTGGAAAAGACCCTGATGCTGGTAAAGATTGAAGGTAGGAGGAGAAGGGGATGACAGAGGGTGAGATGGTTGGATGATATCACGAACTCAATGAACATGAGTTTGAGCAAGCTCTAGGAGATGGTGATGAACAGGGAAGCCTGGCGTGCTGCAGTCCATGAGATTAAAAAGAGTCAGACATGACTGAGTGACTGAACAACAACAGGCAGTGAGGTAAGGTGGATTATCATCATTTTCCAGATAAGGAAACCTAGAACTCTAAGAGAAGTTAGACAGTTTGCCTAAAGTAGCATACTTATACTAAATACTCTAATATTTAGTACAAATTAGAAGTAATATTCAAGTCCAAGTTTTGTGCTTCCTTTGCCTAGAATTGACCTCCATTTCTTACTTAGCCTTCCTTATTTTTGCCAGCTCAGCAGTCTTAGTAATCTAGTGCCATCACCAGAAAGAAGTGAGAGTTTCACATCAATGTCTCAATGAGTCCCTATGAGGTCTGCCCACTCCCTTCCCTTCAGGTTCCATTCCCTTGTTCAGGTAACCCCTGTTTTGATCTTACTTTGTAACTCTCTTCCAGTTTTCTACCTTTAGGGTTGACGCCTTTGGTGGACTCTGGTTAGAAAGATGATGGCTCTTCTCAAGGCTCTTTATTTTGTGGAGTACTTGGCTCTACAGCCCAATGGCCATCCTGACTAGCTCTGCCCATATCCTGAGTACTTGTAACCTGCCTTCTTGAATCTTTTAACTTCACTTCTTTTGTCTTATTTCCCTTTAGTTGGCTTCTCAACTCAGGCTTAAGGAGAAACTCAGTTCCATAGGGAATGCTTTTTAGGCAGAACATCAAGTGGAAATGTCACCTGAGTATGGACCTAAAAAACAGACCAGAAGAAATGCATACTAACTGACATTCTTGGTTTTAAAATTGATGCAATATTATGCATAAATTATATAAATGAATAATTTAATAAATTCCATAAACTAATGGGCTTCAATTTAAGGTTCCTAGTATTTATCTACTCTTTGAGAAAATAACTCCAAGAGTTGCATTGTTAACTGTCTTTATTGGTTGGATGTAGTGGTCTCTAGGGCTACCCAGGTGGTACTACTGGTAAAGAACCCACGTGCCAATGCAGGAGACGTAAGAGATGAGGGTTCAATCCCTGGGTTGGGAAGATCCCCTGGAGGAAGGCATTGCAATCCACTCCAGTATTCTTGCCTGGAGAATCCCATGGAGAGAGGAGCCTGGTGGGCTACAGTCCATAGGGTTGCAAAGAGTTGGAGATTACTAAAGCGACTTAGCACAGCACAGCACCGTGGTCTCTATATTAAGAGATATGTTCCAGCCACAGAGCTGGGTTCCTGGTAGAGAATCACAGAGTTTTTGTTTAATTGAAGAGTGAATGAGTGCACAGATGCTCCAGAATTCATTTAATGGGCTTCCTTGTTTTGTAGATGGGGTAGCATCGATTTGAGCATCAAAATTAGAGAGATATTTTAAAAGGATTTAAAAAATCAGTTAAATATGTCACTTCTTATCTAATAAACTATGTTTTCAATAAGCATTCACTTTCCACTACTGAAATAAAAAAAAATCTTGTGATTATATATATATATATATATATATATATATATATATAAAAGATACCTTACTTACAATATAGTCAGTACTCTGTTTTTGTGTATAATTTTATTAATTGCAGTGTTCTCAGTTTGTCTCCTCAGAGTAAAAGCATAAGAGTCAGTGATTGAATTTAATTTATAATTTAACCAATTCAGTGCTTTGTACATAGAAAATATTGATGCATTATTTTGAATAGTGGTAATTCCCTTTTGCAAAGAAATCTTTATTTGGCCTGTGTGATGGACTTTTGAAGGTTGCCTCTGGAAAAAAAGAAAATAACTGCTAAGATTCTAAGTGATACTGCTGTACATAGCCTAATTAATTTACTCCAATGACTTCCCATTCTTTCCATTGAGAACAGCGCCCCCTCTGTCAGCCTCACACCCCCCTCATTACTGCTTATTACAGTCGTGTAACTGCTAGGAAACTGCATTCTCTAAAATGCCTTTCCCTGTGGCTTAAAGATTTTTTTAAATAAATAAATACAGTTTATGTTGGGCATCTACCACTTGAAGGGCTAATGATTATTGACTAGCCTCCAGCAGGCATCAGGGAGTCTTGCCTCAGGCCCTTCCAACTAGCCCCCAAACATGCCGAATGTTAACACATGTTTCTGGATTCTGACTGGGATTGGACACAAACAAGGCAGTCAGAATGGACCATTTAGTGTACAAGTCAAGATGACAGATCTCTGCTTAATACAAGGAAGAGAAAAATTCGTATCTTATTGAAAACGGCAGAAAAGCCCCGGGTGCTTTCACTTTGTGATTCTGCAGCAAAAAAGTGGGTTGTGTCAATATAAGTCTATGTCACCAGCTCACAGCTGCCACACTGAATTGACCCTGTTCATGGCAGACATAAAGGCCTTCCATTTCCAAATTCTCTCTAATGCTCATCTGTGAATGGGAGCAGAATGTGGAAAAAAGCCAACAAGTCTCCTTAGCTATAGTAGAAGAAGAGAGACAGAATTGCCTTAATACAGCACAGCAATCTGTGGTGTGATTTCTACCATCGGGCAGCCAAACCAAGAATATTCCATTGCTTAAAGTCTTTGAAGGAGAATGCTTTGACAACACCAGATTATGCTCTGCAAATCATGAGCCAGAAAAAATTTTGTACGCTTCTAGATTTTTTAAATGGCACAAGGCTAGGTTAAATAGCACAGCCCTGTATTTCTGAAATGGGTAGTTAAACAGCCTTTCTCAAATGAGATGCTGCAGAATGTATGTGAAATGTCAGTAAGAATTCTTACATAGAGTTTCCCCATTATCAAAATAATATTTTGGAAAATCTTCGCTTGATCAGTTAAAGTGATTTTTCACTTTAGGACATATCAGAAATTTTGGGTCAAACCAAAGCTAAAAAAGATACATACATTTCATAGTTTGTTTGAATGTGGAAACATTTTCTGAGGAAGGAGTGTAAAGTGTTCTATGGACCACTGTGTAGAAATGCTGGACTGTAAGGAGAAGCAGCATTGAAATACCATCATATATTATATTAGTGTTGCCAAATTAAAATTCATCCATCACCCCAGTATTTTAATTTAATATGTTCATTTCAGCAAATATTAATTAGGTACCAACTACAGGTAAGTAATTATATCAAAATTGTGGCATATAATCAAAGAAAATAACAAGATAACAAGATATGCTTTCTGCTATGTAGAGCTAATGATTTGATGATCTTGTGAAACATTGAGTACTTTTGGAGTAAAACTAATATTCTCCAGGTTATATTCTGGTTTTAATGATTCTTATTATTTTTGGAATAACATAACCATAAAATGATTGAAAGGGAAAAATCTTATACTTATCAGTTTGAGAGAACACTTATCTGTCATCCTTCTTGCAGACAGCACTGTCTGTAAACCATCCCAAATATTTATTGTTTGTGAAACTCATTGGTTGAGCTCTTTTTCTTTAGGTAGTCTAGAATTCAGCTTCTCTTACAGGTTGATCTCTAAATTTGTCCAATGTTTTGTTTGGTGAAGAGTAGGAAAGAAAGATATGTGTTCAAAATTGACTAATAGCTCATATTAAAATGAATGTTCAGTTTGTCATAATGGGCTTCCCAATTAGACATAAAGCTTTAAAAATAGAGGTGCTTATCTCAATTTCCATTGAATCATATATACACACTGCCCAGTTGCAGGACCCATGGATTCAGATCCTAATTAACCACAGTCCAATTGCAACTTGAAATGTACTGTGATTCAAATACACTTGCCTCATTTCTTAATTTGATTCAGATATTGACAGATGACTTTAAAAGAAAAAAGAGTAAGTCTTTACCATGTTGTTGAAATAGAAAAATCAACAACACACAAAACAGGCAACAGAGACACTGTTTCTAAATATGTTTTTAGTAGAATTATTATAAATTATGACTAAAGAAATACTGTACCTGGCAATTCTAATTAAAAAAGATTTTAGAATTGGCATAAAAATCAGTCTTTTTATTATACTATTTCTTCTTATGCTCAAAAGTTGCTTTTATCAGTTTGATTACTAATAGTATGCACCAAAGTTGGCTTACAGTTGTTGGCTTACAGTTTTTGTTGTTCAAAAAGGGAAAACTGCCATCAAAAAATGGACATTTGCCATCATTAAACACATTTGTTAAGCTATAACTCAAGAAAGATAAGCCAAAAATGTTCCTCTATTCACTTGGTAATTTGACAGTTCTTGCCAGACTTACTGTATGCCAGGAACTGTATTATATATCATAGGTATCCATAGGAATGTGTGTGAAAGTGTTAGTTACTTAGTCATGTCCAACTCTTTTTGATTCCATGGACTGTAGCCCACAAGGCTCCTCTGCCCATGGAATTCTCCAGGCAAGGATACTGGAGTGGGTAGACATTCCCTTTTCCAGGGGATCTTCCAGATCCAGGGATTGAATCTGGGCCTCCTGCATTACAGGCAGGTTCTTTACCATCTGAGCCAAGTAGGAATAAAAACAATTCTTGAGGTTGGGTTATTCACAAATATTAGAATAGTGGAATATTGCTAGATTAAATGTGTGTGCGTACTCAGTTCCATAGAGGTTTCCTGTCTGACTAGTGTCAAGGAGTTAAAGGTCACTGGATTTATATGTTCTTAGAAGTAGTGTCATTACTATCTTCATTAACTTTTTTTGTTTAGTTGTTAAATCGTTGCTAAAACTCTTTGCAACCCCATGGACTGCTGCACACCAGGCTCCTCTGTCCTGCACTATCTCCCAGAGTTTGCTCAAATTTCACATCCATTGAGTCAGGGATGCTATCTAACCATCTCAGTCTCTGCTGCCCACTTCTCTTTTTGCCTTCAATCTTTCCCAGCATCAGAGTCTTTTCCAATGAGTCAGCTCTTTGCATCAGGTGGCTAAAGTATTGGAGCTTCAGCATCAAACCTTTCAATGAATATTCGGGGTTGATTTCCTTTAGGATTGACTGGTTTGATCTTGCAGTCCAAGGGGACTCTCAAGAGTCTTCTCCAGCACCACAATGCAAAAGTATCAATTCTTCTGTGCTCAGCCTTCTTTATCATCCAACTCTCATATCAATACATGACTACTGGAAAAATCATAGCCTTGGCTTATAGGGACCTTTGTTGGCAAAGTGACATCTCTGCTTTTTAATATGCTTTCTAGGTGTGTCATATCTTTCTTTCCAAGAAGTAAGTGTCTCTTAATTTCATGACTACAGTCACCATCTGCCTGCAGTGCAGAAGATGCAGGTTTGATCCCTGGGACAGGAACATCCCCTGGAGGAGGCATGGCAACCCACTCCAGTATTCTTGCCTTCTATCCCATGGACAGAAGAGCCTGGCGGGCTACAGTCCATGAGGTCACAAAGAGTTGAACACAACTGAGCGACTAAGCACAAGCACAATTACTGCTGAAAGTCAAGAAAGTTTATTATCTTAATGATTAAAAAATTTGAATGAGGCTTGAAACTTCTAATTCAGTTCTGAGAATGGAAAGAAATATTATGTTGTAAAATAAAACAGGAAATTGACATGTGATACAGTATTACTAACTAAAGCACAGGTTTTGTTCAAATCTTACAAAATTTTATGCTAGTGTCCATTATTTGTTTTCATACCTTATTCAAGATTCCACATTGTATTTAATTGCATTGAGCAGCTCCAGTTGCATGGAACAAATTTTGGTAAATTCTCTTTGCACTTTGATTGTATTATTAATATTTTCTAATTTTCCTTGTTATGGCTTCTTAGATATACCCCTCATTTAAAAGCAGACACTTAATTTCCAACTGCATGGGATTTTTAAAGGTATCTTTGATATTAATTTCTCATTTAAATGCGTTCTTCTCTGCAGTCACTCTCTGTTTTTCCAGTCTTCTAACTTTATTGAGGCTTTCAATGCCTTAGTCAAAGATCTCCCGTGGTAAATGTCATACTGTGTTTGAAAATATATGGGTTATTTTCAAATATCTTTTGATATTGATCTGTAACACAGTTCCACAGTGATAAGAAAAGAGACTGTATTATTTAAGTACCTTGAAACCATGAAATTTCTGCACCTGGTCTTATGTCTCTGGATATGGTCCAGTGTCTCCTAGTTTATAGTCAATGAGAACTTGAATAGAATTTGTATTCTATTGTTGTGTGAAAATTATATGTCTTAATTATGTTGAATTGGTTCATAATGCTTTTAAGGTCTACTATAATCTTCTACTTCTCTGTACATTCATTCAATTAATTTCTGATATTTTAATATTGAAACTTTAACTGAAACTGTTAATTTATCTACTTAAAACAAACAACTTTAATATGTAGTGAAGCTATATGTAACATTTTTCTATATTTTCCAAGTCTCCTATAACTGTGTTATCATATTTTCATAATTTAAAAAATAAAAAAAATAACTCAAAAAACCCCAAAACAGATAAAAATAAAACCATAAAGAATGTGGCAACAAAGCTTTAAGGGTCTATTATAAAGAAATGATACTAAAAAGTATCCACAAGAGGAAATGCATAGAACTATAAAAGGTAAATAAGAAAATAAGAAAATTAGTGTAATGAGCTCTATAAGTATAATTACTATGCTTTCTTCTTTCTGCTATTTTAAGGTATACAATTATATAAAGTAATAATAAGAGTTTGTTTTTGAATTCTAAACAAATATAGACGCAATATGTACAATAATAATAGCATTTTTAAAAGGAGAAGCTTTGTTGTTAATATATGAGTAAAATTTCTAAGTCTCTCTGGAATTAAATTAGTATAAATATGAAGTACTGTGATAAGCGAATGAACATTTTAAGCCTTAGAGCAACCACTAAGAAAATAACTCAAAAATAAATATAGTTTAAAGCCAGTTAAGTAAATATAATTTTACATTAGCAAATATTCACATAGTGCAAAACAAAACCATAAAAGAGGATCAGAGGAACATTTTGATGTCTTTTTATAACTGATATATAGGGATAAAAGGAAAATGGTAGTGGTATATATTAACATATAAATAATATTAACTGTAATTGGATTAAACAATCTGATTAAAAAACACTGTAACACTGATTAAAAAATCAAGATCCAACTATAATTCTGTCTAGAAGAGACAAATTTTAGATTCAAACACACAAATAGGATGAGAATAAAAGAACACACAAAAATATACCATGCAAGCAGCCACAAAAGTTTGTTGTTGTTGTTAAATGGCTTAGTTGTGTCTGACTGTTTGTGACCCCATGGACCGCAGCACAATAAGCTCCTCTGCCCTCTGTTGCCTCTAGGAATTTGCTCAAATTCTTGTCCACTGAGTTGGTGATGCTATCCAAATATCTCATCCTCTGCTGCCCCCTTCTCCTCCTGCCTTCAATCTTGCCCAGCATCATGGTCTTTTCCAATGAGGTGGTTCTTCACATCAGGTGGCCAGAGTATTGGAGCTTCAGCATCAATCCTTCCAATGAATATTTAGGGTTGATTTCCTTTAAAATGCTTATAATAGTATCAGAAAAAATTAACAAAAAATGTTACTAGAAATAAAGAGGGATATTTTACAAGAACAAAAGAATTGATTCATCTTGAAAACATTATAATTTCAACATATATGCATTTCTGAATAGAACTTCCAAATAGTCTATTTGGGCTGCTATAACAAAATACCATAGACTAGGTGGCTTATAAATAATAGGATATTTATTTCTCACATTTCTGAAGGCTTGGAAGTCATAAATAAAGTTGCTGGCAGATGCAGTGTCTGATTTCTGGTTCACCCAAGATGTCTGTCAAAGTGTCTTTCCCCATAACTCACAAGAACAAGAAAAGCAGTGTATTTAATAAGTACTATACAGCATGCATGGTGCATCTGCTTTATATATATTATCTAATTCAATGTTTAGTCTCATATAAACCATATGAAATAGTTATTCTCATTTCACAGATGAGGAAACTGAATACACAGATGTATTAAATAACATAAACAAATTATAGGATGATAGGGTCTGGTTTGGGCTTCCCAGGTGGCACAGTGGTAAAGAATCCATCTGCCAATGCAGGAGATGCAAGAGACACAGGTTTGATCCCTGGATCAGGAAGATCCTCTGGAGGAGGAAATGACAACCCTCTTCAGTATTCTTGCCTGGAAGATCCCATGGACAGAGGACCCTGGCAGGCTATAGTCCATGGGATCACACAAAGTCAGACACGACTAATCACATACATTTGTCATGTCATCAGGTCTGGTTTGGGAATCAAACTCAACACAAATGTGAGTGCCGTGTGTTATTTAGCTTTTCTAAATGTAGTAGAACTTGGTACTTCTTCCCCATCAAATTAATCTCTTATCTTTTGTGATAATTGCTTCAATTTATGGAGATTTTACTATGTGTTGGGTACTGTTCTACCCAACAGAGGAACACTCTGTCACACATTACCATGATGGTACATGGTACCAACACATTACCTGTCACACATTACCATGTTGGTACTCCCAACAGTGCTATGAGATGGGCATTACTATGGTTTATTTTAGCAACAAGCACACCCAATTGGTAAGTGATGTAATACATTTGAAATAGTAACACTATTGTCCTTTAGACATGCCATTGGATTATATATATATATATATATATATATATATATATATAAACTCAACATACTGTGTTTTTGGAGTAAACCAGCAATGGTGATGGAGAAGGCGATGGCACCCCACTCCAGTACTCTCGCCTGGAAAATCCCATGGATGGAGGAGCCTGGTGGGCTGCAGTCCATGGGGTCGCTAAGAGTCAGACATGACTGAGCGACTTCACTTTCACTTTTCACTTTCATGCATTGGAGAAGGAAATGGCAACCCACTCCAGTGTTCTTGCCTGGAGAATCCCAGGGACGGGGAAGCCTGGTGGGCTGCCGTCTATGGGGTTGCACAGAGTCGGACACGACTGAAGTGACTTAGCAGCAGCAGCAGCAATGGTGAGATGGTGAGAGTGAATCATGAAAACAAAACAGACTTTTGTCTTACCTCTGCCACTAGTTATCTTGGGCAGAACTTCTCACCAGGGATTCTGGTCCCTGTCTTGCGTGGGTGTCAGGCTCAAATGAGCAAATTATATAAAATGGCTTTAGACATGATAAAGTGTTATAAAAAATAAGGCATTATTAATATAAACTAGGTCAGAATCAGTAAATCCATAAAGTTTTATAACACTCTGCTTGCTTATTAAGGTAGCAGAGTGGTTTCAAATCAATAATTTACAGCAGAGTGAGGCAGTGTGGGCTGGTGTGGGAGAAAAGAATGTCAGGGCCTGAAAACCCAGATCTATAAGTTGCTACCAGAGTTCACTCTAACCCTAGGCAGGTCTCTTATCATCTAGACTTGCAAAATTATGAACACATTACTGACCTATTATATAGAACTTTTATTAAGAGGCACTGATAAAAAGTGATTATAAAGCACTTTACATAAGGTATGGATTCTATATACGTACGTAGAATAGATGTACGTAAATCTATTCTAGCATAGGTCATGAATTTTATTTGAACATTTATTTCAGTAGGTAGTTCTTTAAATTCTAGAGGTTAAACTTAAGTTTCAAAATTGATTATTGCAATTAGGACTGGCAGTGGGCTGAATTATAGACCTATATTTTCACCTTTTCAGTTGTCTGTGTTGGTAGCTATAAACGTAATTCAGTAATAAAGATCTTATAACTCTATATCCTGTTGCCTAAATGATCAGATATTTTATAACATTTAAAATAAAATAATGGAGCCATGCTTCACAGTGACTCATGTCTATATAGAGGGATAAAACCACTTGAGGTCGAAAGAGGTACTGGAATCATCACTTGCTCCCCCAACTGCAGAGAAGAACTCACAGAGTGATTTTTGCTGGTGCTTAGTACTGAGTCCCTGGCACTATGCTCATATGTGGTAAAGGACAACAGGTGGTCTTATTGGGCCCCCTCCCAAAGAGGCAGCATTTCCCTGTTCTTTCTCATTCTTCACTTCTACCCTGCCATGTGGTTTGCCTGGAATTAATTCTTGAGTGGGAAAGAAGAGTAAATTTATCTTCATTTTCATTCCTATGCATGCATTCTTTTTTTATGGTAGTGGCAACAGACTTCTTAAAAAAATTGCAAGTTTTCAATCTGCAGACAAAGAAGGGAGGAAGCGGGAAGCTCTTATTTTCCTTATGCTGGTTACATCCGCATTCTGTGGAATTTCTCATAGGCAAAATGAATATTGGTGGTTAAGTAGTTATAAATCCAGGGGCACTTGAAAGCTTTTTTCTCAAAAAAATGTCCCTGTTTGCACTGGATGCCTAAAGGCCAAAGAATGGCTTTTTTTTTTTTTTTTTGAGTATTTCTAAATATTCAAGATCATAGTATTTAAAGATTCATGTATAGGATTAAGTATAAGTGTAGATTCATTAGTTATTTGCAATATTTTATATTTCAGTGTAAACAGTCTTTCTCTAAAGACAAACCTTTAGCTCTCATTAAAATCCCAAAGGTACTCATGGTTTAAGAAACTTTAAAGAAACAGAGGCAATGCCCTGCCTAAATTGTTAAGATGTTATCCATCCTCAATTTATGCTATACTCTCAAAAATATCACTTTGGAATTCTTCTTGAAACACTACTTTTATTGTTTTATCACTTTGCTCAAATATCTTTCTGCCACCCTTTTAGCTGCTACATAAAATCCAGTCACCTTAGCCTAAAATTCAGGATTCTCTATGCATGTGACCAAGCAACAATCACAAGTTTTAACTATTGCTCCGAGGTGGCCCAGTGGTAAAGAATTTGCCTGACAATAAAGGAGACACAAGAGATGTGAGTTCTGTATCTGGGTCTGGAAGATCCACTGGAGAAGGGAATGGCTACCCACTCCAGTATTCTTGCCTGGAAAATTCCATGGACAGAGGAGCCTGTTGGGCTACAGTCCCTGGGGTCACAAAGAGTCTGACATGATTGAGTGGCTGAGCACCCACACCTACGACCAAAAGTTGGCTTAAAGCTCAACGTTCAGAAAACTAAGATCATGGCATCTGGTCCCATCACTTCATGACAAATAGATGGGGAAACAGTGGAAACAGTGGCTGAATTTATTTTTCTGGGCTCCAAAATCACTGCAGATGGTGACTGCAGCCATGAAATTAAAAGACACTCCTTGGAAGGAAAGTTATGACCAACCTAGATAGCATATTCAAAAGCAGAGACATTACTTTGCCAACAAAGGTCTGTCTAATCAAGGCTATGGTTTTTCCAGTGGTCATGTATGGATATGAGATTTGGACTATAAAGAAAGCTGAGTGCTGAAGAATTGATGCTTTTGAACTGTGGTGTTGGAGAAGACTCTTGAGAGTCCCTTGGACTGCAAGGAGATGCAACCAGTCCATCCTAAAGGAGATCAGTCCTGGGTGTTCATTGTAAGGACTGATGTTGAAGCTGAAACTCTGGTACTTTGGCCACCTGATGTGAAGAGCTGACTCATTTGAAAAGACCCTGATGCTGGGAAAGATTGAGGGCAGGAGGAAAAGGGGATGACAGAGGATGAGATGGTTGGATGGCATCACCGACTCGATGGACATGGGTTTGGGTGAACTCTGAGAGTTGGTGATGGGCAGGGAGGCCTGGAGTGCTGCGATTCATGGGGTTGCAAAGACTGAGCGACTGAACTGAAAGGGGAACACTTGCGTTTCCCAGACTACCTATGTTTTACAGTTTCTGTATCTTTGCCAATATGAGGATTCTTTTATGAAATGATGCCTTTTCATCCTCACTTTGTAAGTCCTGACTGTCCTTCTAAATTAAGGTTGTCCAAAGAAACTTCCCTGATGTGCTAGCTTGTTCTGTTGTTGAGTTGGTCAAGATGAGTCTATGTTTTTTCCAGGATGCCCTTCCCTGTGGAGTTCCAGGTTAAAGTTGGCCAAAAGAATTAGTAAATTTTGAGAGCTGAAAGTGAAGCAGCAGCCATTGCCCTTTGAAAGTCTTTGCCATCAGAAACAATAATAGATGCAGAATTATTGGGTGTGGGGAGGAGAGGGAGGGGATAGCTAGCCACCTGAATGCAGGGGTTGACTACTTTGGACTATGTAGATGAGGAAGGGTCAGTGCTTTGATCTTACACGAACACATGGTACGCTGGATTTGAATTTGCCACACCTGACTACAAGGCTTCTGCCAAAAGCAGTGTCCAAGTACAGACAGAATTTACTCATTCACTATCATTATATTCATATTCTCTTATTCCTTTGCATTGATAGTGACTCTGCCTCCCTACCTGAACCCTGACTGATCCATGTGCTCTTCTGAGGCAGAAAGGCTGCAGGTCCAGAATTCATCATCTGAAAAACTCCTAGCCAGTTTTAGAATTTAGATCAATTTTCCTTTTAGAAAGACAGTATGGTGCATACACTGTGTGATATTTAACAAGGTGGCTCAGACGGTAAAGCATCCGCCTGCAATGCGGGAGACCCAGGTTCGATTCCTGGGTCGGGAAGATCCCCTGGAGAAGGAAATGGCAATCCACTCCAGCACTCTTGCCTGGAAAATCCCATGGATGGAGGAACCTGATAGGCTACAGTCCATGGGGTCGCAAAGAGTCGGACACGACTGAGCAACTTCACTTTCACTTTCATAGTGGGATCTAGGATGACATCTCTAATTCAGACACAGTCATATTTCTGCACTGGAATTTAAGTGGGAGAAGTGATTCCCTGGTAGCTCAGATGGTAAAAAATCTGCCTGCAATGCAGGAGATGCAGGTTCAATCCCTGGGTTGGGGAGATCCTCTGGAAAAGGGAAAGGCTACCCACTCCAGTATTCTGGCCTGGAGAAGTCCATGGATTGTATAGTCCATGGGGTCACAAACAGTCCAACACAACTGAGCAACTTTAAAGAAGAAAGAAAAGAATGGCTAGCACTTTCATTTTCATAAATAGCCTTATATCATTTCAGATCAGTTTTCATTGCTCATTATGCAAAATGTGTTATTCTTGGAGCTTTTTGGATTTCTAATTTGGAGGAAAGATGTTGTACATGTGTATCTGGCACATAATAAACTGAGTAGAAACTCAATACATTTTATCTTTAAGGTTTATCCTCTCATTTTCATTACATTTTGTAGTACCTATAATTTTTTCATATCAGATCAGATCAGATTAGTCGCTCAGTCGTGTCCGACTCTTTGCGACCCCATGAATCGCAGCACGCCAGGCCTCCCTATCCATCACCAACTCCCGGAGTTCACTCAGACTCATGTCCATCGAGTCAGTGATGCCATCCAGCCATCTCATCCTCTGTCGTCCCCTTCTCCTCCTGCCCCCAATCCCTCCCAGCATCAGAGTCTTTTCCAATGAGTCAACTCTTCGCATGAGGTGGCCAAAGTACTGGAGTTTCAGCTTTAGCATCATTCCTTCCAAAGAAATCCCAGGGCTGATCTCCTTTAGAATGGACTGGTTGGATCTCCTTGCAGTCCAAGGGACTCTCAAGAGTCTTCTCCAACACCATAGTTCAAAAGCATCAATTCTTTGGCACTCAGCCTTCTTCACAGTCCAACTCTCACATCCATACATGACCACAGGAAAAACCATAGCCTTGACTAGATGGACCTTTGTTGGCAAAGTATTGTCTCTGCTTTTCAATATGCTATCTAGGTTGGTCATAACTTTCCTTCCAAGGAGTAAGCGTCTTTTAATTTCATGGCTGCAGTCACCATCTGCAGTGATTTTGGAGCCCAGAAAAATAAAGTCAGCCACTGTTTCCACTGTTTCCCCATCTATTTGTCATGAAGTGATGGGACCAGATGCCATGATCTTCGTTTTCTGAATGTTGAGCTTTAAGCCAACTTTTTCACTCTCCACTTTCACTTTCATCAAGAGGCTTTTGAGTTCCTCTTCACCTTCTGCCATAAGGGTGGTGTCATCTGCATATCTGAGGTTATTGATATTTCTCCTGGCAATCTTGATTCCAGCTTGTGTTTCTTCCAGTCTAGCGTTTCTCATGATGTACTCTGCATATAAGTTAAATAAACAGGGTGACAATATAAAGCCTTAATGAACTCCTTTTCCTATTTGGAACCAGTCTGTTGTTCCATGTCCAGTTCTAACTGTTACTTCCTGACCTACATACAAATTTCTCAAGAGGCAGATCAGGTGGTCTGGTATTCCCATCTCTTTCAGAATTTTCCACAGTTTATTGTGATCCACACAGTCAAAGGCTTTGGCATAGTCAATAAGGCAGAAATAGATGTTTTTCTGGAACTGTCTTTTTTCATATAGTGGTGTATTATTATTACTTGTTCATGTTTAGATCTACTGAACATCAGGACTCTTGAATAATGATGATAAGTCCTGTAGTTTAGAAGAATCATCTGTGATTGTTGCTTTACAGAGCTCATGTCTTAGGCAAAGCAGCAAAATTTAGTCCTTTAATGTGTGAACCAGTCCATCCTAAAGGAAATCAGTCCTGAATATTCATTGGAAGGACCAATGCTGAAGGTGAAACTCCAATACTTTGTCCACCTGATGTGAAGAACTGACTCATTTGAAAAGACCCTGATTCTGGGAAAGACTGAAGGCGGGAGGAGAAAGGGGTGGCAGAGGATCAGATGGTTACATGGCATCATCGACTCAATGGACATGAGTTTGAGCAAGCTCCAGGAGTTGATGATGGACAGGGAAGCCTGGTGTGCTGCAGTCCATGGGGTCGCAAAAAGTCCGACACGACTGAGTGACTGAACTGAACTGAATGTGTGAACCTGAAACCATCCAGTGATGAAATAAAGCATCTGTTTTAATAGTTATGTGACAACACACAAAGTAATTCACCCCTTCATGTTTCAGTTTCCATATCTGTAAAATTGGGATGATAGTACCTTCCTCTAGAGCATTACTGCAAATCATCTTGCCTATATAACACTTACAAAGCATTGAGCATAGTATCTACATACAGTAAGAACTTAGTGAGTCCAATCTGTGGTTATTATTTCACTGCATCATGGCAATGATTATGAACTACCCCACCACCTACCCTCATCTACTGGAGTGCCTACTTTATGGTGCATACTGGAAGCATTCATTTTGCAAGAATGAGTAGTTAAATGAATGGAGATATTAGCTGGAAAATACCATTTATGTAACAATATTTTAGTATTTCTCTTCTCTACACGCTAAGTCTTTTAAGTCGTGTCTGACTTTTTGCAACCCTATGGACCGTAGCCCACAGAGAGAGGCTCCCCTCTCCATGAGATTCTTCAGGCAAGAATACTGGAGTGGGTTGCCATGCCTTCTTTCTGGGGATCTTCCTGACCCAGGTATTGAACTTGCATCTCTTGTGTCTCCTGCATTGGCAGGCAGGTTCTTTACCACTAGCACCACCTGGGAAGCCCAGGGGAATAAATGCATGTCTGTGTTCTTTCAACCAAAGTTCTTGCCTGTGAGTGAAAGTAATTGGCTTCCAGCAAAGAATAGATACATATCCCTGTGGGAGTAAGCAAGACCCTTCAGGAACATGTGAGAGGTGGCGTTGAGTATGACAAATGCTATTAGAGTTGATGACTCTGAAATGTCCGTCAGAGTTGCAGTGCCACTGCATTGTCACGTATGTATCTAGACTTGCCCTTCATGGAGCGCTGCCTGGGTACATCGCGAGAGTTGAACTGGACAGGAAGTTCAGTCACTCATTTTGTTTTTCCGTGACCCCTAGGCACTATCCAGTGGAAGGTGCTTAAAAATGGGCTCATTTTAACTGATTGCTTCATACATGCTAGCAATTTTACATGAAATAATATTGGGCTAAATATCTCAAGTGGGTCATGTATTAGATGCCTGGAACTTCCTAATAGATTGTTTGATCATGGATATTGGAAAGTTTAAAGATTTTAATCACTATGTAATATATATGTGTATCTCTATACGTACATATAATTATCATATTAATGATCGGTTTCCCAGGTGGTACTAGTGGTAAAGAACCATCCTGCTAGCGCAGGAGACATAAGAGATGTGGGTTTGATCTTTGAGTTGGGAAGATCCCCCAGAGGAGGGCATGGCAACCCACTCCAGTATTCTTTACTAGAGAATCCCATGGACGGAGGAACCTGGTGGGCTACAGACCAAAGTGTCGCAAAAAAGTCAGATACGACTGAAGCGACTTAGCATCCACGGTAGAAAATAAAGCACAGTTTTCAGATAATTCTGTCTCACCAATAAATGAAGTAGAAATATTCTTAGTTTTATGAAATTTGCACTTACATTTAACTTGAGATAAGGAGTGTCCTAGAAAGAATTCTTTTCAATGGAGTAGAGGACTGAATTCCTCAGTTACCTCTAGTGAGTGAAAGTTGCTCAGTCATGTCCGACTTTTTGCGACCCCTTGGACTATACAGTCCATGGAATTCTCCAGGCAAGAATACTGGAGTGGGTAGCCGTTCCCTTCTCCAGGGATGTTCCCAACACAGGAATCGAACCCAGGTCTCCCACATTGCAGGCGGATTCTTTACTAACTGAGCCAGCAGGGAAGCTCAAGAATACTGTAGTGGATAGCCTATCCCTTCTCCAGGGGATCTTCATGACCCATGAATTGAACTGGGGTCTCCTGCATTGCAGGCGGATTCTTTACCAGTTGAGCTACTTGTTGGGAATATTATTTAATACATGAAGGTTAGTTTCTTGAATTGTAATATATATGCATCTATCTACTTACCAATTTAGGCAAAATGATTCTTTAGATCTGTTGAATCTTAGTTGTTCAACAAGTATTACTGAGAACTTTCATTACAATGAGTGTGAATTGTAGATAAACCGAAAAATGAATCAGGGAAGCCCTTGCTCAATTTACAGGACTCAGTGAATTTATGGTCTAATATTGGCATAAATAAGTTGCATCAAGTGCAAGATTCTACTTCAAATGCTATATTTAGAAGGCTTCTAAAACAGAGTCCAGAGTCAGGGGAAAAAATTCTGTGATAAAGTAGCAATACCAGTCAAAAATAGACATAGAAACAGGAGTGGCAGCAGGCATGACTTATGCTTGCTGTTCCTCATCTAATCTTTACAACTGTATGCCTTCACTACATGTTTCTAAAGATAGGCCAGTAAATTCTTTGTAAAACTGGATTGAGAGAAATAGAACAAACATGCTGGAAAAACAGGACTTTTTTTTTATAATAATAGCTAAGTATATCAGCTATTGATAAACATATGTTAGCATTTACCTATTCATTCTGTTGGAGAAAACTAGCTAACTCTTTAACTGTTTTGCCCTCCAGGCTTACATTAAAAGTTAATTATCACCACGTGGGACAGGCCTCCTGAGGCCATGCCAGCCCTGAACTAGTATCAGCCAAACGTGCACCTCACATTAGCTCCTGAGTTGCTAACCTCTCACAATAGAATGCTTTCTCCTTGAGTGAATGCTAACATGCTAAAAAAACCACACCACTTTCTATCTGAGTATTACGCTGAAGCAGGACAACTTTTACCTGAAAAATAATAAAATTTAAGGACAATGCACCAAAGAAGAGATGCCGTTCTGTAGGGCTGTCATTAGCTACACCCAATTACCCAGAATTTATTCTGCATGCAGTTGAATGTGTGTGGCCGTCTGTCTGTCTCTGCCTTTCTCATGTAAATAAGAGTCTTCATCTTGCCTTTTCGTGAAATTTTCCATGGATATTTGGGAGTAATATGGTCTAATAGTAGCCAGCAGGAACAAAGATAGTTTAAGGTGACATACAGTAAGTGAAATTGTTAGTTGCTCTGTCGTATCTGACTCTTTGTGACCCCATGGACTATAGCCCGCCAGGACCCTCTATGGAATTCTCCAGGCAAGAATACTGGAGTGGGTAGCCATTCCCCTTCCAGGATATCTTCCTGACCCAGGGATTGAACCCAGGTCTCCTGCATTGCAGACAGATTCTTTACCTTCTGAGCCCCCAGGATGTTTTGATTGGCCCTGGATCACCTTTGCCCCTAAATCTCTCTTTGACTGGTTTGCAGAAGACCTTCAGTTTTTTTCATCACATTAATTTCTCAGCCCGTTAAATAGAAGTAAGTTGTGCGTGGATCAATGGTGAGTGGATTTTAAGACCAATCCTAGTCTATGTATCTGAGGTCAAAAATTAAATTTAAAACTGGAGAGACTAAAGTTTGGATTTCTTTGGAGGGTACCAAAACTACAACCTTTAATGCACTATTATTGTACTTATTGGAGAAGGAAATGGCAGCCCACTCCAGTGTTCTTGCCTGGAGAACTCCATGGACAGAGAAGCCTAGCGGGCCACAATTCATGGGATCACAAAGAGTCGGACACAACTGAGTGACTAACACTATTGTACTTATAGGTTGGTCTCATTGATTTACCATTTATTTAGGTTTCAGGTTATCTTTTCACTTGTTTATTAGGTTATCCCCTCCCCAATTTGACTGTAAATTCCTTGAGGACAGGAGCTTTCTCTTTACAGTTCTTAGTAGTGTCCATTGCAGTGCTTTATGTTTGGAATATTGCAGAGAATCTGAGTGTCTAGAAATCCTTGGAAATTCATCCACTAATTTGTAATTTTCTGGACTATGCAGTTGCTCTTATCAGAATCTCTGTTTTCCTATACTTCCTGACAATTGATTTGTTTTTAGGTATCAGTGTCCTCTTTATAGGCCAGTGGTTATAATCACTCTAAAAAAGATGATTACTGAAATGCATTCGTAAAAAGTTTTCTTTTTTGAATTAAAAGTGATGTATGCCTGGTTTGAAAATATTAGTAGTAGTCTTCAGCCAGTGAAGAAAGTTTTCAGACTGAACTTACAGTACTAAATAGCCTGAATTTATATGCTCATGTACCAATGAAGCAGAATAATATAGCATGTCCTAATAAGGAAGGAAATATGATCTCACTGCCATCACTTCAACCCTATAAAATACATAATTTCCATATCCCTATTTTCAGTTTTTTGAATTTTCTTAAGCCTTTATTAGCATATCACATTTAATGAATGTATTTGTTCAATAACAATTGTTAAGGCTATGCAAACATTCTAAGAATGGTTCAGTATCTTTTGCCTTAAATTCTATGTGAGTTGAAATCAGGGACCATACATGCTTAACTCACCAGTTTTGTTATCAAGTGCATGAAGAGCCTTCATACATGCTTTGGATGAAAAAGAAGATACTACACCATCCAGAATGAGGGAAGGGGACTATTAGGGGATTTTAAAGGGAGACATTACATAATTATGGTGGAGAAAAGTGGCCATGATGCTACATATGCAGGGGAAAATGAGACATGAGGAGACAAAGAGGAGAAGAAAATAACTCACACAAGAATTGAATTGGACCAGTAAAACATCTGAAATTCTACTCCTCTCATCAATGTCAAAAAATAGGAAGAGAACAGGTGATCTGAGCATGCTGCTGACAGCCATCCTCACACCCTCTTGGTCTATAAAATACTTCTTTAGCTTCCTTGAACAAAGGCACCACAGTGGGCTACACAAGGTGTAGCAAAGGAAAGGAAAGCTGTTCTGTCTCCACTGCATGCATTAGTCATTTTTTCTTCCTCTGAGTCTGTGTCTTAATTGCCTTGCCTGTCTTATTAGATTGAAAACCCACTGGGTTGGGACCATCGCTACTAAGGTGTGCAGCACTGAGCTTGGCAGGTGATCAGCACTCAATAAATGTCTATTGCTACCATAAACCGATGTATAAATTTCAGAAATAGGCATAATAATGGACCTGACAGATTAATGCCCAGGGCTATTTTTGTACAGCAGCATGGGCTAGCCAAATCAAAATCAGACATCTCAGATTCAATTCTTCTCAGTTTTGCATGTAATTCTCAGCCTTTCACATTTTTTGTCCTGTGACAGACAGGAAGTAATAAGTCAACTTTTCAACATAATTGAATTAAAAAGCATCTCTCTTTCTTTTTTTGGGGGGGGGGAGGAGAGGGCGCAGTGGGAGTCTGTTTCTCAAATGCTGTTGACCCATTATGTAGATGGCATTGCTTTTTTATTATTGATAGGGTGTTTTCAAATGCTGCAGCAAATATGATACGTGATATCTATACTCAGCACTTCAAGTCCTCGTCTTTATGGGAGCTCTTCTCTAGGAGCAAGAAACTATTTAAGGAAATCATCTACTTCATACTTTAATGCTTCCTCTGAGGTAACTAAGGAAGAACTTCATCAGTTTTTCTCTTTGGGTAACAATTAACATGTGGAGAAATTGAGTGACTTAAGCAAGATCCCCCAGAGAATCAGTGGTGAAGCCTTAAGTAGAATTCCCCTTAACTAAGAGCTCTTCACAGAGTCAGGGTTGTTTCTGGGGGTCATTGAAGCTTTTTGCAGTCATAATAAAATACAATAAGCTTCACATTCCATTTCCTTTCTTACATGAAATGTCAGTTTTGTCTACCTGTGGGAGAAGACTTTTTTCCCCATCTTTACAAACCTTCCTGTAGCTACAATCTGCTATTAGTTTTCCTTTTGTAGTTAAACATTTATATATTTCTTTCATTGGTTTATGTGTGAAATGTAACCCAAACCAGGTCACCCAAATGCCTAACATGATCATAAAACGATTTGAAAATTGCAATAAATTCTTTTAATAACTGAATTTTTTTCTGTGACAGGAAGATTAAAAATTATAAAAAATAAATAATCTGTTTTCAGATCCAGTCTTTTTGAATGTCAGTCCAAGGACAAAGAGCTTTTGACCAATGAGGGTTAATGAGAGGAAACTGGATATTTAGAGTAGGAATGAATGCAAAATTTGATCCCATGCTACATAAAAGGAAGAATTTAGGGTTCAGATTTATACTACATAAATGTAGAGGGCTAAAAGAGGAAATGGTTTATATAATTTTATGGACAAAAATGCCTTTGTATCTATTACAAGAGATGTTTCAGGTGTTTCTAGAATATTGCCAGCAAATACATACATTCATACAGAGCTATCCGCTAGGACTTGAAATTCTTGGACAGAATGCAAAGGCAAGGGAAATATTTCCATGTAAATATTACTTTCCTTAAATATATTTATATGAAAGTAAATAAATAAAATTTTGATTAATCATCTTTTTCCAAAAATATTTTGAGTGTTTATAGTATATCAGGCTGTTAATGAAGCATTATGGTTTTTTTTTTCCTTATTCTTTCTAGCCTCCCTTTCCCCCAAATAGATTTATGGATGCTTCATGTGTTTTGTTTGAAACAGAGATGGATAATAAAGTTTATAGAGGAAATATGACAGCTACCCAGAGGGGGGAAAAAGTGTCCACAAAGATTCTGAAGTTTGTGAGCTTGGGTTACTGTGAGAATGGTGGTACCCTTAATAAAAGTAATCAAATCCCAAGTCAGGAAAATATATAATTTGTAAAGGGGTACTTAATGACTTTAGTTTGGACCAAGATGTGACTATGAAGCCATCAGACGGAGGTTACCTGACATTTATTGTATAGAATAGAATTAGAATTTGAAGTAATTTGAACTAATTAGTCCTGATGCCCCAGTTCAGTCATTATCCACCAAAATATGTTAATTTAATTCAATATTTGTCTATTTTATTTTGTGTGCATAATTGTTGTACATATAAATAAAAATCAAAGTGTTCAATACATCTGTAATAAATTTTTCCTTGTAGAGGAAAAATTGAATTTTCCTTATAGAGGAAAAATTGAGTTTTTCTGGAGGAAAAATTGAAAGTATTTCTCTATAGACAATTGATTAGCTGACATTCTACTATGGTCTCAAATCTGGAGTAAGTTTTCCCTGAAGATGGGTTAAAGCAGGAGAAATATTCTTTAAAAATTAGAGAAATACCTGTTTTTGAAATTATATTTATTTATAATATTACTGAAATTGGTGAAGTCCATGCAAGATCTTTTTTTTTTTTTTTTTTTTTTTTTTTAGTATTTAGAAGCCCTGTGTCCCTAGAAGAATGATTAAATCTTTGTGATTTGGCTTGCTAAAAGAGGTAGAGTGCGTGAGGAAAACCAAAACAAATGGAACAGCCCTGCAAAACATTTAGACAGTGGTACGACCATATTTTCAGCAGCTTCTTTCATTGCCTCTGACTAACTTTCCATCACAAATACCTTGTTTCTACTGTTTCCAATCCTTTTTCAGTTATCTCTAGACCTAAGGAATCATGGGTCAGTTGGCATGACTTAGAGGTTATGAGACACATGAATAACTAACGAGAGGTACAATTTTGTCCTTTATTCACTCAAATTTTTCATTTGTCCAATTTGATTAGAGAGTTTTTCACCTACCCATAAGGCTCACTCTCTGCAAAGGCTTCATGGACTTTCCAAGATCAGAAGTCTTAACCGAAAAGCATCTTCCAATGAGAGTGTACAACATATAGTTCATGAACTCTGCTAGAATCAGGAAGACGAGCTCTCATCCAAATTATGTCACTCATTAACTGTGTGACTTGGACAAATCACTCAGCCCTTTATAAGCTTCAGTGTCTTACATAAAATTAAGACAACAAAGGTACATGAGGTTTGTTATGGGTGTTAAATGAGATACGCAGAAACTATACTGTTGCATGTCAATACTGTCAATACATAGGATATTCATTGCTGTAACTAACCTCTGCTCTTCAGGCAAAATATAAGCCAGATTAGAAAACTAGCACAAAAGAGAACAGGTAATAATAAGAAGAGAAGTAAAGGATGAGAAATACAATGATTGTTTTAGTCATACTATGTCAGAGTTCCTGCATTAAATTACTTCTTGGTTTTAGCAGTCTCTTCTACTTTGCTGATCAAGTCCTGGTTCTTTCAATAGCTGAACTGCTTGCTCCCGCTCCTTTTTTGCCTGTGACCTTCAGTGGGTCACTTTAGGCATACTTTTGTTTTTGAAATTCTGTAAATTAATACAATGTTTTTTCCAATTCTGGAATTTGAATTAGTGTATCTTGTTCTCTTTGTAATCTTTCTAAAATTCAGTTTTGGGATTATATGCTGCACTAAAGCCCAAGCAGACTCTGTGATATATGTTGAGTATAAAAGATCCTCCAGCCTTTTGTTTTTTTTGGCATCCCCTCCCTCCACTGATCCTATTTTTCTATCATCCCAGGATACCATCACACCATGATGTCTTTACCATAGGTCTTTGTATGTATTGCTTCTTAATCTGGTTGTTTCTTGGTTTTGTCAAAAATTCTGCTTTTTTGCCTTACCTAATCCAATAAGATGAAATAAATCATTACTCCTCACTTTGTATCACCACAGAGCTTTATTTAGAGCCCTATTATTGTATTAATCATATCATATTGCAGTTCTTTATTAGATCACTCATTTACTAAGTTTATGACCTGCTTGAAGAAACTTAGTTTCAGGGTCAAGAAGAAACAAAGGTAAACAAAACATATCCAGAAATCAACTGTATCTGCTTGTCATTAATTGTTACTCAATTAATGTTTGGCAAATTAATTATCTACCCTCAAATGCTTTGAAGGTGCCTTGGTATTACTAATATCACAGATTCCCTGTGATAATCTCAAGTGATCCTCTTAATCAACATTCATTAAATGTTTAGAGTAACTTTTGAATTTTAAAAAGGTTTTGCTGTTTTAAAATTAATCTTTTCATAAGTCTAGCAATGTCTCGGAGAAGGCAATGGCACCCCACTCCAGTACTCTTGCCTGGAAAATCCCATGGACGGAGGAGCCTGGTAGGCTGCAGTCCATGGGGTCGCTAGGAGTCGGACATGACTGAGCGACTTCAGTTTCACTTTTCACTTTCATGCATTGGAGAAGGAAATGGCAACCCACTCCAGTACTCTTGCCTGGAGAATCCCAGGGACAGGAGAGCCTGGTGGGCTGCCATCTCTGGGGTCGCACAGAGTCGGACACGACTGAAGCGACTTAGCAGCAGCAGCAGCAGCAGCAATGTCTAATGAGATGTCCTTTGGCTATCCCTGTTATGACCAAATAACAATAGCTAACAGAGAATGAACATTTATTGTCATCCAAGCACTTGGTCAAGGTGTATATCACTGAATTCTCTCAACAAACCCACAATGTGGTTACCATGTTTATCCCCACTGAATAGTAGTGAAAGGCACATAGAATTTAACTTGCTCAAAGTCACATACACAGTTAGTGATTGGTGGAGCTAAGATCTAAACTTAGAAAATCTGTTGATGAAGACTGCTCTTAACCACTGTGTTATATTATTACTAAAGTAAACCAGGCTGTAGTAACCCAAGTAAGGAGCACTCTAAATAGCTTTGTAGCCAGTTACCATTAACACTGCACCTTTTCTTCCCCTAACCCAACCAAGAAATCTCTCCCCATATTTTATAGATTATCATCTCCCACATTCTTCAATATGTTTATCCAAGAAAAAAGACTCCTAGAATCTAAGCTGTGTGTTTTGCATATGCAAATTGTCCAGTATTTTAGCCAGCATGCTTTAAATTATTTGCTTCAATGTTTGTTGCTGTCTTTAAAAATTAGCACTAAAATGATGATTATATTCATTGCCACCAGCTAAAAAGCACTGGACTCCTACAGTGCAGCTTGAGGGATTTTGTAGGTTTTCTTTTTTTCCCATTAATATTTAAGCTTACGTTAAGGCAGACAAAACTGAATACATAACAAATAACCATCAAGGTTATCCTTTATGGGTCAAACATAATGAGTCTCAATTATTAAAATTCACTGCAAATTGAAGGCAGTGATTTTTACTATGAATATTTTGCAAGTTCTTCCTCAAGCTTGCTGTTTTTCCAATTTTAATAAACTAAACTTACAGTATTATCTAGTCATTGGATAGAGTTAGATGTTAGCTTTTCTTTTTCCTAAAGGTCTCTAATCCCTTATGTTAATAGTAAATAACCTCTAGGCTGCAATATGCTCATTTGTGTGTCAAAATGAGTTAAAAGCAGCAAGTCCTGGGTTTTAAGGAGTATGGTCAGAGTCTATGACCCTGAGGGGGAAGTCCAAGGATCCCTGGGACCACTTGAGCCTAATCAAGGTTGAACTAAAATGATACCAGTTCCTAGGGTGTCTCAAATCCCCAACATCCTTTGGGAACCCCACTGTGGAAGACTTGATTCTGAAACATGCCAGAGTTCCCTAATATGTGACCAGACACTACCTCTGCCTTCCCAGCTCCAGGATCCTTCCTTTTTGGTCTCACATTCTTTTGTTGTTGTTAATTAATAACTATTTATTGAATTTTTGTTACAGTATTGCTTCTGTTTTCTGTTTTGCTTTTTTGGCCCCAAGGCGTGGGAGATCCTAGCTCCCTGACCAGGGTTGGAACCCACACCCCCTGCAATGGGAGGCGAAGTCTTAACCACTGGACCACCAAGGAAGTCCCTCGTCTCACATTCTTTCTCTTTCTTGTTTCTGACAACTCTCACAGGCTCTCTGTCATCTTCTGATTTATTTGAGACAGACAGGCCTTCTTCCCTGAAGACAAAGGCAGGTTGTATTATCTATGAGTTGGCTCCCCCACACAAGCCTGTCTACCCTTCTTAGTAAATTCTATTCCCTTTGATACTTTAGGTCTGAATTCTGAACACTGAGGCTCTTTCTCAATCTCTCCCAACCTCAGAGCTCTTATTTCTTTATGTGGAACTTTATTCCCTGATGTCCTGCTCCACAGCCAGCCCTTGCTGCATACATCTTCAGCCTGACAAAATAATGATAGATATTAAGCACGGAAAGATGGGCTTGTAGACCAATGGCTGGGATGCAGGGTCACCTGAACATGAACTTTCCCCCTAGGTCAACCACATGTCACCCGATTGAGATTCCTGAGGGAACTATACAGAGAAGAAAACGTTAGAAAACTGAACAGTTAGACTGGAATCTTGAAATAGTCCTCTCTTGAGCCAGTCTGTTCCTGTGGAACAGTCCCTGTACCTGGGTCAGAAAAAAAGCCTATGGTCTGAAGCACAACAGACAAAGGACGACTTATTTTATTTTTACTTACGCTCAGATTGCAATTTCAGAAATTACTTCAATTATGATGTAAAGGGCTAGTCCAGGAGAAGCAAAGGCAGGAGCAGGAGAAGCAATGCAAGGGAGTTGCCTCTTGGTGCCTTGCTGGGTTTCTTGGCATTTCAGAAGGAATAGTGTACCATCTTTTCTCAGGAAAAGTATCCCAAGGAAGAGGATGAGAGGTGATGCAAACACATCATCTGTCTCTCTGTTTCAAAGTTATGCCACTTAATTCTCACAGAGAAAATATAACGTAGCTACCATTATCATTGCCATTGAAAAGTTGAGGTACATAGATTTTAACTTGTCTTATAATGAGAGAAAGAGAGAGAAGAGAGATTATTCTTATGTTGGGGAATGCAGGTGGTAATTAAGGAACAAGGAACCCCACCAAAGCCAGACTTCGGAACCTCACAAGCCTGTCTCAGGAAAATTTAACAGATTTATATTATCCATGCTATCTTTTGGTATTCAGTGAGGCACACAGGGTGTTCTTAGAGTGGCAAGGAAAGTTTTCCCTAGCTTTTCCCTAGCTCAGACAGGTCACCCCTGGAAGACTAGGAAGGAGGAAGTAAAGCAGACTTCTCACCCTTCGCATCCAGGGATGCAGTGAAAACCATGCAGGAAGAACATATTCTTAGGATGCTGTAAAGACATGGTCCCTCACCTACTAAGGGAACTTTATGGTCTTGGCTTTTTATTTCAGTTTGAAGTGGCTCCACCTGGAGCTGTGTAGTGTTTCAATTCACTTACAATTCTGGGTAGAATTGTTAGAAGCATGTCTGCTGGATAAAATTCATCTAATGTCAGAATGTCAGAACATGAGACAGATGGAAGATTAAGTTCAAGGAAAAAAAAAAAACACGCATCCAGATTCCCAGATCTCTGCAGATTGAACCAGGGCTGATGGTGATGTTCACAGCCCCACCTTTGAGCTTTGGTAAGAATGCCTTTTGTTTGGTAAACTCTCTCTTAAACGGCTAGGTGTACATGACAGCTTTTGGATTCATATCAGTCTTAAGAGCTTCCTGTTACCTAACCTCTTCAGACTGTTTTTACAAACCTAAAAACAATATAAAATGATGAGATACATCTCTGTGTGTCTATCAGTCTGTCTGTCTCCCTACTTATTCACTTAGAAGAAGCAAACGCTAAATAACCTCCTGTATGCAGGGTATTTACTGCTTTAGGGCACAATCTGTTGCAGAACAGTTAAAACTGTTGCTAAGGCATCTATTGTCATAATGTATGCCTCGGCAGCCCTGTGTTCTGTCTTGCTCTGCATCTGTGAATACAGTGATTTATCGGTAATACTAATCTTCTTTGAAAGTGGAAGTGCTGCGAAGTCAAATATGTTTGAAGAATGGAAAAACAGTTTCATTTTCTGTTGTTTGTTTCCATGAATTTTCCTATGACTGCTTGAGAAAACATTTTCTGTGGAAAGAAAGCACATATGTACGTAGTTGGGTAAAAAATAAGAGCAGCATCTTCTTTAGAATTTTGTTATTCTGATGAGGTCTGCCCCTGCTACTTTTATCTTCTTAGGGCGATTGTATCCTAAGGACTGCATCATCATCACCATCCATCATTATCCTTACGTCATCATCAGGTAGCCTTACGGAACGGTCATTATGTGTAGAGCATTTAAGAAAAAAGACGAACATTTGAAAACAGAGACCCTAAACACAAATACAGTCTAACTCTTCCCTTGAAAAAAAGTTCTTGGGAGAGGGTTCCTACCCAACTCCTACCTTCTTTTCCAGTCCTTCCACAGAGTATTAGTAAACTAGGAGAACTTGCCATTGATTGTATACCAATAAGCAGTGGGCTGAACCATTGCATGGAAACTCAGATAGTACAAAGGTCAGTTGAGAGGAAGCTAAGGGTCTTCCAGGCAAAGGTACTTAGGGTTTGCACACTCAGCTGCTTTCCAGATTGACCCCAAGGTGATGACTGGGTCATGGGAAAAAGTGAGTAGGAAACTTTACTATTATTTCAAGCCTATAACACATTCTCTATCCCAGGGCATCAGAAAAATTTCTTTCTTTTTCGTTTTCTTTGAACTCAACTCCTTCACTCTACCAAATGTTGCCTTCCGCTCCCCATACATACTAAGGTGAAAGTGAGTGATAACATCTCCAAGAGGTCATTGCTGTCAATCAGGTATAAAGTCTCTGTCAAATACAACTGACCCTTGCACAAAGAGGGAGGTGAGGGAACTGAACCCCAAGCAGTCAAGAATTCGAGTATAACTTACAGTTGATCCTCCATACTCACGATTTCTCATCTTTGGATTCAACCAAACTTGGATTGTGTTGTACTGTACTACGTATTTATTATAAAAATGGACCCCATGCAGTTTAAGTCTGTGTTATTTAGGTACCAACTGTGGTTCTAAATTGAGGACATTAGTCATCACATGGAAGAAGGCTTGGCTTGTGTGAAGAAAGTCAGCAAAGATCAGGTGAGGCCTCTGACTATAGTTTGGAAATGTTACCATAATTATTAACATTGTGAATTCTGAAGACTAGTTGACCTGAATTTAAATTTAGTCTCATCACTCACTTGCTGTATGAACTACATTTGGCAAATTTCTCAATCTTTCTAAGAGCTAACTTCCATGCAACTACAGATAAAAGTAGTGTATACATTTTCAGGGCTGTAATGCAGATTAGTGGAGAAGGCAATGGTAACCCACTCCAGTACTCTTGCCTGGAAAATCTCATGGATGGAGGAGCCTGGTGGGCTGCTGTCTATGGGGTTGCATAGAGTCAGACACGACTGAAGCGACTTAGCAGCAGCAGCAGCAGCAATGCAGATTAGATAACATAAAGCATGTGAAATGATAACCACAGGGTTGCACTCAGCTAGTACTCAGTATTTATATGAGGTGGTCGATAGAACACCTGTGTGTAAAGATAACAATGAATGATTCCACTAATTGAATCTGCAGACTCTGTTGATTTGAGTTCTTCCCGCTAAGATTAAATATTTACTTCTTTTTTTTTTTCCTGGTTTAATCTTAGATATTGGACAAAGACAAAAGTAAGCATGAACTATAAATATATACAGAACTTAATATGAAAGATAATCTACAAATAAGCTAGTTGAATGTGTTCTTTAAACAGCCATCATCACAGTTCAGTTCAGTTCAGTCGCTCAGTCGTGTCCGACTCTTTGCAACCCCATGAATTGCAGCACGCCAGGCCTCCCTGTCCATCACCAACTCCCGGAGTTCACTCAGACTCACATCCATCGAGTCAGTGATACCATCCAGCCATCTCATCCTCTGGTGTCCCCTTCTCCTCCTGCCCCCAATCCCTCCCAGCATCAGAGTCTTTTCCAATGAGTCAACTCTTCACATGAGGTGGCCAAAGTATTGGAGTTTCAGCTTCAACATCAGTCTTTCCAATGAACACCCAGGACTGATCTCCTTTAGGATGGACTGGTTGCATCTCCTTGCAGTCCAAGGGACTCTCAAGAGTCTTCTCCAACACCACAGTTCAAAAGCATCAATTCTTCAGCACTCAGCTTTCTTCGCAGTCCAACTCTCACATCCATACATCATCACAAGTGGACAGCAAAAAGTGTGCAGTGCTTTGATTCTTATTAAATAACATCACATTAAACCTCAAGTCACAATTCAAGAATTTTTAAAAAAGTTAAATTGCTGGATTTTAATAATATTTTTAAAATCAAAGACTATATATTTATAGTCATATTTGAGCAGTAGCTATTTTGATTAAACTCCACATTCTTTGCCAGCATATTAAGACAATAGAATATTCTGCAAACTCAGGAGACCTTATAATACTTTGGAATCACGGTTTTACTAATTTTGTAAGCTGAGTGAACATGCTGACTGCGTAGGGTATAAGTTTCCTCATCTGCCACTTACATGAGATTGACTTTTGGATTAATAAGAACATATTCATAAGGTGCTACATACAGAGAAACACTCAACACCTGCTGGGTATTGTGATCAGAACAGGGAACTTATTAATGTGCAAGTTCAGCTTTCTCAAAATTCCCATACTTGGCAACAATCTGCCTAGCAACACTTTCTTCCTTTAAAGCATCTCTTTAATTTTATATTTATTCTTAAGATAGACTAGGATAAATAAAACTTTGAGTATGTTTTCACTTGCCCAGAAAGCAATCAACAAACCAAAGCAAGCCGCATACTCAGCAGTACCCAAGCAATAATGAACAGCCTTTGCCTGCCTGTCTTCTCTGTCAGTGTTGAAGGGCAAGGCATTAACTCTCTACGACCTGTAAATGTTTCGTTTGAGGGCTTTGCACCTCTGGATGAATAATGAATGTTAATTAATGATGGCAATGATAATAGCATTCTGTGTTTTTACCTTATTGCTCTTTATCAGTCTCTAAGCCTTTTCTTTCTCAAGTGGGTCCTTATTATTTTAGCCATTATTTTATTCCTGGAAACTTGTGCTTTGTTAAAATACAGCACATATCTTCTTGTGTGTTACCATAGCAAATTGCATAAGAATTTACACCATAAATTATTCATTACAGCCAATTTAGTATAATTATTAATTCCCGCATACATTGGTGCCTGATTACATCTCAGTGCTCATTGCAAGATCTTGACCATGTTCTCCCGAAAATAATGATCTGTCATGGCTAATCAGGATCTCACAAGTCCCACTAAAAGGTGAAAACGTTTAATTAATATTAGTTTAATGCAACAACGATTGATCCAATTGCTACAACCTGTCAGAGAGTCTTCTGAAGGTAATCCAAAATTTTACTGGTAATGAATTTAAGAGATGGCCGTGGTGTATAGGCAATCAACGTACTTTCCAATTCAAGGGCAAATTGGGATGTACTCTTCCCTCAGTATCTTTCTGCAAAAGTAAATCAGCTCCACTTTCACTGGGAAGCTTTGCTCCCAACATCAGTTCTGGTATTTCAAGCTTTCATGCCTTATGCTCCCAGTGAGCCCTTCTTTTGCATTAAAGATGCATCCTGTATTGTATGTGAATGTTCCAAGCTGCACTGCCTCCCACGCGGATCTCATTTTAACTCTAAGTTGAGCTGAGCAAAGTTTGCAGTTGCATTTCCCACTGGGATTAACTGTGTAGAATATGGCTTAGAATTCAGTTCAAAAGCCCTTTGGCTGCAAAACCATATAGTCTAAATATACACAGAGCATCCCTGAATAGCCATGGCCTTAAGTCTGATTTAAATTTGGTGAGGTAGGGGTGGGGTGGGGAGGGCGGGCTCTTGAAATGTAGAACAGAAATCAATCTTATGTACAATATGATCAATTTTATTATTTATATGATCAATTTTATTACTTTAATTTGTTTTATATATTTTGAAAAATTTCTTTGTTTTTATGTTGAGTGCCCTCAGGATCAAGAGTGAGACAATATTAGTTAATTTTAAATCACATTTTATGGCTGATCTTTTAACCATAGAGGAGAAAATAAATTAAGATGATAACATCTCTTTTACTGAGGGTCAGTGATGTGCCAGACACTTTGTATATATATGCTTTCAGACTCACATTAACCTTTTAAATTAGATAATATATTTCCTCATTTTCAAGATAGGAAGATTGAAGCTGGAGGTCCTCGTCTAGTAAATTGATGAGTAAAGTTGTAAACTCAGATCTGCCTGATGTGCTACTGTCTTCTCCCATGCAGTTTATTGAATCCTCTGTAAACCAGGGACATAAGACAGGGACTGTTTGAAGAGCTAAAGTGATTGCCTTTTTGATCCTTTCTTTGTTACACCATGAGGGAATTTTAATGTATTGTTTTAGAAACATTCACGTGGATGAGCCAAATGAGGAGAATGAGACAGAACTTATATATTTGCTACCAGTTCAGTGTCGGGTTTTGCTTGACTTGGTTGTGTATTTGGCTCTGTTTCAAGGGACACAAACTTGTAGATATCAGACCCATGTACTGTTGAAATACGTCCTATTACAAAACTATGCATCCATCACATTTCAGCTCTCACATCTCCCCTACTGAGGCCCTGTGTGTTTTTCCAAGATATAATTTTTAAGGCTACATTTTTGTGTGTGTGAGTTTTGTTTAAAGTACCAGAGCTCTTTCGGACTGGTACTGTCTGGAACTGTCACTGCCTTAAAGGCTCATGGGTAGTGGATACCTCAGTAGCACTTTGGGCAGCCACCTTAGAAAGTCGTTGGTGGACAAAGGCTATCATCTTTGCCCTTCAGTTGAGTGCACACAAGTTTGAAGGTGTTCTTTACCACCAGAGAATTCATTAATGTCTTCAAGGCTAAACCACTGTGTTCCATATCAGTTCACCCTAGAGTTCCTCAACACCAAAAGTAATTTACATGTAAGAGGAGAGGTTATGGCTGTGTTTATATATAGCCAACCATTCTGTTTGCTTCTGGGACTTCATTATACCTAGTGTCACATCTTGCAGTTTCAGAGGTCTTTGCTGAAATTACTCAGTATAGTTCTTTGGCATTGCTAAAGCTTGTTACAATTTTCTCTTATTTTCACAAGTTTATTGGGTTGCTATAAAGCTGAGAGAAAAACTCCCAGGAGAGAGAACAAAGACTGGAAGAAACAGGCAGAATGAGGAAAGAGAAGCCATAGACGTAGACAGTCAAAACTGCAAAAAGATAGCTAGCTCCACTAATCTTTCTCCTTATAAACATACATTTATACCAGTAATTTCACCAAATAATCAAGTAAACTGCCTATCTATTTAGTGACCAGTCAATTGAATAATTCATATCCTTATACTCTAGGAGCAGACACTGAGATAATACAATTATTGTCTCTCTTTCAATTTAACTTTGATTTGTTGGAAAATTTCAGGAAATGTCCATTTGAAGATTTCACAATTATAGATGAATAAGAGAAGGAAAATATTTATTCCTATTCTTGGCATATTTCAGTCCTCCTGAGAATCCATTAAACATGGAAATGGGAAACATAACTTATTATTACTTAATATAACATGATTGTCATATTTCTATACCTTGCAAATGCTTCTCATTTTTGGAAGATGATGTTGGAAAAATGGGAAATGATTTTCACCTTCCCCTTCAAATAAGAACCTCCCTCACTCTTATACTATCTAGTCACCAGAAAAGGACATATAAGTGCTGAAAGAACTAATATTTTGCAAAATGTTAACGAGTTTTTCTCTTTTGTAATTTTTCCATAACTCATCTATAGTCAGGTCAAGACAACCCCTCTGTCTCAGGAGTAAGATTCAGACTATAACAGCAGGAATGGAAAGAGAAAGATTTTGTCTTAATTTTCTAACATTTAGCGTAGAATTTGGTTTCAAATCCCCTTCAACACATCAAGAGTCAGCTTGGATTCTAGATGAGATTTTCTTTCATGGTGCATGAGGCAGAGTTTAGGAAAAAAAGAGGAAGTAATTGAAAGAGCATTAATCTCCGCAAACAGAGGATTGAGCAATCAAGGGAAAAGGCAGAAGACATTAAAATGGTCAAACACGTGGTTGGCTCCCATTTGGAATAAGAAGATGTGTTAGGAGATAATGATATGAAGGGCTCTAGCCTTCTCTCATTTTGTGACTCGGAAGATAACTCTAGAGTTGTCTAGCACCAACAGTGGAGAGTCCCACTCAGTAAAGAGTGTGTAATTGCATTGCCAAGGGTGGAGTGTTCAAGTTTGAAATTCCAAGGTCTCCACCAATTCTTCAGTGGCTTATGAATGGTATTTTCTATGAGGAAAGCTGCAGTGAAAGGGAGAAGATGCCCAAGTAGAGGGTGGGTTGGCTATTTTAGGACAGAAGTCAGGGTAGAACATAGGTTCTATCTTGTTGATAGGTTGCAATTTTTAACACTGGCAAATACCAAATCCCAGAGAGAGGCCAAATTATGAACTTTATTATCTGCAAAAAATGATCACCCACAATGGGAGATGTCCAGAAATGAGATCAGTTATTCTTCAAAGGTCATGAACTTATTCACATGAGGTAACCACCTCTTGAACTCCTATGTCAGGAGTTTCCTTTTTCTTATACCTGGACCTCATCATGAAGAGGAATCAGGGTAACCATGGTGGAAAAAGACAGTGAAGCTGGAAAAAGAAAAAAAAAAAAAAAAAAAACTCAAAACCCTGAATAATGCCTAAACACTTTTATTTAATCATAATTTTTTTGTGTCAGACTTCTGAAAAATAGGATACAATAAAAAGCCAATAGAAGCAATATGCAAGCAAATTTCAAAGTTTCTAGAAAATCTGTTATGTATTGCAAGGAAATTTGTAAACTTCTTTGAGAAAAAAAATTAGGTGATAGGAGCAATGTCTTGCTGTGTTTTATTCTATCAGATTTTTTTCTCAGAGCAAATTTGATGGGATAAGTGGGTAAAAATTGGCATAGGAGAAAGGACAAAGGCTGATGACCAAAGCAGTCAACACTTTCTTCCCCTGGAGACACTATTTCCTTACTCCAAGTGTTTATTATGTTTAATGCTATGTTTGGAAGATGATAATAGAAATTATGATAGTTACTATTGATAATAATTTATAGTCACAATTAATGAAGATATTTTACTAGCAGAGCCTAACATTAGGTATTAATAGCAATTTGGTGAAAGCTTCTGACAATCACTTGTGCTTTTTACCAATCAAGGAAATGAGGGGAACAAAGGCTCAAACTGCTGAATAAGTAGTAACAGTAAAAGTACTGAACTAGGAAATTCCCTGGTTGTCCAGTGGTTAAGACTCTGTGCTTCCACTGGAGTGGGCCCAGGTTCGATCCCTGGCTGGGGAACTAAGAACCCTCAAGCCATGCTGTTCAGTCACTCAGTCATGTCCAGCTCTTTGCGACCTCATGGACTGCAGCACGCCTTGCTTCCCTGTCCTTCACCATCTCCCAGAGCTTGCTTAAACTCATGTCCATTGAGGCATTGATACTATCCAATCATCTCACCCCCTGTTGTCCCCTTCTCCTCCTGCCTTCAATCTTTCCCAGCATCAGGGTCTTTTCTAACACGTCAGCTCTTCGCCTCAGGTGGCCAAAATATTGGAGCTTCAGCTTCAGCATCAGTCATTCCAATGAATATTCAGGGTTGATTTCCTTTAGGATTGACTGATTTGGTCTCCTTGCAATCCAAGGGACTCGCAAGAATCTTCTCCAACACTGCAGTTCAAAAGCATCAATTCCTCAGTGTGAGCCTTCTTTATGGTCCAACTCTCACATCCATTCATGACTACTGGAAGAGGCATAGCTAAAAAAAAAAAATTAAAAAATATTTTGAACTAAGCAGATGAACACAGGCTGTAGGTCACCAGTGTGGGCATATAGGTGCACAGTTGCAAATGCAGTTCTTTTTATATGGCTTCTGTCTGAAAACTCAAATTGTATTTGTTTCCTAGAAAACAAATCAGGATAAAAGAAATGAAAATAGTAAGTGCATCTATTAATAGATAAGAAATCCATTGGCTTATAAAGCTGGTCAAATATTGATGTCACATCTCAATTCAAATAATTTAAATTGGGCCTTGTTTCATAATTGGAACATTTAAAAATTTTGAATGCATAAAGAAAAGTTTTCTACATTTCTGCGTTCCAAAGTTGATGACCAACAACTAATATTTGTGTCTTGCATTTTTTCCTAAAGAGATATTTTCACATTTGCTTTGCCTTTATATTGCTGCTGCTAAGTCACTTCAGTTGTGTCCGACTCTGTGCGACCCCATAGATGGCAGCCCATCAGGCTCCTCCATCCCTGGGATTCTCCAGGCAAGAATACTGGAGTGGGTTGCCATTTCCTTCTCCAGAGAAGGCTGAGCACTGCAGAATTGATGCTTTGGAATTGTGGTACTAGAGAAGACTCTTGAGAGTCCCTTGACTGGAAGGTCAAACCAGTCAATCCTAAAGGAATCAACCCTGAATATTCCTTGGAAGCTCCTTTATTGGAGCTTCAGCTTCCAATACTTTGGCCACTTGATGCAAGGAGCTGACTCACTGGAAAAGACTTATGCTGGGAAGATTGAAGGCAAAAGAAGAGAGAAGCAAAGAATAAGATGGTTAGACAGCATCACCAACACAATGGACATAAATCTGAGCAAACTCTGGGAGATAGTGGAGGACAGAGGAGCCTGGTGTGCTGCAGTCCACAGGGTCACAGAGCTGGACACAACTCAGTGACTGAACAACACAACAAGAAATCTTATATAAACACAATGCTCACTGATTAAAAGACAACTTTGCCAAAAGCAAAGAATTTGGGGATATGACTTCATTCAATTGAACTAGAAAATTTTAACAGAAAAAAGGGCATGTGATATATAACATGTACAGAAAATGAGAAGCCTGTCGTCTGTGTTATCACATAGGATCACATAAAGAGGTAGAAGCAGTCAAGGTTTATGGGGCACAAAGCTGCAGAAAAAAACTATGTAAGTATATATAGCATATAAGTAACTCAATAAATTTTACCTTAATAAGCAAGGAATCTTTAAATATTTACAAATTTAAAATATGTAAGAGCAGCTAAAAAAGATTTTTAAAAAATGCTTTTCAGTGTATTTCAAATCAGTTATGTTCTAGAGAGCATGAGGACTAGATATTTACTTACCACCCTGATTCAATAATTACCAAGACTTTCCTATATTTATTTCATCTATCTCCCTGCTCCTTTTTCTGATGTATTTTAAAACGAAACATCTTACCGCTACATACTTGAATATGCATTTTTGAAAAATATGGACATCATTCTTACATAACAATACAATTCATCGCAGCTAAAACAATTAACAATGACTCCTTGGTATCAAACACACAGTCTATAATCAAATCTTCCCAATGATCTTAAAAATGTATTTTTAGAGTGTGGTTTGTTCTTATCAAAATCCACACAATGCATTTGATTGTTATCTATAATATGTAACTATCATATTAAAATGCGATCAAATATTTCTGATATAGAAGGTTGCAGACAAGCATTGAAAAATTTGTTAGTATTGCAATACACTACAAAAATATATTCCTTTGAAATCTTTCCTCTTAGAGGATAAGAAAGAGTTAACTAATCATTAGGTAATTAATTGTGAAATCAAGGTATAGGATTTACCTCTTCTGTTTTCCTTGTAATAATTAGCTTTCTTAGATCTCAATTTTCTCAAAATAAAAAAAATAGCATAGACCTGGATGAAGTTAATAAATATCAAAACATCCAAAAGTTTTGTATTTCATACCTGATGAGCTCGACAAATCAAGTCTAAATCATGACGATTCAGAAATTTACTGACTACATCAGCCCCAAAAGTGAAGGAAACACCACGATCATTTTCTCCCCACCCTTGCACATCCTTATCTGGGTCAGACCACAGCAAATCACAGAGCAAGCCTGTATCAGGGACATCAGACCTTTTTTACTCATGACTACACAGTAAAAAAGAAATATGTAGGTAGATCTTGTTTGTTTTAAAAACACATGCTATCAAAATAATGACCAAAGCATCCTTCTGCCTTACTGTGACCAGATAGGCACTTTGAAAAAATTATTGTCACAAAAATACTTTTGTGAATAAAGCAAAAGAAAAGTGAAAGTGAAGTTGCTCAGTCATGTCCAACTCTTTGTGACCCTGTGGACTGTAGCCTACTAGGCTCCTCAGTCCATGGAGTTTTCCAGCCAAGAGTACAGGTGTGGGTTGCCATTTCCTTCTCCGAATAAAGCAAAGGTGCTTGCAAATAGTGATAGTGTTGCGTGTATTTGTATCTGTGTTTGTAGTTTGTCTGTGTGAAGAGGTTGGGCTTATTGGAACTTAGAAGCTTAGAGAAATGACTCCGAGGAGCTGACACTGAGACTTCCAAGGAGGGGGATACAATAAAGCTTCTCCTAGGAGAGCTGGAAGAAGCTGGAATAAATTGCCAGTTCTGGAGCTGGGACCTGTTGCTGGCAGCAACAGCCAAATAGCTTCAAAAAAGAAAGAGTATCCTCCTCTTCCTCCTCCAGCCTCACAATCTCCATGTAGTGTCCTAGATTTGAAAGCCAGCTGGTAAAGCTGGAATGTAGTTTATACAACCTTAGCCCTAGCACCAGGCAGTACAGTGTAGAAAGGAAAATTTGGAGGTGAGAGATTAAAAAAATCGTCTGTGTGTGCCCTGGCAGAGGATCACTTTCTCTGGCACACAGGTCAGAGTTGAACCATTTATGAAAAACTGAATCATTTGTATACAGATCATATTTGTCTCACCTTGGAAAAGAAGCATCCATATTCATAGTTCCCCCTCTAATGCCAAGGTGGCTCAGTGGTAAAGAATCAGCCTGCCAACACAGGAGACATGGGTTTTATCCCTGGGTCGGGAAGAGCCCCTGGAGAAGGAAATGGCAACACATTCTAGTATTCTTGCCTGGAGAATCCCATGGACAGAGGAGCCTGGTGGGCTACCGTCCATGGGGCTGCAAAGAGTCGGGACAACTGAGTGACTAAACAACAACTGATACTATGGAGAGTCTGGCATCCCTCTCTCTCTCTTTTTTTTTTTTAGTTTTTATTTTATTTTTATATATTTATTTTTTTTTACTTTAAAATATTGTATTGGTTTCGCCATACATCAACATGCATCCACCACGGCTGTACACATATTCCCCATCCTGAATCCCCATCTCTTAATTTACCTCTTTTTGGGTTTTCTAATTTTTTTCTCATTAGCTTCCCTGGAGTTTTAGAGTTTACATCTTGCCTATGTATATTCCAGATACTCTGCTAGGAGCCAGGGACCCAACTTATACATTTTCTACATCTTTTCTAAAATACTTGGTGTCCATCTCATTTTAGAATATTATTTACAGGTAAAAGTGTTCTTTTTTATTTTTCTATTGTGTTTTAGTATATTGATGAATCTTTCTTTAAAAAATTATTTATTTGGTTGCATTGGGTCTTAGTTGGAGCATCTGGAATCTTTGTTGCAGCATGCAGGATCTTTAGCTGTGGCATGTGGGATCTTTAGTTTGCTAATTTTGTTGAGTCCAATCTGCTGTTATAGATTTTTCATTTCAGATCGGGTATTTTATGACTTTAGCATTTGATTCTTTTTATAGGTTACAATTCTAATAGAAAATTTGTTTTGTCTTTTTTCAATAATTTTCTTTTTTTTAGTGAATAAATTAATCATATATTTTTAACCATTTATCATTTCTTTATTATTATTATTATTTTTACTTTACAATATTGCATTCTAAAAGTTCCTTGTCTGTTAATTTTAATAATCATATCAATTTATTGATCTGTTTTTTATTATCTATTATTTATTTTTATTATCTGAGATATCTGCCACATGGGCTTCCCAGGTGGCACTAGTGGTAAAAAAAAAATAGTGTAGAATATGTAAGAGACACAGGTTCAATTCCTGGGTTGGAAGATCCCAGTCCCTGGAGGAGGGCATGGCAACCAACACCAGTATTCCTGCCTAGAGAATAAAGGTTTCATTGAATACAGACATTGAATGTGGTCCACTGGAAAGGGAATGGCAAACCACTTCAGTATTCTTGCCTTGAGAACCCCATGAACAGTATGAAAAAGCAAAATGATAGGATACTGAAAGAGGAACTCCCCGGGTCGGTAGGTGCCCAATATGCTACTGGAGATCAGTGGAGAAATAACTCCAGAAAAAATGAAGGGATGGACCAAAGCAAAAACAATACCCAGTTGTGGATGTGGAAGGTCTGATGCTGTAAAGAGCAATATTGCATAGGAACCTGGAATGTTAGGTCCATGAATCAAGGCAAATTGGAAGTGGTCAAACAATAGATGGCAAGAGTGAACATCAGCATTCTAGGAATCAGCGAACTAAAATGGACTGGAATGCGTGAATTTAACTCAGATGACCATTATATCTACTACTGTGGGCAAGAATCCCTCAGAAGAAATGGAGTAGCCATCATGGTCAACAAAAGAGTCTGAAATGCAGTACTTGGATGCAATCTCAAAAACAACAGAATGATCTCTGTTCGTTTCCAAGGCAAAGTATTCCATATCACAGTAATCCAAGTCTATGCCCCAACTGGTAACACTGGAGAAGCTGAAGTTGAACGGTTCTATGAAGACCTACAAGACCTTTTAGAACTAACACCCCAAAAAGATGTCCTTTTCATTATAGGGGACTGGAATGCAAAAGTAGGAAGTCAAGAAACACCTGGAGTAACAGGCAAATTTGGCCTTGGAATACAGGGTGAAGCAGGGCAAAGGCTAATAGAGAATGCACTGATCATAGCAAACACCCTCTTCCAACAACACAAGAGAAGACTCTACACGTGGACATCACTAGATGGTCAACACTGAAATCAGATTGATTATATTCTTTGCAGCCAAAGATGGAGAAGCTCTATACAGTCAGCAAAAACAAGACTGGGAGCTGACTGTGGCTCAGATCATGAACCCCTTATTGCCAAATTCAGACTTAAATTGAAGAAAGTAGGAAAACCACTAGAGTATTCAGGTATGACCTAAATCAAATCTCCTATGTTTATACAGTGGAAGTGAGAAATAGATTTAAGGGTCTAGATCTGATAGATAGAGTGCCTGATGAACTATGGACTGAGGTTTGTGACATTGTACAGGAGACAGGGATCAAGACCATCCCCATGGAAAAGAAATGCAAAAAAAACAAAATGGCTGTCTGGGGAGGCCTTACAAATGGCTGTGAAAAGAATAGAAGTGAAAAGCAAAGGAGAAAAGGTAAGATATAAGGATCTGAATGCAGAATTCCAAAGAATAGCAAGGAGAGATAAGGAAGCCTTCCTTAGTGGTCAGTGCAAAGAAATAGAGGAAAACAACAGAATGGGAAAGACTAATGATCTCTTCAAGAAAATTATAGATACCAAGGGAACATTTCATGCAAAGATGGGCACAATAAAGGACAGAAATTTTATGGACCTAACAGAAGCAGAAGATATTAAGAAGAGGTGGCAAGAATACACAGAAGAACAGTACAAAAAAGAGCTTCACGACCCAGATAATCATGATGGTGTGATCACTCACCTACAGCCAGACATCCTGTAATGTGAAGTCAAGTGAGCCTTAGAAAGCATCACTACGAACAAAGCTAGTGGAGGCGATGGAATTCCAGTTGAGCTATTTCAAATCCTGGAAGATGATGGTGTAAAAGTACCGCAGTCAACATGCCAGCAAATTTGGAAAACTCAGCAGTGGCCACAGGACTGGAAAAGGTCAGTTTTCATTCCAATCCCAAAGAAAGGCAATACCAAAGAATGCTCAAACTACCACACAATTGCACTCATCTCACACGCTAGTAAAGTAATGCTCAAAATTCTCCAAGCCAGGCTTCAGCAGTACGTGAACCGTGAACTTCCTGATGTTCAAGCTGGTTTTAGAAGAGGCAGAGGAACCAGAGATCAAATTGCCAACATCTGCTGGATCATAGAAAAAGCAAGAGAGTTCCAGAAAAACATCTGTTTCTGCTTATTGACTATGTCAAAGCCTTTGACTGTGTGGATCACAATAAACTGTGGAAAATTCTGAAAGAGATGGGAATACCAGACCACCTGACCTGACTCTTGAGAAACCTGTATGCAGGTCAGGAAGCAACAGTTAGTACTGGACATGGAACAACAGACTGGTTCCAAATAGGAAAAGAGGTACGTCAAGGCTGTATATTGTCACCCTGCTTATTTAACTTATATGCAGAGTACATCATGAGAAACGCTGGGCTGGAAGAAGCACAAGCTGGAATCAGGATTGCCAGGAGAAATATCAGTAACCTCAGATATGCAGATGACACCACCCTTATGGCAGAAAGTGAAGAGGAACTAAAAAGCCTCTTGATGAAAGTGAAAGAGGGAAGTGAAAAGGTTGGCTTAGAGCTCAACATTCAGAAAACTAAGATCATGGCATCTGGTCCCATCACTTCATGGGAAATAGATGGGGAAACGGTGGAAACAATGTCAGTTTTTATTTTGGGGGGCTCCAAGATCACTGCAGATGGTGATTGCAGCCATGAAATTAAAAGACGCTTACTCCTTGGAAGGAAAGTTATGACCAACCTAGATAGCATATTGAAAAGCAGAGACATTACTTTGCCAACAAAGGTCCATCTGGCCAAGGCTATGGTTTTTCCAGTAGTCATGTATGGATGTGAGAGTTGGACTGTGAAGAAAGCTGAGCACCGAAGAATTGATGCTTTTGAACTGTGGTGTTGGAGAAGACTCTTGAGAGTCCCTTGGACTGCAAGGAGATCCAACCAGTCCATTCTAAAGGACATCAGCCCTGGGATGTCTTTGGAAGGAATGATGCTAAAGCTGAAACTCCAGTACTTTGGCCACCTCATTCGAAGAGTTGACTCATTGGAAAAGACTCTGATGCTGGGAGGGATTGGGGGCAGGAGGATAAGGGGACGACAGAGGATGAGATGGCTGGATGGCATCACCGACTCGATGGACTCACGTGAGTCTGAGTGAACTCCAGGAGTTGGTGATGGACAGGGAGGCCTGGCGAGCTGCGATTCATGGGGTCGCAAAGAGTCAGACACAACTGAGTGACTGAACTGAACTGAGATAATGTTATTTTTCAAGCAGGATGGTTTTTCCTTTCCTGTACTAGGCAGTGAGATCAAACTGGGCTGGCTTGAGGCTGTATTACAGGCTGGTAAAATTTAGCTACTGGTGCATTCAGATTTATATGGTGTATTGTCAAGGGCTCTCAACAGAGATCCTCTGGAACTTTTTCCCTGCTTTTGAGAGAATTTTGTCTTAATTCTTTATTATCATACAATGCACAATTTTACTATTTGGGAGATATCTTACTAGATAAACCAACTGGATGACCAAGGCCCCTTAAGTGTACAATTTTGTCCCTCTAGACCTGTGAAGTTCTCCAAAATATAGCTGGAAGTTCAACCTCCCTCTTCCTGGGGACAAGAATGAATGCTCAGCCTCTGACTATGCTCAGATTATCAAATGTCCTGGGTAGAGTCTGGAAGGTATCCCTGTGCCAACAAACACACATTTCACTTGCCCAGGGGCAAAGAGTGAGTGTTCTTTTTAACCTCACGCTCTTTTAGAAGATTTGAATTTTAGAAAAATAACCTTTTAACTTGCTATTGTTTTGCTTTTTGAAAGAAAGAAATTGGAATCCTGTTGCATGTTGTTTTACTGTCTCCCACATACCCTTGTCTCGAAAGTCTAAACTACAAGTAAGGAGACAAAGTTCACAGTACCTTGTTATGCTTTTTTTTTTTTTTTTTTCTAATGTAAATGGTGTACTGGTCAACCAAAAAATTGAGGATTATGGAACAACTGGCTGTCTTTCATTGCAGGACAATTTCTGGGCAATGCAAATAAATATTTAGCTGTTGTGGTAGGGAGGATTCTCATAGCAACTTTGCTATTAAAAAGGGGGTTGTTGTTGTTCAGTCATCCAGTCGTGTCCAACTCTTTGCAATCCCATAGACTGCAGCATGCCAGGCCTCTTTGTCCCTCACCATCTCCTGAAGTTTGCCCAAGTTCATGTCCATTGCATTGGTAATGCCATCCAGCCATCTCATCCTCTGATGCCCTCTTCTTCTGCCCTCAGTCTTTACCAGCATCAGGGACTTTTCCAATGAAAAGGGAGTATTATGTGATAAAGTATGGGGAACATTAAGGAGAGGCCCAAATTACTAGAATCTGCTTGCAAGGCAGAAGACCTGGGTTGTATCACTGGGTCAGGAAGATCCTTTGGAGAAGGGAATGGCTACCCACTCCAGTATTCTTGCCTGGAGAATTCCATGGACAGAGGAGCCTGGCGGGCTACATGGGATCTCAAAGAGTCTGATATGACTGAGTGATTAACTTACACACAAGCCTAAAAGTGAGGTAGTGTTAACATACTATAAAATGTTATATAATTTTGTGACCAAGTATTTTTTTTTTTAATTAAGCATTTGGTTTTGGGTTTTATTTTAAAAGACTTTTAGAATATTTCTTCTAAACAAAAATAAATCTACTATTCTTTTCTCTGCCAAAGAGTTGCTGCCTGTGCCCATTTACCTGGTAATAAATCAAAGGTATCTATCATCATCATCTATTTATCTATATCATCTATTAACTACTTAACAATCAGCTTCTTACCCATGTCTAATATTTATATATATGGTTATGCTTTTGGCTATTAGTCATAGTGGGTGATTATAAAAATTATAAGTGCATCCTGAGAGGACAGTACACCAAAGAGACAGAATGTAAAGAAAAAAAATCATGTATCCTTGTCATTAGAGGAGATATTTCAGTTGTTACATTACTACTACCTAACAACAACAAAAAATAAGTATCAATAGAATGAAGCTTGATGCTAAAAAGAGAAGGAAAAATAGTCATAATTCAATAGCATTTACAATCAGGTTTCAAATAACTGTCAAAAGTTTCCTTCAAATGCTAATAAATAAGTTAGTTATTCTTTCCTCATATCAAGGGACTGTGCTCTATGACACACAGTAAATGCTCTGTAAAAGAGAGTTCACATACCTTTAGGATATGCCCAGCTGTAAGCAAAATGGGAAAAGAAGGAATAAGAGATGAAGCATTTGCTAAAGTTATCATTCACGTGAAGCTTCTTTGTGTCCTGGGCTCTGAGAATTTTATCAACAGAGTGAGTGAAAACAGAGCCCACTGGAGCCCTGGAGAACATGCCTCGGGGAACTGCCTGACCTGGGGCATTAGGGGCTGATTGAGAAGGTCTAGTGCAATTTCTACAGCTTGTGCTTCTGGAATCTATAGATTCTGATTGGGGGAAAAAAAAAGAACCCAAAACAAATAGCCACCACTACTACCACTGACATGTCTTTCTAAACACTCTGTGATCTCTGAATGTGTTCCTGTCCCTCTTCTGGCTGCTGCTAATCGGGCCCAACTCATAATCAACCTTCTTAGTGGTATACTTCAAAAACAGGGTTGCTGCAAAGTAATATAGACAGAAAAGAGTCAAATACCATAAAAGTGTAGGTCAATGAATGTCCATGAACTGAATTCTCCTCTTATAACTGTGATTCAGATCAAGCAACACAACTTTACCAGAACTCCATCATTCTCCCTGTACCCTTTACATGTCACTACCACCAAGGGTACCCCTAGCCTCAGTTTTAACACCATGGATTAATCCTGCCTTTTTGGTTTAATATAGAATCACATATTCTGTGCTCTTTTGTACCTGGCTTCTTTTGTTCATCTTTGTGTTGGTCTGTTCATCCGTTTTGCTGCATGTAGTTGTAGATTTTTTTCACTTAATATTGCGGTATTCTATTATGTGCATGTGCTACAATTCACTTACTCTTGAAATGGTAATATTTGAGGAACCGTAAAGGAACTCTGCTGCCCAAATATACTTTTCCTCATAACTCTTCATCCTGACTGACATTCCTTACTTAAATATGTCTTTTAGCACAATGCATTAACTGCAAATTCATAAATGGGGCTTATTTGTTCCTATATGAACTGGTTTCTACTCCTTCCTCAGCTCTCCTCTATTGCCATTTCTGCCTCTGCTATAGTTGCACTAAACTACTTTCTACTACTTTTTTTTCTCTGTGTGTTTCATTTTGGATAGTTTCTATTGCTAGGTCTTCAAGTTCATTCTTTTTTTCTGTAGTGTCTAATCTGTGGTTGTTCTCATACACTGATTATTTTTTTTAATCTAAGTAGTGTATTTTTCATCTCTAGGAGTTCATTTAAAAAAAAAAATCTTTTATTTCTCCCCTCATACTAGTTAGATTGTCCTCCACCTTCTAGAACATACAGTATACATTTACAATAGCTCTTTCAAAGTCTTTGTTTAATTTTATAATCTGTATTATTTCTCTTGTATTTCTGTTACCTGGTTGTCTCTGTTTATGGGTCATAAATTTTGGCATACTTATTAATTTCTAATTGGTTGCCAGGACATTGTGAAATATACATTGTTGGGTGGTGTTTTTTTAATAACTTTATTGCCTAGGACTTTGTTCTAGGATGTAACTAAGTTTGATCCTTTTGTTGGGTTTGCTAGGAAGGACAAAAATGCCTGTAGTCGAGAGTTTCTTTAACCTTGCTGCTGAGGCAGTCCCCTTCTGAGGACTGTACATGATGCCCTGTGTGAGGAAGTCTCATCACTCTGCTGGTGAATATATGAATTCCCTCCTCTGTATGAACTCCAGTGACTATATCACTTACTTCTGTCTGGTGACTCTGTCTCTAGTCTCAGTAGTTTGCTCATACATGTGTGTGTGCTTGGTTGCTCAGTCGTGTCTGACTCTTTGAGATCCCATGGACTGTAGCCTTCCAGACCCCTCTGTTCATGGGATTCTCTAGGCAAGAATACTGGAGTGGGTAGCCATTCTTGTCTCCAGGGTATCTTCCCAACCCAGGAATTGAACCCTCTGCATTTCAGGCAGATTCTTTGCCATCTGAGCCACCAGGGAAGCCCTTACTCATTCATATGTGCAATTAAATAACTCAGGGGACCCAAAGAAGTTCTCCAGTATTCTGTTTGTCTGTGCAACTTCCTGCTCTACAGTACTCTGTTTCGCAACTTCTAGCCGCATATTCCAGAAGTCTATTTTGCTTCCTCAACTCAAGGAGACTGATGTGATCAACTTGACTTGCCCTACTAGGTGCGTGATGTGACAAGTCTCTCCAGGCAGTGACAAGTGGGGTCACTCGTAGGGCTGACACCATCTCACTTGTTTCCTTTCTCTTGGGGTCACTGTTCAGTGCTGTTTATTTCCTAAGAACTAAAAATTATTGTTTTGTGTATTTTCTACTCTTTCATAAAGTCCTTATTACTTCATTATGGCTGGAAGCAAAAGTCACCACTCTAAACTACTTTAGTTTGTTAGCAGATCTTTTTTTCCTGTTTCTAAGATCGAGACACACTGTTCTTTGTTCCTTTCTCTCATCTCATTTTCCTTGGCTCACCTAACTCTCACTAATTTTTATGATCCAATTTAATAATTATAGCTTACATTTATTGAGAACTATCTATATGCCAGTTATTCTTGTTAGCATTTGTGCAATGTTTCATTTAATCTTCAAAACAATTTTATGATTTTAGTGCCTCTGTCATTATCTTCATTTTACAGAGAGGAAATGAAGATCAAAGACACTGAGTCACTTGTTGGAAGTTTCATAACTAATAGGTGGCAAGTCTAATTTGAACTCAAGTGGTCTGGCTTTCGTCCTGATGCTGCATGATAACTTCTCAGTTATCAGTTATTCTGGAATGATTTTGTTGATACTGAAACTCTGTGTTATTCTGTTTTGTTAAATATGTTTTCATAACACCTACTTGTCTTGGTAACCATCACTTCAGTAGCAACCAGAACATGAAAGACAGTCAATAAATGTTTATTGAATGGATGAATAAAAGCATATCTTGATGAGATGACACAGTGATTTTTATAAAGGTCTTTATTAGAAAATGAGTTTTACATTTATTTCCTATACTCCCAAGACAAAGAGTCACAAAAAAAAATTATTTTAGACATGTGGAAGGTTAGGAGAGGTCTGCACATTGACATCTTGCCCCTTGAATGTGAGCCTATTTGTATAACAGAGCAGGGGCTCAAAAACCTAAGAGGAAGAAAATGGGGAGGGGCTTGAGGAGAGGACAGATAGAAACAAAAGGGAATAGGGAGTTGTTGAATAGACAACATTTTGTCATTTTGCCTAGGGCTGGCCTGCTTACTAAAAAGAGTCATTTATCACATCCTATTCAAAAATCCATGATCTCTGAAGGATGGAAGTCATTTTACTTATTGGGTACAGATAGATAACTATTCTATCAGTCCAAATAAATTACTTAGTCAATAAAGTTGTGTTTTAGTGACATAAAATTGGTATTCTTTTGAGAATGCTTGATCTTATTTCCTATGATATAAAAGAGCACAGAATGAGTGAACACAGTCAAACCTGAAAGTTGGCTCTGTTTCATATATTAGGCTGTTTAGATGATGGTTGTTATCATTTCTTTCTTCTTCTTACCCAAACTACACCAGAGTAAAGGAATCACTAAAAGTATTACTTTTTCCAACCTAAGCATCCTTTGTATATGTGGTTCTCCCCTTTAGTTTACAAAAAAACTTTCTTCCATATTATTCTATCTGGTTAAAGCAACAACAATATAGTGGGAATGAAGAGGTTTTTCCAACCTAACCTTACATTTCTGAGCCTCAAATATCCCTATATATAAAACAACTGTATTCTTTATAAATCTTGTAATTCCATCCAGATTTTCATATTGTGCTCAAAGATACCATAGAGTGAAATAAGGAAGGAAGAGAAGTGGAGACCAAGAAGGAAGGGCTCCAGGACTCTCACCTTTACACCAACTAGCGATGCTTTGCTTCTCTTTTATCTGTGAAGGAGGATTTGCATTAAACCATCCTCACTCCCTCCCCTGGTACTGTTATAATGAACTGACCTGAAAATAAGTGCATTAAGTGGCCATAGAACATAAAGACACTAATTAGTTCACTTGGGGATCAAATCCATGATAACAGACTTATTCATGCTTTTCTCTATCCCCAAAACTATATAGATGAAAGCAAAGGGGGAAAGCAAATCTATCACATATATGACAATCTTTAAGAACAAACACTTTAAATTTCAAATATGATCTGGTTGATTCTGTCACAGGGAAAGAATCTTATCAGTAGTTAAGAATAAGTAATAATTGAGTCTGGACCCATTGCAAATAATATTTCACAGCCAAAGAAATGCAAATAGCCAATAAACATGAAAAAGGTTTAGCCTCTCTGATGATCAAAGGAATTTATATTAATATTACAATACACTATTTTAGACTTTTAAATTGACAAATATTTTAAAAATTATATGTCATGATGATGGGAGGAGGCTGAAATCCTTTCTTCATACACTGTTGGAGGCCGTACACATGAGTAAATAATTTCTGGAGAGCCATTTGGCATTATGCAAAAGCCTCAAGCATATTCTTGTACTTTGACTAACAGCTTCTATTTCCAGAATCATCCTAAGGACATAATCATCCTAAGGATATAATCACAGGTGTGGCAAAGGGATTACTCAAGTTTTATGTTCATGGTGTATAGAACTTAAGCTCTTTTACTTTATAAGGAAGAAAGAGATTCAGGTTTAGCCCCAGGTCTTATGGGTTTGTTGTAAAGCTACAAGGGTTAGCAAGGAAAACAGAAAGAGTTGCAAGGAAACTAACAAGGGTTACCAAGGAAAACAGAAAGTCTTGCCTAGCCAGACTACCTGAGAGTGACCTGTATAGGATTTAGAGTGAAGGAGGAGGGGAGCCCTTCGTGATATGTTGACATTCCTCTAACAGCATCATCTTGTCCCATCCAATTCACTTTAGTTAAGTTGCTCTGTCTTTGTTTAATGCTGGTTATGACTCTGGCCTGAATCTTTATTTTCTCACTGCCTCATGACTGCTGCTCCTAGATACTGTTTGTTGTTTTCTCTTGATATTTTGGTATCTGCATTCACAAGGATACTCCTCTATTCATGGGATTTCCCAGGCAAAAATACTGGAGTGGGATGTCATTTCCTACCCCAGGGGATCTTCCTGACCCAGAGATGGAACTTAGGTCTCTTGTGTCTCCTGCATTGGCAGGTGGATTCTTTACCACTGCACTACCTGGGAAGCCCAATACTATTTGTCTGGTACCCACTACTATTCCAAACAGGCCTAATTTCCAGAGAGGGCCACATAGTTTTGTTTCTATTGAATGGGTTGTGAATTTGCCTGGTACTTGGAAGAAAACCAATTCCTATCCCAAATGCAGTATTGCTGGGAAAAGCCCAAATGGGAAATAATGTACTTATCCCAAAACAGGGATATTGGCACATATACTATACTCATAAAGTATAATATTATGCAACTATTACACACATTTTGATGACATTGTGATTAAGGGAACATGTTTTGGGGGCCTCCAAAATCACTGCAGATGGTGATTGCAGCCATGAAATTAAAAGATGCTTACTCCTTGGAAGGACAGTTATGACCAACCTAGACAGCATATTAAAAAGCAGAGACATTACTTTGCCAACAAAGGTCCATCTAGCCAAGGCTATGGTTTTTCCAATAGTCATGTATGGATGTGAGAGTTGGACTATAAAGAAAGCTGAGCACCAAAAAATTGATGCTTTTGAACTGTGGTGTTGGAGCAGACTCTTGAGAGTCCCTTGGACTGCAAGGAGATTCAACCAGTCCATCCTAAAGGAGATCGGTCCTGGGTGTTCATTGGAAGGTCTGATGTTAAAGCTGAAACTCCAATACTTTGGCCACCTCATGCGAAGAGCTGACTCATTTGAAAAGCCCCTGATGCTGGGAAAGTTTGAGGGCAGGAGAAGGGGGCGACAGAGGATGAGATGGTTGGATGGCATCACCGACTCAATTGACACGAGTTTGGGTGGGCTCCGGGAGTTGGTGTTGGACAGGGAGGCCTGGTGTGCTGCAGCTCATGGGGTTGCAGAGTCGGACACGACTGAGCGACTGAACTGAACTGAACTGAACTGAACTAAAAGTGAAAAAGAGTTTGAAACTATACTGAATAGTGTGTACTTCAGAAAATATATATGTAGACTAGATATATTGGGACCTAATACACTAAACTGTTAAGCAATTATGAATGATGGGATATGGTGAACTCTATTTTCTTTTTTCTAATGAGTCAGTTCTTCACAACTTATTGGTAAAGACACTGATGCTGGGAAAGATTGAAGGCAGGAGGAGAAGGGGACAACAGAGGATGAGATGGTTGGATGGCATTACCAACTTAATGGACATGAGTTTAGGTAGACTCAGGGAGCTGGTGATGGACAGGGAGGCCTGGCATGCTGCAGTCCATGCGGTCACAAAGAGTTGGACGTGACTGAGCAACCGAACTGAACTGGTTTTTTTATATGTTTGTTTTCCAGACTTCATTTTAGTCTCTTTTACTTTTTTAATCATGATGCAGTTAATAGAAGCAGCTGATTTGAAAAATATAAAGTCAAATGAAAGAAATTTATATTTGGTTTTCCCATAAGACAGATTTTCTCATGATTTCTCCCTCCTGCTTATATTTACACAGGCAGGAGCTGAGAGTCATTAACTTACCCAGAAGATTAAATCCCTTAGGAAAGTGACTGCACATTCAGAGTTTTCTATGTTACAATAGGGTCCTTTTCTCCAAAATGTTGCAAGAAGCTTCTCTCATTTTTCATCCACTCCCAGACAACCCACCTTGTCTTTTTCCAACAAAATGACCAATGACTAACCATAGTGACAGCAAATGTTTATCTATTTGTCCCTTAGAGAAGTAGTACATTTGCCATTTTCCACAGATCTCCATGCTTTTCAAAAGGGCAAAAAATAAGCAACAGCATAAGCTTAAGAGCTAGCCATGGCTCTGGGGGACCACTCATATTTGAAGTTCCACAATAAAAAGATGTTCTACTTATTTATGTACGTCAGACACAACTCCCCTGATAGATGGTGGGCTTTTGGGACCTATGAGCAGCATTTGACATTTCTTTACATAGTCTCAGCAACTAGTACATGCAAAGACTTTAGAAATCATATGATCTTCTTTGGCACTTGAGGAAACTGAAGCTTATAGTAAGTAAGTGATTTTCTCAAGATCAAACAATTTAATGGGAAAACTGACACTGGAACCAAGGTTTCCTAATGTTCACTCATATGGGGAAGAAGAAAAAAAAAATTCGAACATGTTGATTTAGAGAAGACATCATTTCCAAAATGAAACCATGCAGAATCAAAATATGATGAAAAGGGAAAGTAATACAATAGCTAGTAGAGCCAGGTTAGTTTCTGGGAGAAGCTGTTGTCAAGATAGGATGCAATGTGCAAGTTATTTACTGGGAGAAATACCTGTGAAGGTAAAGAGGAGGGGGTAAAGATGAGAGCCTTCAGATCACAATGCAGGTCAGACCTGTGAGGGAGAAAAGAGAAAAACAGCAGGAATCTCAGACTGCAGTACAGTTCCAGGGAATTTTCAGCTAGGCTGTTAGAGAGTACTGAAGTCAAATACATCCAGCAAAGCACCTCCCCCCCACTCCACCCCCGCCTTTTTCATGGGAATGGCTTTCGTTAGTATCCTTGCTGTGTTCAGTCATTGGAGCAGCTTTCTGGATGTCTGGACATTGGTGCAGACTCAGTGGATCCGGAAGTTAATAGCTTGGGCTGTCAGTCAATTACACATCCTGCAAGACAAAATCTGGATGGGACGTTTTCATGGCTACCACATTAACTGGGGACTTACTTTGTGCCAGACACTGTGATTAAATATTTATATGCATTATCTCATTTCATACTCAAAGCAAGTGTATGGCATGGATATTATTATTTCCACTTTACAAGTGAAGGTTAAAGGAAATCCTACCTGTTTTTTGAAATGTCTTCTAATTTTTTGCCTATAAGCTACTTTTTATACTAGGATATTTGTTCATGAAACTGTTTCTTGATCTTTGCTTGAAAACTGCCTTTTATACCAGTAATATCTGCCATGGCTGGGATCCCATGTGCTCCTCTTTTAAACACCTTATTACAAGAGATGCAATGTGGAAAGTGTGTTAATTACTCAGTTGTGTCCTACTCTTTGCAACCCCACAGACTGTAGCCTGCCAGATTCCTCTGTCCATGGCATTTTCCAGGCAAGAATACTGGAGTGGGTTGCCATTCTCTTTTCCAGGGGATCTTCCTGACCCAGGGATTGAACCTGGGTCTCCTGAATTGCAGTCAGATTCTCTACCATCTGAGCCACTGGCATTTCTTAATTCTGCACTATGATGAATTCATCATTCATTTTACATTAAGACATTTGCTATTATCAACTGAAATGACTCTGTTACCTAAAGACTAGATAAATTTTATCCTTAGACTGTTTCTTCTTGGGGTTCTGATCCTCAGCATATGAATAGTGTAGCACAACGATGAAGGTGAGTCAAGGGCAAGCAAGGTATTCAGGTGGATGTAAGTGATAGTGCTGTTCACCTTAAATTACACAGTGCCATATGTCAATTGTATTTCAATAAAACTGGAAGAAAAAAGATACAACGAAAAATAAATGTGTGAAATGTTTCAAATTTTGTACAGAAGCAAAATAACATTTGCAAGATGTACCTAAGTAACCGAAGAGTAAAGCAGTTCAGGCAATAAGCAGGGTAGTCCAGGAAGGACTCCAGGTCACGTCACATGTCATAAATTCCAGGTTTTTTAAGGAAGTGGTTCACTGAAGACACTTTAGTCTCTGAAGTAGGCAGCGCTGCAGACCTACAGGATGGGGTAGTTTGATGGGAGGTGGGGGGACAACTGCAATAAAATTAAAGGACAGGATTTTGTTTCTTTAAAATACTTGATTTTTAAACTTGTGTATTTTACAACTTGTGGGATCCTATAGATTTTTAAACTTTCCTGCTGGTCAGTGTTTTTGTTTTGTTTCAGTTTTTAAGTGAAAGTGAAGTTGCTCAGTCGTGTCCGACTCTTTGTGACCCCATGGACTGTAGCCTACTATGCTCCTCCGTCCGTGGGATTCTCTAGGCAAGAATACTGGAGTGGGTTGCCATTTCCTTCTCCAGGAGATCTTCCCAACCCAGGGATCGAACCCAGGTCTCCCGCACTGCCAGCAAACGCTTTACCATCTGGGCCACCAGGGAAGCTCAGTTTTTAAAAATAAACATTATTAACCGGATTCAGTTCTCTCTTTTTTTACTTTTAAGTGTTGCTCACAAAGAAAAACCATTTTGGACTGGTAGTGGCTTTAGCAACCTACTGATATAGAGTCCTCTGTCATATATTTTTTTCTTTTTTAAAAAATGTTATTACATTATAGTTGCTTTACAATATTGGGTTATTTTCTGCTGTACAGCAAAATGAATCAGCCCTACGTATACATATAACCCCTCTTTTTGCATTTCCTTCTCATTTAGGTCATCACAGAGCATTAAGGAGAGTTTCTTGTGCTATATAGCGGGTTCCTTTTGCAACCAAGGAGAGGAAAGGCTAGTTGGTATAAAGGGTAGAAAGAGAATTGTTAGTATCATTTTTACCTACATTCCACCACCCTCAGAAACATGTGGTTCATAGTATTTCTTTTTAGCAGAGCCCTAAGTTGAAAAATTTGGTTCATAGTCTCCTAGCCTCAATCCTAAAGAAGTTCTCATAACCATAATAGGTTGCATGTTCATATGAAAAGATGAAATGAGATTTAAAAAGCAAATCAAACATTATTTTGATATAAAATTGCACATCACATAAAATTTTTTGTCAGCTCTAAAATGCTATGATTGTTTTCTTTATTCTTAGCTTTGTGACATGTGGTTGGCATGTAAACAAACATTAACCCAAAACCTTCCTATAAAGACCAGTACTGATTTTAGTCTGTATTTGAGGACACAGAAACTAGCACTTTTGATTCAGAGGGTTGAGAAGAAGGACGATTTTAAAGAAAGCTTCTTTTAAATATAAATCCTATTTTAAATAGTGAATCGTGTGAATTCCACCCCTGATCCCCCCCCCCATATGGCACATATGTCCCCCGTATGGCACATATGGCACGGCATGTGGCACTTCCCTGACCAGGGATCAAACCTGTGCCCTTTGCAGTTAAAGCATGGAGTCAACCACTGGACCATCCAAAGTCCAGTCATGTGAATCTGTATGTTAATATTGATGTCACGGTTGGATGTTTACTGCCTTTCAGTTTAAAAAACTCTAAAATGTTGCTTTGTGATAAATTCAAACTTAAATGACTAGAGGGGGTGACTTTCTGTATAATTATTATGATAATATAATCAGGTCCTATCTCTTGATATTTTTATGAGATTATCATTCTTATAATCATTTACAGAACTCATGCACTGTTGATATTATATCTACAATGTGCATTCGATATTTGAGAACTTATTTTGAAAAGAGAGTTGTTTCTACATTATGCAGAAATCCAACAGAGTTTTACTAATGACTTGATCAAGCATCCCAAGAAACTCTAACAATAGGGCACATATTCCCAATGATGAAAATTGCACTCAATTTAAATACAAGATGAATATTAATAGGATGCTTTGTTCCCTTTCAAATGCCTTCCCTATTTTACTCTCTTTCTTGGGTCAGTGGTCTTTAAGCTGAGTTCTACATAGTTTGTACAACCTTATCTTTTATAGAATTATGCATAAAATCCATACACATCCTATGAGACTCTCAAGAATAAACTGTATTAATTCTTGTACTCTGATTAATTCTTGTATTTGCTGAAATGTTCTTCCTCTTGCTATGCGGCATGCATTCAATTATGGGAAATGGGAATGCTTTAAAATACCACATTCTGGCATGAAGTGTTTTGAAAATCTTTGGGGGACATTAGTTTGCCTTTAATAACAAGTCCAAAATCGTGCCTACTGGGCCTTTCCACTGGAAACAAAGATTGTATATTGCTATAAAAAAACAGTATTGTCATCTGGCTGATGTCTGTCAAATGGAGAATAGCTCCACAGCACAGGAGAGAAGAGCAGAAGGAGCAGGAGAAAAATAGGCATTCAAAGGTGAGAACCACCTTTTTTCCCTGGAAGATAGACATTTTTTTAAACAACAAGAAGAAAGCACTTTATTTTTCAGTCCCTCTCTCCCCAGGCTTTACAAAACCTAGATGCTCTGTTGTCAAGTTGGAAAATTAGAGCTATGATTACCTTTAAAAAGTTTTACTTGTCAGAATTTCTTCTCAGCATGTAAAACACCTCTTTGTAGTGTCTCAGGCCACTATTTCACTTCTGTAAGACATACCATGGAGAACACCTTGTCCAAAAGAGTCAGTATCAATGCTTTTCCTACCAAGCCAATTGATTCTAGGAACTTTCTATTTTATTTTCCACTGGGCAAATCTTTGCTACTTTTTTGGAGGATGACAAATGTAATTTAATTCTGAAATATACAAAAAAAACTAAAAACAAAAACCCCACCAAAACAAAACAGAGAACTATATGGATTGGGGATTGGTTCTACAAAATAAATGGAAATTTGGTGGATACAAGTGCCTGGTAATATGTTTAAGGGCATACCAATAAAATACAGAGAAATAAAATAAAATACAGAAAATAAAAATGACAGAAATAAATACAGAAATAAAATACAGAGAAACATCTTTCAAGATGAATAGCTGATAAAAAATGAAAAATGACTATGAATATAGTAGTTTTCATAGAACAAAAGAAAAAAATACAAAATAAGTAAGGCCAGTAAAGAATCTGCCTGCATTGCAAGAGACCTGGGTTCGATTCCTGGGTTGGGAAGATCCCCTGGAGAAGAGAATGGCTGCCCACTCCAGTATTCTTGCCTGGAGAATTCCATGGACAAAGAAGCCTGGCAGGCTACACCCAATGGGGCTGCAAAAGTCAGACATGACTGAACAACTAACACTTTTACTTATCTATTCAGTGGCTCCCAGTATCTCTATAACTTAAAAGTTTCCTCCTTTAGTAGTACTACAACAAATCCAACTTCCCATAAAATTCATTCTCTGTATTTCACTCATTGTTAAAATATGATTTCAGAAATACAGTCTATTAGAAAGACTTTGAAAACTGGAATACAATGTAAGGCTTTAGTTTAAGGCATGATTCTGCCTCTTACTGACTGTGTGTCCTTGGACCAGTGGTTTGCTATTTAAATGTCTAACAACAGACTTTACAGGGGAAAAGAAAGCTTGAAGTGTGATTTCCTTGGTGTATATAGTCCTACCATGTCCAGTTTCAAGTTAGTAACAGGATGTCCTGAATGTAGAGTAGAAGAGAAGAGTGGACAATGGGCTCTCCCAACTTGGTAGGAATTGGCTTCATCACATTACTACTGCCTTGAACAAATGTATCATTGTTCTGAATTTTCTCTTCTGTAAAATTGAAATAATGATGTTCATCTCACACAAATAGTTGAAAAAATTAAATGAACAAAAAAATTAATGCCTTAGTTTATCAGAGAAGTATATAAGATCAGAGATTGATAGGTTAGAGTGAAGGATGAAGAAGAAGATTTAGCTTCGGGACCAGGGACCAGGCTTGATCACTCAGGAGCTTTTGTAGCAGAGTTTTATTAAAGTATAAAAAGGGACAGAGAAAGCTTCTGACACAGACATCAGAAGAGGGACAGAGAGTGTCCCCCTCGCTAGTGTTAGCAAGGGAGTTATGTACTTTTTAATTAGTTATTACAATAAATCAAAAGAATGTCTCAAGGTTGTAAAAATTTTTACCAGATCCACTCCCACAATTTACATTTTAGCATAGCCGGATTAGAATTTAATAGAAAGATCCTACTAGACCCACTCCCATAATGTACATTTTAAGATACCAGGATTAGTCAGAAGGTTTTCAGGAAGAAGAAACTGTCCTCAAGCAGGATACATTGTTGTTACATAATCCCTAGTACAGAGTTTAAACTGAGTTGTTTGTTGTGTAATCATCAGCTCTAGACTTCAGAAAAAAAACCGTTTTATGTGACTAAGACTAAGGAATGTAGAGAAAAACAAAAACAACAAAAAAAGTTTGTCCTTTTATCCTCCTTGAGAATTCCAGACCCGTATCTCCTCCTCAAGAACCCCAGACCCCTCTATCCTCTTCGGGCACCCTGGACTTCTTATCAACCTACCTAGGAATTGACTCTCTCAAGATCATTGTTGAAAGCCCATTTAAATTCCTACTCAATCTTTCAGTCATGCCCAGATAGAGAAGGGATATGCATCACACCTGCTGCTGCTGCTAAGTCGCTTCAGTCATGTCCGATTCTGTGCGACCCCATAGATGGCAGCCCACCAAGCTCCCCCGTCCCTGGTTTTCTCCAGGCAAGAACACTGGAGTGGGTTGCCATTTCCTTCTCCAATGCATGAAAGTGAAAAGTGAAAGTGAAGTCACTCAGTCATGTCCGACTCTTAGTGACCCCATGGACTGCAGCCCACCAGGCTCTTCCATCCATGGGATTTTCCAGGCAAGAGTACTGGAGTGGGGTGCCATTGCATCACACCTAGGAATACATAAAACTAGGGAGAATAGTTGACAGAATGAATGGAAGGTAGATTGTGAATAAAAAAATATTTTGAAAGACTTGAGTATTGGCTACATAGCAATAGCAAATTTACTGGTAGCATCTACATCTATGCAAGCAACAACAACAAAAAAAGCATTCAACAGGTGAGGACGAGAATATTTTAAAGACAGTCTTAGGCATTTTGGAAGGCAATTATCTTCATTTATACAATTGATATGGTGTTATCAAATGTATGGATGTGAGAGTTGGACCATAAAGAAGGCTGAACACCAAAGAATTGATGGCTTTGAGCTGCGGTATTGGAGAAGACTCTTGAGAGTCCATTGGACTACAAGGAGATCAAATCAGTCAATCCTAGAGGAAATCAATCCTGAATATTCATTAGAAGGATCAATACTGAAGCTGAAGCTCCAATACTTTGACCACCTGATGTGAAGAGCTGAGTCATTAAAAATCTATTCATTCATTTCCCTGATGTTGGGAAAGATTGAAGGCAGGAGAAGAAGGGGACAACAGAGGATGAGATGGTTGGATGGCATCTCTGACTCAATGGACATGAGTTTGAGTAAGCTCCAGGAAATGGTGAAGGACAGTCCATGGAGTCTCAAAGACTGGCAGACTGCAGTCCATGGGGTTGCAAAGAGTCAGACACAACTGAACAAGTGAACAACAACAAAGCTTACAAACTCAGGCTACACTGAGGCAAGTTAATTCAATTAAGAAAATAAGAATTTCTCTCCAATTAATGGTGGCCAGTCCACATATAGAAAATTTGCCTTTGTTTCTAAGTGCTGAACATTAAGAATAATACTGAAACATGCAGCCCATGATAAGTAGATTGACCAGATTCATACAAGACTTAAAAATATATATTAATTGAAGGAATTGCAGATATCTAGCTTGGATAAATGAGTGGGCTTCCCGGGTGACTTAGATTGTAAAGAATCTGTCTGCAATGCAGGAGACCCAGGTTTGATCCCCTGGAGAAGGGAATGGCTAAATGAAGATGCAATAAAAATGTGATTGTTAACATTAAATATGTAAGTTCATCTTAAATATACTTTCAAAGATAAAAAAAACAGTGTTGAAAAGTTTCAGAAAAACAAATTTTATTTCAAGAATTTCCTAAAGGTGAAATTATCTTCAGTGGGAAGCTAGGTTCTCCAAAATGATTGCTGACCAGATAGCAAAAGGATGAGCAGATGTGAGAAGAATAGGATTTGAGGATAAGACTAGCTGTACTTTATGACATCAAGCACTCTTTCCGTTTCAAGTTGTTATATTTTTAAGTTTTTGTTTTTCATGATAATTGAAAAAAAATAATATTTTCTGAAGCCTGAGGGTAGAAGAAAACCTTGAAAACTTTCAAAATTATTTTGTCACTGTAATTTCAAAAAATGTTAAAAATCAGCATGAAAAATCAGGCTAAGAATGTGACCAGAAATCAACTACTTTTCAATACCAAATGAAAGAGCTTGGTTTCTGGAGAAGGTACCTGCAAAGGGAGCATTACCATGAGAGGAGTTTTACAACATGATGTGTTAACTTTTATCTTTTTTCAGCTAGTGACAGTTACAATGTTGAATGTTGTTATAAAAGGAGTCATTTTTATCTGCACACATTGTGGGCTAAGACTGAGTCATTTCAACACACACATTCAGATCTCTGAAGAACAATAGATGTTTATTGATCATTTCCTAATATCTCATTATGAGGGTTATTTTAAAAATGCCCAATGTTTGCTTGCAATTTGAGCAAAACTTGATCTGGGGAGATATTTGACTTTTAATGGATATGTAATGGCCATTACATATTGCAAAGAAACTTACATTTCCTGTTACGATTGCTTTACTTTAGCTCCATACAAATTCTTGGCTTCTTTACTTCCCTAAATGGATGCTGTCACCAGCTGGGTTTCTCAGGATGAAACCTTTGGTACTCATGAAGCAAGAATAATTTTTTCTGTTATCTTTCAATACCATATTAACTCTCTTTTGCTTTTTATTGCTGTTGTTCAGTTGCTAAGTCGTGTCCAACTCTTTACAGTTCCATGACCTGTAGCACACCAGGCTCCTCCGTCCTCTCCCAGAGTTTGCTCAAATTCATGTCTATTGAGTCGATGATGCTATCTAACCATCTCATCCTCTTCTGCCCCCTTCTGCTATGGCCTTCGATCTTTCCCGGCATCAGTGTCTTTTCCAATCAGTCGGTTCTTCACATCAGATGTCCAAAGTATTGGAGCTTCAGCTACAGCATCAATCCTTTCAGTGAATATTCAGGGTTGATTTCTTTTAGGATTGGGTCTTCCCTGGTGGCTCAGCAGTAAAGAATCCACCTGTAATGCAGAACACATGGGTTTGACCCCTGGGTCAGGAAGGTCCCCTGGAGGAGGAAGTGGTAACCCACTCCAGTATTCTTGCTATGTCCAATCCCATGGACAGAGGACTCTGGTGGGCTACAGTCCATGGGATCGCAAAGAATTGGACATGACTGAGCACTCACCTCCTTTAGGATTGACTGGTTTGATCTTGCATTCAAAGGGACTCTGAAGAGTCTTCTCCAGCACCGCAATTCAAAAGCGTCAATTCTTTGGGGCTTAGCTTTCTTTATCACCCAACTCTCACATCCGTACAAAAACATAGCTTTGACTATGGAGACCTTTGTCAACAAAGTGATGTCTCTGTTTTTTAATATGCCATCTAGGTTTCTCATACCTTTCCTTCCAAGGAACAAGTGTCTTTTAATTTCATTGCTACAGTCACTGTTCACAGTGATTTTGGAGCCTAAGAAAGTAAAATCTGTCACGACTTCCATCTTTTCCCCTTCTATGTGCCATGAAGTGATGGGACCAGATGCCACGAACTTAGCTTTTTGAATGTTGAGTTTTAAGCCAGCTCTTTCACTCTTCTCTTTCACCTTCATTAAGAGGCTCTTTAGTTCCTTTTCACTTTTTGCCATTACAGCAGTGTCATCAGGATATCTGAGGTTGTTGATATTTCTCCCAGCAATCTTGATTCCTTCTTGTGATTCATCTGGCCTGACATTTCACATGATGTACTCTGTGTATAAGTTAAATAAGCAGGGTGATAATGTACCACCTTGTTGTACTCCTTTCCCAATGTTGAACTCTTCAGTTGTTCCATGTAAGGTCCTAATTATTGCTCCCTGACCTGCATACAGGCTTCTCAGGAGACATGTAAGGTGGTCTAGTACTTCCTTCTCTTTATGAATTTTCCACAGTTTGTTGTGATCTACACAGTCAAAGGCTTTAGCATAGTCAGTGAACAGGCTCTTTTGCTTAGGTCAGTCTTAAAGTCCATTACTGGTTTCCTGAGGAAAAGACTTTGGGAAATGACAAAGTGTTAAGATTTTTTTTCTTTGCTAATCCCTTAATCTTGGTGTCAGTCCACTGTGCTTTGCCCAAGTTCTCAACAGCAAGCCTAGGGTGACGTGAAGATTTGTCTAAAGCCAATATAGGCATGGTCTTCTGAGGACTGCCACAGGTTTTTAAATTTGTTATGAAAGCCCTGTGTCCTAAATTCTGGAAGTTTTAAATGTCTCTGAATGCTTAATCAGGATGTGTTTCAGGTACTTTGTTTGAGGGTATTGGAAAAGGTCATCAACATCCTTGTTGGCTGCTTATCTTGAATGTATAGTAAACCTGAAAATTAAAATAAAAATTATATAATGATTAACCATTGGTTATTTGTTGCCCCCAACTTGGTGCTGATGAGCATCTAGTTGAGGGGGGTTTTGTTAGTCCAAATATATATTACTAGAAAGTCTTTCTGCTTAGCAGAATATACATTGAGAAGTGGCAAACTTCTGAGCAGCTAGCTTTCAGCAAAAGCTTAAGATTCCTTCCTTATTTTGTTAGACTAGAGTTTCTAATCTCTGTTACCATTGTTTAATGTGTAGGATCTGAAGGATCATCATATGTGAACACACAAACCTGAACCAAGTGAAGTACCAACATCTTAAATTCTATTCTTTAAACATTCATTGGAGGCTGCCAGAACCCTAATAAGCCAGTCTTACCTGATGCGTTAAGCCCCTAACTCTCCTAGTTTCCCAGTGAGTGTTTTCCAATTGCTCTGGATCTCTGTTCCTTGCCAACTTTAAAGCCACTTCTCATCACTGGTGTGTATTTCATTAACTGGAATAAGTTGGAGAGTTGTGGCTATCTGGCAGTAATAACTTCAGTAAATCTGTTTTGTCCTTTTGTCCATTGCTTTTCTCTAAGATCTTTTGTATTAGTGACTGTACTTCTTTCTTTCTTTTTTTAATTTATTTACTTATTTGCTGTATTGGGTCTTAGTTGCTGCACGCAGGATCTTCAGTCTTTGTTGCAGCATGAGGGATCTTTCATAGTTATAGCATGTGAACTCTTAGTTGCAGCATGTGAGGTCCAACTCCCTGACTAGAAATTGAACCCAAGCCCCCTATTGCTTTGGGAACATGGAGTCCTAGCCACTGGACTACCAGGGAAGTCTCCAGTGACTGTACTTTCTGATGACCAGCAGCCCTACCATCTGTAATACTTGTATGCATTTGCTTGAGAGTCTTCAGTTTTTCCAGTGGGAGTTTATATCAGCCCCAGGGTCTTTCCCCATTCTATTCATGCATTTGACAGAATCCCAGGGATGGGTTCAGCTTGATTATAAGGACTTTTTATTTCAGGAATAAATCTAGCTCCATGATAAATCTCAGAGAATGACATATATTTGTTGAATGAATGAGTAGATAGATGAATGAATAAATTCTGTACTTTTTAAAACCTAGCATGCTTTGTAGAGCATTCTTGTCTCTAACTATGGTTTACAGACCACATGCAAATGAATCCTTACAGGTGAAATGAATTGAAATCCTTTACTGAAATCTGTTCTGGTGCCCTGTGGAAGACAGCCCCAAAGATGGCCCTGAATGATCCCTGCCTTCTGGTATTGATGCTCTCGTGTAGTTCTCTCCCGCATTCTATCAGGACTGATTTTATTAAATAGCATATGGCAAAAGTGATGATAGGTCACTTCTGAAAACATTGAGGAAGACTTGGGGTTGTCGAGGAGGAGTGGGGGTGGGGGGAATGGATTGGAAGTTCAGAGTTAGCAGATACAAACTAGTATATATAGACTGGATTAACAACACATTCCTATGTATAGCATAGGAAACTATATTCAATATCCTGGGATAAACCATAATGGAAAAGCATATGAAAAAGAATATATACGTGTTTGTGCGTGTGTGTGTATGTGTGTGTGTGTGTGTGTGTAACTGAATCACTTTGCTGTATGGCAGAAATTAACACAGCCTTGTAAATGTTCAATTTTACTTCAATAAAATAAATTTTTAAAAAGACCTTGTGGCTCCCATCTTGGCCACTTAGCCTGTCTCTTGGATGACTCACTTTGGGAAAAGTCAGATGCCAAGTGGAAGAGCCCTGTGGAAAAGCCCACATGGCAAGCTTTTTGGAAACAACAAAAGAGAACTTAGACCATCAGATCACAGCCACATGAGTAGGTATCTTGGAAACAGCTCTTCCAGTCCACTCGGTTCTTCCAGTGATATTATAAAACCCCAGCTGATAATTTCATTGTAACTTCAGGAGTGACCCTAAGCCAGAAACCACCCTGTCAAGTCACTTCTAGATTTCTGACCTTGGAAACTGTGTGAGATTTGTTGCTTTATACTGTTAGGCTTGGAGGTGATTGTTTATTCAGGCAATAGATAACTAATACTAATATATCATGCATACTGAATCAGAATATCCAGAAAGACGGTCCAGGAAACTTTACTGTTAGCAAGCATACATCACAAAGTCATGATACGTTTGTATATTGACATTGGAGAACCAGGGTGTTATTAGTGTTTTTAAGTTCTGAAAAACTGTAGACTTCCATTATTCACTAATTCACTGCTAAATATCCCTGATTGTTTAACATGTGAATGGCTGTAATTGCTTCTCAATCCTTTCTATATCAATGCTTAAAGATTTATTAACTTTTGTTTGTTGGTTCTGCATTTCTCAATCTCACTTTTGAGAGTGACAGTCTATTGAGTTGGTCCAATTTAAACATTTGTAGCTTAATGTGGTTTTCAGAATGACTCCTGAAAGGATTATTACAACTACTTGCTCTGTATCTTTAAATCTAACCACCAAAATCAAAGAAAACTCACTTTACTATAATTACTTGGATGAATAGAAAATGCTCAGAATTCTTTCTCTCCAGTCCACTTTTCTTTACCAAAGCATGGGCCCCAACTCTCTAAGATCAAAGAAGATCTTTTCTTTTTTTTTTTTTTCAAAGCTAGCAAGCCATTAATATCCATCTCTGTAAAGTAATCCAAATGAATATTTCAAAAGTGACTTGTATAATTAGCAGAATTTCACAACAGTGTCAGCATTCATCTGAGGACTGTCTGTAGGGGAGTCAAAGGAGCCCGGGGTGGAAGCCGTAGGCAGCAGTGACTCGATAGAGTTGCCTTCCTATCTCTGAATTGAGGCTGCTTTATTTTGGAATTGAACATGCCTTTTTTTCTTTATAAAACAGGAATTAATTAGAGACTCTAAAGAGTCACTTTGTAATCCTGAGCATTTTGAGAATGAGTATTATCACCATCACCTTGGGTTTATAACCCCCAAAGTCCTGCTTTATTCCCCTAGTTTTTTACTTCTTCCTAGGTTATTACTCCTTCCCCTCGTATCAGTCAGGGTTCACTCAGGAAAGAAGAACCAATAGGACAGTAATAGAAGAGGAGATTTATTATAGGATCCTGCACTTTCGTGGAGGATACTAGAGACATAAGGGTCCACAAATAATGTTGAATATCTAAAAACAAATGACCCAGGAGTGTGCTCTTGTAGCACTGGCAAGTGTCAACAAATCAGAGCTTGCAGACACAGTAAGAGCACAAGGGCATAGGAAATCCCACAGAAGACCGGTGGCTCCTTGTACCTCCTGCCTCTGTGAGTTAAGTGTCTGGTGATGGGCCTGTGGTTGCTGATGGTCAACAAAATCAGAAGTTAGGAAAAAAGCTGGATATAAAGTGAGGAGAAGGATGAACAGGTGGACTGTTACAATATTTATGTTGCTGCTATTCTTTTGTCTTCAGTTTATTTTTGTGTCATTATATTTGTACACTCATGCTTTGGATAACATCGTTGAGTGGGAAGCTCTTACTTTTTCTGTACCCTGTCCTAAATACACATTGATAATCTGCAGATGGTTTAGAATTAAGATTCTCTCCTAATATGGGCGCTGTTTTCTGCACTTCCTCTTTCTCCTCCAGAGTCCATATAGACCTCTTGTCTCACAATATTTTATTTTAGTTTATCACAGCTGCAAGGATCCTGGCTTTAATGGCAATATTTGTTCCTGGACTAACTGGCCTTCTTGGTTCAAGTGACCGTAACTTCAGTAACTAGCCTTGGCTCAGGTTTAATAATTCTAGTTTTGACTCCCTGCATTCCTATGAGGCAGATATTAATCTTGAGCCCATACACTTGAAGGGGAAGAAGTAATTTTTTGGTATATGTTTAGTTGTTATCTGAGAAACATTAAGCTCATTTGTATTCTCAATCTTTTATTTTTCTCGGCTTTAATTTTTTAAATTCTGTCTTCTTTCATTGTGGTGTGGCAAAAATAAAATATGCAAAAGCTTATGGTATTCAAATTGATGCTGTTCATTTATGGAAATTTTGTTCAGTCCTTTCAAGTATAATTCTATGTAACTAAATACACTAGATGAGGGCCTTAAAATTTAGAGCTTGAATTAGTAGACAGTGATCAAATATAACACATCTCCAAAGTGTCACAACTTGGCTGGCAACAGTGAAGATAGGTATTGCAATAAAATTCTCTTTTATGTTTACTCTTATGGGACTCACACCCAGCAGGCTCATCTGGTCAATACCTATGATTCTGTCTTAAATCTGACTGTATGCTGGGCCAATACGCCACCCATCAGAAGCATTTGGCAAAGTGAAACAGAGGAAGTAACTAAAATAACTAATTATTAACAGGGACTTATGATCTGTCAAGCATGAGGATAAGAACTGTACATATATTAAATAATCGAATCTTTAAAGCAAACTTATGATTTAGATGGTCTCACTATTATCTTTCTAGAGGTTAGGGAACCAATCCAAAACACATTACAGAAAGAGGGTAGTTGCAGTGTAAATCTGGAAAGACTATACACAATGTCCAAGTTCTTAATCCATTCATGCCACCATTATTTCATCCATCCATTATTTCTTCTATCCATTCATCTATTTATCCATCCAGCAAAAGATGTACTGCCCTAGAAGTAATGGTAAACAGTGTACTAAAACATGCTGGTTATCCTGTTTGTTCTTCTATATCCATTGTTTATCCTTCTTGGCCCTTCTCCATGCTGCTGCTGCTAAGTCGCTTCAGTCGTGTCTGACTCTGTTCGACCCCATGGACGTCAGCCCACCAGCCTCCCCTGCCCCTGGGATTCTCCAGGCAAGAATATTGCCATTTCCTTCTCCAATGCATGAAAGTGAAAAGTGGAAGTGAAGTCACTCAGTGGTGTCCAACTCTTAGCAACCCCATGGACTGCAGCCCACCAGGCTCCTCCTTCCATGGGATTTTCCAGGCAAGAGTACTGGAGTGGGGTGCCATTGCCTTCTCTGTCTTCATGCTATAGGAGGTCAAAAAACAAGCAGTTTGTATCATGTGTGGTCTTTTCCTGGATAGTCTATTTTGATTTATCCAGTGAAAGCTTCTAGCAAGAGATAAGATGATGAAAGAGAGGAAAGCCAGTGTTTCTTCCCTACTGGTCCCTAGTTTGCTGATTTGTCTATGGTTATAGCTGTATTCTTCCATGACGACTACTTTTTCCTCCTCCTCCACAGCTCCAATTTTCAAGTGATGTCTATTGGCTCATTGGACTTGTGTAGTTTAGTCTAGACTGTTCTCTCAAAACTGCCAACATTTTAAAATTGGGTGACTTGAAACCCACAGAAAATTAGAATGTTGGCTTCTCTTAAAAAACAAAAGTTCTGGCAACATAGAGTGCTCTATTACCATCAGGTGAAAAGCAGCTGGTGCTGATTTGAAGCCATGTCTCTTCCCCTGCCCTGTCTACTCTGTCACCTGGCCAATACCTGTAGTCAAGATCAGCTACTGGAATTGTACAACCAGAAGAGCCATTGTTCGGTTCTGACACTGGGAAGCAGAATGAAGTTGGCAGAAAGGATTGTGTTCACTAGAGATGGAGAAAAAAGCCTTCCTTTTTGGCTTCCTATTCGCCTTTCCAATTCATCCAGTTATAATGGAAAATGTAAGGTTTCAGAATCATTAGGGATTCAGCATAGATTAGAGGAGAGTTTACTTTTGATTATTGGAATAAAGTGTTGGGTTTGCAGGGTAAATTTTTAGGACAAAGTCATGAATGCAGAATGGTGATTTTCTACATTGTATAAACAAAGCATAAAATTTAAACATTAAATATATTCTTTCAGGGTTAAACAAGAATTCTTTCTGGGTACTGGAAATTTGATTTGGTATTTACAACTGTGCTTCAAATTCTAACACTTAATAGATTCATTTTTTTTTTTTACACAATAGATTCTTAAGTGCATTTTGTCCTACTAGTTCCTAAGCTATACAGCTTCCTCTTAGTTTTTTCATTAACCCTTGCTTTCTATATTTTCTTGCTAAATGAATGGCAGAAATATGCTTATTCTTTAAAGGTTATGGCATGGATTTAAATTTTTGTTAAAAAAAAAAGCAAAAAAAATCTGGAAACTGTTATTTTGCAATCAGAAGTGAGATACCAATTACTGCAAGATAAACTTACTCATATTTTTACATTTAATATTTTCCTGAAATAATGAATTTCAAGATTTTTACCAATATGTTCATTTAAACTGTTCTTTATGAGAAAAGAGAAAAGTAGACCCTAGAGAAAGAGTATAAAAGTTGCTTCCCTTTTAGCTTTACTTTTAATTGTTTCTTTCCAAAGAATGTAGAATTTGCAGATATTCGAAATTCCTGTAATCTTTTCAAATGCAAATTCACTTTACATTTTTCTTCATGGAAGATCTTTCCTAATCTAACAGCTTTTAATGAAATAAGCATCAAACAACAGGCCTGGGTATTGATTTGTTTTGATTAACATATTCTCCTCACTACAGCTTCTCACTGCTTTTTATTTCAGGTAAATATTTACTAATGACACAAATGACTCCTGTCTAACTTCTGAAATCTCAGAACCGATAGGCAAGGGAAGGAAAGTGAATGGCAGTCTGAGTAAGCCAGAGGAAGCTAAATAATTTGCCTTAAGTATGATAAAGAAAAAAATTTGCTTTACTCTTAGCTACCTCTGAATTCTTAAGAGCAAAGCAAATATGTGAACACCACCATGGAAATGGAATGAAATGTGATGACTGGGTTCCCCACAGAAGAGTTGTGTGAAATAAACTGTATGACCAGAGATCTTAAAAATAAGAGTGAAGCTGACATAGCCATTTGGTAGCTCATTGTTGATGAACATGTGTATTACATTTGTCTTTTATCATCATCATCATCATTATTATTTCTGTAATATAACCATCATTTATCTATTAGCATAATTTCTTGGTTGGAAAAATTAATGTCAGAAGCCAGAATGCCTTGCTTAATTTGTACCCAAGCCAGTGCCAGTCAATATTCACAGAATTCCCAGTGCCGTGTCAATGCTCTTCAACCCTTCCTCTCGTTGAGTCTTTCTTAATTGACTCCACTGAAGCAAATCCAATTTCTGCTTTCAGTCCTTGTACACATATGTGAAGACTGCTAAATTTAAACTATTTCTGCTCAATTTTGTGCTGTCAACTCTTGACACACCAGACAGAATGAGATCACCGGAATTTGCTTTATATCTTATTTTAAGATCATGTAATTGAAATGATTTTGTGCCATTGTTTCAGGATAGTATTAAAGTGATATCCTAGAGGTGAAAAACAAATACATTATTCGACTCCATCATCCATTCTCTCTGAAACCACCTTCTTTGCTTTGTCTGCCTGATTTGATTTATATAGGAGATATAAGTGTCAATAACTTGTTTTTGATGGGTGCAATACTGCCACGAAAATGGATATAGTTGAACATTAGGCTATAAAGAGGGGCATGAAATATAATTCAGATGGGGTTCATGACACTCGTCCCTCATCTGACACACATTCTTTTCATTTCCAATTTCACTGGAACAAGCAAAGAGTACAGTTTCCAATCTGTCCCACCTCATAAAAATAGACCTGTGTTTAATTCTTCAGAACCTGAAATTATCCTTTGGATATTGTCAACCAATCATCCAAGGAAAACGTTCCTAGCCAAAGTAATAGAAATATTCTAGGTATCAAGATGGCTAAAATACTACTGTTGCCTTGCTTTTAATGATTGCACAAAATATTGCAGAAAAGCAAATGTGATAATAGTGACATAGCTTTCTACTGCTATTTTTTAAATTAAATTATGCCATTTTCTTAGTAGTATATGGCGGTTTGCAAATGAAACATTTTTTAATAGGAAGAGGCCTAATCACAGACCCTGACATGTATTTTTAATATAGTAAAGGAACTGTGTTTGTCAAAGCCCAAAGTCTCAATTAGTTGTAACCGAAGATCTTCTGTAAGAGATGTTAGTTTTATTTATGATTATAGTTCATGATGGATCATAGAAGTTGCAATTAAAATCTTATTTTGGCTTTCTTGATCAGCAAGTTGGATTATAAATATTATATTTCTAGAATACAGGAGCCTGATAGAAAGTTAGCTGCCTAAATTTCAGACATTTGGACATATTTTAGTAGACATTAATTATGTCACATCAAGCTTGTTATGAATAAACTAAATGTCCTTACAGAAATTAGAGAATACTCTTCAAAAAACTTGGGCATTGAGTCAAGAATTATTTTTAATTCAAGTTTACCGGGGGGAAAAATTACAGCTCATCTATTTATTTAAAAAGCCTATTGAAGAGGTAATAGCATTTATAATTTCTCTGTCCCAGGCTTTGGAAAAGCTGAATCTGCATCATCTCATGCATTTTCTACATACACTAGCTAATTAAGGCATTCCAAATTTGGCCCCAAACAATAAAATCTATATGAAAATTATTATTTGTAGCTTACTCAGAGTGGTTATTTATTTTATGTTTTATTAATATTTTTTTACATTTTCTTTCTTCTGTTCATGAGTGACTCTATGGAAGCTATACACTATGGAAAGCTCTATGGAGCCCATGTCTGATTCTGTGTGATGAAAGAGCCCCATTTGGTGGTGAAATAATTGAAAAATCACTGAAAATCAACCACTATCAATATTAAGAGGATTGTCAACTAGTAATTAATATCAATTAAGCTACTGCAATTGTTGATGGATTTTAAAAATATATTTTAATTAGAAACAATATATAAATCATACCTTTCACTCTTTTCAATAAGGGATTCAACCATCAATAAGGGAAACACAGAGCAGGGATTAATATTTACATAAATTGTGTTCTCGCATAAATGTAAAAGCTACTGAGAGTAGGAATGTTCTAGAATAGGATATTTTCTAACAGGTATTTTGGCTGATTCCCTGTATCAGTAGGTTAAGGATCAACTCTGGCTATTGAACATAACCAACTGTAACTGGTAAAAGGTGAATTTCTGTCTCCCTAAGGGGAACTCTTCATAGTTAGCTTTTCCCCTTGCATTCCTCCTCCTCTAATGGCAGCTTGGCTGATAGAAAATATAGTTTCTTTATCTGTATGCTCAGAAACTCCTTGAGCAAATGATCAATACCACAGTGAGGAATCCTCCTAGGCTTGAAGCCTAATGCAGGCAAAGAGAATTTCTTAACAGACAATAAAGAATTAAAATAAAGAGAAATGGAGAGAATAAGGCTACTGATATTTCTCAAGCATCTACAATGTGATAGACACTGTGTTAGAAGATTTATGCCTACTGCTTTATTTAATTTTCAGCAGAATCATGGGTTAAGTTTTACTAGTTCATTTGGTGAATGGGTGAAATGAAGCTCAGAGAAGCTAAATAATTTTCCCAAGGCAACACAATAAGGAGCCAAAATTTATCTGACTCCATATACAAGAAGTGAAAGTGAAAGTCACTCAGGCATATCCAACTCCTTGGGACCCCATGGACTCTGTAGTCCATGGAATTCTCCAGGTCAGAAAACTGGGATGAGTAGCCATTCCCTTCTCCAGGGGATCTTCCCAACCCAGGGATCAAACCCAGGTCTCCTGCATTGCAGGCAGATTCTTTACCAGCTGAGCCACCAAGGAAGCCCATATACAAAAAGAATGGCCCTAAATTTTTTTCCATTATATGATGCTATCATAAAATTTATAAAAATATGTGTTTCTCAAACTGTTATGAGGAAAATGCAAACTAGTACATTTTATAAATATATAAGATAATCTGCTTTATAAGAGCAGTGTGAATGCTTTCACTGCTGAGTACCTCTTATACTGTACCCATTTCCTTCATTTATCTTAGAATTCAGTGTCCTCTAAGTTAACTACATTGCTTTGGAAGCATCTGTGCTAATATTCACAATTTGTTTCCACTTTCTGTCTTTTGTTACCTGCTATTTGACTATTTCTGCTTTATTGACTGTGCCAAAGCCGTGGACTGTGTGGATCACAATAAACTGTGGAAAATTCTGAAGGAGATGGGAATACCAGACCACCTGACCTGCCTCTTGAGAAATTTGTATCCAGGTCAGGAAGCAACAGTTAGAACTGGACATGGAACAACAGCCTGGTTCCAAATAGGAAAAGGAGTACGTCAAGGCTGTATATTGTCACCCTGCTTATTTAACTTATATGCAGAGTACATCATGAGAAACACTGGTCTGGATGAAGCACAAGCTAACCTCAGATATGCAGATGACACCACCCTTATGGCAGAAAGTGAAGAGGAACTCAAAAGCCTCTTGATGAAAGTGAAATAAGAGAGTGAAAAAGTTGGCTTAAAGCTCAACATTCAGAAAACTAAGATCATGGCATCTGGTCCCATCACTTCATGGGAAATAGATGGGGAAACAGTGGAAACAGTGGCTGACTTTATTTTTGGGAGCTCCAAAATCACTGCAGATGGTTACTGCAGCCATGAAATTAAAAGACACTTACTCCTTGGAAGGAAAGCTATGACCAACCTAGACAGCATATTGAAAAGCAGAGATATTACTTTGTCAACAAAGGTCTGTCTAGTCAAGGCTATGATTTTTCCAGTGGTCATGTGTGCATGTGAGAGTTGAACTATGAAGAAAGCTGAGTGTCGAAGAATTGATGCTTTTGAACTGTGGTGTTGGAGAAGACTCTTGAGAGTCCCTTGGACTGCAAGGAGATCCAACCAGTCCATTCTGAAGGAGATCAGCCCTGGGTGTTCATTGGAAGGACTGATGCTGAGGCTGAAACTCCAATACTTTGGCCATCTCATGTGAAGAGTTGACTCATTGGAAAAGACCCTGATGCTGGGAGGGATTGGGGGCAGGAGGAGAAGGGGACGCCAGAGGATGAGATGGTTGGATGGCATCACTGACTCGATGGACGTGAGTCTGGGTGAACTCCGGGAGATGGTGATGGACAGGGAGGCCTGGCGTGCTGCGATTCATGGGGTTGCAAAGAGTCGGACACGGCTGAGCGACTGAACTGAACTGAACTGACTCCTGTCAACAACCCCTAATGGCCACTAAAAAAAATAAGAATTAATATTATTTAATACTGTGAAAAAAGGGTTGAGAATTGAAAACAATACTCTCATTAATGGATTGATTTTGCCTGTAAATCCCTATCTCTGGCAAATTTGAACTTAAAGTTGGATTCCTTTGGTGCCCATCACCATAGATGCCATCTGTATGTTCTCAAATGTAGCCTGTGTACTTAAGTCTGTAAGCTTCTAAGTTTTCATCTTAGTTTCCAAGGCACATTAAAATTGAAATGGAATGTTTCTCAAAGTGCTTTTTTTTGGTATTGACACAGGAAATCAACAATGGTTGCATAAGAATCCCTCAAAATTGGAACCTGAGTTTGCTGCCACCTGCACCAAAAAAGAAAAACTTGGTTGATTGGTTCCTGACCTCCTTATGCTTCTATCAAATGACACACTATTATATATCTATTAGTGAGAATGCTTCACTGATTCCTTCTATTGAAACTGCAGCTAGATAACTATCCTTTGTGATTCAAGTATTTGAATAATCACTCTGAGATTGAAAAAGTATCATGTGTTACACAAAAACAAATGTAGACATGGTATCTAAATAGCCACAAAAATTTTAATATCAGTAAGATGGCGATGTTAGAAGAGTGCTGTCAATACCATTTATATGTTAAATGTATTATTAGCAGATTGGTCTACTGAAATCTTGCTATGAATTAATTGCTTGTGGTTGCTGAGACTTTCAAAGGCCAAGTTAGGGGCCATGTAATTACAAATCTTTTTTTATTGTCTCATTAGCTTCATAATAAAGAGTGACATTTATTATCTGGAAATATATATTTTTTAAAGTGTATGTGTTTGTGTGTGTGTGTGTGTATGTATGAGAGAGAGAGAGAGAGAGAGAACTCATTTTCCCTCTTTCTCCTTCCTATTATTTTTTCCAACAATCACCTTTCAAAAAGAAGGAAGAAAGTAAGATGAGGAGGTGGAGGAGCAGGGAAACATATTTAGCCTGTATAATTTATAAAGGTACACAGCTATCCAGGAATTGCACAATTATATAAGACTAGAAAACAATCATTTTGAAATTTTTTGTTATAGAACTTCTTTACGTAGTCTTTAAGTCCTGTGACTAAAAGGGACCTTTTCCCCCATCATTCATCTAGAGAATGTTTCTGAATTCAAACCCCCTAACCCAAAAAATGAACACATGTCTATCATGAGTTTTCTAAATCATCTTCTATATATGAAGTCACCCACCTGCACCTATTGTGAGACATTGGCCTTAAATCACAATTGGGACAAAAAGAGGAAAGTAAAGGACAGCAAGCTAGTGGCCCATTATTTACCATGCTATCAAGCCTTGTCGTCATGAAGACTGAGGATAGAGAAGTAATACATTTTTAATAAATAAGAACAGTTCTTCCATGTGGCACAGGAAGTGAGGACAAACTTGGCTTCTTTGTTCTAGAATAGGTGGGCAAAATGTTCAGTTTTATGTTCTAGATGTAAAAATACTTCAGTTCAGTTCAGTTCAGTCGCTCAGTCATGTCCAACTCTTTGCAACCCCATGGACTGCAGCATGCCAGGCTTCCCTGTCCATCACCAACTCCTGGAGTTTACTCAGACTCATTTCCATTGAGTCAGTGATGCCATCCAACTATCTCATCTTTGGTCATCCCCTTCTCCTCCCGCCTTCAATCTTTCCCAGCATTAGTGTCTTTTCCAATGAGTCAGCTCTTTGCATAAAGTGGCCAAAATATTGGAGTTTCAGCTTCAACATCAGTCCTTCCAGTGAATATTCAGGAATGATTTCCTTTAGGATGGACTGGTTGGATCTCCTTGCAGTCCAAGGGACTCTCAAAATGGTCTTCTCCAACACCACAGTTCAAAAGCATCAATTTCGGTGCTCAGCTTTCTTCACTGTTCAACTCTCACATCCATACATGATTACTGGAAAATCCATAGCTTTGTCTAGATGGACCTTTGTTGGCTAAGTAATGTCTCTTCTTTTTAATATGCTGTCTAGGTTGGTCATAACTTTTCTTCCAAGGGGCAAGCATCTTTAATTTCATGGCTGCAGTCACCATCTGCAGTGATTTTGGAGCCCACAAAAATAAAGTCTGACACTATTTCCAATGTTTCCCCATCTATTTGCCATGAAGTGATGGGACTAAGATCAGATGCCATGATCTTAGTTTTCTGAATGTTGAGCTTTAAGCCAACTTTTTCACTCTCCTCTTTCACTTTCATCAAGAGACTCTTTAATTCTTCCTCACCTTCTGCCATAAGGGTGGTGTCATCTGCATATCTGAGGTTATTGATATTTCTCCCGGCAATCTTGATTCCAGCTTGTGCTTCATCGAGCCCAGTGTTTCTCATGACGTACTCTGCAAATAAGTTAAATAGGCAGAATGACAATATACAGCCTTGATGTACTCCTTTTCCTATTTGGAACCAGTCTGTTGTTCCATGTCCAGTTCTAACTGTTGCCTTCTTACCTGCATACAAATGTCTCAAGAGGCAGGTCAGGTGGTCTGGTATTCCCATCTCTTTCAGAATTTTCCACAGTTTATTGTGATGCATGCAGTCAAAGGCTTTAGCATAGTCAATAAAGCAGAAATAGATGTTTTTTTCTGGAACTCTCTTCCTTTTTTGATGATCCAACGGGTGTTGGAAATTTGGTCTCTTGATCCTCTGCCTTTTCTAAAAGCAGCTTGAACATCTGGAAGTTCACAATTCATGTATTGCTGAAGCCTGGATTGAAGAATTTTGAGCATTACTTTGCTAGTGTGTGAGATGAGTGCAATCATGTGGTAGTTTAAGTATTGTTTGGCATTGCCTTTCTTTGGGATTGGAATGAAAACTGACCTTTTCCAGTCCTGTGGCCACTGCTGCATTTTCCAAAAATACTTCAAGAAAAGGAATTAAATGCAGCATTTATTTTGTCCAAAGTTGATAGATGGATACATTTCAGAGTATTACAGTGGTTTCTGGGTAAAAATCTGCCTCTATAAGCAAGTTGAACTAAATTAGTCAACCTTTCCTTTTAGATGATTTTGATTGTTTTAAGTTCTTTGTATGGTGAACTTGTGAGGGTTTCCCTGGTGGCTCAGATGGTAAAAAATCCGCTTGCAATGTGGGAGACTTGGGTTTCAATCCCTGGGTTGGGAAGATCCCCTGGAGGAGGGTATGGCAACCCACTCCAGTATTTTTGCCTGGATGATTCCCATGGACAGAAGACCCTGGTATGCTACAGTCCATGGGGTTGCAAAGAGTCAGACACAGCTGAGCGACTGAGCACATGCACACACATGGTGAGCTGAACTTTTGCCTTTCTGCAATTTTTGTACATTTCCTATTGGTTAAAAATACATAGAATGAATCTAATGCCTCTGTATCTTGCAGTCCACGAGTGTCTGAAGATACATGACATTTCTCTTACTTTGTATCTAGGGTTCAAATATGCAAGTGCCACTGGGGGTCATTTGTAATAGATGCTGACAAGTTAGGAATACATTTATATCTGCTACTATTATAGGCTATTCCATATTTATACTTTGAGATTTTTTAAAAAATAATATTAAGTGTCCTGGCATTTTCATGTTGCTCTAAAACTAGGAACATGGCTTAACTGATTTGGTACAAGAAGTTAAACAATTTCATTTCAGGAAAAGATTTTCCCTTTTAGGGACAGAGAATAACCTTTATCTAGAGATTCAGTTGTCATGTTCATACTAATGTATGCAAATAAAATCAGAGTTTCAGTAACTACTATGCCTCTAAAAGGTCATATTCTTTTAATTAGAATCAAGCAATTAATTCTAAATGCTCCCCTATATTTTTTCTGGAAGCATTTCCTTTCATTATCAAAAGCCTCAGATTTTTTCCCATTCTATTTTTTTTTAGCATATGAAATAAATAATAAAAACTTATGCTTTGGTTCATCCTGAAATTAATTGCACCTCCCCTTAATGCATATCAATTCAATGTGGCTCTTTGGGGTTTTATGGCTTTCAGTGTATATAGTACTTGTTGATATGTTGATATGATATTAGAACAAACTGAGTGTTAGTCATGATTTTTGACACCTTGAATCCTGTGCTTCTGATTTATATGACTGGAAAATTACTACTAATAAAGCCTTATTTAGGCATAAATTTATTATTTTTTAATTAGTTAAACATAAAGATGATAACGGAGAAGGCAATGGCACCCCACTCCAGTACTCTTGCCTGGAAAATCCCATGGACGGAGGAGCCTAGTAGGCTGCAGTCCATGGGGTCGCTAAAAGTCGGACACGACTGAGCGACTTCACTTTCACTTTTCACTTTCCTGCATTGGAGAAGGAAATGGCAACCCACTCCAGTGTTCTTGCCTGGAGAATCCCAGGGACAGGGGAGCCTGGTGGGCTGCCGTCTGTGGGGTCTCACAGAGTCAGACACAACTGAAGCGACTTAGCAGCAGTAGCAGCAAAGATGATAAAACCTAAAAATGTTGCCAAAAACTTAATTTTCCCTGCACTAAAAAAAAAAAAAAATTAAGCTAAAATTCAAATTCAAATTTCCTTAGTGCTGGGATGCCCTCTGCTTTTATATATATATATATATATTTTTTTTTTTTTTTAACCAATTGACAATATCCAAAATATCATTTAAAAAGGACTGACTTAACATGGTGGGTTACCTTTCTTTAGTTATTCCTTTATTCTCTCCTCCCTCTCCTCTTTCATGTTCAAAAAATTAAAAATATTATTCATTAATACTTTTATTCATTCAAGAATACATTTATTCTTTTATTCATTCATGAGTTATCCACTCATGTATTCAGTCAACACACATTTATTGAGTGCCTATTGCATGTTAAGCATTAGATGAATGAACATCTTCCCAACTTGCTCTCCTGCACCATGTGCCTATTGGAGCCAGGTCTGAGCCACTGCTTCTGTGAGCCAAACTTTGCTTTAGAACAGTGCTTGTCAAATTATAATGTGTTCATGAATCAACCAAAGGATTTAGTTAACACTCCCATTCTGATTCAGTAGGTCTGGGTGGGACCTGAGATTTTGTAGTTCTGATAAACTCTTGGCCCAGGGAACAAACTTTGAGGACCAAGGAATTAGACCAGAGAAGAGATCTGATTCCTTTGAATTGATTTTTCTGTCCACCACAAAATCAAGACATTTCCTTTTGTAAATACAGGTAATTTTGAAAGGACATGCTCATTATTTTAGTTAAGAATTCATCCTCTTTGCTTTTATGGCACTTATCACACTGTGATGTCTTTAATTGTTGGTGTCTCTTTTGTTGTATTTAATTCCCTTGAAAATTGACACTAAATTCTATTTAGTGTTTCTACCATCTATCATAGACTTCCCTGGTGGCTCAGATGGTAAAGCATCTGCCTACAGTGTGGGAGACCTGGGTTCGATTCCTGGGTTGGGAAGATCCCCTGGAGAAGGAAATGTCAATCCAGTCCAGTACTCTTGCCTGGAAAATCCCATAGACACAGTCCACAGGGTCGCAGAGTCGGACACTACTGAGTGACTTCACTCACTTACTCACCATCTATCATGGACTTCCCTGGTGGGTCAGTCCATCATGGCATTTACAGCTCAATAATAATGTGATAAATAAATGTAGTAAATGGTTATTACTATCAGAGTAACATCTATTCTACCTTCTACTTATTTTCCCTACCCCCTAAGAGTCAGAAAGAGGCTTTTCCCTCTTTTCCCCACTCTAGTTTAAGTTCAGTAGCCTTCCCAAGAAGTGAAATATTCAAAGTTGAGCTAATGTTGGTCTTGAAGTGAAGTAGAGGAACCTCATTTTGAGAAGGGGATAAAAGCGAACGAAGTCTTGTGCTCCAGACAAGATAATCTTGGAAATGAAATTACTATTGGATTGCCAAGTGTCTGGAGTGGGCTTGGTCAGGTAAGAAGGTGTGTTACAGAGTAAAGTCCAGAGACAGTCCCCTGGGGAAACAGTATGATGGGGAGGCCATTACTATGCTGGAGGAATCTGACCCTTTCCTTCCAGTCCTGAATTGTTATTGGTGATATGGAGGACAGCGTAGTAGAAGCTGTGGAAAGTGTATGGGTGAGGGTACAGGTTTATACCTGACCCATGAATATTCAAGAGACCCAGACAGATCTTCTCACAAACAAGTCAATGACCTTGTAACTTTCTTGTAAGAGTTTATAGGGACAGTCACATGATCATTTCAGCATAATAATAATAACAATAGTAAACTCTTAGTGAATAGATAGATGTTTTGGCTATAGAAATATATATAAATTTAGGAAGCAGCAATAAATGTATTCTTTGTAAGGCACAGAACTGAATAATTTAAGAAATACAAGTCTGTCAGAAGTATTGCTTTACACTGAATGTAATACCATCTTTTCCCTTTGAAAATATCATAATTATATGTAGCTACACTTACTTAGAGCTTCCTAGTTGTCCAGGATTTTTCTTAATGTTTTATATATGCTAACTCATTCAATCCATTTGAGAGAGATACTTTCATTGACAAAGCAATAAAGGGAGAGTATATTTGAATAATTCACTCAGGGTTACATAACAGAAAGTGGTGGAGCTGTGTTTTGAACTCAGGCAGTTTGGGTCCTTAGGGTCTTTTAACTATTACAGGACTCTGTCCATCACATAAGTGTTTCTCATGAACTTTGAGTGTGAGAGACATCCAACTAAAATGGATTTATTTAAATAGAATTAAGAAGACAGGAGAGTTCTCATTGTAATTGGGTAAGCTAACAGGAGATGGGATGTTCAGGTCCACAGGGTCAGTGATTTACATCCCTAGAAGTCAGATCAAGTGGTGCGATATTCTGTTCTTTTACGCCAAACAGTATGTCCTGTATACTATCCTAAAATGGTTGCTGAGAAATGCATATCTGTATGTATGCAACACGTTCCATGATGATTCTATTATTATTCTTAAAGGCAAGATGGGAAAATATGAGCAATCCACTAATTCATTGACAATTGAACAGTTATCCAAAGAATGTTTAGTAATGGATTGATGCCCAGCTATACAGAGATTTCTAGAGTTGGGATTCTTCACTTGGCTTTCTTTTGTTCAACAGTTTGTTCAGTGGTTAGAATGGTGGAAGAAGAAATGCTGAGCACTTTGGCAGGTAATAAACACAAAGTTAGAAAGGGTGGTTATTAGTTTAGATGACAGTCACATGCCTGAAGAAAGATCTTTCCAGTTTGGAGCTATGGGCTGAAACTAATAAAATGAAAATTTATAGAGTTATTATAAACTCTTGTTTATTGCACATTTACAGGAAAAGGAAATTTATGACAAAATTCCTGTGGTTTTATTTGCCTACCTGCTCAATATGAGCCAGTATGGTGTTAACAGATGCTTAAAAAAGTTAATGCATTCCTAAAATGCATTAATAGAGGTAGAGAGTCAAGTTCAAGGGTGGTAATAGTTTCACTATAATCTGAACTGCTCAGGCTGTGTCTTGTATATTATATTCAATTCTGTAGGCTGCATTTTAAGAGTTACTGAAAAGGTGGATTACACCTAGAGGGTGACTAGACTGTTGAAGAGATTGGAAACCATGGTGTTTTAGAAATTGAGCTCACGTAACCTAGAGAAGAAACTGATAAGGCCTTGTGAAAGTTCACATTGTAAAATGCTTTCTTGAAGAAAGATAATAATTTTGTGTAATTCTATAGAGAAGTAGATCCAATAGATAAGAAGGTAAAAGATTGGGTATATTCTTACAGTTATGGCTGAGAAAAGATAGAATAAGACACCTTGAAAATGGAGCAAAGCAAATATCATTTCTCCTTTTTGTTATAATAAAAATTGTTTTTTTTTTAATAGATTTCATTATAAATGTAATATTGTTCAACCTAAAAGTGTCACACAATTTAGAGATGATTCATGATTTTCTAGAGCATTTGTTTTGGATATATCTTTTTATATCAGTGAAATGAGACCTAGATTACTCCTTTAAATTACTAGAATTTCTTTCCTAAATACCTGAAAACATGTAAGTGTTTTTACTTTACTTCATGATGTTTATAAACTTGACTATAATAGCCAACGTTATACATATATCATTCATTTCTAATAGTTAGAAGTAGAGCTGTTAGGAATGAATGCTTTAAGAGTTTTGAGGTATTTTATGGAAGTAGTCTCAACAAAGATTATAAAATTAGACTTCTACTGTCAGGGTGTAGATAATTCCATCTGTCTTCACCTGAGCAATATTAATTTTTAATCATTATTTTTATGGTTTCTAATATGATGGATGAAATAGGGCATTTTGTTTTGATATCTATAAACAGTGAAGTTAAAACGTTGTTTAGTGTGTTTATTACTCACTAACATTTGTTCCTTTGTGAATTCCTGTCCATGTTATTTGTCCATTTTTCTAAAGGATTGATCTATTTTCATATTGAGTATAATTCTTTAAATGCTGTTAAGAATTCTAACACTTAAAAATGATGAAAATAGTTTTTCTTATCTAATCTTTCCCTTTTAATTTATTTGTCATATCAGTGGCCTTTGTCTTCTATTATATAATATTTTTGTTTACCAGAAAAAAGAAAGAAAAGACAAAAATAATGTTCCATTAAGGAAGCCATAGTCCTTCTTGGTTTCTCAATAATACCTATGCTTTCCTGCATGTGTGCTAAGTCACTTCAGTTGTGTCTGACTCTTTGCAACCCTATGAACTATAACCCACCAGGTTCCAGGATATCAAAATATATGAAGAAAATAAAATGTAAGATCTCACAAAAACTAGTGATTCCAATTTTTAAATAAATTTGATAAAAGGAAATTTAAAAATCCTTGACAAAAATTTGTTCTAGATATTGAAAACTTTACAAAAAGAAATTTTGTAATTTGTTTTTTAAAAATTAAGAACAATTGGCATCCCACATTCATCAAAAGTCAGCTTAAGATGTATTTATGAATTATAGCTTTAACCATATAAACAAAAAGTGTGAGTTGATATTTTTTATTTTAAAATTTATGTCAGTAATTTTACATAAGTGAAGCGTGTGCATGTATGTGTGTGCACACGTATGTGTATGTGTGTGTTTTAAGTTTATGAATTTTATTTTGACTGTCTTATTTGCCTCTCCACTGATATGCTTTTGGTTAGAACATCAAGGCACAAATTCAATTGTCAGCTTTTGTGTGCTGTCTAATTGATGTGTGATGGCTAATTTTTGTACCTGAAGTTGATGGACTGTAGCCAAAGAATGATGTATAAACTAAAAGAATCTCATTAAACCACTAAGGAAAGACAGTGCCAATAGGAGCATCTGTTCTTCATTCTCCATATTAATGCTGTGATAAAGAAATCCAGAATCTCACTGTATAATATTTCCTTGTGACTTTTTAAGAAGCAAGATTTCATTGAAGTTGAATTTTCACTAATTGGCTATGTCATTATCAGCTTATATTTTACTAATTGAATTGTTAGCAGGAAAATAATATACCTATAATTAAAAAGTACATAAATTTAAAAAAAGTTTGGAACAACAGCAAAATAGCCATTAAGTTACCAAACTATAAACACTACCAAGGCTGACAAACACGAAGAGTGGATCCTGGTTTTGGGATTGGAATTCAGAGGATGTTAAGTCTCTTTCTATGAAGAAATATAAAGATAAAACCAAACATATTTTTTTTTTCTTTTGAAGCATTTACATTAAAGCTAAAATTACCAAAACATGACCATACATTTTCTCAAAACCTTTCCTGAAATATTATGGACCCAGTCACAAACCCTCTTTGACTAACACTTCTGATAGTGAAAAACTATTTTCTGCCTTCACAATAATTAAATGAAAACTAAAAGAGCAAGAAAACAACTTTCTCTCATTATCAGCTTGTCAATTGCTAAAATATCTGATGACACTCTGTGCTGACAAGGGTATAGGGAAGCTACACTGTGTACAATTTTCATATAACTGTAAACTGATACAACTACTTTGGAAAGATATTTGTTCAAAATTAGCAAAATTTAAAATATGCATTTTAAAATTAAAATGCATATTTTAAATTTACCATTTAAAAGTTTTATAATAGGAGTCAGAGAAAGCGATGGCACCCCTCTCCAGTACTCTTGCCTGGAAAATCCCATGGACAGAGGAGCCTGGTAGGCTGCAGTCCATGGGGTTGCGAAGAGTCGGACTCAACTGAGCGACTTCACTTTCACTTTTCACTTTCATGCATTGGAAAAGGAAATGGCAACCCACTCCAGTGTTCTTGCCTGGAGAATCCCAGGGATGGGGGAGCCTGGTGGGCTGCCGTCTATGGGGTCGCACAGAGTCAGACACGACTAAAGTGACTTAGCAGCAGAAGCAGCAGCAGCAGCATAATAGGAGTATATATAAGTTTAACCTGGAAGCATTACCACAATATTTCACTAAAATTTTTAAAACCAGGAATGATATAGATTTCATATTATTTAATTTAAAAACTAAAAATCAAAATAGCATATAATGCAGAAAACCACAAACTAGGAATTTAAGGGTTTTTTTTTTTTTTGGTATACTATAGGAATTGAGTCACTTCAAGCTAAAAACCTGGCATCTTAACACCTGATTGGCTAATGTTATTTTGTAAAATTGACTTACAATTTTTGAGTAGGTGAGATTCTTGAACTGTCACCACTTGAAGTGAAAACAGTATACCACTTAGTAAGAAATGTAATATAAGTAATGTCTCTATATGTTGTCCCATAATTTATACAACCAAGAAATTCTCCAGATTAATTAGCAGACTAATAAGTGTTCAAGCAAACACACACAAAATTAAAGTAACAGAAGGAAACTCTGCAATGCCACTGGTTATTGAAGAGTGTATAACATTCAGATCTGAAAGAGAAATGAATGCTCATCAATAAATAATTCATATTGAAAAAATCTAAATCTAAAAAATACTTCAATAAAATGACTGTTTACATACTTCTAGAAAGTTATCATAGAAGTGAATTTTTCAAAAGTTTATCATTTTTCCTACACAGTGACTTTCATTGTAAAATTTAAATTGACCTTAAAATTTAATTTAGCGTAGGAATTTAAACAGCTTACGACACGTGTACTTTTAATCATATAGAAGGAGACATATTTATCTATAGTAAGATTAGAAAATATATCAATGATTTATTTAAATCCCCATGGGAAATAGATGGGGAAACAGTGGAAACAGTGTCAGACTTTATTTTTCTGGGGTCCAAAATCACTACAGTTGGTGACTGCAGCCATGAAATTAAAAGATGCTTACTCCTTGGAAGGAAAGTTATGACCAACCTAGATTGCATATTCAAAAGCAGAGACATTACTTTGCCAACAAAGGTCTGTCTAGTCAAGGCTATGGTTTTTCCTGTGGTCATGTATGGATGTGAGAGTTGGACTGTGAAGAAGGCTGAGCGCCAAAGAATTGATGCTTTTGAACTGTGGTGTTGGAGAAGACTCTTGAGAGTCCCTTGGACTGCAAGGAGATCCAACCAGTCCATTCTGAAGGAGATCAGCCCTGGGATTTCTTTGGAAGGAATGATGCTAAAGCTGAAACTCCAGTACTTTGGCCACCTCATGCGAAGAGTTGACTCATTGGAAAAGACTGATGCTGGGAGGGATTGGGGGCAGGAGGAGAAGGGGACGACAGAGGATGAGATGGCTGGATGGCATCACTGACTCGATGGACATGAGTCTGAGTGAACTCCAGTAGTTGGTGATGGACAGGGAGGCCTGGCATGCTGCGATTCATGGGGTCGCAAAGAGTCGGACACGACTGAGCGACTGATCTAATCTGATCTGGAAAAAAATATTAACAACAGGAGGATTTCCTTTTATAAATTGTTTTAAAAATGAGAAAAATTCATTAAAAATATCTAAGGTAAGCACAAATTCTTTCTGTTACAGTTCCACAAAATGCTAGCAGAATAGCTGTGTACACGACTGAGCGACTTCACCGCCCACTGACTGACAGAAGAGGTATATTCACAATCTCCAACCCAAGATTTCCTCAGGCTTTACAAATCACACAAAGTGCAAAAAGGAATTTGTGTCCAGCCTCTCTAATCCCCTCTTGCTCCACCCCTACATAACTGAATCTCTTGCCCTGTCTGAGTTTGGGGATGGGTGGATCTGGACAAAGGCACAGAAGAGGTGACCACAGGCTCTACAAGAGCCCCGCCCCACCTTCCTCTTCCTTGTAGACAAACTATTTCCACTTAACTTCTTTTTTTTTTTTTTGGAACCATTTAATTTTTATTCTTAATTGAGAGAAGAAAATATTCCAAGACATTCTTTTAGCCTCTGATGATGTCTAGGTGTTGTGTATGATGCAGTGTGCCTCTTTGATTTTTTTTTTAATTTTATTTTATTTTTAAACTTTACATAATTGTATTAGTTTTGCCAAATATCAAAATGAATCCGCCACAGGTATACATGTGTTCCCCATCCTGAACCCTCCTCCCTCCTCCCTCCCCATTCCATCCCTCTGGGTCGTCCCAGTGCACCAGCCCCAAGCATCCAGTATCGTGCATCAAACCTGGACTGGCAACTCGTTTCATACATGATATTTTACATGTTTCAATGCCATTCTCCCAAATCTTCCCACCCTCTCCCTCTCTCGCAGAGTCCATAAGACTGTTCTATACATCAGTGTCTCTTTTGCTGTCTCGTACACAGGGTTATTGTTACCATCTTTCTAAATTCCATATATATGCGTTAGTATACTGTATTGGTGTTTTTCTTTCTGGCTTACTTCACTCTGTATAATAGGCTCCAGTTTCATCCACCTCATTAGAACTGATTCAAATGTATTCTTTTTAATGGCTGACTAATACTCCATTGTGTATATGTACCACCGCTTTCTTATCCATTCATCTGCTGATGGACATCTAGGTTGCTTCCATGTCCTGGCTATTATAAACAGTGCTGCGATGAACATTGGGGTACACGTGTCTCTTTCCCTTCTGGTTTTCTCAGTGTGTATGCCCAGCAGTGGGATTGCTGGATCATATGGCAGTTCTATTTCCAGTTTTTTAAGGAATCTCCACACTGTTCTCCATAGTGGCTGTACTAGTTTGCATTCCCACCAACAGTGCAAGAGGGTTCCCTTTTCTCCACACCCTCTCCAGCATTTATTACTTGTAGACTTTTGGATCGCAGCCATTCTGACTGGTGTGAAATGGTACCTCATAGTGGTTTTGATTTGCATTTCTCTGATAATGAGTGATGTTGAGCATCTTTTCATGTGTTTGTTAGCCATATGTATGTCTTCTTTGGAGAAATGTCTGTTTAGTTCTTTGGCCCATTTTTTGATTGGGTCATTTATTTTTCTGGAGTTGAGCTGTAGGAGTTGCTTGTATATTCTCGAGATTAGTTGTTTGTCAGTTGCTTCATATGCTATTATCTGCTCCCATTCTGAAGGCTGTCTTTTCACCTTGCTAATAGTTTCCTTTGATGTGCAGAAGCTTTTAAGGTTAATTAGGTCCCATTTGTTTATTTTTGCTTTTATTTCCAATATTCTGGGAGGTGTATTTCCACTTAACTTCTACACACTGAGTTTAGATAACATTTCCCTTGGGAGGGAAAATGTAAATTGCTCACACTAGGCCATGTCCCTCCAGGAAAGAGAGATGAGAAATTTTATAGATTTTTTTTTTATAGTTTCATAAAGTTGCTTAGCAGCCCAATAGGGGAGGAAACCTCTCTAACATACTTAAGTACCGAATATGAATAATGAATATGAGTAATGAATATGAGAACTGAGTAACTTGGAAAATGCATGGTTTGACAAAACTGCTCTGATTATGTGTAGTGAATCAGAAGCTTGGAGTATAGGTTTTATCAGGCCAACTGGAAACAGCTTCTATAACCAAGAGTCTCATGATAAGATCCTATTTATAGAGGAGACATATCTAGGGTGTAGGCATCTGGGTGCTGTCTCTACCACTCCAGAAGTGCCATTGTGGATGTATTGGAAAGAGATAACTTCTGCCTGACTTGAGTCTCTTGTTTTCCAAAAGAAAGGCCACTTTTACTTCCTCCCATTTGGAGAACAGGTTGAGAGTAACATGCTCCACCCATGACTAATAGGGAGTGGCTAAGCAAAAAAGCCCTGACTCCTAAGACTAACAGCATCTCAGATGGTCACAGTTAGCAACAGAAGACACATTAGGAAAAAAATCTTTATTCAGTCTCACCATTAAAGCATTTACTAATTTTTACTTTCCTAAATCTGTAGTATTGATTATAAATATGAAAAATTATTAGGAAAAATAATAATAGATTTTTAAGCTTTAGAGAGTTAGATTTTTGTCAAATTAGTATGTTTTTAAGCCAATTATGGAATTATTAGGCTAACATATTCTATTTTCTATTCTTCACAGTTGTACTTTTATTACTTAATTTGTGTTGGGTTGAATTTTCTCGTATTTTCAAAAGTGGTGCTTCCCACTCTCGATCAATAAAAAAAAGAGTGATGAAGAATTCACACCTTACTCTGTTTTTAAAAACTTGATATTATTTAATTAAAATGAGTAATATATACTTCATATATTTATATATTATCTATTAATATTTATCTATCTCTATGTTTATATATGCCTGTGTGTGTGTGTGTGTATAGTCAGTTCTCAATATTTGCAGATTTTTTGCTTCTGAATTATCCAACTAGCTAAAATGTATTTGTTGCCCCCAAGTCCATATTCGTGTGCTTTAATGGTCTTTTCTGGATGATTTGCGCAGGAAGCAAAATATTTGGATTGCTGAAAGCATGCAGTCCAAACTGAGGTAAAGCAGGGCTATTCTCTGCCTTCCTGTTCCAGCTCTTCTACTGTAAACAAGTATCCTTTTGAAGGACTATTTAGTGCCACATTTTTGCACTTTTTGTCAGTGATTTTACTGTTTAAAATGCCACCCAAGTATAATACTGAAGAGGTCTCTAATATTCCTAGTGCAAGAAATCTGTGACGTGCTTTACCGAGAAAATAAAATCATCCCCCTTACCCATGGAGGATACATTCCGAGACCCACAGTGAATGCCTGAAACCACAGATAATACCAAATCCCACATATGCTGTGTTTTCCCTATACATAAAACCTATGATAAAGTTAAACTTATAAGTTAAGCACAGTAAATGATTAATAATAAATATGTAATAAATGCAATAATAAATATATAGTAATAAATATATGGGGTTTCCCCAGTGGCTCAGTGGTAAAGAATCTGCTTGTAATGCAGGGGATGCAGGTTCAATCCCTGGGTAGGAAAGATCCCCTGGAGGAGGAAATGACACCCCATTCCAATATTCTTACCTGAAAAATCCCATGTACAAAGGAGCCTGGAAGGCTGCAGTCCAAAGGAGTAAATAAATAGAACAATTATAGAAATATACTATAGTAAAAGTTATGTGAATGATTTTTACTCTTTCTAAATGTCCATCTTGATGGACAAATTTAACTCCTTTCCCTCATAACTAAACACTTATCATGCACTGTGGCTATCGTTTTTGCAGTTTGAGGTGTGACAGCCAAACTAGTGTCAACTTATTTTTCCTTCTTTACAATTTCACAGGTAGAATTTCTTAGAGTGGATCTTAGAAACCTCAGAAAATATTATCTTTTTTCTTTTCTTCTTAAGACAAAAGCTTTCACCTTTTCAGTTAAAGGAAACATTTTACAGTTTCTCTCTGGCATATCTGAATTGCCAGCATCACTACTTTTGTACTTTGGGGTCATTATGAAGTAAATTAAGGGTTACTTCAACGCAAGCACTGGATTCCTCGACAGGCAGCCTGATAATCAAGAAGGGCTCCTTAGTGACCCACAGGTTGGATAAGCTGAATGGAGGGTCAATTCACATTCCTGGTGGGATGGAGCAGGACAACAAAAGATTTTATCCAGCTGTTTAGAATGGTACAGAATTTAAACCTTTTGAGTTGTATATTTCTGGAATTTTCCATTTAATAATTTCAAACCATGGTTGACTTTAGGCAGGTACCTAAAAAAAAGCAAAAACATGGATTGGGCAGGTGGACTACTGTTATGTATGCTAGGTAGCTTTGTTCAGGCATAAGTTATAGTGCTGTTGTCTGACAGACTCTCTCCCTGACTAACGTTTAATCGGCCTCCTCTGAACCCTCTTTTGGACTAGGCTTTGACCTTGTCCTGTCTTTGGTCTGCCTAGAGCAGTCTCAGCAAAGAATTCTCTTTAAGTCAGTTTAGGGAGAATCCTTCCACCTTGATATCTGGCCACACTTGATATCTGATCAAGTTCCTCATCTCCCACTTTTGTGGTGTAAATCATTGCCCTGCTGGTAACAAGAATCCTGTCAGTTCAGTAAGACTCTTCCTACCCTCAATCTCCTCTTAGTAATTTTATTTTTTTTCACCATCCAGCATGTGGATTGTAGTTTCCTGCATCAGAAGCACAGAGTCTTAACCCCTGGACTACCAAGGAAGTCCCTCCTCTTAGGAATTTTCTATCCACTGACCCTCTCACTCTGTTTGTTGTCCATAAATCCCCATGTGTCCATGTTGTATTTGGAGTTGAGCCCTATTTCATCTCTATCATAGTACCCCGAATGCAATAGTCTTGAATAAAGTCTTCCATAGCATTTTAATAAGTATTTACATCTTTTTTTTTTCTTTAGCATGGCCATGAGTTCAATGTTAGCAAGTCAATAATATATATTAAGTAAGGTGTCTTTAAATAGAAACACACATCAAACAAGACTGTGCATTGATCAGGTGATGAAAATGTTGTCATGTGACCAGAGGCTCACAGGAACCCAATCCTATGTTCTTTCTAGGACCTATGGTTCAGTGTTTTCTAACTTAGTGTTCACAGTGACTTTAGAGAATATTAACTCTTATGAAAAACAATAATTGACTGTATATATTTTTATATACATGCATATGCACAATGAGATCAAAATAAATATTTTGCTTTTTATGGTGTGCCCATCTTAAAAAAATATTATTTGGAAAAAGCAAGTGATAATTTTGAGAAGCAAAACAGTCCCTTTTTTGATGCTCTACCTCTCTGTTTAGTAATTTGTCTTCCAAAATATTGGGAATATTTTCATTTCTCAACCCATGTCAAGGAGAAGAGAGAGTGACAACAAAACAGAGAGAAAGAGAGATTAGACACTTGACAGTTGAGAGTCTCATGTGCTTGTGACACAAACCATCTCAGTGGTTTGCCTTGCAGAACACAGGGAGAAAAGATGACAAATAGAAAGAAAGTAGAACACCCCTCAATAACAAAAGGAAGCTTGGAGGGAGGGAGGGGACAAGGAGTTAGTTGGATCTCTGATGCAATGAAGATCTGCAATGAAGATCTTCCAGTGATACTTAAAGAAGCTGAACTGTTCTTGTGTTTTATATTCTGCTTTGATAGCAAGTCGGCTCTGCAGGGAGAGAGAGATTGAGAGAGAGAGAGACAGAGAGAGAGAGATAGAGATCATTTCTAGATGCTGAATAGAGTAGAGCAGCCCTTAAAATGATGAATAATTCTAACTGGGGAATGGTATTCTTGACAAGTAGTGAAAATAAAAGTAAACCACATTTCTACATTCTGATCTCATTTCAGTTTATGTTGCTGCTTAAAGTAAATTGAGTGATTTGTTTTGCTAGAGAAAGAAGTTTCAGAAGATATTCATCAAACTTAAAATAAGTAGTAATGACTTGCAATCTTCAATCCTAAATCTTACAAAATGCAGCTCCATCAAGTGTGTTTAACATCATACCAACCTATAATAGTACAACCTGTAAAAATACAATATAAGGATTGACCCCAAGTTACCAGTCACTGATTAAACATATTTCCCCTTCCTGGTTCTGGGGCTACAACAGACCAAATGTGGTAAACAAACTTTGTTCCACAGCTTTGAAGTCTTCTTGCTAGTTTCCTCCAACTTAGAAAAATTATACTATTTATAAAAGTGCATAAATTGTAATTTAAGTTAAAAAAAGCCTTGAAATTTTTATCAAAAGCATTCAAATTACTCTCTCCCCAGGTCAGCTAATGAGTTGTCAGGAGCTGGCCCCTTACTGTAGTGCACCTCCTGCAGACTAAGACAGTTAACCATGTTTTCATCAAAGGAAATGCTCATTAGTAGAGCTTTCAGAAACTGATTTGATTATAGTTTCACTTGTTAAAGTGAAATATTTTGAGCTCATTAGGATGATTATGATTCAAGGTCATCGTTTGAAGCTAGTCCTGTCAATATAAGATAAATGGGCCCTCATCTTTTCCCTTCTTTACGTCTGTGCTTTTTAAACTCTTCTGTGTAAAAGTTCCATAGCCATAATTAATTTTTAGTTCTTCTGTTACAAAGCTGCTTAAAAAAAAAAAAGAACAAAGATTTTTGGCTACTAAAAGGGCCTTGAAGAACTATTAAGAGGAGGAGGAGGCTATCTTGTTTTAGAAAAATCAGAGAAAAACCTTGAAAAGTTCAGCTTTTGAAATCCAGTTATTTTCTCCTTGACCTTTCCAAAGTTTCTAAAAGGTACTTTGTACATAATTTTGCATGTACTCTTTCATCTCAAAAGTATAAAACTAAGCTGAAAACCACCCAAGAACTACCAGTGGTTTAATTAAACATCTCCTCTTTCATGGCACAAGATGAAGTTAACACCTTTTAAAGTTCTTTCCTTTCTTTTTCTAAATCCAGCACTTAAACCTCCAAGTGTTAAAGAGCTACTTAGACATTAAAGGGAGTGGTGTTAACTTCTATCAGCAAGGAAGTCTAACATGAGTTTGACCCTTTAACTTCCTTGGTCAAATATTACCTTTTCCTTTAACATTAAGGAACGGTTACAATAAAAGTACTTAGAGTGTGTTTTTTTTAAAACTCCTGTACATTATATTTTGGTAAAACATTTGATCTTTAATATGATTGAATCTCCAAAACCTTTCCTTTAAATGCAAATCTACACTGAACTTGGGCAGTGGATGATAGTTAAAAGTTTACAATAGGCTATTAACCTCTAATTGATAACATTACTTACAAATGGAGTATTTTCTGCCATATCAGTAAACAAGGATGTCACAGTCATTAGCGGCCCTCCAAATGTGAATTCCTGAGCCCTAAGAGTACTCAGGAAGGAGAAGAATACATGTCACCTGGCATCCATCAGGCTGCAGCCACTCCCAACGGTGAGTCCAAGTGCACTCAGGATGTGAAAAACACAGGATACTGACCCAGGATAGCTGAGATGCATACCAACTCTTGCGTCTTCCCATATATAGCAAAGCGCTAAATCCTTTAACTTGGGATATCTGGTTTTCTTTAATTAACAATAATATTTCAGATGTTCAGACTACCTGCCCTTTGTTTCAAAACTTCTATAAAACCTGGCTCCTCTCCTCACCTCCTCAGAGCAGTTCTATCTGGGAGATGAGATTACTTGGGATGCTATGTCCTGGGCTTAAAGTCCTAAAATTTCCCACTGAATAAAGCACAGCTCAAAACTTTTAGGTTGTGACTATTTTTTAAGTTGACATTAGATTTTTTTTCTCCTTCTGTGGACAACAGATGATTAAAACTCATCTCTGCTTTTTTCCAAAATAATTCTTTAAAGGACTTATTCTAAACCCATGAGTTTAACTTTTAAGATCTTGTTTATTAATTGAAAAAGCTAGTGCCCAAACATGCAATTCTGTGACACTGGATCAAAGGTTAGTCAATAGAAAATTATTTGAGGACAGATATACGCACTGTTCCTTGAAGCAATTAATTTTTCATTCTCACATGTACCTAAGGGCTTATTTGACCATGGAGTTTGGAATATAATTATGAAACATTGGGATGCTTGCATGAATATCCTTTATATGCTAAGTTAATCTAGATTTATTTTTAAACAAAGCAGAATGAAACTGAAGTACATGATATGTAGACTGTGGTAGTGGAAGGGTATCTACTTCAGTGGTGTGATGGTGCCAGGATGTACATGTTGCTGAATATGCAGAAGACAGTATGAATTTATTGAACTCCCTTAAAATGTAGTGGGCAATGATGTATAAGAACTGAGGAGTCCAGAGACACTTACAGTTAAGGAGAATGCTTAATTCAAATTACTTCACAAAATTGCTTTTGAAGACTATACTCTTGTCTCTACCTTTTCTCCTCACCCCACTTCAATAGTTACATTGGATTGTTTCCTAATGAGCCCTTATCACAATGTGTAATCATTTTATCTGTCTCTCATGGGTCTCTCTCAAATAGGATTTCAACTCCCTGAGGACAAGAAATTGTCTTTTGGTCACTGTTGAATCCCCATTGCTCAGTACCATGTCTATTCAAAGTAGGCATGCAAATGCATCTGTTAAAGGAATAAAGAAAACCACAGATCTATTATATATTGATATATATTCATTCTTTGCATCTTGGGTATTCTCTGCATCTGGCACTAAAATGAATCTCCTTGAGCTGGTGTATTCAGTTCACTTCTGATTTAAATATTCCAGACAAGGCATGGTGAAAGCTTGTCCCAAGGTACAAATTAGTAAGACTGCAAATGAGAGGGATCTGCAAGGGTTAATTAGGAAGGAACATCAACAAATCTTGAGAAATACTGACTGAAGATAGAGGGAAAGAAAAAAGGATGAACCTCAGTTTTCTACCTTGGACTGCTGGATGGAAAGTAATCCACTGACAAATATCATAAAGGAAAAGCCAAAAGTTCATTGGTAGAGGTGGGTGATCTCATAAGAGAATATGTTCTGTTTTAGACAAACAGGATTGAGCTGACGTGTTTCTGAAATTCCAAAGAGAGATTTTATTTTGTAATACAGTGCTATAACTCTCACATGCACCTTCAAAAGTCCAGTATTTAAAGCAAAATATAGAATATTTACTACTGGAAAGACATGGTTAAGGGTAAATGAAATAAAAGGAGGAAGAAAGAATGAAAAACACAGAAAAATAACTCATACTTATTACTTAGGATAAGGATATTTCTGGGCACCATTTTGAAGTAGCTGAAATTGTCTTTGAAACTGTCCCACCTCATTTTCTACATTTTAATTTTATGTACCCTGTATCCAGGACAACTGGTTTCTTCATGCTGTGATAATTCCCCTCACATATAGACTCCTTCTCACCTGGGTATTTTATCAAAATTTCATGGCTCTCAGGCATTCTCTGATTCATCCCTTATGCAACTAAACATCTTATTATCTGACTTCTCTCAATTAGTTCGCAGTGTAGCAGTCCTGTTCAGTAACACATCCTAATACGTACATTATCATTTTCTATACGTAAAAATCTAAAAATAATAATAAAAGCACCCAAAACATGTCAAATTGAGTGATGTCACCAGGAAAAGTACCTGGGCTGTCTCCCAAGAAACTTCCTTCACTGAGCAGCTAACTTCGTGAATTTGCCACAGTCCAAAGCCAGCTTTGCAGCTCAAAGGGTATATATCTTAAATATAGACTTACATTTTATAAAATATTTAACATGGGAAATTAAATAGACACTCTTTTATTAATGGGGCTTCATGGGTGGTGCTAGTGGTAAAGAACCTGCTTGCCAATGCAGAAGACATAAGAGACATGAGTTTGATTTTGGGGTTTGGAAGATCCCCCAAAGGAGGGCATGGCAACCCACTCCAGTTATTGCCCAGAGAATCCCATGGATAGAGAAGCCTGGTGGGCTACAGTCCATAGAGTCGCAATAACAACATACAGAAGGGACACTGGAGAGAGGATAGCTTTCTACAATATAAACATGTGGGTTGGTTTCTTTCTATTACACCCTGAGATTAGGTAAAAAGAGCCCTTCCTCCCTCTTTTTGCCCAACCTGGAAAACTAGGAGATAGAGCTAATGGACACTGGATGAGTGATGACTCATGTTGGAAGTTAAACAAAAGAGAAAGTATTTTAGCCACTCGATCCAGGAAACACACTCACTCAGAAGGACAATGCAGATAGTGGAGTGCAGTTTATTACGCCAGCGGGCCCAAGGCAGAGTCTCCTCTTAGCCAAGGACCCCGACCAGTTTTTGTGAAAACATTATGTTTCCTAAGTGTATGTGCCCAGCCCACCTCCCCAAATTCCCTAAAACTAGTCTGAACAAAGGAAAAGAAAGATACAATTAAAGTTAACCCATGATTCATATGCCTTAAGCCTAGGTAGTTAACAGTGGATAATTATCAATAGGCCTGTGGTCATACCCCAATAAACATATTAGAATTTATGATTCTATGCAGTTACAGAGATAATTAGGGTATTCTTTTAGGTGACAGAGAGTCTAGATCAAGCCCTGGGGCTCTTCCATCTGGGAGGGTCTGGTTTTCCAGTTGGTATGTCGTCTCCAAAGATACTGGGCATATAGCTCAAAGTTCACCGTCCAGGCCAAGATGGAGTCCTGTTTTCAAGATGGAGCCTGTTCTGTCTGTTTCTTGCTTCAAAAGCAGGACCAAGGGCAAGAGGAAAAAAAAAAAAAAAAAAAAAGAGTTAAGAGATTTGCAGGATGAGAACAAAGAGAGGGATTGATATAAGAAACACTTTAGGTTTTGGTAGACTCTGGGTTGACAAGTGGTCTTCCTGTCTCATGCCCCAGACATGTTTCTGTTCACAGAAGGATAAGCCCTGGTAGAAAGACCCTAATCCGGTCAGGATGGACAGTGAATTCCTGGCCTTCTCTGAGCAGCTGGAGTGCAGACAGCAGTGTATTGATCATGAGATCATCACAGGAGGCAGTGTTACCTTGTCCTCTGCTTGCCTCACAACACACCAGTTAACCAAGAGACAAAGTGTTAAGGCAACTACGACTTCATTTGGAAAGATGGCTGACAAGAGAAGGTGGAAGACTATTAATAATATCTCAAAATAACCATCTTGTTGAGGTCTGGATGCTAAGTTCACTTATAGAGCAGAGATGGGGGTGGGGGAGGTGAGGAAATAAAGTAAAAATGCTATCAATCTTGGAAATATCTCCTAGAATGGCAAGCCTCAGGGAGGGAAAGTGTTAATTTCTTCGTTCCTGTAGCCACTCACAGGTGGACAGGGTCCTGAACAAAAAGGCACTTTGGTTTAATATTTAGATAGAGGGGCAGGGTTCCCTGCTAAGTCACTTCAGTCATGTCTGACTCTGTGCGAACCCATAGATGGCAGCCCACCAGGCTCCCCCGTCCCTGGGATTCTCTAGGCAAGAGCACTGGAGTGGGTTGCCATTTCCTTCTCCAATGCATGAAAGTGAAAGAATCCCCTGAGGCAGGCCATTATGTGTTAACAGTATCTTTTTAGTGAACAGTAGCAACTATAAGCAAAGGTTAAGTAAAAGATACAGACGTAACAGAATCAGTGCTTCCTTGTAATAGCAAAAGACAGGTCTGTTAGTATAAGTGTGTTCTTTGTGACCCACTCAAACTTCTTGTGTTAAAGTGCAATTGATTATTGATGCCTGTAAGCTGCGGAGCAATATTGTTCTTAATGTTTCCTATATCTTTTTCAGTGTTTGCTCCATTAGCAATAAGCTGGAATATTATGACTCATCTTTAGTTTCATGCCAGGAAGGCCCTGAAAACTAATGTTCACTTAGCATTAAACTTCAGCTATTCTCCTGAATCTAAAGAACACAAGGGGAAATTAAAAGAAAAGTTTGAAACTAAGGGTAATTTATTCTCCCTTGGTGAATAGGATGAGAGCTATAAAAAGGAAAGACATATCAAATGAATCATAAGTCCAGCATGGGTTATGGTGTGTACTATATGAACGGTTGGGTTGGAGTGAGGTAGGAGATAGACAGGCTCCAGGTTTGACATTTACAATCAGCCAGTCTCCTCTTTGCATTTCCTGAGGCAAGAAATAGGTGACTCCAGTTGAGGAATTTACAACCAGCACCCCCATTTGCTCTTGGAAGTGACAACAGAAACAGGGTAAATAGTCAGTCTTTGTCTCTTGGTAACACCTCAAGGGAATAATTATGGCAAGCATGAACAGAGGCAAAGACCCTTCTAAGTAAAAGACAAGGGAGACACACTACACATGTGCAAAAAAGCTCTTTGGAGTCGAAAGTCAGAGGATAATTTCAAGTCATAATGAGTCTTGCTCCTCCCAGAAGCCTTCACTTCAAGATCCATCTTGGCTGAAGGGTGCATGCGCACACCCTAGGGGAGGGTCCCAGGGTAGGTCAGGTGTGGAAAAAGAAACTAGATAACTGGCCTGAGGAAAGACAAAGACCCAGAAGAACTGACCTATATAAATGATGTAACCGCTTCTTTACTGCGCTCCTCCTCACTGGGAGGATGCCCACACTGTTTTTCTCTGGATAGCACTTCTGCCTTGCTTCTATCTCAACTAAGCAAACTTTCTCTGTGTGCTCTCCCACCTGTAGTGCTCTGTCTTTAATAAGCTTTGTACCTGCATTCATAGTTTCTGCCTCCATGATAAATGCATTTTTAACTGGGGTCAAAGATCCAGGGAAAAGCAGCTTCTAGCCTCTAGCCTTGGCTGGTTTGGTGGCAAGGAAATCTGGTTTTCATCCAGGCTACCCTGGATGAAACTCCTGGGCAGGGAATTAAGATATCACTTCATGCCACTTGCCAGGATAAGGAGGTCACATTGAGGGCTGTGTTAAAAGATTCTTATGGGTTTTACCTGAGTCTTGAAGGCCTCCACATCCTTAAAGCATCAGATCAGATCAGATCAGTCACTCAGTCGTGTCCAACTCTTTGCGACCCCATGAATCGCAGCACGCCAGGCCTCCCTGTCCATCACCAATTCCCGGAGTTCACTGAGACTCATGTCCATCGAGTCAGTGATGTCATCCAGCCATCTCATCCTCTGTTGTCCCCTTCTCCTCTTGCCCCCAATCCCTCCCAGCATCAGTCTTTTCCAATGAGTCAACTCTTCGCATGAGGTGGCCAAAGTACTGGAGTTTCAGCTTTAGCATCATTTCTTCCAAAGAAATCCCAGGGCTGATCTCCTTCAGAATGGACTGGTTGGATCTCCTTGCAGTCCAAGGGACTCTCAAGAGTCTTCTCCAACACCACAGTTCAAAAGCATCAATTCTTCGGCACTCAGCCTTCTTCACAGTCCACCTCTCACATCCATACATGACCACAGGAAAAATCATAGCCTTGACTAGATGGACCTTTGTTGGCAAAGTAATGTCTCTGCTTTTGAATATGCTATCTAGGTTGGTCATAACTTTCCTTCCAAGGAGTAAGCGTCTTTTAATTTCATGGCTGCAGTCACTATCTGCAGTGATTTTGGAGCCCAGAAAAATAAAGTCTGACACTGTTTCCACTGTTTCCTCATCTATTTCCCATGAAGTGATGGGACTGGATGCCATGATCTTCGTTTTCTGAATGTTGAGCTTTAAGCCAACTTTTTCACTCTCTACTTTCACTTTCATCAAGAGGCTTTTGAGTTCCTCTTCACTTTCTGCCATATGGGTGGTGTCATCTGCATATCTGAGGCTATTGATATTTCTCCTGGCAATCTTGATTCCAGCTTGTGTTTCTTCTAGTCCAGCGTTTCTCATGATGTACTCTGCATATAAGTTAAATAAGCAGGGTGACAATATACAGCCTTGATGTACTCCTTTTCCTATTTGGAACCAGTCTGTTGTTCCATGTCCAGTTCTAACTGTTGCTTCCTGACCTGCATACAAATTTCTCAAGAGGCAGATCAGGTGGTCTGGTATTCCCACCTCTTTCAGAATTTTCCACAGTTTATTGTGATCCACACAGTCAAAGGCTTTGGCATAGTCAATAAAGCAGAAATAGATGTTTTTTCTGGAACTCTCTTGCTTTTTCCATGATCCAGCGGATGTTGGCAATTTGATCTCTGGTTCCTCTGCCTTTTCTAAAACCAGCTTGAACATCAGGAAGTTCATGGTTCACGTATTGCTGAAGCCTGGCTTGGAGAATTTTGAGCATTACTTTACTAGCGTGTGAGATGAGTGCAATTGTGCTGTAGTTTGAGCATTCTTTGGCATTGCCTTTCTTTGGGATTGGAATGAAAACTGACCTTTTCCAGTCCTGTGGCCACTGCTGAGTTTCCCAAATTTGCTGACATATTGAGTGCAGCACTTTCACAGCTAACCCTTAAAGCATACAAGAAGGGAAACATAAAAGAAGGAAAATTAGAATGTATACTGTGGAGAAATTAACAAGATGGAACCCCATGCTTTCATGCCCTGTTGCCCCATGTTCTGTAAACAATGACTTTACCCAGTTCTGTAACATATTTGATTGCTTATGGCACTGTGCATGTGCATCACAAAGTGCTTGCTTGGTCATGGGTTACTGTGTCACTATGAAAGCCCTGGCTGCTGCTGCATTTGGGTCACAGTGGAGTGACATCATGATCATGTTATATGAGGTTATATTATGGGTCTGTTATGCCTTCATTATGGTTATGTTGTGGCTGCTGCTATGGCTGCTGCACCAACCTGGAGACAGGCTGTGTTTTGGCTGCTGTGCCAGCCAGGAGAGAATAAACCTGTCTGTAGCTCCTATAGCTCCTTGCATCTTCTTCCAGCCTCTTAGCTCAAGCCTTGCCTAGCTGGATTCAGTGAGAAGTGTGGACAGTGTGAATAGCAAGGCAATATGCATCACAAATAGGATCGACCAGACATTTAAAAAGTGTGTTCTGAATGGTGTAATTATTACCAGTTTAGCTCAGTACAGTTCAGTTGCTCAGTCGTGTCTGACTCTTTGTGACCCCGTGGACTGCAGTACACCAGACTTCTCTGTCCATCACCAACTCCCGTAGTTTGCTCAAACTCATGTCAATCAAGTCAGTGATGCCATCCAACAATCTCATCCTCTGTCGTCCTCTTCTCCTCCCAACTTCAGTCTTTCTCAGCATTAGGGTCTTTTCCAGCAAGTCAGTTCTTCACATCAGGTGGCCAAAGTATTCGACTTTCAGCTTCAGTATCAGTCCTTCCAATGAATATTCAGGACTGATTTCCTTTAGGATGGACTGGTTGGATCTCATTGCTGTCCAAGGGACTCTCAAGAGTCTTCTCCAACACCACAGTTCAAAAGCATAAATTCAAAAAAATTCAAAAAAAAAAAAAAGCATCAATTCTTTGGTGCTCAGCTTTCTTTATAGTCCAACTCTCACATCCATACATGACTACTGGAAAAACCATAGCTTTGACTGGATGGACCTTTGTTGGCAAAGTAATGTCTCTGCTTTTTAATATGCAGTCTAGGTTGGTCATAGATTTTCTTCCAAGGACCAAGTGTCTTTTAATTTCATGTCTACAGTCACCATATACAGTGATTTTGGAGCCCAAAAAATAAAGTTGGTCACTGTTTCCATTGCGTCTCCATCTATTTGCCATGAAGTGGTGCGACCAGATGCCATGATCTTTAGTTTTCTGACTGTTGAGTTTTAAGCCAACTTTTTCAGTCTCCTCTTTCACTTTCATCAAGAGACTCTTTAGTTCTTCTTCACTTTCTGCCATAAGGGTGGTGTCATCTGTATATCTGAGGTTATTGGTATTTCTCCTCGAAATCTTGATTCTAGCTTGTGCTTCCTCCAGCCCAGAGTTTCTCACAGAGTACTTTGCATATAAGTTAAATAAGCAGGGTGACAATATACAGCCTTGACATATTCCTTTCCTGATCTGGAATCAGTCTGTTGTTCCATGTCCAGTTCTAAGTGTTGCTTCTTGACCTGTATACAGTTTTCTCAGAAGGCAGGTAAAGTGGTCTGTTATCCTCATCTCTTTAAGAATTTTCCACAGTTTGTTGTGATCCACACAGTCAAAGGCTTTGGCAAAGTCAATAAATCAGAAGTAGATGTTTTTTTCAAACTCTCTTGCTTTTTTAATGATCCAGCAAATACTGGCACTTCGATCTCTGGTTCCTCTGCCTGTTCTAAATCCAGCTTGAACATCTGGAAATTCATTCACGTACTGTTGAAGCCTGGCTTGGAGAATTTTGAGCATTATTTTGCTAGCATGTGAGATGAGTGCAATAGTTTGAACATTCTTTGGCATTCCCTTTCTTTGAGATTGGAATGAAAACTGACCTTTTCCAATCCTGTGGCCACTGCTGAGTGTTCCAAATTTGCTGGCATATTGAGTGCAGCACTTTCACAGCATCATCTTTCAGGATTTGAAATAGCTCAACTGGAATTCCATCACCTTCACTAGCTTTGTTCATAGTGATGCTTCCTAAGGCCCATTTGACTTCACATTCTAGGATGTCTGGCTCTAGGTGAGTGATCACATCATCTTGGTTATCTGGGTCATGAAGATCTTTTTTGTGTAGTTCTTCTGTGTAATGTTGCCACCTCTTCTTAATATCTTCTGCTTCTGTTAGGTCCATACCATTTCTGTCCTTTATTGTGCCCATCTTTGCATGAAATGTTCCCTTGGTATCTCTAATTTTCTTAAAGAGATCTCTAGTCTTTCCCATTCTATTGTTTTCCTCTATTTCTTGATCACTGAGGAATACTTTCTTATCTCTCCTTGCTCTTCTTTGGATCTCTGCATTAAAATGGATATATCTTTCCTTTTCTCCTTTGCCTTTAGCTTCTCTTCTTTTCCCAGCTATTTGTAAGGTCTCCTCAGATAACCATTTTGCCTTTTTGCATTTCTTTTTCTTGGGAATGGTCTCGATCACTGCCTCCTGTACAATGTCACGAACCTCTGTCCATAGTTCTTCAGGCACTTTGTCTATCAGATCTAATCCCTTGGATCTGTTTGTTACTTCCACTGTATAATCGTAAGGGATTTGATTTAGGTCATACCTGAATGGTCTAGTGGTTTTCCCTACTTTCTTCAATGTAAGTCGGAATTTGGCAATAAGGAGTACATGATCTGAGCCACAGTCAGCTCCCAGTCTTATTTTGCTGACTGTATAGAACTTCTCCATCTTTGGCTGCAAAGAATATAGTCTGATTTCCGTATTGACCATCTGGTGATGTCCATGTGTAGAGCCTTCTCTTGTGTTGTTGTAAGAGGATGTTTGCTACGACCAGTGCGTTCTCTTTGCAAAACTCTGTTAGCTTTTGCCCTGCTTCATTTTTTACTCTAAGGTCAAATTTGCCTATTATTCTAAGTATCTCTTGACTTCCTACTTTTGCATTCCAGTCCCCTATAATGAAAGGATATCTTTTTTGGGTGTTAGTTCCAGAAGGTCTTGTAGATCTTCATAGAACTATTCAACTTCAGCTTCTTCAGCATTCCTGGTTGAGGCATAGACTTGAATTACTCTGATATTGAATGGTTTGCCTTGGAAACGAACAGAGATCATTCTTTCGTTTTTGAGATTGCATCCAAGTACTGCATTTTGGACTCTTTTGTTGACTATGATGGCTACTCCATTGCTTCTAAGGGATTCCTGCCCACAGTAGTAGATATAATGGCCATCTGAGTTAATTCACCCATTCCAGTTACCAGTTCACCAGGTCTCAAATTCCAAGTATTCTGAGGTGGTTCATTGGTTTTCAAAGTCATATTTATGATATGTCCCTATGTGTTTTTCTGTTCAGATTATTCTTGGTATTTCTATAATACTAATAATTATTCAGATTATTATAGAAATGGTGAATTTTAATAACAAAATTATGTTCAGAGGAAACTTGCATGAGCTTAAGCAGACTCCTTCAGGTGCTAAGCTACTTAAGATTTTAAAGAGTTCCTTGAAAATGTTTAATTATTCTACATGTTTCTAAAATATCAGTGTCATATAGTATATTGGCACAGAGCAAGCAAGTATTGAGGTGAAATATTATTGACCAGTTTTGCCCAATCAGCCTCAGGGAAGTGAAGACACTTTGATGCACAACAGAGATTGTCACCATGTCATTAAGGCCTGTACAGGTTGTACAGCCTCTGACTAGCAGGTCAGTGACAGGACCTTCTGCTAAAGAAAGATGATGAAGAAGCCTGGGTGCTATGGAGAGCTTCTAGTAGGGTGGGGGTAGGGTCCCCTTCTAATCTACTGTCTCTAGTGCCTTAACCTCTGGTCCTCTGTGAGAAGCTGGTGTGATAATCACTGGCCACTATAGCTAGGAACATCCCTTCCTCTGAATTCTTCTTCTCAGAGGTTGTGCCAATCTTCTTATGCATTTTGTATTGGTTGTCACTTAATCATTTTTGTAGCATTTGTGGCTATCATTCTCTGCACATGAACTTATTTTGCCAATAAAAAGTCACTTAACCAACACCCATTCTACTTTTTTTTTTTAATTTTTTAATTGAAGGATAATTGCTTTACAGAATTTTGTTGTTTTCTGTCATACATCATCAAGAATAAGCCATAGGTATACCCATGTCCCCTCCCTCCCATCTCACGCCCCACCCCATCCTTCAGCCTGTCACAGAGCCCCTGTTTGAGTTCCCCAAGTCATACAGCACATTCCCATTGGCTATCTGTTTTACACATGGTATTGTAAATTTCTGTTACTCTCTCCATACATCTCCCCTTCTCCTTCCTCTCCTCCTACCTTGTCCATAGGTCTGTTCTCTGTTTCTTCATTGTCACCCTGAAAATAAATTCATCAGTGCCATCTCTTCAGATTATATATATATATATATTCTAAAGAGAAATATAAATATCATATACTGATATATATATATATATATGATATTTATATTTCTCTTTCTGACTTACTTTACTCTGTATAATGGGCTCTAGTTTCATCCACCTCATAAAAACAGATTCAAATGCATTCCTTTTTACGGCTGAGTAGTATTCCATTGTATATAGGTACCACAGCTTCTTTATCCATCCATCTCTCTATGGACATCTAGGTTGCTTCCATGTTCTAGCTATTGTAAATAGAGCTGCAGTGAACATTAGGGTACATGCATTTTTTTCAGTTTTTATTTCCTCAGGGTATATGCCTAGCAGTGGGATTGCTAGGTCATATGATGGTTTTATTCCTAGCTTTTTAAGGCGTCTCCATACCATCTTCCATAGAAGGCAATGGCATCCCACTCCAGTACTCTTGCCTGGAAAATCCCATGGACGGAGGAGCCTGGTAGGCGGCAGTCCATGGGGTCGCACAGAGTCGGACACGACTGAGCGACTTCACTTTCACTTTTCACTTTCATGCGTTGGAGAAGGAAATGGCAACCCACTCCAGTGTTCTTGCCTGGAGAATCCCAGGGACAGGGAAGCCTGGTGGGCTGCTGTCTATGGGGTCGCACAGAGTCAGACACGACTGAAGAGACTTAGCAGCAGCAGCATACCATCTTCCATAGTGACTATATCAGTTTACATTCCCACCAGCAATGCAAGAGTGTTCTCTTTTCTCCACACCCTCTCCAGCATTTATTGTTTGTAGACTTTTTGATGGTGACCATTCTGACTGGTGTGAGGTGGTATCTCATTTTAGTTTTGATTTGCATTTCTCTGATAATGAATAATGTTGAGGATCTTTTCATGTGCTTCTTAGCCATCTATATGTCTTCTTTGGAGAAATGTCTCTTCAGGTCCCTTTTATACTTTTTGATTGGGTTGTTTGCTTTTTTGATATTGAGTTGTATAAGCTGCTTGTATATTTTAGAAATGAATCCTTTATCAGTTGTTTCCCTTGGTATTATTTTCTACTATTCTGAGGGTTGTCTTTTCACCTTGTTTGTAGCTTCCTTTGCTGTGCAAAAGCTTTTAAATTTAATTAGGTCCCACTTGTTTATTTCTGTTTTTGTTTCCATTACTTTAGGAGGTGAGTCATAGAAGATCTTGCTTTGATTTATGTCATCGAGTGTTCTGCCTATGTTCTCTTCTAAGAGTTTATAGTTTCCAATCTTACATTTAGATCTTTAATCCATTTTGAGTTTATCTTTGTGTATGTGTTAGGCAATGATATAATTTCATTCTTTTGCATGTAGCTGTCCAGTTTTCCCAGCACCACTTATTGAAGAGGCTGTCCATGCCCCATTGTATATTTTTTCCTCCTTTGTCAAAAATAAGGTACCTATAAGTGCGTGGGTTTCTCTCTGGGTTCTCTATCTTGTTCCATTGATCTATATTTCTGGTTTTGTGCCAGTACTATACTGTCTTGATGACTATAGCTTTGTAGTATAGTCTGAAGTCGGGAGATTCCTCCAGCTCCATTCTTCTTCTTTCTCAAGATTGCTTTGGCTATTCAGGGTCTTTTGTGTTTCCATATGAGTTGTGAAAATTTTTGTTCTAGTTTTGTGAAAAAAGCCATTGGTAATTTGATAGGGATCGCCTTGAATCTGTAGACTGCATTTCGTAGTATAGTCATTTTCACAATATTGATTCTTCCCAGCGAGGAACATGGAACATCTCTCCATCTGTTTATGACATCATCGGGGTCTTACAGTTTTCCATATACATGTCTTTTGTTTCCTTAGGTAGTTTTATTCCTAGATGTTTTATTCTTTTTGTTGCAATTGTGAATGGTATTGATTCCTTAATTTCTCTTTCTGATTTTTCATTGTTCGTATATAGGAGTACAAGTGATTTCTGTGTATTGACCTTGTATCCACCACTTTGCTGAATTTGCTGATTAGCTCTAGTAATTTTATGATAGTTTCTTTTGGGTTTTCTATGTATAATATCATGTCATCTGCAAACAGTGAGAGTTTTACTTCTTCTTTTCTAATCTAGATTCTTTTTATTTCTGTTTCTTCTCTAATTGCTATAGCTAGGACTTCCAAAACTATGTTGAATAATAGTGGTGAGAGTGGATACCCTTGTCTTATTCCTGATCTTAGATGGAAAGCTTTTAGTTTTTCACCATTGAGAATAATGTTTGCTGTGGGCTTTTCATATATAGTCTTTACTATGTTGAGGTAGGTTCCTTCTATGCCCATTTTTTGTATTTTTATCATAAATGGATGCTGGATTTTGTCGAAGGCTTTTTCTGCATCTATTGAGATGATCATATGGTTTTTATCTTTCAATTTGTTGATATGATGTATCATATTGATTAATTTGATTATGTTGAAGAATCTTTGCATCCCTGGAATAAACCCGACTTGGTCACGGTGTATGAGATTTTTAATGTGTTGTTGGATTCTGTTTTCTAGAATTTTGTTGAGGATTTTTGCATCTATGTTCATCAGTGATATTGGCCTGCAATTGTCCTTTTTCATGTTGTCTTTTCCTGATTTTGGTATCAGGGTGATTGTGGCCTTGTAGAATAAGTTTGGAAGTGTTCCTTCCTCTGCAATTTTTGGGAAGAGTTTCAGAAAAATAAGCATTAGCTCTTCTCTGAATGTTTGATAGAATACCCCTGTGAAGCCATCTGGCACTGGGCTTTTGTTCTGGGGGAGGTTTTTGATCACTGTTTAAATTTCAGTGTTTGTAACTGGGTTATTCATGATTTCTATCTCTTCCTGGTTCAGTCTTGGAAGGCTGATCTTTTCTAAGTATTTGTCCATTTCCTCTAGATTGTCCATTTTATTAGCATATAGTTGCTCATAATATTCTCTTATGATCCTTTGTATATCTGTGTTGTTTGTTGTAACCTCTCCTTTTTCATTTCTAATTTTATTGCATTGATTTTTCTCCCCTTTTTCCTTGGTGAGTCTGACTAACAATTTTGTTAATCTTCCCAAAGAACCAGCTTTTAGTTTTATTAATCTTTGCTAATGTTTCCTTCATTTCTTTTTCATTTATTTCTGCTCTGATTTTTATGATCTCCTTCCTTCTGCTAACTTTGGGGTTTTTTTGTTCTTCTATTTCGGGCTGCTTTAGATGTAGAGTTAGGCTGTCTATTCAACGCTTTTCTTGCTTCTTGAGGTATGATTGTATCTCTATAAACCTCCCTCTTAGAACTGCTTTGGCTGAGTCCCATAGGTTTTGGGTCCTCGTGTTTTCATTGTCATTTGTTTCTAGGAATCTTTTGATTTCTTTTTTTATTTCTTCATTAACCTCTTTGTTATTTAGTAATGTATTGTTTAATCTCCATGAGTTTGTGTTTTTTTGTTGTTTTTTTCCTGTAGTTGATAGCGTTGTTATGAGAGAAGTTACTTGATACAATTTCAATTTTCTTAAATTTACTGAGGCTTTATTTGTGACCCACGATATGGTGTATCCTGGAGAATGTTCCATGTACACCTGAGAAGAAAGTGTATTCTGCATTTGGATGGAAAATACTGAAGTTATCAATTAGGTCCATTTGGTCTAATGTTTCTTTTAAGGCTTGTTTCCTCATTGATTCTCTGTTTTGATGATCTGTCCATTGATGACAGTGGGGTGTTAAAGTCCCCTACTATTATTGTGTTGCTGTCAATTTCTCCTCTTATGCCTGTTAGTGTTTGCCTTATGTATTGAGGTGCTCCTATGTTGGGTGCATAGACATTTACAATTGTTATGTCTTCTTGGGTTGATCCCTTGATCATTATGTAGTGACCATAAGGATTGTCACTCCAGCTTTCTTTTGGTTTCCATTCACATGGAATATCTTTTTCCATCCTTTTACTTTCAGGCTGTATGTGTCTCTAGGTCTGAAGTGTGTCTCCTGTCGACAGCATATATATGGGTCTTGTTTTTGTATCCATTCAGTGAGTCTGTATCTTTTGGTTGGTGAATTTAATCCATTTACATTTAAGGTAATTATTGATACATATGTTCCTATTGGCATTTTCTTGATTTTGGGGGGTTTGTTTTTGTCGGTCTTTCCTTTCTCTTGTGTTTAGTGGCTATGTAAGTCCCTTTAGTATTTTAAGGCTGGTTTGTTGGTGTTGAATTCTCTTAATTTCTGCTTGTCTGTAAAGCTTTCAATTTCTTCATCAATTTTGAGTGAGATCTTTGCTGGGCATAGTAATCATGTTTGTAGGTTTTTCTTTTTCAGTACTTTAAATATATCCTACCATTCCCTTCCGGCCTGTAGAGTTTCTGCTGAAAAATCAGCTGTTAATTGTATGGGTTTTCCCTTGTATGTTACCTGTTGCTTTTCTTTTGGTGCTTTTAATATTCTTTCTTTGTGCTTTATCTCTGTTAGCTTGATTAATATGTTTCTCAATGTGTTTCTCCTTGGGTTTAACCTGTAGGGGACACTTTGTGCTTCTTGGGGACTCTTTGCACTTGACTATTTCCTTTCCCATGTTGGGGAAGTTTTCAACTATAATTTCTTCAAAAAATTTTCTCAATGCCTTTCTTTTTTTCTTCTTCCTCTGGGACCCCTATAATTTGAATATTGGTGCATTTAATATTGTTCCAAAGATCTCTGATTCTTTCCTCAATTCTTTTTATTTTCCCTTTATTCTGCTCTTCAGCAGTTATTTCCACCATTCTATCCTCCAGCCCACTTATCCGTTCCTCTGTCTCAGTTATTCTGCTATTGGTTCCTTCTAGTGTATTTTTAATTTCAGTAATTGTGTTATTCATCTCTGTTTGCTTATTCTTTATTTCTTCTATGTCCCTGGTGATTGCATTAACTGTGTTAAAAGCTTCTTGTATTTTCTCCATTCTATTTTCAAGTCTTCGGATCATCTTTACTATCGTTACTCTTAATTCTTTTTCAGGGAGATTACTTATTTCCTCTTCATTTATTTGGTCCTGTGAGTTTCTACCTTGCTCTTTCATTTGTGTTGTCTTTTCATCATCATAATCTTTTTTTCTAACTTGCTCCACTTGATGTCTCCTTTTCCCAGGCTTTAGAGTTGTATTACTTTTTCCTTTTGATTTTTGCCCCTGGAGGAAAATGTTGGTTGGGAGGTTTGTGTTGATTTCTTGTTGGGGGTGACTTGTGCCTGTGTTCTAGTGGGAGGAGATCAGGTAGGTAATTACAGAAATACTGGGGCATATATGTACACACTTCCACACATTCAGTTGTAGCCAAAATATTCTAAAGAAAAGAGTAAAGGAGATTGACTTGGTGAGCAAGGGAAACCAGAGGTGATATCAGCCAATTTAAAGCAGAGTTAGCTAATGTTCAATCTGGAATTCTGAGCATGAGTAGGAGGCCAACTGGGAATTTTGGATAGAGAGCTCAACAATTTAACTTACTTGGTGAAAGAAGAGTGAAGGAAAAAAGGGAGAAAAAAAGAGAGAGAGCAAAGAAAGAGGAAAAGGGATAGAAAGGACAAGAGGAAGGAGTGGTGAAGAGGATTTAAAAAATAAGAAGAGAGAGAGAAAAGAAAAAAGAGAAAAGCAAAGATGAATAGATGTGTGTGGGAAAGACTTATCTATATTCAGGAATAGCTACAGCCAGTAAAGAACAGTAGGAAAAGCAGTTGAATATATCCAAAACAAAATTTTAAAAACCTCATCAAGAAAAAAGAGGGGGAAAAAAGTGAGAAAAAGAGAAAACGAAAAGAAAAAAAAAAAAAAACCCTAAAATGAATTTTTTTCTTGCCTTTTTTTTTTGACAAGAAACACAAAGAGGAAAGCTCCACAGCACCACAAAAGGCTTATATGGAGGTGGAAATATGTAGGGGATAAACTGTGATTTATAAGAAAAAAAAAATCTCAAAATGAATTTTTTTTTAAACAAGGAAAACAAAGAGGAAAACTCCAAAGCACTACAAAAAGCTAATATAATGGTGGAAATATGTTGGGGAATAAGCAGTGTGATTTATAAGAAGAAAGAATCTTAAAATGACTTTTTTTTTTAATAACAAGAAAAAGAGGAAAACTCCACAGCACCGCTAAATGCTAGTATGAAAGTGAAGCTGTGCTAGGGGAATAAACAGTGTGATTTATAACAGAAATAAAAAGGAAACAAATTTTAAAAGGGTTTTCAAGGTCATAGACATTTGGTTGTGGAGTCTGATCCTGTGGAAGGGGTTGGGTTAGTGTCCTGTGATGTTTTCCTGGTTAGTGGCACTTGTGCCTGTGTTCTGGTTGATGGAGCTGGATCTCCTCTCTATGAAGGGCAGTTCAGTGTCCAGTAGTAGGTTTTGGAGTGTCTATGGGTTCAGTATGCCTTTGGGCAGTCCTTCTAGCTTTTGTGGTGTTCAGTTCAGTCGCTCAGTCGTGTCCGACTCTTTGCGACCCCATGAATCGCAGCACACCAGGCCTCCCTGTCTATCACCAACTCCTGGAGTTCACTCAAACTCAGGTCCATCGAGTCGGTGATGCCATCCAGCCATCTCATCCTCTGGCGTCCCCTTCTCCTCCTGCCCCCAATCCCACCCAGAATCAGAGTATTTTCCAATGAGTCAACTCTTCGCATGAGGTGGCCAAAGTATTGGAGTTTCAGCTTTTGTGGTGTTGCTGCTGCTGCTGCTAAGTCACTTCAGTCGTGTCCGACACTGTGCGACCCCCTGGACTGCAGCCCACCAGGCTCTGCCATTCCTGGGATTCTCCAGGCAAGAACACTGGAGTGGGTTACCATTTGCTTCTCCAATGCATGAAAGGGAAAAGTCAAAGTGAAGTCGCATAACTGCAGTGCCGCCAGTCCCCTACTTGTCCCTGGGATCATTGACGGTGCTTCTGTTCCCCTGTCCCGCCCTGTGCTGCTGCCCAAAACTTGGTAGGTAGGTGCTTGTGTGATCCTTCTGTGGCAGTGACTTGTGTGGACTTCCCTCAGCCCTCTAAGCTCACTCTCTGTGTCGCAGGGTTGTGTGCTCTTGACTCTGCTCCTGAGGTCCACTCTGGGTCGCAGGCTTGTGTGCGCTTGTTTCAGCTCCCTGGGCTGGTCTCTGCACCCTGGGGTAGTGTGAACTTGTTTTGGCTTCCCGTGCCCATCCTCTGTGTCACGGGGTTTATGAGCACTTGTTTGCACTCATTGCCTGCACTCTGTGGCGGGGATTATTTGTTCCACCAGCTGTGCCAGGAGGGTTGTGTGCACTGCCCGAGTTTGTATGCCTCCGCTCTATCGGCACCCCAGTCCTGCTCTTTGCACCCGGTGTGTTTCCACTTTTTAATTTTTAAAAAATGTGTTCTGCTGAGTTCTGGTTGCTTGTTTCACTTGATAATCACATTTGGTGTCTCACATTATCACTGTTTGTCTCTTTTTAACTTGGGCATCCAGACTTGTTTTCATGTTCTTACTACTAACTCCTTATTTCTCTCCAAAACCAACATTCAAAATATCTGCTTTGATAAAAGGAAGAGGCGTTTTAAACTACCTTTAAAGTTACATCCTGTTTGGCATATGGCCCGAAAATATTTCTCTTGGAACTGCACCTTGAAAATTCCTATGTTACATTATTAAACATCCCTTCACTTCTTTCCTCTTAAGTCACTAGCAAAGGAATCAGAGTTATTATTTATGATTACATTCTGACAATTATGTCACTTAATTGGATAGATCATTGATGTGATCCAAGTGTGTTTATCTTATCTGCTTATGCCTCCCTTTCACTCTCTGTAGTGAGATTTTAGACATGTGTCTCTTTAAAGACAGGGAAGTGGCTGAGTAATACTCCATTGTGTATATGTACCACAGCTTTCTTATTCATTCATCTGCTGATGGACATCTAGGTTGCTTCCATGTCCTGGCTATTATAAACAGTGCTGCGATGAACATTGGGGTTAAAAAGAATACATTTGAATCAGTTCTAATGAGGTGGATGAAACTGGAGCCTATTATACAGAGTGAAGTAAGCCAGAAAGAAAAACACCAATACAGTATACTAACGCATATATATGGAATTTAGAAAGATGGTAACAATAACCCTGTGTACGAGACAGCAAAAGAGACACTGATGTATAGAACAGTCTTATGGACTCTGTGAGAGAGGGAGAGGTGGGAAGATTTGGGAGAATGGCATTGAAACATGTAAAATATCATGTATGAAACGAGTTGCCAGTCCATGTTCAATGCACGATACTGGATGCTTGGGGCTGGTGCACTGGGACCCAGAGGGATGGAATGGGGAGGGAGGAGGGAGGAGGGTTCAGGATGGGGAACACATGTATACCTGTGGCGGATTCATTTTGATATTTGGCAAAACTAATACAATTATGTAAAGTTTAAAAATAAAATAAAATTAAAAAAAATAAAATAAAAAATAAAGACAGGGAAGTGAATCTCCTAAATATGTCCAAGCTTCCATCTAGATCTGACTCTGTTTTTAATTGTTCAATGCATAGTATATATTTCACAGGATTCTCCAGAGAAACAGAACCAATAGGATATACAGATTCTATATAAGAGGTTTATTTTATTAAAAAAAATTTTTTAGCCCCACCACGTGGCATTTGGGATCATAGTTCCCTGAGCAGGGATCAAACCCATGTCTCCTGCAGTGGAAGCATGGAATCTTAACCACTGGACTGCCAGGGAAGTCTCCTAAGAGGAGGATTAATATAAGAATTGGTTTCCGTGGTTATGGAGACCAAAAAGTCACACAATATTCTGTCTGCAAGTTGGAGAACCAGAAAAACTGGGATATAGTTTAGTCCAGGTCCAAAGGCCTGTAAACTGGGAGTCAGGGGACAAGGTGGAAAGGTGAGGAGGGGAGTAATGACATAAGTCTTGTTCTGAGCCCACTGATTAAATTTTATTCTCTCCTGGAGACACCCTCACAGACACATCCGGAAATAGCATTTTACCAGCTATCTGGGTACCCCCAGCCCAGTCAGGCTGACATATAAAATTAACTATCACACACAATAACTTCAATAATTATAAACAACAAAAAGTTGTCTTCTTAATTATCTATGATATTTATTTAAATGGCCCTAAATGAAATAACAGCAACTGCAGATATTTTTTTCTTCAATAGCTTAAAATTGCTTTTAGAATCTTCAATTATTTAATAAGTAGAAGTCAACAAAGCTAGTTAATGTTAGATTGAGTGTACCTGGTCACATACTTTTGAGGAAAATTTTTGGAATAAAAAAATAATACATGTTTGACATCAGGCGTTCAAAAATTCTATTTGCCAATTTGAAATCTAGCATTGTGTAGAAAATAAAACCACTATTTCTTTAGTGCCAAATCTTTTGGTTGACTGAGGCATTAAACCAGTTAATGTTTCAGAAATGTAAAAATGCTAAATACCCCAGGGAATAAGCCCAAAATGAACTCATAATGCAGTTCCTCAAAATATGAAACTTATTTCTAGCTTTTGAATGCCTACTGCCCACTGTCACGTGAAAACAGGCATAACCCACCAAGAAACCAAGGAAACAAAGCCTTGGCAAATATAAACATGATTTATGGCTTTCTTCCCCATGTAAAATGAACATCCACTTCTCTTGCCTTCTGCTTATCAACATGGTGTCAGCACTAGAATGCATTATATATCCGATATCCCGGAGAGGTTTCTGATTCTCCACTTCTGTTTGTTAAGACCTGGGGAAGAGAATATATCTTCTTGCTCTAATTCTTCACCATTGACAGGACTGGTGTTAGAAAATCAAGATTCTGTAAATGTACATTGTTCCTCATTAGCCTCAACTTGAAGACAGTATCTCTCTCTTTTTTTTTTTTTCTTTTTTGAGAAGGGTTCTCAAAGGCCCGTTCAGGGAATTTGGGCTAATGAGGCCACAGTCTTGAATGAGAACAGATCAGGAATGTCTAGATTCTTGCTCTCTTGCCATGGCAGACCCCCTCTGAAGCCTGAGAGTAATTATTTTAATGACTAACCTGTGGATTCCATGTTTCAATGCCCTTCTTGATAAAAATACATTTGCAAGTCATTTTCACTCTATTATTTCTTTCCTCACCAGTTTAATCCTACTCAAATTTTAAAGAATTTTTTAAAGGAGTTTACTATTTTAAGACTCTAAACGGAAAGTATTGCTAAATAAAAGCAAGTTAACAGTAGGTGTAATGAGAATGACAGTAAGTTAATTTACTCAGAATCTTTGTTTAAGATGTAGTGTCTCTAAGGATAGTGGCAGGGAAATAGATTTACATAAGTGCCAGTGAACGCAGACATGGTTCTCCTCCCTTTTCTTAAAAACTTAGTGAGAAAAGTCCTTTCTTATACCATCAGATCTAGAATTTAACAACTCAGATAGAGAAAGTCTTTAAGTTTAGAACCTCAAATAGCAAAGAAATGTAACATGCTTTAAATTTTTATCTAGTTTTATTGAGATATAACTGACATACAACACGGTATCAATATTTTAGGTCTACAACATAGGATTTGATACTCATACATTTGTGAAATGTGTAACAGAGTAAGTTTACTTAACGTCTATCACTTCGTATTGTTATAATTTTTTTCTTATGATGAAAAAAAACTTTAAGATCTACTCTCTTGTGTGTGAGTGTGTGTGTGTGTGTGTGTGTGTGTTAGTCATTCAGTTGTGTCTGACTCTTTGTGACCTCATGGACTGTGGCCCACCAGGCTCCTCTGTCCATTCAGTTCTCCAGGCAAGAATACTGAAGTGGGTAACCATTTCTTTCTCCATGTAATTGTCCCAACCCCGTGATCTCCTGCATTGCAGGTGTATTCTTTACCATCTGAGCCACCAGGGAAGCCCTCTATTCTCTTAGCAACTTTCAAATGTTCCATACAGTATTAACTATACTGTAGTCACCATGCTGCACATTAGAGCTCCAGTACTTATTTATCTTGTAAATACAATTTTGTAACTTTTGATCACCTTCACCCATTTTTGCCTTCCTCTGCCCACCTTAGACAACAATCAACTTTTCTCTCTGTGTTTGTTTGTTTGTTTGTTTCAGATTCCACATTTAAGTGAGCTCAACAATATTTGTCTTTCTCTTCCTGACATTTTAGTTAGCATAATGTTTTTAAGTTCCATCCATATCATTGCAAGTGGATAGATTTCCTTCTTTTTTACTGCTGAATATCCAGTTGAGCTATTTCAAATCCTGAAAGATGATGCTGTGAAAGTGCTGCACTCAATATGCCAGCAAATTTGGAAAACTCAGCAGTGGCCACAGGACTGGAAAAGTTCGGTTTTCATTCCGATGCCAAAGAAAGGAAATGCCAAAGAATGCTCAAACTACCACACAATTGCACTCAATGGCACCCCACTCCAGTACTCTTGCCTGGAAAATCCCATGGATGGAGGAGCCTGGTAGGCTGCAGTCCATGGGGTCGCTGAGAGTCAGACACAACTGAGCGACTTCCCTTCCACTTTTCACTTTCATGCATTGGAGAAGGAAATGGCAACCCACTCCAGTGTTCTTGCCTGGAGAATCCCAGGGACGGGGGAGCCTGGTGGGCTGCCATCTATGGGGTCACACAGAGTCGGACACGACTGAAGTGACAGCAGCAGCAGCAGCACACGCTAGTAAAGTAATGCTCAAAATTCTCCAAGCCAGGCTTCAGCAATACGTGAACTTCCAGATGTTCAAGCTGGTTTTAGAAAAAGCAGAGGAACCAGATATCAAATTGCCAACATCCACTGGATCATGGAAAAAATAAGAGAGTTCCATAAAAACATTTATTTCTGCTTTATTGACTATGCCAAAGCCTTTGACTGTGTGGATCACAATAAACTGTGGAAAATTCTGAAAGAGATAGGAATACCAGACCACCTGACCTGACTCTTGAGAAACCTCTATGCAGGTCAGGAGGCAACAGTTAGAACTGGACATGGAACAACAGACTGGTTCCAAATAGGAAAAGGAGTACGTCAAGGCTGTATATTGTCACCCTGCTTATTTAACTTATATGCAGAGTACATCATGAGAAACGCTGGACTGGAAGAAGCACAAGCTGGAATCAAGATTGCCAGAAGAAATATCAATAACCTCAGATATGCAGATGACACCACCCTTATGGCAGAAAGTGAAGAGGAACTAAAAAGCCTCTTGATGAAAGTGAAAGTGGAGAGTGAAAAAGTTGACTTAAAGACCAACATTCAGAAAATGAAGATCATGGCATCTGGTCCCATCACTTCATGCGAAATAGATGGGGAAACAGTGGAAACAGTGTCAGACTTTATTTTTCTGGGCTCCAAAATCACTGCAGATAGTGACTGCAGCCATGAAATTAAAAGACACTTACTCCTTGGAAGAAAAGTTATGACCAACCTAGATAGCATATTCAAAAGCAGAGACATTACTTTGCCAACAAAGGTCCGTGTAGTCAAGGCTATGGTTTTTCCTGTGGTCATGTATGGATGTGAGAGGTGGACTGTGAAGAAGGCTGAGTGCCGAAGAATTGATGCTTTTCAACTGTGGTGTTGGAGAAGACTCTTGAGAGTCCCTTGGACTGCAAGGAGATCCAACCAGTCCATTCTGAAGGAGATCAGCCCTGGGATTTCTTTGGAAGAAATGATGCTAAAGCTGAAACTCCAGTACTTTCACTACCTCATGCAAAGAGTTGACTCATTGGAAAAGACTCTGATGCTGGGAGGGATTGGGGGTAGGAGGAGAAGGGGACGACAGAGGATGAGATGGCTGGATGGCATCACTGACTCGATGGATGTGAGTCTGAGTGAACTCCAGGAGTTGGTGATGGACAGGGAGGCCTGGCGTGCCGTGATTCATGGGGTCGCAAAGAGTTGGACACGACTGAGTGACTGAACTGAACTGAATTGAATATTTAATTGTGTGTATTCATCTTTGTTTTATATACATACATCTGTGGACACTTAGATGGTTTACATAGCTTAGCTATTATAAATAATGTTGTGTTAAACATGAGGATAGAGATATCTTTCCAAGATAGTGATTTTGTTTCCTTTGGATACACAGTCAGAAGTGAAATTGTTGGGTCATATGGTAGTTACATATTTAATTTTTTGAGGAATCTTCATAATGTTCTCAATGTTGGTAACTCACTAAATCTTGTCCAACTATTTGTGACCACATAGACTGCAGCACATCAGGCTTCCCTGTCCTTCAAAATCTCCCAGAGTTTGCTCAAACTCATGTCCATTGAGACAGTGATGCCATCCAAACATTTCATCCTCTGTTTTCTCCTTCTCCTGCCTTCAATCTTTCCTAGCATCAGGGTCTTTTCCAATGAGTTGGCTCTTCCATCAGGTGGCCAAATTATTGTAGCTTCAGCTTCAGCATCAGTCCTTCCAATGAATATTCAGGATTGATTTATTTTAGGATTGACTGAGTTGATCTCCTTGCAGTCCAAGGGACTCTCAAGATTCTTCTCCAACACCACAGTTCAAAAGCATTAATTCTTTGGTGTTCAGCCTTCTTTATGGTCCTACTCTCATATCAGTACATGACAACTGGGGAAACCATAGCTATGACCATACAGACCATTTTTTGGCAAACTGTCTCTGCTTTTTAATATGCCATCTAGGTCTCTCATAGATTTTCTTCCAAGAAGCAAGTCATTTTTAATTTCATAGCTGCAGTCAGCATCCATAGTGATTTTGGAGCCCAAAAAAATAGTCTTATCGCTCTTTCCAATTTTTCCCTATTTGCCGTGAAGTGATGGGACCCGATATCATGATGTTAGTTTTTTTGAATGTTGAGTTTTAAACCAGCTTTTATCCTCTCGTCTTTCACCTTTATCAAGAGGCTCTTTAGTCCCTCTTTGTTTTCTGCCCTTAGGGTGGTATCATCTGCATATCTGAAGTTGTTGATATTTCTCTTGGCAATCTTGATTCCAGTTTATGCTTCATCCAGCCTGGCATTTAGTATGATGTACTCAGCATAAGAGCTTCCTTGGTGGCTCAGTTCTGAAGAATCGGCCTTCATTTCAGGAGCCACAGGAGATGTGGGTTTGATCCCTGGGTTATATAGATCCCCTGGAGGAGGAAATGGCAACCCACTGCAGGATTCCTGCCTGGAAAATCTCATGGACATGGGAACCTGGTGGGCTATGGTCCATGGGGTTGCAAAGAATTGGACACAACTGAGTGGCTGTCACTTTCTTTCTTTCTTCTCTACTCAGCATATAAGTTAAATAAGTAGAGAGACAGTATACAGCCTTGACACTCCTTTCCCAAAACTGAATTACTCCATTTTTACATGTCTGATTCTAACTGTTGCTTCTTGACCTGCATACAGGTTTCTCAGTAAGCAGGTAAAGTGGTCTGGTATTTCCATCTCTTTAAGAATTTTCCTGTTTGTTATGAGCTACACAGTCAAAGGCTTTAGCATAGTCAATGAATCAAAAGTAGATTTTTTCTGGAGTTCTCTTGATTTTTCTATAACCCAGCATATGTGGCAATTTGATCTCCTTTTGATCTTCCTCTGCCTTTTCTAGATGTACATCTTGTACATCTGGAAGTTCTTGGTTCATGTACTGTTGAAGCCTAGCTTGAAGGATTTTGAGTATTGCTTTGCTATCATGTGAAGGGAATGCAAATGTGAGGTAGTTTGAAAAACTTTTGGCATTGCCCTTCTTTTGATTGGAATGAAAACCGAGCTCTTCCAGTGCTGTGGCCATTGCTGAGTTTTCCAAATTTGCTGGCATATTGAGTGAAGCACTTTAACGGCATCATCTTTAGGATTTGAAATAGCTCAGCTGGAATTCCATCACCTCCACTAGCTTTGTTTGTAGTAATGCTTCCTAATGCCCACTTGGCTTTGCACTCCAGGATGTCTAGCTCTAGGTGAATGACCATACCATCATGGTTATCTGGGTCATTAAGACCTTTTCTGTTCAATTCTTCTATGTATTCTTGCCACCTCTGCTTAATCTCTTCTACTTTTTAGGTCCTTACCATTTTTGTCCTTTATTGTGTCCTTGAAGAGATCTCTAGTTTTCCATAGTTGCTTCAACAGTTTACATTCTCATCAGTAGTGCACAAGGGTTCCCGTTTCTCCACATTCTCCCCAGAACTTGTTATTTCTTGTCTTTTTGACAATAGCCATTCTAACAGGTGTATAATGGCAGCTCATAATGGCCTTGATTTGCAATTTCTTGATAATTAGCGATATTGAACGTATTCTCATGTGCCTGCTGGCCATCTGTATGTTTTCTTTGGAAAAATGTCTAGTCAGTTTTTCTGCCTTGTTTTTAATTTCTTGCTGTTGAGTTGCATGGGTTGTTTATATAGTTTGGACTTATGGTATATGATTGCAAATATTTTCTACCATTCTGTAGGTTACCTTTTCAGTTTGTTGATGGTTTCATTTGCTGTACAGAAGACTTTTAGTTTAATATAGTCCTTCTTATTTATTGTTGCTCTTGTTGCCTTTGCTTTTGGTGTACAATCCAAAAAATCATTGTCATGAAGTTTAACCCTATGCTTTCTTCTAGGAGTTTTACAGGTTCAGCTTTTATGTTGAAGTCTTTAATCCATTTTGAGTTAATTTGTATGTATGATGTAATATAGGGATTTTTTAAATTTAAATTTATTTATTTTAATTGGAGGCTAATTACTTTACAATATTGTATTGGTTTTGCCATACATCAACATGAATCAGCCACGGGTGTACACGTGTTCCCCATCCTGAGCCCCCCTCCCATCTCCCTCCCCGTACCCTCCCTCTGGGTCATCCCAGTGCACCAACCCCAAGCATCCTGTATCATGCATCAAACTTGGACTGGCAGTTCGTTTCTTATATGATATTATACATGTTTCATGCCATTCTCCCAAATCATCCCCCCCTCCCTCTCCCTCAGAGTCCTAAAGACTGTTCTATACATCTGTGTCTCTTTTGCTGTCTCGCATACAAGGTTATCGTTACCATCTTTCTAAATTCCATATATATGTGTTAGTATACTGTACTGGTGTTTTTCTGGCTTACTTCACTCTGTATAATAGGCTCCAGTTTCATCCACCTCATTAGAACTGATTCAAATGTATTCTTTTTAATGGCTGAGTAATACTCCATTGTGTATATGTACCACTGCTTTCTTATCCATTCATCTGCTGATGGACATCTAGGTTGCTTCCATGTCCTGGCTATTATAAACAGTGCTGTGATGAACATTGGGGTACGTGTGTCTCTTTCCCTTCTGGTTTTCTCAGTGTGTATGCCCAGCAGTGGGATTGCTGGGTCATAAGAGAGTTCTATTTCCAGTTTTTTAAGGAATCTCCACACTGTTCTCCATAGTGGCTGTACTAGCTTGCATTCCCACCAACAGTGTAAGAGGGTTCTCTTTTCTCCACACCCTCTCCAGTATTTATTGCTTGTAGACTTTTGGATCGCAGCCATTCTGACTGGTGTGAAATGGTACCTTATTGTGGTGTTGACTTGCATTTCTCTGATAATGAGTGATGTGGAGCATCTTTTCATGTGTTTGTTAGCCATCTGTATGTCTTCTTTGGAGAACTGTCTGTTTAGTTCTTGGGCCCATTTTTTGATTGGATCTGATTTGATTCTTTTGCATAACTCTCCAATTTGCCAAACACCTTTTCTTGAAGGACTATCTTTTCTCCCTGTATATTCTTGGCTGCTTTGTCATAAATTAGTTGACCACATATGCTGGTCGATATGATTATTTTTTGCCTCTCTATTCTTGTGCATTGTTCTATGTGTCTGTTTACAGTTGCATCAAAAGGAATAAAATACTCAGGAATAAATTTATCCAAAGAGGTAAAAGAATTGTACTGTGAAAACAAGACACTGATGAAAGAAATAGAGGAATACACAAATATATGAGAGTACTCATGTGGTTTCCTCTTGAAATGTTAATCCCCAGATATTGACATGATTTGTTCCATGCTCCCTTCCACTCACTTTCACTCTCCACTTAGTTTTCACCTTAGAAAAATAGATGTTCATTGATATTTTAGGAAGTGTTGTTGTTGTTTAGTCGCTAAATTATGTCCAACTCTTTGTGACCCCAAGGACTGTAGCTCACCAGACTACTCTGTCCATGGGATTTCTCAGGTAAGAATACTGAAGTGGGTTGCCATTTCCTTCTCCAGGGCATCGTCCCAACCCATGGATCAAAATCATATCTCCTGCATGGGCAGGCAGATTCTTTACTGCTGAGCCACCAGGGAAGCCCATTTTAGGGAATACCACTTCTCATTATTTTTCACCCTTTTTTGCTGCTTCATTTTTCTTTGAGCACTTGTGGCCATTCAGATCAGTTCAGTTCAGTCGCTCAGTCATGTCCAACTCTTTGTGACCCCATGAATCGAAGCACGCCAGGCCTCCCTGTCCATCACCAACTCCCGGAGTTCACTCAGACTCACGTCCATCGAGTCAGTGATGCTATCCAGCCATCTCATCCTCTGTCGTTCCCTTCTCCTCCTGCCCCCAATCCCTCCCAGCATCAGAGTCTTTTCCAATGAGTCAACTCTTGGCATGAGGTGGCCAAAGTATTGGAGTTTCAGCTTTAGCAGCATTCCTTCCAAAGAAATCCCAGGGCTGATCTCTTTCAGAATGGACTGGTTGGATCTCCTTGCAGTCCAAGGGACTCTCAGGAGTCTTCTCCAACACCACAGTTCAAAAGTATCAATTCTTCGGCGCTCAGCTTTCTTCACAGTCCAACTCTCACATCCATACATGACTACTGGAAAAACCATAGCCTTGACTAGACGGACCTTTGTTGGCAAAGTAATGTCTCTGCTTTTGAATATGCTATCTAGGTTGGTCATAACTTTCCTTCCAAGGAGTGAGCGTCTTTTAATTTCATGGCTGCAGTCACCATCTGCAGTGATTTTGTGGCCATTATGACATATTATACATGGGTTTAGTGACTTCCTGAACTATTTCTTGCTCTTTACTTCTGGAATTTGAGCTTATTGAAGAAGAAGGGCTGCATTAGACTTTTTAGGCTACTGAACAGAATACCATGGCTTAGCAACCGAACAACAGCAAAAATTTAATTTAACTAACAGAAATTTATTATTACACAGTTCCAGAGGCTGGAAGACCAAGATTAGGGAGCCAGGTTTTTGTGAGGATTTTCTTCTTGTGTTTCAGTCAGTCACCTTCTTGCTGTGTGCTCATATGGCCTTTCCTCTGTGCATGGAAGATAGTGAGCCAAAGAAAGAGAGTGATTTTTTTCTTTCTCTTCTTATAAGGCCACCGGTTTTATCAGATTAGGATCACACCATTATGACTTCATTTAACTTTACCTCCTATAGCCCTATCTCCAGATATAGTCCAATTGTGGGTTAGGGCTTCAACCTAGAATTAAATGGTTAGGGAAAATGATTCAGTACACAGCAAGCAGGGGCTTTGCTGAATTATGGAATGGATTAATGGAAATTTTTTTCATGGAAGTCTTGGCTCATATGTAAATCAGAGAATATGGTTGGACACCTATATAGTATATGCAACCATTCTGGACACTTAGGAGCTCTTTGAACTTTCTGTAACATTTAAGTATCTATGTATGTTTCATTTTTTCTAAGAGCTTTTGGTAACATTTAAGCGTGCTTGGCTCATTTTGCATGTGAACTTACACGTATACATACACATAAGACTCTGTGAGTAGGGAGTGTTGCCTGCTCCATATGCCAGCATTTCTGAATCCTAGCTCTAGCCCAGCCAATAAACTTTTTTCCTGTTCCTCTAATGTGAAAACTTTATAGTCCCTTTCAAAGTTCTATGCCATTTAAGTAGTTGTAGGGAAAGGAAAGTACATTCTTTCAGTTGAAAATACTGGTATTTTTTCAGGGCTGGAGATTTTATTTTCACAGGTTAAATAGTATCAGTCAAGCATTCCAGAAACAATATAAAAAGCTTATATTTAGAGTGGTTTGCATACTTTTACTTCCACTGTGCCAATTCAGCTTTCAAAGTTGCTTCTACACTACTGGTTACCTGTTCAGTGCTATTATTGCAAAGTTCCTCCTGGTTCTACAAGATTTTTTGGAGATTCATGTGACCCACGGGGAGGCAGATGCCTTTCACTTAAAAGCAGTCCTGAAATGAATACAATTCATTCTTATGAGTGGGCTAGTATCTGTGTCCTCAGATTTAGGTCCTAAACTGGGATAAGAAGAGCTGGTCCTTTACCCACTCTTTAGGGAACACTCTACCTTGGTCTTTACTGAGACCTGAGATTAGGGACATTTAATTTTTACACTATTTTCAGATGGCTAAGTAGAAATATTCCAAATTGAGGTAGACAGTCCTTCCCACTCTCCTGTCCTAGCATCTAGGGTTCTGTACTCACATCTACCACCCGAATCAGTATATATAGTAATTCCAGAGCACTACCCGATTATGAAAATAAGTTTACTGAAGATAGGGGTTAAACATCAGTTGTGTTTTCCAAGCAAGTTTTCAGGTTACTTTTAGCTTTCAAATCTGTTAAACTTTCAAACCTAAAAGTGGGTTCAACCATAACAGAATGGTATGATTCACTGATTTTTTTAAGGATTGCAGCAGACATATGCTCCCCCCATGTATGGGGGTTCTCTCTCGAGTCTAAATGTTCCTTGAAGTTCCCTTTAAACTCTGAGATTGAGAGGCATTTGTTGCATCAGTGGCTGGAGTTTTTTCACTGCTGTTTTGTTTCCCCTTCTTAGTCTCAAAAGTAGCTTTTCCCCCTGCCTCCTCTCGAATTAGGTTCTCTCCGAAGAATACTGTCAACCACCCTTGCTATTTTTTTTTTTTTTTTTGCTTTCTAAAAATAAATGAAAGTACTTAATTAAGGTGAGCCTAGCCTGACTTCTTTTTGCCTGTGACACTTTTCTCTAAGGCTTTCTGGGCAGGATTTTTTTTTTTTTTTTTCTTCTGACAGGTCTTAGGAAATTTAACCTCTGTGGTTTTGAATTCATCCTTTTTTTGAACTCCTGTTTAAATATACCCATAAATCTGCCACAGGGAAGGAGCTCCTGTCTTCCAAAGGCTCACTGATGACTTCTAGAATAGTCACACAGGCTTTCCATTAACCTTTCATATGTATTAATATTTAACCTTTTCAGCATCTCATTGGCATTCTTTAGCTAGTATGCAAGATCTCCTCCTAAGCAACTAACACAGCTTTCTCTATTTTTAGGGCCACATCGGTTGCCATCAGGGGTTGTATAGTCTTCCCAAAACAGATCATATGTGAAAGACCTGACCCAGCATTCAGTCTCCTAGAGAATCCGACAGCATCCTCATACTTAAGGCTAGAATGATACTTTCTTACTAAATCTTTTGTTAGATCTGAAACACTCTACCTCTTTTTATCTGTGAATGCTTCAGAAATTGTGTTCAGGGTGGAGGAATTAATCCTTTTCTAGAGGAGTCTGTTTTCACATAATAATATTGATGAAGAGATAATGATTACTACATTCAGCTACATTGCATTTATTTTCTGGTTTTATCTTCACTGGGCTTTTAAAAGCCTATCAGAGGATGTCAATTTCAGTATTACTTGAATCCACTGCTTGAGTCCAGCACGAACAGTGCTTTCTCTGAATTCAGATCTTTTGGTGGTATAAAAGTTGTTGTGGGTTTTTTTTTCTACCAGCTTTACTGAAATATAATTGACTTATAACAATGTGATGATTTGATACATGAATGTATTGTGAAATGTTTGCCACAGTAAGTATATTTAATACATCTCTTATCTTATTTATATTACCATTTTCTTGCTGTTGTTATAGTGAGAACCTTAAAGCTTAGAACAGTTTTCAAGAGTACAATACAGTACTGTTAACTACAGTCTCCATGCGCTACATTAGATAAGCAGAACTCATTAGTATTGTAACTCAAAGTTTGACCAACATTGAGTTTCTGCCACCCATCAGTCTCTGGCAACAGTACTCTTTGAGACCAATTATTTTATTAGACTCCACATAGAAGTGAGCTCATACCGTATTTGTCTTTCCGTCTGATTTATTTCACTGAGCAAAATATCCTCAAGGTCTAACCATGTTATTGCAAATGGAAGAATTTTATTTTTTTTTATGGCTGAATAATATCTGTTATCTATAACTGTCATATTTTCTTTTCAACCACATTCACTTTTTGAGGGACACCCACTCCAGTACTCTTGCCTGGAAAATCCCATGGGTGGAGGAGCCTGGTAGGCTGCAGTCCATGGGGTCGCTGAGAGTCAGACACAACTGAACGACTTCCCTTTCACTTTTCACTTTCATGCATTGGAGAAGGAAATGGCAACCCACTCCAGTGTTCTTGCCTGGAGAATCCCAGGGACAGGGGAGCCTGGTGGGCTGCCCACCGACTATGGGGTCACACAGAGTCAGACACGACTGAAGTGACTTAGCAGCAGCAGCAGCAGATTGTATTGGCTATTATGTAAAATGCTGCAATGAATATAAGAGTTCAGACATCTGTTTGAGACAGTGATGCTATACCTTTCAAAACTATACGCAACCAAGTAGGATGGCTGGATCCTAGAGTAATACTATTTTTAATTTGTGAAGAATCTCTCTGCTGTTTACCAAGTGGCTATACCAATCAATTTACATACCAGCAGTGCAGAAGGGCTCCCTTTTCTCCACATCCTCACTAACAATGGAGAAGGCAATGGCAACCCACTCCAGTATGCTTGCCTGCAGGATCCCATGGACAGAGAAACCTAGTGGGCTGCCGTCTATGATGTCTCACAGAGTCGAACACGCCTGAACCGACTTAGCAGTAGCAGCAGTCACCAACAATGGTGACTTGTTGTCTTTTTGATGGTAGCCATTCTAATAAATATGAGATGATATTTCATTGTGGTCTTGATTTAAATTTCCCTGATAGTGATGTTGAGTGTCTTTTCATGTATTTGTCCTCTACAAAGTTTTTTTAAACATGTCTGAGCTATTATTCCAAAATCAACTTGCTCAAGCACTAGAGTTACTAAATAGCAATACAAATGTCTGTTACTCTTCAGATTTCCCTGTATGTCCTGCTGCTTTTACTGATGACAACTCTATTGGTACCAGGTTCGTTGCTCATCTTGGGCCCCTGCATCACTTGCTGGTCTCCTTTGAGGGACAGTCTTTGCATGTCCCATGATGCAGACTTGCACCACTACTGATCATATCTTGCGGTTTGTTGTTGGTGTTGTTTAGTTGGTAAGTTGTGTCTGATTCTTTTACGACCCTGTGGACTATAGGCTGCCAGCTACTCTGTCCATGGAATTTCCCAATCAAGACTACTGGAGTGGTTTGCCATTTCCTTCTCCAGGGAATCTTCTCAAATCCAGGGATCAAACCTGTGTCTCCTGCATTGGCAGGTGGATTCTTTACCTCTGAGCCACCAGGGAAGCCAGTCTTACATTTTGGGGGCTGCTTATTCTTTATTTGTATTTCCTTTGAATGGTGCATTCCTGTGCTTGACCTCTGACCTCCCCAGAATTAACTCTTCTCTACACTGCCTGGACACCCTTGCGTTTGCTCACTTCTCTCTTTCTGGGCAGTACTACATTATCTTTCTTTTCCTTTGCCAAAATATTTTCAAAAAATTTCTATAACTGTGTTGCTTAGGTCCAAGATATTATAGTTTTGACATTTTGAGCCAAGATATTATAGTTTTGACATTCCCACCGAAATCTCTCCTTTCTTGGATGTACAGAGGCTCGGAAAGGATAATTTTAGGTCAAGAGATTGTCAAACACAGCTTAACAGTGAGCCTGGAATGTGGCTCTCTCTGATATTTAGGACTTTTCCTGCATTAGCCCACGACTGCCAGGAAGACTGCTTACTCATTTAGGAGGGTGTTGTATCTTATTAATATTTGATTCTAAGCTTCCAATATCCTCACCCCCCACTCACCCAGTGTGTCAGACATATTTTCATCTGTCTCAATAACAAATACAGTAGGCTGGCATCAATTATTCCCAAGGAACTCCTACACAAGATGCAGATTAAGAATGTGGAATTTCAAAATCCCAGATAAAGAGACTTAGAGCCCAGAGCCCAGAGGGGAACTCATTGGAAGGCAGGAAAGTAGAGGTGGAAGAGAGGATTTGCTTAACAATACATACCTGGATCTCAGCTCCAATCACACCAAAATTTCATGGTATGAATAAATCAATGTTTTCTAAATTACCAAAAGTTGGCTTTAACTCCAAATCTGGACTCAACAGGAACCATAATCAATTATTAACATCATGTTCAAATGTTCAGTTCCTTTTATCTAACCCTGTCTCTTTGTTGCCCACATAGTCCAGGCTTTGGAACTACAGATGCTTCAAGTGTTTTCATTATTGTTTACTACGGCTTGCTTTGGAAGAAGATCCTTATCCCTTTACCCTTATCATAAGGAGCATAAGGGGTGTACAGGTGGGCTGTCTGTGCTGCATGCTAAATTGCTTCACTTGTGTCCAGCTCTGTGGACACGTGCAACCCTATGGACTGCAGCCTGCCAGGCTTTGGGATTCTCCAGGCAAGAATACTGGAGTGGGTTGCTATGTCCTCTACCAGGGGATCTTTCCAACCCAGGGATCGAACCCACATCTCTCATGTCTAACCCGCATTGGCAGGCAGGTTCTTTACCATTAGCACTACCTGGGAAGCTTGTGCAAGTAGGCTATTTATTAGAAAAATAAATTACTTAAAGGAGGCTTTTGGTAGATGTTCATTGGTGTCTTATGGGAAGTGTAGTTTTGGACATGACCTAGGTCTTCAATCAACTAGATGAACAGCTGAGAAAATTATTAGAGATAATTTCCATTTCTGGGAGCTGATGCATTTTAATAATAGAAATTAGAATCTGATAGTGTTTTTCAGCTCATAAAGCACTTTGAATATGTCTTCTCAAAAAAAAAATAGAAGACTTATTTGGAATTGTTCTGGTCTCTTAAGTCTTCATTCAAATCAGCTCTCTGAGACATTAAAGAGTGGAACCTAGTATTTCCATGTTGGTTTTTTGTTTTTGTTTTGTTTTTATTTTTGGTATTCTAGTGAAAATCCAAATTCTCTACCAAATGAAGTATTGAGATTTGTTTGCTGTAACACTAGAGTGTTTGCAAATGATCATCTTGGCTTATGGAACCAGTAAAACATTTCCTCATGCAACAATGCCATCTGGAAAAAACTATCAGCACTGTAGATAAGCCATGTGTGTTGGTTTGTGCTGTGCCAACTTGGTTAAGCAGGGAACTGTGTTTCTCAGAATCTCTTTCCCTGTATTGTCCTGTGTTGCTGCTGCTGCTAAGTCGCTTCAGTCGTGTCCGACTTTGTGACCCCATAGACAGCAGCCCACCAGGCTCCCCCGTGTCCCTGGGATTCTCCAGGCAAGAACACTGAAGTGGGTTAGCATTAGCCAAAACAGGAACATGCCTTCTAAACTTTAGTAGTGCCTTTTATTCTCCAAAAGGCTTGGCATGATCAGGTATGGTGATAGAGGTATGCAAAAGAAGCCTGTAAGTTCCAGTTTGTTCTCACCCTCCTCCACTCTACATCTGTGTCTTCTGACTCTGGATTCTGCCTACCAACCAGAGCCCTAAGCCTCCTCCTAGTTCCTCACATAGAAAAAGTAGATATACAGAGGGAACCTTTGAACTTCTCCGTGTGTTCCGCCTTTATAGCTACTCTTTCTCTAGTCCTACAGATCCCATTCTAGACATTAGTTCCCAGCTTCTCCATGACAATGTAAAGTCTAATTCCTACTAGCAATCATCTATTCCATAAACTTATAGTTAACTGGCTATCCTTAATAAAGCTGATTGATATACAATATTTCTTTCATGTAGATTGTGATCTTTAAATATTTACTAACATATGTATTTTAAAAAAAAGATATATAAACTTTCACTTCTAGATGTGTTAATATTTCACCTCCAGGACATTATATAACCATATAACTTTTACCATTTCCTGCATGAATAGTAGGTAACATAAATTGTGTTTTTCAGATCAGTGTATTTTTATCACCCTCAAAGGAGTGAGGAAATAAGCCAGAATGAGTACTTCAGACTCATATTTACACTAACTGATTATAGTCCTCTGAATATTATTATATATAAGAAGGAAAAACGACACATTAGTTCAGTTCAGTTCAGTCTCTCAGTCGTGTCCAACTCTTTGCGACCCCATGAATCTCAGCACGCCAGGCCTCCCTGTCCATCACCAACTCCCGGAGTTCACCCAGACTCATGTCCATCGAGTCAGTGATGCCATCCAGCCATCTCATCCTCTGTCGTCCCCTTCTCTTCCTGCTCCCAATCCCTCCCAGCATCAGGGTCTTTTCCAATGAGTCAACTCTTCACATGAGGTGGCCAAAGTACTGGAGTTTCAGCCTTAGCATCATTCCTTCCAAAGAAATCCCAGGACTGATCTCCTTCAGAATGGATTGGTTGGATCTCCTTGCAGTCCAAGGGACTCTCAAGAGTCTTCTCCAACACCACAATTCAAAAGCATCAATTCTTCAGTGCTTAGCTTTCTTCACAGTCCAACTCTCACATCCATACATGACCACAGGAAAAACCATAGCCTTGACTAGACGAACCTTTGTTGGCAAAGTAATGTCTCTGCTTTTGAATATGCTATCTAGGTTGGTCATAACTTTCCTTCCAAGGAGTAAATGTCTTTTAATTTCATGGCTGCAGTCACCATCTGCAGTGATTTTGGAGCCCCCAAAAATAAACTCTGACATTGTTTCCACTGTTTCCCCATCTATTTCCCATGAAATTTTATTTTCCCATTTCTTCCCGTCCAGCATTTCTCATGATGTACTCTGCATATAAGTTAAATAAGCAGGGTGACAATATACAGCCTTGACGGACTCCTTTTCCTATTTGGAACCAGTCTGTTGTTCCATGTCCAGTTCTAACTGTTGCTTCCTGACCTGCATATAGGTTTCTCAAGAGTCAGGTCAGGTGGTCTGGTATTCCCATCTCTTTCAGAATTTCCCACAGTTTATTGTGATCCACACAGTCAAAGGCTTTGGCATAGTCAATAAAGCAGAAATAGATGTTTTTCTGGAACTCTCTTGCTTTTTCCATGATCCAGCAGATGTTGGCAATTTGATCTCTGGTTCCTCTGCCAGAGATATATTAGAAGATGAGAAAAAAAGAAATATATTAAAGAATAACAGTGTTGATAAAAATCTGGTGAAAGAGAACCCTTGTGCACTATTAGTGATAATGTAAATTGGTGCAGCTACTATGGAAAACTGTATGGATATTCCTAAAAATGATTAAAAATAGCCATATTGTCAGGCAGCCCCTCTCCTGAGTATCTATTCAGAGAAAATGAAAACAGTAACTCAAAAAGATATAGGCATCCACATGTTCACTGCAGCATTGTTTACCATATCCAAGATATAGAAACAACTTATATGTTCAACAGTGGATGAATCGATAAAGAAAATGTGGTATATGTATATACGTATATAGGTAAAATATATTAATATGCACACATGTATGTAACATACAATGGGTTTTTATTCAGCCATAAAAAAAGAGTAGTATCTTGCAATTTGTGACAATATGGATGGGCCTTGAAGGCATTATGCTAAGTGCAATAGGTCAGACAGAGAAAGACAAATATCTATGATCTCACTTATATGTGAAATTAAAATGAAAAAAAAAAAAAGCAAACTCACACAGAGACAGACTGATGGTTGCCAGGGGCAAGTAGGGAGTTGGTGAAATGGGTAAATGGGGTCAAATAGTATAAACTTTCAATTATAATAAGTCATAGGGACATAATGTATAGCATGTGGACTATACTTAATGATATTATATTGCATATTCAGAAGTTGCTAAGTGAGTAAATCTTAGAAATTCTCATCACAAGAAAAAAGTTGTGAGTATGTATGGATAGTTACAATTTTTTTTCTAGATATTAAGGAGACAAAGTCTTGAACCTGGGCTCCTGCATTGCAGGCAGATTCTTATCATCTGAATCACCAGGGAAGCCCCATCTATCACCATACAAATATGTAATTTTGCCAGTATATACAAGTACTAAATTATTATTTTATACACCCAAAGCTAATGTAATGTTATATGTAAATTATAACTCAATTAAAAAGAAATACATTCAGGGAAGAATTACATGCCACTGACAATAGAATATGACTGTGACAAAATGAAATACCAACCATGTTATGCCATAATAAGCCCATTGTTATATGTAAAAATTAATCAAAATAGATTGGTTTTCTTCCGTTAGGAGGAAACTTTTGAGGTTAGGTTTCTTATGTAGATTTTAATGTAAGTGCCTTGTCTCTTCCTTACCTCTTAACTAGGATTGAAGCTTTCTCTGAATTAATAGTTCAAGCAAATCAGAATTAATCTTTTGCAGCACTGTCTTCACCACAACCAATATATAACAGGATGTGAGAAGTATATGACTTAAATGTGCACATACAGATGAGCAAGGAGGAAATAATGGGAGCCTGATATCATGCTTCAGTTCAGTTCAGTTCAGTTCAGTCACTCAGTCGTGTCTGACTCTTTGGAACTCCTTGGACTACAGCACATCAGGCCTCCTTGTCCATCAGCAACTCCCCGAATTACTCAAACTCATGTCCATTGAGTCACTGATGCCATTCAACCATCTCATCCTTTGTCATCCCCTTCTCCTCCCACCTTCAATCTTTCCCAGCATCAAGGTCTTTTCAAATGAGTCAGTTCTTCACATCAGGTAGCCAAAGTATTGGAATTTCAGCTTCAGCATCAGTCCTTCAAATGAATATTCAGGACTGATTTCCTTTAGGATGGACTGGTTGGATCTCCTTGCAGTCCAAAGGGACTCTCAAGAGTCTTATCCAACACCACAGTTCAAAAGCATCAGTTCTTTGGTGCTTAGATTTCTTTATAGTCCAACTCTCACATCGATACATGACTACTGGAAAAACCATAGCTTTGACTAGATGGACCTTTGCTGGTGAAGTAATGTCTCTCTGCTTTTTAATATGCTGTCTAGGTTGTTCATAACTTTTCTTTCAAGGAGCAAGCGTCTTTGAATTTCATGGCTGCAATCACCATCTGCAGTGATTTTGGAGCCCAGAAAAATAAAGTTAGTCACTGTTTCCACTGTTTCCCCATCTATTTGCCATGAAGTGATGGGACCGGATGCCATGATCTTAGTTTTCTGAATGTTGAGCTTTAAGCCAACTTTTTCACTCTCTTCTTTCACTTTCATCAAGAGGCTCTTTAGTTCTTTGCTTTCTGCCATAAGGGTGGTGTCATCTACATATCTGAGGATATTGATATTTCTCCTGGCAATCTTGATTCCAGCTTGTGCTTCATCCAGCCTAGTGTTTCTCATGATATACTCTGCATATAAGTTAAATAAGCAGAGTGACAATATACAATTTTTTTACATACTCCTTTCCCAATTTGGAACCAGTTCATTGTTCCATGTCCAGTTTTAACTGTTGAATCCTGACCTACATACAGATTTATCAGGAGGCAGGTCAGGTGGTCTGGTATTCCCATTTCTTTAAGAATTTTCCACAGTTTGTTGTGATCCAAACAGTCAAAGGCTTTGGCATAATTAATAAAGTAGATGTTTTTCTGTAACTCTTTTGCATTTTCAGTGATCCAATGGATGTTGGCAATTCGATCTCTGGTTCCTCTGCCTTTTCTAAATCCAGCTTGAACATCTGGAAGTTCACAGTTCATGTACTGTTGAAGCATGGCTTGGAGAATTTTGAGCATTATTTTACTAGTGTGTGAGATGAGTGCAATTGTGCAATATTTTCAACATTGTTTGTCATTTCCTTTCTTTGGGATTGGAATGAAAACTGACCTTTTCCAATCCTGTGGCCACTGCTGAGTTTTCCAAATTTGCTGACATATTGAGTGTAGCACTTTCACAGCATCATCTTTTAGGATTTAAAATAGATCAACTGGAATTCCATCACCTCTGCTAGCTTTGTTCATAGTGATGCTTCCTAAGGCCCACTTGACTTCATATTCTAGGATGTCTGGCTCTAGGTGAGTAATCACACCATTGTGATTATCTGGGTCATAGATCTTTTTTGTATAGTTCTTCTGTGTATTCTTGCCACCTCTTCTTAATCTCTTCTCCTTCTGTTAGGTTCATATCATTTCTGTCCTTTATTGTGCCCATCTTTGCATGAAATGTTTGCTTGTTATCTCTAGTTTTCTTGAAGAGATCTCTAGTCTTTCCCATTCTGTTGTTTCCTCTATATCTTTGGACTGGTCACTGAGGAAGGCTTTCTTATCTCTCCTTGCTATTCTTTGGAACTCTGCATTAAAATGGGTATATCTTTCCTTTTCTCCTTTTCCTTTCACTTCTCTTCTTTTCACAGCTATTTGTACAGCCTCCTGAGACAACCATTTAGCCTTTTACATTTTTTTTTCCCTTGGAGATGATCTTGATCCCTGACTCCTGTACAGTGTCATGAAGCTCTTTCCATAGTTCTTCAGGCACTCTGTCTATCAAATCTAGTCCCTTGAATCTATTTCTCATTTCCACTCTATAAGGGGTTTGATTTAGGTCGTATCTGAATGATCTAGTGGTTTTCCCTACTTTCTCCAATTTAAGTCTGAATTTGGCAATAAGGAGTTCATGATCTGAGCCACAGTCAGCTTCTGGTCTTGTTTTTGCTGACTGTATAGAGCGTCTCCATCTTTGAATGCAAAGAATATAATCGATCTGATTTCAGTATTGACCATCTGGTGATGTCCATGTGTAGAGTCTTCTCTTGTGTTGTTGGAAGAGGGTGTTTGCTATGACCAGTGTGTTCTCTCGGCAAAACTCTATTAGCCTTTGCCCTACTTCATTCTGTACTGCAAGGCTAAATTTTTCTGTTACTTCAGATATTTCTTGACTTCCTACTTTTGCATTCCAGTCCCCTATAATGAAAAGGTCATCTTTTTGGGGGTGTTAGTTCTAGAAAGTCTTGTAGGTCTTCATAGAGCCATTCAACTTCAGCTTCTTCAGCATACCTGGTCAAGGCATAGATGTGGATTACCATGATATTGAATGGTTTGCCTTGGAAACGAACAGAGATCATTCTGTCATTTTTGCATCCGATTACTGCATTTTGGACTCTTTTGTTGCCTATGATGGCTATTCCATTTCTTCTAAGGAATCCTGACCAAAATAGTATATATAAAGGTCATCAGAGTTAAATTCACCCATTCCAGTCCATTTTAGTTCGCTAATTCCTAAAATGTCAATGTTAACTTTTGCCATCTCCTGTTTGACCACCTCCAATTTGCCATGGTTCATGGACCTAACATTTCAGGTTCCTATACAATATTGCTCTTTACAGCATTGGACTTTACTTCCATCACCAGTCACATCCACAACTGGGTGTTGTTTTTGCTTTGGCTCCATCTCTTCATTCTTTCTGGAGTTATTTCTCCACTGATCTCCAGTAGCATATTGGGCACCTACCTACCTTGGTAGCTCATCTTTCAGTGTCCTATCTTTTTGCCTTTTTACTGTTCATGGGGTTCAGAATTAAAGATAGAATAAGCAAAGCCAAGAATTAAAATGGGGCTTCTCAAGGGACACTAGTGGTAAAAAAAATTCGCCTGCCATGCAGGAGATGCAAGAGACCCAGGTTCAATCTCTGGGTCAGGAAGATCCCCTGGAGTAGGAAATGGCAACCCACTCCAGTATTCTTGCCTGGAAAATTCCTTGGACAGAGGAGCCTGGCAAGCTACAGTCCATAGGGCCACAGAGAGTCAGATGTGACTGAGCATCCACATCCACATCCACACACACACACACACACACACACACACACACAAGAACTAAAACAACTCAGTCTGGGGCCATTTAGTGTGGGGGGAAAAACATTCTTTAAATGTAATAACCTTTAGGTTCTTCAGTAATATATTCATTATGATCATACTGAGATACTCATCATGTATATTATTTTGATACTGGAATACTAATTTAGAAAAAAAAATGAAAGTAAATTGTTAATAGATTTTCTTGTATAATTAAAATTGTAAACTAAAGGATGCTTAAGCTTCAGTTATCTATATAGTGAATTTCTGTAGAAGAGCTAATTTCCTTAAGCTATTAAATAAATGAGGTATTATTAGCTAATTTTTATTTTATCACTCATAATATAGAATACAATAGATGCTTGTTACTGAGAATTATTATGATATTAATGATGGAAAGTAAAGCTAACTTTACTGAAAGCAACAGCGTGGAGACACAGAGATATTTGAGGGCTTGCATGGGGTTTCCCTGAGACCCAGCTTTATCTCTGTGTTTCCTACAGTTTATAATTAGAAAAATATTTTATATACTTTCCCATGTACTGGTATATACCATCTCTGGTGTTTTCTTCCTTCTTGATCCATATTTTTATCTGCTATCATTTTCTGTCTGCCTGAGTGATTTCCTTTAATACTTTTTGTAGTTAAGGCTTTCTAGTGAAGGCTTTTTGCTTTCTGATTTTATATATCTTCATTGGGGCTTCCCTTGTGGCTCAGCTGGTAAAGAATCTGCCTGCAAGGCGGGAGACCTGGGTTCAATCCCTGGGTTGGGAAGATCTGCTCGCGAAGGGAAAGACTACCTACTCTAGTATTCTGGCCTGGAGAATTCCATGAACTGTATAGTCCATGGGGTCGCAAAGAGTCAGAATGACTGAGTGACTTTCACTTTCATTTTTGAAATATATTTTTACCTTTATTTTTTAAATTTATTTTCTAACTGAAGGATAATTGCTTTACAGAATTTTGTGGTTTTCTGTCAACATGAATCAGCCATAGGTGTACATATGTTACCTCCCTCTTGAACCTCTCTCCTATCTCCCTCCCCATCTCACCTCTTTAGGTTGATACAGAGCCCTTGTTTGAGTTCCCTGAGACATACAGCAAATTCCCATTGGCTATATATTTTACATATCGTTATTTTTACCTTAATTTGTTTAAGTGTGGAGGTGGGATTAATAAAACTAATTATGTTGTTTTAAAAGGAACATTTCAGTGTATTTCATACATTCACAATGTGCAAAACCATCACCTTTACCTAGTTCCACAATATTGCCATCACTCCAAAGTAGAATTCCTTATGCATTAATTAGTAACTCCCCATTCTCTATTCCTCCTATGTTCTGGCAACCACTAATCTACTTTCTGTCTCTATGAGCTTGCCTATCCTAGATACTTTATTGGAGTTGAATCATACAGTATTTGTCCTTTTGTGTCTGGCTTCTTCCACTTAGAATGATGTTTTAGAAGTTTATCTGTGTATATTTCATTTTGTTGTATGTGAATAATATTCCTTTGCATGTACATACCAAATGTGTCTGTCTATTTGTCTATCGAGAGACTTTTGGGCTATTTTTACCTCTTAGATATTGCTAACGATGTTGCTATGAATATGTGTAAATGAAAATAAGTACTCAAATAAGTACATGTATACATATGTTCATGGCAGCAGTGGTCTCAATAGCCTAAAGGTGAAAATAATTTCTCCATATTTTCTTGTGTGTGGGATTTATTGAGCATCTTGGATTTTTGTGTCTGTATTTTTCATCAAATTGGAAAATTTTGAAACCTGCTTTTTCCCTTACTCTTTCTGTTCTTCAAGCAATCCAGTTTCATATTCACTTTTTTGTTTGATATTACCCTACAACTCACTGATATTTCTTTTTGCTTTTTTTTTTTTAACTCTTTTTTTCCTCTACATTTAATTTTGTATAACTGATATTTCTGTCTTCAATTTCACTAGTCTTTTCTCTTCCAGTGTCTGCTGCTGCTGCTGCTAAGTTGCTTCAGTCATGTCCAACTCTGTGCAACCCCATAGATGGCAGCCCACCAGGCTCCTCTGTGCCTGCGATTCTCCAGGAAAGAACACTGGAATGGGTTGCCATTTCCTTCTCCAATGCATGAAAGTGAAAAGTGAAAGTGAAGTCGCTCAGTTGAGTCCAACTCTTCGCAACCCCATGGACTGCAGCCTATCAGGCTCCTCTGTCCATGGGATTTTCCAGGCAAAAGTACTGGAGTGGGGTGCCATTGCCTTCTCCACTTCCAATGTCTAATTCGCCATTAACCCTACCAGTGTATTTTTCATCAAAGGCATTGAGTGTGATTTGCATTTTTTAATAACTTGTTTCTGTTAACTTGAACAAATAGAATATAGTTATAATAAATATTTTAATAGTCTTATCTGCTAATTCTAATGTCTGTGTCAGTTCTAGTTTGATTTTGATTGACTGATTATTTTTTGCCCTCACCATGAGTCATATTTTCCTGCTACTTTGCAAGTCTCATAATCTTTAATTGGATCCCCAAAATTGTAAATTTTGCTGTATTGGTAGATATTTTTGTATCTTGTAGTCTTGTGGCTTCTCTCTGTATTCTTGGGGCTTCCCTGGTGGTTCAGTGGTAAAGAATTTGCCAGTTAGTGCAGGAAATGCAGGTTTGATCCCTGGGTAAGAAAGGTCGCCTGGAGAAGGAAATGGCAGCCCACTCTAGAATACTTGCCTGGGGAGTCCCATGGACAGAGAAGCCTGGGGGGCTACAGTCCATGGGGTTGCAAAAGGGTCAGATGTGACTTAGCAACTGAACAACTACAACAGTGTGTTTTTGAACTTTGGTTCTGGGACTTTATTCAGTTACTTGGAACTAGGTTGATCGTTTGGGTCTTGCATTTAAGATTTGTTAGGTACACCGACCCGAATTTAAATCCAGGTCTAAACGTTCCTCATCACTGAGGCAAGACTCTTCTGAGTACTTCCCTCAGTGCTGTATGGTTCATTCATTTTGGCTAATGGAAAAAGGCATTTGTTCCTGGCCATTTGTGAGTGACAGACAGGCACGATTTGGACTAATCATCTCAGATAATGTTTCTCCGACTTTGCTTAGTTTTCTTATGCGTATGTATTCATCAGTACTCTGCTAAATATGGAAGACATGATCTACAAGCCTTCAAGTTCCTCTCTCTTTGCAATTTCTTCCTATCCAGTGCTCTCTCCTGCACATCCTAACCACTTGATTATTTCTAGACTTTCAGTTCCTCACAGTAGGGACTTTGCTGTCTCTGCCTCCTCTCCCTCTGCATGTCCTGAAGCCTAGAAATTCTGTCAAGGTAGATATCCAGGACAACCACAGGGCTTACCTCATTTGTTCCCCAACTCTCAGAAATCATTATCTTTATTTGCCTGATAACCATTTCCTTGAAAAATGTCATTATCTATCTATCTATCCACCTATATCTGGTGTGATTGTGTTGCTTGTTTGATTGCAGGCAGGGGTTTACATTGTCTTGGCCGGAAGTGGATGTCCTTCCTCACCAGTCAGTTACTAACATCATTCTTTGATTCTCTGAACCTTTCTAGTTCCTGTCAAGACATTTCTTTTTTTCAAAGCTGATTTAATTTGGGTTTCTCCAACTTATGGCTAAAAAATATAATTAATAAACAGGTAGTTATGGAGTAATACATAGGAATTTATAAACGATATTCACATAGACAGAACCCACTTAGCCTGATTAATAAGTAATTGTTTAAAATCTTTATTGTAAGTTTTATAGTGGTAGACCCAATTTTGGTTAAAAACCGGATGCAAAGCATCAGAAAGCAAAATTATAACCTCCTTGAACTAACATGAGCTCTGGAGGAAAATCTGATAATGATGCTATAAAATCCAGACAAAAAAGAGAAGTTTCCCCATTGGTTTCTCTGTTATAATTGACAAAACCCTTTGCTGTTTCTAGCAAATATAACTGTGACCTAAATGCTTCACCTAAGACAGACGCAACATGAGATTCAGGTTCATTAAGGCTTCAGATACTATTAACATGTCTGTTGTTCACCTACTTTAGATCCCTAAGACTTTTCAGACTTGACAATAAGCTTTGCTGTGTTGTAGATTGTGGTTCAAAATATCTCAGTATTAATCATCACAGATTCCATTTATTCCCTCTTGTCTATTCATGAATCATCAGCTCTTTTTGGAAGCATTTTGTGATGCAAATGCTACAGACTTTTCTGGGCTATTTGGCATTACTGAATGAAAAATCATAACTCTGACCTCATAGACTAAAGCATCAGTAACTTAGCAGATTGACAGGCCTGGGACCAAGTGCACAGAAATCCTTGAGATGTAAGGGGCTGTTTAGGTAGCTTTCAAGCTGCTTGACAGTCTTTTGACCCATGTCACTATTTATTTTCTATAATGGTTTGGTCATAGAACTATGCATTACTAAGAAATTCCCCTGAGTAGTTTTAAGCATAAAAAATGTTGATTTTACTACCTTGTCTTTTCACAGAATATTTCCACCACTTGACATTTAAAATGTAGACTAAAAGCTAAGTTGGATTAGAAAATGACAAACTGTGGTTTATCCCATGGTTGAAAAGGATGTTCACAGTTCACTGAAATGTTCCTCTATCTAAAAATTGGAACTTGGTCTTTAGGAATAGAGAAATCTCTCAGTTTTTGAAAAGAGGAGAAGTAAAAAACAATAAAAGAAATAATGTGAATCCAAAAATGTATTATGGAATCAAAACTAATTCCTTTTAACAGTAACTTTTCACTAATAAAATTGAACAATTTATATTTGGAAAATGCAATATATGGAAAAAGAAATGACCATAGACCTGCTTACTAAATAATCACTCATTCTCTCGGGAATCAAGATGACATATTTATTGAATTTGGGTTTGACATGAAGTTGGGTGAAATTGTGAGCTTGTTAGATGGTAGACTGTGGAGTCAAAAAGATCTTGACAGGCTGAAATAACAGGGCTAATAACATCATTTCCCCAGATGAAATTTGTGTCACATAATGCAAAATTCTTTATTGAGATTGATGGTAGGGGAGACATGTTGTATGGGTGTGTATGTATGTGTCTGTTTATACCTTTATATATGTGTGAGTGTATATAGTGATAATATGATAACTTTATATAGATTACATATATTTATAAAATGATAATATGATCAAGTGTCAAGGGCTCTATGAAACAATTTATATGCATTATCTCATTTCATTTTTATAGTCACTTCAGTGTGTAATTACTCTTATTAACTCAGTTCTACAAATGAAATTGAACCTCAGAGTAGTCAGTGATCTAGACATGAATGTGGTCCTGGGTCCATCTGATGGCAAAGACCATACTCTCACCCATATTCTATTGCTTCCCTGTAGCTAATGAGTCAGACATTCTACATAACTGCCAAAGAAACACAAATTAAATGAATGACAATAAAGTGTCTCACAAGAAGTGAAAAAAAGTCTTATTTCTGACAAAAATCTCCCCCCTTTTTCCTTGCATAAGTTGTTACACAGGCCCTCTGTATGGAAATGGCTGTGAATTAAAGGAGAGCCACTGTTAATAGCAGTAGACAACACTTGGGTCTGGATTTTGCTCCCAGCTTTACCTATACCCTCTGTTCCTGCGGTATTACTTTGCTATCCGACATAAGAAAATAACACTGACTGTGAGGCTTAAACAATAGAAGTTTATTTTCTCTTAGGTGACTCAGCTGGTAAAGAATCTGCCTGCAATGCAGGAGACCTGGGTTCGATCCCTGGGTTGGGAAAATCCCCTGGAGAAGGGAAAGGCTACCCACTCCAGTATTCTGGCCTGGAGAATTCCATGAACTATAGGCCATGGGGTCACAAAGAGTTGGACACAACTGAGTGACTTTCGCTGCACATAAAGGCTAGAAATCCCAAAGCAAGGTATCAACAGGACTGATTTCTTCTGAGGGTCTCTCTCCTTGGTTTGGCTTGTGGATGGCCATCTTTTTCTGGGTGTCTTCATGTTGTCTTCCCCTGTGTTTTCTGGGTCTTAATTTCCTCTTCTTACAGGGACAGCAGCCATATTGGATTAGGGCCCAGGGTTTCCCTTGGGGCTCAGCTGGTAAAGAATCTGCCTGCAATGCAGGAGACCTGGTTTCAATCCCTGGGTTGGGAAAATCCCCCGGAGAAGGGAAAGGCTACCCACTCTAGTATTCTGGCCTAGAGAATTCCATGGACTGTATAGTCCATGGGGTTGCAAAGAGTCTGACATGACTGAGTGACTTTCACTTTCACTTTTACTTTCATGCTTGTGTGATCAGCCCTCGATTCATATTCAAGGACTTATGGACTTCAACCCTATGGACTATAGCCCACCAGGCTCTTCTGTCCCCGGGATTACCCAGGCAAGAATACTGGGCTTCAGGAGACCTTCCAGATCCTCTTATGGAATCCGCAGCCCGGCATCTCCTGCACTGTCAGGTCAATTCTACCTGGGAAGCCATAGCCCACGCAACAAGACTCAATAAACTCATAAGTTGAAAATTTCCCAGATAGAAAATGGATTTAATATATTTAGTCTACCTAAGAGCATAGCTTGACCTAGCCTAAATACTGCACTGAAAGTGAAAAAGAGATGATTGTATGGGTACAATCAGAAGAATGGCTGTTAACCTTTATAATCATATGGCTTACTGGGAGCTGTGGCTCCCTACCACTGCCTAGAATCACAAGAGAATATCATATGACATACTGCTATCCAGAGAAAAGAACAAAAGTCAAAATTTAATGAGTTGTTTCTACTGAACGTATATTGCTTCATACCATCATACTATAGAAAAATTGTAAGTTGAACCATTGTAAGTCGGGAACCACCTGCAGCTACTTAAAATTATTCATTCTACAATAAAAATAAAATGAATACTCAAATTATAAATGAGATAATACATATTTATGTTGTTTTAAGTGTTCAAGTTGGTTTTAGAAAAGGCAGAGGAACCAGAGATCAAATTGCCAACATCTGCTGGATCATCAAAAAAGCAAGAGATTTCCAGAAAAACATCTGTTTCTGCTTTATTGACTATGCCAAAGCCTTTGACTGTGTGGATCACAATAAACTGTGGAAAATTCTGAAAGAGATGGGAATACCAGACCACCTGACCTGCCTCTTGAGAAACCTGTATGCAGGTCAGGAAGCAACAGTTAGAACTGGACATGGAACAACAGACTGGTTCCAAATAGGAAAAGGAGTACGTCAAGGCTGTGTATTGTCACCCTGTTTATTTAACTTCTATGCAGAGTACATCATGAGAAATGCTGGGCTGGAAGAAGCACAAGCTGGAATCAAGATTGCCAGGAGAAATATCAATAACCTCAGATATGCAGATGACACCACCCTTATGGCAGAAAGTGAAGAGGAACTAAAGAGCCTCTTGATGAAAGTGAAAAGAGGAGAGTGAGAAAGTTGACTTAAAGCTCAACATTCAGAAAAAGAAGCTCATGGCATCTGGTCCCATCACTTCATGGGAAATAGATGGGGAAACAGTGAAAAACAGTGGCTGACTTTATTTTGGGGGGCTCCAAAATCACTGCAGATGGTGACTGCAACCATGAAACTAAAAACTGCTTACTCCTTGGAAGGAAAGTTATGATTAACCTAGATAGCATATTCAAAAGCAGAGATATAACTTTGTCAACAAAGGTCCATCTAGTCAAGGCTATGGTTTTTCCAGTGGCCATGTATGGATGTGAGAGTTGGACTGTGAAGAAAGCTGAGTGCCAGAGAATTGATGCTTTTTTTTTTTTTTTTTTTTATTTCATACATGATATTTTACATGTTTCAATTTCATTCTCCCAAATCTTCCCACCCTCTCCCTCTCCCACAGAGTCCATAAGACTGTTCTATACATCAGTGTCTCTTTTGCTGTCTCGTACACAGGGTTATTGTTACCATCTTTCTAAATTCCATATATATGCGTTAGTATACTGTATTGGTGTTTTTCTTTCTGGCTTACTTCACTCTGTATAATAGGCTCCAGTTTCATCCACCTCATTAGAACTGATTCAAATGTATTCTTTTTAATGGCTGAATAATACTCCATTGTGTATATGTACCAAAGCTTTCTTATCCATTCATCTGCTGATGGACATCTAGGTTGCTTCCATGTCCTGGCTATTATAAACAGTGCTGCGATGAACATTGGGGTACTCGTGTCTCTTTCCCTTCTGGTTTCCTCAGTGTGTATGCCCAGCAGTGGGATTGCTAGATCATAAGGCATGTCTATTTCCAGTTTTTTAAGGAATCTCCACACTGTTCTCCATAGTGGCTGTACTAGCTTGCATTCCCACCAACAGTGGAAGAGGGTTCCCTTTTCTCCACACCCTCTCCAGCATTTATTACTTGTAGACTTTTGGATCGCAGCCATTCTGACTGGTGTGAAATGGTACCTCATAGTGGTTTTGATTTGCATTTCTCTGATAATGAGTGATGTTGAGCATCTTTTCATGTGTTTGTTAGCCATCTGTATGTCTTCTTTGGAGAAATGTCTATTTAGTTCTTTGGCCCATTTTTTGATTGGGTCATTTATTTTTCTGGAGTTGAGCTGTAGGAGTTGCTTGTATATCCTCGAGATTAGTTGTTTGTCAGTTGCTTCATTTGCTATTATCTTCTCCCATTCTGAAGGCTGTCTTTTCACCTTGCTAATAGTTTCCTTTGATGTGCAGAAGCTTTTAAGGTTAATTAGGTCCCATTTGTTTATTTTTGCTTTTATTTCCAATATTCTGGGAGGTGGGTCATAGAGGATCCCGCTGTGATGTATGTCAGAGAGTGTTTTGCCTATGTTCTCCTCTAGGAGTTTTATAGTTTCTGGTCTTACGTTTAGATCTTTAATCCATTTTGAGTTTATTTTTGTGTATGGTGTTAGAAAGTGTTCTAGTTTCATTCTTTTACAAGTGGTTGACCAGAGTTCCCAGCACCACTTGTTAAAGAGATTGTCTTTAATTCTTAGAAAAGTACAACTTTCCAAAACTCGATCAGGAGAATTGATGCTTTTGAACTGTGGTGTTGGAGAAGACTCTTGAGAGTCCCTTGGACTGCAAGGAGATCCAACCAGTCCATTCTGAAGGAGATCAGTCCTGGGTATTCTTTGGAAGGACTGATGCTGAAGCTGAAACTCCAATACTTTGGCCACCTCATGCGAAGAGCTAACTCATTGGAAAAGACTCTGATACTGGGAGAGACTGGGGGCAGGAGGAGAAGGGGACGCCAGAGGATGAGATGGCTGGATGGCATGACCGACTCAATGGACATGAGTTTGGGTGAACTCCGGGAGTTGTTGATGGACAGGGAGGCCTGGAGTGCTGCAATTCATGGGGTCGCAAAGAGTTGGACATGACTGAGCGACTGAACTGAACTGAACTGAAGTCACCATATTTGGGGATAATTTAGTACACTCTGATAAATAATACAATTACTTTTATAAGTTATTTATTTAGTGTAACCTTCAAAAGACTGAAAGTCGCAAAGGCAGGAACCACTTTTGACCTGGGTAGTACTTTATTTCTAGCACTTAGCACCAAACTTGATATGTAATAGATATTCAATAAAAGCATGTAAAGAAAATGAAAAAGTCAACGAATGCATGAACAAATCACTACTCATCCAAAAATAAAGTGGAAGAAATGTCTTCCCCAATACTGAAAGTATTCAGGAATAATCTTTCTGTTTTTCATGGAAAAAATTTTGACAAATGAGAATTGTGTCAAGATTAAACTGGTTCATTTGGAAATTCTCTTTTATGGATTTCATATCTCAATACATTCTTCTCTCTAAAATGAAACAAACTTCTTTCTAAGCACCCTTCATGCAATGCTATCTTCCACTAATTGAGCAAGTAATTCTTTTGAATAAAGTCAATTTGAAATCCACTTCACACACACACACACACACACACACTCACTCGCTCCATATACCCATACATACATACCTATTTTAAAATAAAATTTCTGGTTATTTAAAATTCTTACTTAGAATGTAATAGCAGGTAATATGATATACCTTCTCTTTCCAAAGATCTTGCACTTTTAGACCAGATACTTTAGATTTACATTTAATTTTGTCTCTTTCTAGATATCTGCTATGGGAAGATTCATTCATAAATCTGATTTCCATATTCCATCTCCTGTTCAGATCTATCCTTTAAAATCAGTCTTAATTTATCCAATTATCTGCTGCATATATCCAATTCAATCTTTCACAAGCACCTTAAATCCAACATACCCACAAATTAAATCAATAATTATCTTAAACTATCCTACCAGCCCTACTTCACCTACTTACCCAGTCCCTACTTCTCCTCTTATGTTCTATGTATTGGTTTGTTGTACCACCATCTAGTTGCTCAACTCATTCTAGATATTCATCCATTTCAACCACTCGGAGATTACTTTATAAGACTTAACTCAGAAATTGTTCTTTTTGAAGACTTCACTGGGCCTCTAGGCTAAACTGAGTTGCCACCTCTGTGTCTTGTGCATATTGGTGCCATAGCACTTGCCACATATTTGTTTAATTTTTTATACATCTCTTATGACATCTTTTGGAGAGGGCAATGGCACCCCACTCCAGTACTCTTGCCTGGCAAATCCCATGGACGGAGGAGCCTGGTAGGCTACAGTCCATGCGGCTGCTAAGAGTCGGACACGACTGAGCGACTTCACTTTCACTTTTCACTTTCATGCATTGGAGAAGGAAATGGAAACCCACTCCAGTGTTCTTGCCTGGAGGATCCCAGGGATGGCGGAGCCTGGTGGGCTGCCGTCTATGGGGTCGCACAGAGTCAGACACGGCTGAAGTGACTGAACTGAACTGAACTATGACATCTTTGCTCTTTGTAGGCAGACAAGAGAGTCTATTCTTCTTTGTCTTCCTGAGACCAGAGTCTCACATATTTAGGCAGAGAACTGTTCAGTTTAGTTCAACAAATAATAAATATCCCATTTCTTTATCTGTAACTTAGAAATAATGATTGACCACCTCATGCGAAGAGTTGACTCATTGGAAAAGACTCTGATGCTGGGAGGGATTGGGGGCAGGAGGAGAAGGGGACGACAGAGGATGAGATGGCTGGATGGCATCACTGACTCGATGGACGTGAGTCTGAGTGAACTCCAGGAGTTGGTGATGGACAGGGAGGCCTGGCGTGCCGTGATTCATGGGGTCGCAAAGAGTCAGACACGACTGAGCGACTGATCTGATCTGATCTGATTATATTTAAATTGTGTATACAGATATGTGTGTATATACACACATATTCAGGTTGTAAATTTTTGAAAGCAGTTAGCTTAGAACACACAAGCGCCAAGAAAATAGTGAATCCTCAGAAATACTTTTGAAGATAAATGCAAATTAAGGAAATTCTGTTGTAGAAATTTAGGAACAAAAAGTTAGCAGTGTGAGAGATTGCCCTCATCTGCCAAAAAGTGAGATGTATGATTATAGATCAGATTATTCCAAGATTTTTAGTTTCCTGAGAAATGCAAGACTCTGTAAGTCCCTTTCATCTGTAAAATTCTGGGCCTTTTCTTTGTGTATCTGTGTGTGTCTCTATTTATGCACATAAATTTAGATTCCCATTGTCTTATCTGCTTTTTAAGAAAGTATACTATGCTCAGTCACGTGTACTATTGCTAGTCTCTAGGATGATATCTGCAACATAGTAAGGAGTTAGTAAATGTGTATTAGGTGAATACAACAATCACATATATTTTACATAATCAGCATCATTCTGTTTCTTAATGAGTGTTTACTGGTATCATTTTGTTCTATGTTCACTCAACTCTGGTAAATTGACTTTTGCAACTGAACTTCAATCTACATGGAAGAATCAGCTTTAAAAGATATATGTCCATTTTATAATCCTTGTTTCAGTGGATTCAATGCTACCTTTAGCTTCTTAATGTGTTTATGTCCATTCTTGCTGGAAAATAAATGATACCTAAGCTACACTTCACAGAACTCAGCCCTTGTCTTGTAATGAAAACACCATGGGAGGGATTTATACAGAAATTAGGTTTAGTAGTTAAACGGTCATTAGAATTTCAAATAAATCAATTCTTTCTTTTATGCTTTGGTTTGTTACCTTGATATAATATAAGTATAGTAAAGCACAGAAATATAGTAAATGATACATTTCTTTCCAGTTGGCTTCATTCCCTGATCAGGAGGTCTACTTGGCAAAGAGTTCAGGGTGAGCTGAAATCTAGAATATTTCAGGAATGAATTTGTAATTTTCCTCCCATTAGAAGAGCTCCAGTTGATGGGGAATAGCTACCTTGATGACTGAACCTGGGGAATTTCTGAGGCACAGTGGGAAAAAGGCTGTGATGATTGAGACCCACCTTGTTATGGAAGTGAGGAATGGCTACAACTAAACCACACTTTGCTTTTCCTGGGCACTTGCTTCTGCCACCCAGCCAAGAGAGAGAGGTTTATGGGAGTTATATGTATCCTGAGTGTTGATATTAACATTCAGAATCATCCAGTAAGTAATTGCATAGCAAGGAGCAGGGCTTCTGAGTATAGGTAGAAATAAATCTTGGGATATAAGAAACCATATTGTGGACAAAAAAAGCCTTCTGTTTTCTGTTACCAAAATATATATGTCTTATATAGAAAATAATGTTTGGCAGGACTTTTAACTGGAAAGGAAAAGCCTTCTCGCCAATATTAGAAAAAAACTTTCCTAATTTTAAAAATGAAAACCCATGTCAAAGCTGTATATTGTCACCCTACTTATTTAACTTATATGCAGAGTACATCATGAGAGACACTGGGCTGGAGGAAGCACAAGCTAGAATCAAGATTGCCAGGAGAAATATCAATAACCTCAGATATGCAGATGACACCACCCTTATGGCAGAAAGCAAAGAACTAAAGAGCCTCTTGATGAAAATGAAAGAGGAGAGTGAAAAAGTTGGCTTAAAGCTCAACATTCAGAAAACTAAGATCATGGCATCCAGTCCCATCACTTCATGGCAAATAGATGGGGAAACAGTGGAAACAGTGGCTAACTTTATTTTTCTGGGCTCCAAAATCACTGTAGATGGTGATTGCAGCCATGAAATTAAAAGATGCTTATTCCTTGGAAGGAAAGTTATGACCAACCTAGATAGCATATTCAAAAGCAGAGACATTACTTTGCCAACAAAGGTCCCTCTAGTCAAGGCTATGGTTTTTTCCAGTGGTCATGTATAGATGTGAGAGTTGGACTGTGAAGAAAGCTGAGCACTGAAGAATTGATGCTTTTGACTGTGGTGTTGGAGAAGACTCTTGAGAGTCCCTTGGACTGTAAGGAGATCCAACCAGTCCATCTTAGAGGAGATCAGTCCTGGATGTTCATTGGAGGGACTGATGTTGAAGTTGAAACTCCAATATTTTGACCACCTCATGCGAAGAGCTGACTCATTTGAAAAGACCTTGATGCTGGGGAAGATTGAGGGCAGGAGGAAAAGGTGACGACAGAGGATGAGATGGCTGGATGGCATCACCGACTCAATGCACATGGGTTTAGGTAGACTCTGGGAGTTGGTGATGGACAGGGAGGCCTGGAGTGCTGCAGTTCATGGGGTCACAAAGAGTTGGATATGACTGAGCGACTGAACTGAACTGAACTGAACTGAACAGTTTCTTTATGAGCTGAGCCTAGCATGTGAGTGTCCAAAATATTAACTGAATATTCTTTCACCATTATTCTGTGCCGGGAGCCGGCGAGAGACATTCCACTCGTGACAAAGGTCATGAGGAAGGAGGCTCGGCATACGCAAAGGCGGGATCGAGCCTCAGGAGTGCCCCCGGATATTCTTGAGCATCTACCCCCCAAAACCAGAGTCTGCCTACTTTATTGCTTTGTGCTCTCACCTCTGACTTTACTGGGGGCTATCCCCCACCACCATCTCGCTCTCTCTGTCAAAGAGCTAACTTACAGCTCCAATTAATAAAGTTCCTGGGCAATTAGGAGTGTTTAAATCCAAACCCCTCAGATGGCTCTCTAACTCACCTGACAAGTTTACCCAGACACCTACAGCTATGCATACGAATGTTTACAGTCTCCCAGCTTCAAGAGGCACGGGAAGCTTAAGATATTCAAAAAGCTTAGAGCCTCTCAGAGAGTCAGAAACTGTCAGAATAAAACTAGTAAAAGATTTCATTGATGAGCCAATGCTTGTTGCCAAGTTTCCACATCCCCTAAATTGTATCCTTGAATGTGTATTAATTAATATAGTTGGTATATAGAAAAAATAAGTAGTGGCCTTGGTGTTAGTAACTTTAGACCCTTAAGGTAATAAATTCTTTCCTTTGTAAACCCATTACACATCCGCCCTATAGGAATGTAATTTTATCTTTGGAAGATGGCGCCAAACCTTAAAATAATTACTCTTAGAGAAAATAAGTCTTTGTTGATAAGTCCTTGTCAAGAGTCATAAAATGTTAATAGGCCTTCTGGCCAGAAGATGATGTAAATCACCTAAACCATTTGTATACGATAAATTTGCAGGAAAGAAACCCTGGTTTTTGATAAGCATCAAAGACTGCTGACTTTGCATCCCCTATTATCCTCTATGTGTAACTTAGGGTATAAAAGCCCCTGTTGAAAATAAAGCTATGGGCCTTGCTCACCAACGCTTGGTCTCCCCATGTCATTCTTCCCTTTAACTTCCAGCTGAGTGTCCATCTGGAGCGCGGATATCCTCTGCGACCATTTATTTGCCTGGGCTTCTAAGACCCACTTGAGAAGGTGTCTAAGGTGGGGCACCTTCCGCTATTCGAGGCCTGCGGCCTCCGTGGTCAGAGCTAACCTGGTGTCACGGGTTATATTGATTTTCTGCGTAAACCAAGCCACTCAGCTTCTTTTCTCCACTGAATTTTCCTACTGAGCTATCCTCTTTTTATTATTCTTTACATCTCTAATTAACATTTGAATAGGTCGCCTAGCCATCTCTCCTTCGAATACCCTGGATCAGCCGGGGCTGGACCTCGGCAATTCTGGAGTCTAGATCACTTCAATTCAGTTCAGTTCAGTTCAGTCACTCAGTCGTGTCCGACTCTTTGCGACCCCATGAACTGCAGCACTCCAGGTCTCCCTGTCCATCACCAACTCCCGGAGTTCACTCAAGCTCATGTCCATCGAGTCAGTGATGCCATCCAGCCATCTCATCCTCTGTCATCCCCTTCTCCTCTGGCCCCCAATCCCTCCCAGCATCAGGGTCTTTTCCAATGAGTCAACTCTTCGCATGAGGTGGCCAAAGTATTGGAGTTTCAGCTTCAGCATCATTCCTTCCAATGAACACCCAGGACTGATCTCCTTTAGAATGGACTGGTTGGATCTCCAAGAGTCTTCTCCAACACCACAGTTCAAAAGCATCAATTCTTCGGTGCTCAGCTTTCTTCACAGTCCAACTATCACATCCATACATGACCACTGGAAAAACCATAGCCCTGACTAGATGGACCTTTGTTGGCAAAGTAATATCTCTGCTTTTTAATATACTATCTAACTTAGATACTCAATTTACAGACTCATGGATAGGATAATAGGATAGCTTGAATTTACCCCCAGTAAGCTGGGAAGTACACACCTAAAATTGTTCAAAATAAAAAACAGACTTGACACCTTATGGTTACCAAAGATGATTTCTTTTCCTTTACCTATTAATCTGTTTCACCATTTAATTCATCTTACAGTCCAGAAACTATGACGCTCTAAAGTCTCTAACTTATTTATTTTTGTTGGCAGAACTCTGGAAGGACAGAGACATTTGATTTTCAAATCCTTCTGCTGAATGAAGACAAGAACCACACTCCAAAGAGAGGAGATTCCAAAGGCTAGTCATGTTTTCAGACCCCCAGAAAGTGAGCTGTGTCACCATTAGGCTTCCATTATAAAAGGACATTTGAGATGCTGTAAGTGAAAGTCACTCATTTGTGTCTGACTCTTTACTACCCCATGAACTATACAGTCTGTGGAATTCTCCAGGCCAGAATACTGGAGTGGGTAGCCTTTCCTTTCTCCAGGGGATCTTGCCAACCCAGGGATCAAACTCAGGTCTCCCACATTGCAGGCGGATTCTTTATCAGCTGAGCCACAAAGGAAGCCAAAGATTGCTAGAAAGCATATAGAACCCAGAGAAGGATGGGGCCATGGAGAGCAGGGGAACTGTGGATCACCAGAAACTCACTAATCACACATTTCTTGTATGTGAAACTTAGGACAGGAAGATAATTTCAGCCTAATTAGTGCTGAGAAAAGCAGTAGCAGTGTAAACAGTCTTGATACAGAAACTGCTTGGATCTGAGCCTGCAGAGAAAGTAACTCATTCCCTCATCCTACGTAGGGCTGGGAAGACCATGCCAAACAGAATTAATTCCTGCAGATATTTGTTGGGCGCTCACTATGTGCCAAATACTGATGTTATAGCACTAAATAGAACAGAGAAGACTCTTTCCCAGGAAATTTACCTTCCTGTGAGGATGACAGACAGTAATCAAGGAAGAGACAGGTGTTGGAATTACAGATTGTGATAGGTACTTTGAAAGTAATAGACGAGGTGATTAGAAACAGTTTAAAGGATGTTGGAGCAGCAGCAGCAGCAGCAGAGCAACCTAAGTAGTCTGCGAAGGTGACAATGGAAAATGGGTGAAATAAAGCAAGTTTTCCGTTGATGGAGGGCACAGTCCTCAACCTCAGTTTCACAGAAGCACAGACATCTAATGTACTCAAGGAGCTACAACACTATGTAGGTTCTATTTCAGCCAAACAATAAGATGTTAGAGAATTTGGCAGAGAAAAGCTTTCGAAGAAAGTTCCTCCAATTAAAATACAAAGAATTTTTTTTATCAGACTATTAAATATTTCAATAATACAGCAAAAATAGTTATGTTAATGTCAACATATGCTGAAACTGAACTCATGTTTTGTTTGTTTTCTTTATTTTTCCTTTTTAAATTATACATAATCACACATAGGTTTTTCTCCCCCGGGGAAGCATATACTAGAGTGATTTGTTTTCACTGAAAACAAGAAAATAATTATAATACCTTGTATTTTGTGTTTCATTATTTAAGCAAAACTCAAATTATCACACTTAACAATCCTAACATAAACTGTGTGTTTTGAACTGCATAACTAGTCCATGTAATTGAAAAAATAGCTTGTAGCTTGAAATTTTCATCAAGTTTATAATGTCTGTGGGAAACTATCCTCTCCACCTACAGCAGTGGTAGCCTCTCAGTTTCCTGGGGCAAATGTAAAGAATAGAAAGGCTGGTATATCTCAAACAATCTCATCTGATTATGATATGGTTTATGGTGTGTATGTGTGTATTTACAGCATCCTAATGCATGCAGGACCCATACTAAAGGCTAATAATTTTTTAAATGGAATCATATTCCCTTGGAAAATAGATACCAAATATAGCATATGTTGTCTTCATGCCTCTCATTTACCATCAAGGAATTTTTTTAAGAATTCATAAATGCTGTCTATGAGGTTAGAGAATAAAAAGATGATGTGTTTTATGATAAGAAGGCATGCAAGTTTTTTTCCCATGTACATCTATTTAATAGATAAGACCGTCAGAATGTCATAATAGTTCCTAACTATGACCTCAACAACATATAAGTTAGGTTAACCACCAAGCCTCACAGCTTAAAAAGGGAGTCAAAAAGAGGTCCTACAGGTAGAATCACATATCTTTACAAAAGATTTCCTTAAAAATTGGCCAGTGTGTGAAAGACTGGAAATATGAACCTTATTCTATCACACCTGGAACAAAGCATTCTTTACAAGGTATTGTACTCAGCACCTATCATTGCCCTTTAATCATTTTTAAGTTCTTTTACACACTATTCCTAGGTGCCCAGTACTCCTCTAGTGACTTCCCTCACCACCCAGCAAAATTTAACTAAATGTTTTCCTTTTTCTCTCCTATGAAAATGCATTGACACATGAAATACCATCGAGTTGTTGAATACTCTCATAATCTGAATATCACTTTAGTTTTTCTTTCTTTCTTAAATAAATTTCCACTGATTTCTTAGATGGCTCCTTTTTTTTTTTTTTTTTTCTAGTTAGCTAAATTAGAAGAACATGAACTTTTAGTACTCATTCAAATGTAGCTCTTCCTATCAAAATTTACATTTGTGAAGATTCTTTTTAAAACATGAAAACTTGATTCAAAGAAATGGATGTGAGATGTTGACATTTATGTCAAGCTGGGACACCACTAAAATCATGCCAATGGGCAATCAGCATCAATTGCTACATTAAGAACTGGCCTTAAGCTCTCATAAATTACAATAGTTTTTAAGTCTCATAAATTACTCATCTTATGGGAGTTACAGAAAAACTCTTTCCTTGCCCTAAATAAGCAATAGAAAAAAAAAAAAAAAAAAAGAATAGTCAAAAGTGCATCACTGGAGAAGCAATTGATATTTGTCCCAAACTTCCCTGAAAAGTAAACACTACTTAATAAACTCTTGCTTAATTTAATATTTAACGGAACAATAGTGTAAAAAAGAGAGAAGACATTTTTAAAACTTATATATCTAAGTAGCTAGATGCAAGCAAGAAGTACCATGTCTGACTAAATCAAGCAGAAATGTAATTCATTGAATCAACATCAGATAGATCTCAGAACTGATGCAACAGTTGGAGGACATGTCAAAGACAGCTGATGAAATTTAAGGGAAAGAATGGCAAAACCAAGGTTATGTCACTCTCTAACTCATTGGCACCCTACTGGGTTATTGGCTCTGCTGAAGTCTCTACAAATACTTTCTGAAAAGCTTTCCCCAGATTCAGAGAACTGATGGGACTTTCAATTGGCTGGGTCTAATAACTCCCTTTTTCCAGTAGTCATGTATGGATGTGAGAGTTGGACTGTGAAGAAAGCTGAGTGCCGAAGAACTGATGCATTTGTACTGTGGTGTTGGAGAAAACTCTTGAGAGTCCCTTGGACTGCAAGGAGATCCAACCAGTCCATTCTGAAGGAGATCAGTCCTGGGTGTTCCTTGGAAGGAATGATGCTAAAGCTGAAACTCCAGTACTTTGGCCACCTCATGCCAAGAGTTGACTCATTGGAAAAGACTCTGATGCTGGGAGGGATTGGGGGCCGGAGGACAAGGGGATGACAGAGGATGAGATGGCTGGATGGCATCACTGACTCGATGGACATGAGTTTGAGTAAACTCCAGGAGTTGGTGATGGACAGAGAGGCCTGGTGTGCTGCAATTCATGGGGTTGCAAAGAGTCGGACACGACTGAGCGACTGAACTGAACTGAACTGAGTAACTCCCTATGTTTGTTGTCTGGGTGGTGGAGAAGAGGTATATGCCTAGCTTGAGCTCTTGTGATGGGAAGTGTGGCATGGACCTTGCTTACATTGACTTTTTTCACGATAAAGGAAGGCTGTTTATCCTGAGCAACCTCAAATAGTCATCATCCAGTTCATTCTACTCCTTTGGTTTTTCATCGAACTTACACAGTAACACATAGAGAAGTGCTCCTACATATCATAATGCAAATAGATCTGTAATGTTTTAAATATACAAATAATTGTACATATCCTCTCCCTTTAATGAGCTGTTCCAGATCTCAACAGTCATTAGATTTAGCCTTAGAATTTATTAATTTCTTGAGAGTCTCTTGGACTGCAAGGAGATCCAACCAGTCCATCCTAAAGGAAGTCAGTCCTGAATATTCATTGGAAGGACTGATGCTGAAGCTGAAACTCTAATACTTTGGCCACCTGTTGGGAAGAACTGACTCATTTGAAAAGACCATGATGCTGGGAAAGATTGAATGCGGGAGGAGAAGGGGACAACAGAGGATGGGATGGTTGGATGGCATCATCAACATGATGGACATGAGTTTGAGTAAGTTCCAGGAGTTGGTGATGGACACGGAGGCCTGGTGTACTGCAGTCCATGGGGTCACAAAGAGTTGGACATGACTGAGTGACTGAACTGAACTGAATTGTTGATGTGCCCTCAGAGGGCCTCAGAAACATTTTGTTCCCAAACAGAATTATTTCTTTAGTGTTGTAAATATATCTTGATATTGTACAAACTATGGACAAAGCTATACTGTTAATTAGACACTAGTTAATTCTACCAACACAGCCTGTATAAAATCACAGAAGGTAGGAGAAGAAATAAAATGAAAATTAGTTAAGGTATGCAAATATATGTATAATCTCCTTCCTTTCTCTGTCTCTGTCAAAAATTTGTCTGTATCATGTCCTTATTTCTCCTCTTGTTGTTCAGTCACTAAGTTGTGTCTGACTCTTTGTGACCCCATGGACTGCAGCACACCAGGCTACCCTATCCTCCACTACCTCTTGAAGTTTGCCCAAATTCATTAATAATGAATTAATCATGAATAGTGTAAAGTTAGCCACTGTGCAAACTAGTATAGGTGAGATAGTATTTGTGAGAGAAATTTTTTTTAATTAAAGTTAATGTTTATTAAAATATAAAAATCCGGTATTTATTAAAATACTACTACTATCTCATCCTCTGCCATCCCCTTTTCCTTTTGCCTTCAGTCTTTCCCAACATCAGGGTCTTTTCCAGTGAGTCGACTCTTTACATTAGGTGGCCAAAGTGTTGGAGCTTCAGCTTCAGCATCAGTCCTTCCAATGAATATTGAGGGTTGGTTTCCTTTAGAGTTGACTGGTTTGATCTCCTTGCTGTCCATGGGACTCTCAAGAGTCTTCTCCAACACGACAGTTCAAAGCATCAATACTGTAGCACTCAGCCTTCGTTATGGTCCAAATCTCACATCCATAACTACTGGAAAAAGCATAGATTTGATTATGTGTCAGCAAAGCAATGTCTCTACTTTTTAACATGCTGCCTAGGTTTGTCATATCTTTCCTTCCAAGGAGCAAGCATCCTCTTATCTGTCACAAATTAACAACATAGTGCGATTGCCCCATATTGAGTTAATGAATTACTCTTTATAAAATTTATAATCTGTAACAACATAAACAAGAACTTCTAGAACTAACACCCAAAAAAGATGTCCTTTTCATAATAGGGGACTGGAATGCAAAAGTAGGAAGTCAAGAAATACTTGGAGTAACAGACAAATTTGGCCTTGCAGGACAGAATGAAGCAGGGCAAAGGCTAATAGAGCTTTCCCAAGAGAACATACTAGTCATAGCAAACACCCTCTTCCAGCAACACAAGAGAAGACTCTACACATGGACATCACCAGATGGTCAATACCGAAATCAGACTGATTATATTCTTTGCAGCCAAAGATGGAGAAGCCCTATACAGCCAGCAAAAACAAGTCCAGGAGCTGACTGTGGTTCAGATCATGAACTCCTTATTGCCAAATTCAGATTTAAATTGAAGAAAGTAGGGAAAACCACTAGACCATTTAGGTATGACCTAAATCAAATACCTTATGATTATACAGTGGAAGTGACAAATAGATTCAAGGGATTAGATCTGATAGACAGACTGCCTGAAGAACTATGAATGGAGGTTCTTGACATTGCACAGGAGGCAGGTATAAAGACCATCCCCAAGAAAAAGAAAGACAAAAAGGCAAAATGGTTGTCTGAGGAGACCTTACAAATAGCTATGAAAAGAAGAAAAGTGAAAGGAAAAGGAGAAAAGGAAAGATATACCCATTTTAATGCAGCGTTCCAAAGAATAGCAAGGAGAGATAAGAAAGCTTTCCTCAGTGATCAATGCAAAGAAATAGAGGAAAATAACAGAATGGGAAAGACTAGAGATCTCTTCAAGAAAATTAGAGATGCCAAGGGAATATTTCATGCAAAGATGGGCTTGATAAAGGACAGAAATGGCATGGACCTAACGGAAGAAGAGATTAAGAAGTGGCAAGAATACACAGAAGAACTATACAAAAAAGATCTCTCAGTTAGTCAGTCAGTTCAGTCGCTCAGTCGTGTCTGACTCTTTGTGACCCGATGAATCGCAGCACGCCAGGCCTCCCTGTCCATCACCAACTCCCGGAGTTCACTCAAACTCACGTCCACTGAGTCAGTGATGCCATTCAGCCATCTCATCCTCAGTCGTCCCCTTCTCCTTCTGCCCACAATCCCTTCCAGCATCACAGTCTTTTCCAATGAGTCAACTCTTCTCATGAGGTGGCCAAAGTACTGGAGTTTCAGCTTTAGCATCATTCCTTCCAAAGACATCCCAGGGCTGATCTCCTTCAGAATGGACTGATTGGATCTCCTTGCAGTCCCAGGGACTCTCAAGAGTCTTCTCCAATGACACAGTTGAAAAGCATCAATTCTTCGGTGCTCAGCTTTCTTCATAGTCCAACTCTCACATCCATACATGACTACTGGAAAAACCATAGCCTTGACTAGACAGACCTTTGTTGGCAAAGTAATGTCTCTGCTTTTGAATATGCTATCTAGGTTGGTCATAACTTTTCTCCCAAGGAGTAAGTGTCTTTTAATTTCATGGCTGCAGTCACCATCTGCAGTGATTTTGGAGCCCCCCAAAATAAACTCTGACACTGTTTCCACTGTTTCCCCATCTATTTCCCATGAAGTGATGGGACCAGATGGCATGATCTTCATTTTCTAAATGTTGAGCTTTAAGCCAACTTTTTCACTCTCCATTTTTACTTTCATCAAGAGGCTTTTTAGTTCCTCTTCACTTTCTGCCGTAAGGGTTGTGTCATCTGCATATCTGAGGTTATTGATATTTCTCCCAGCAATCTTGATTCCAGCTTGTGTTTCTTCCAGTCCAGCGTTTCTCATGATGTACTTTGCATATAAGTTAAATAAGCAGGGTGACAATATACAGCCTTGACGTACTCCATTTCCTATTTGGAAACAGTCTGTTGTCCCATTTCCAGTTCTAACTTCTGCTATCTGACCTGCATATAGGTTTCTCAAGAGGCAGATCAGGTGGTCCGGTATTCCCATCTCTTTCAGAATTTTCCACAGTTTATTGTGATCCACACAGTCAAAGGCTTTGGCATAGTCAATAAAGCAGAAATAGATGTTTTTATGGAACTCTCTTGCTTTTTCGATGATCCAGCAGATGTTGGCAATTTGATCTCTGGTTCCTCTGCCTTTTCTAAAACCAGCTTGAACATCAGGAAGTTCATGGTTCACGTATTGCTGAAGCCTGGCTTGGAGAACTTTGAGCATTACTTTACTAGCGTGTGAGATGAATGCAATTGTGCAGTAGTTTGAGCATTCTTTGGCATTGCCTTTCTTTGGTATTGGAATGAAAACTGACCTTTTCCAGTCCTGTGGCCACTGCTGAGTTTTCCCAATTTGCTGGCATATTGAGTGCAGCACTTTCACAGCATCATCTTTCAGGATTTGAAAGAGCTCAACTGGAATTCCATCACCTCTACTAGCTTTGTTCGTAGTGATGCTTTCTAAGGCCCACTTGACTTCACATTCCAGGATGTCTGGCTCTAGGTGAGTGATCACACCATCGTGATTATCTTGGTCATGAAGACCTTTTTTTGTACAGTTCTTCTGTGTATTCCTGCCACCTCTTCTTAATATCTTCTGCTTCTGTTAGGTCCATACCATTTCTGTCCTTTATCGAGCGCATCTTTGCATGAAATGTTCCCTTGGTATCTCTAATTTTCTTAAAGAGATCTCTAGTCTTTCCCATTCTGTTGTTTTCCTCTATTTCTTTGCATTGATCGCTGAGGAAGGCTTTCTTATCTCTTCTTGCTATTCTTTGGAGCTCTGCATTCAGATACTTACATCTTTCCTTTTCTCCTTTGCTTTTTGCTACTCTTCTTTTCACAGCTATTTGTAAGACCTCCTCAGACAGCCATTTTGCTTTTTTGCATTTCTTTTCCATGGGGATGGTCTTGATCTCTGTCTCCTGTACAATGTCACAAACCTCCATCCATAGTTCATCAGGCACTCTATCAGATCTAGTCCCTTAAATCTATTTCTCGCTTTCACTGTATAATCATAAGGGATTTGATTTAGGTCATACCTGAATGGTCTAGTGGTTTTCCCTACTTTCTTCAATTTAAGTCTGAATTTGGCAATAAGGAGTTCATGATCTGAGCCACAGTCAGCTCCCGGTCTTGTTTTTGTTGATTGTATAGAGCTTCTCCATCTTTGGCTGCAAAGAATATAATCAGTCTGATTTCGGTATTGACCATCTGGTGATGTCCATGTGTAGAGTCTTCTCTTGTGTTGTTGGAAAAGGGTGTTTGCTATGACCAGTGCATTTTCTTGGCAAAACTCTATTAGTCTTTGCCCTGCTTCATTCCATATTCCAAGGCAAAATTTGCCTGTTACTCCAGGTGTTTCTTGACTTCCTACTTTTGCATTCCAGTCCCCTATAATGAAAAGGACATCTTTTTTGGATGTTAGTTCTAAAAGGTCTTGTAGGTTTTCATAGGACTGTTCAACTTCAGCATCTTCAGTGTTACTGTTTGGGGCATAGACTTGGATTACTGTGATATTGAATGGTTTGCCTTGGAAACGAACAGAGATCATTCTTTCATTTTTGAGATTGCATCCAAGTACTGCATTTCAGACTCTATTGTTGACCCTGATGGCTACTCCATTTCTTCTGAGGGATTCCTGCCTGGAGTAGTAGATATAATGGTCATCTGAGTTAAATTCACCCATTCCAGTCCATTTTAGTTTGCTGATTCCTGGAAAAGGCAATGGCACCCCACTCCAGTACTCTTGCTTGGAAAATCCCATGGATGGAGGAGCCTGGTAGGCTGTAGTCCATGGGGTCGCTTAGAGTCAGACATGACTGAGCGACTTCCCTTTCACTTTTCACTTTCATGCATTGGAGAAGGAAATGGCAACCTGCTACATTGTTCTTGCCTGGAGAATCCCAGGGACGGGGGAGCCTGGTGGGCTGCCGTCTATGGGGTCGCACAGAGTCGGACACGACTGAAGTGACTTAGCAGCAGCAGAATGTCGACATTCATTCTTGGCATCTCCTGTTTGACCACTTCCAATTTGCCTTGATTCATGGACCTGACATTCCAGGTTCCTATGCAATATTGCTCTTTACAGCATCGGACCTTGCTTCCATCACCAGTCACATCCACAATGGGGTATTGTTTTTGCTTTGGCTCTATCCCGTCATTCTTTCTGGAGTTATTTCTCCACTGATCTCCAGTATCATACTGGGCACCTACCGTCTTGGCGAGTTCCTCTTTCAGTATCCTATCATTTTGCCCAGATAATCACGATGGTGTGACCACTCACCTAGAGCCAGACATCCTGGAATGCGAAGTCAAGTGGGCCTTAGAAAGCATCACTACAAACAAAGCTGGTGGAGGTGATGGAATTTAAGTTAAGCTATTTCAAATCCTAAAAGATGATGCCAGGAAAGTACTTCACTTGATATGCCAGCAAATTTCAAAAACTCAGCATTGACCACAGGACTGGAAAAGGTCAATTTTCATTCTAAAACTAAAGAAATGCCTTGTAAACTGCCAGGGTCCAGCCCTGGTGGATCCAGGGAAACTCGAAGGAGAGACAGCGTCAGCTTTGATCAGGAAACAACTGCTAGATTAAATATTAACTAGAGGCTTATAGGGAAGAAGGCAATGACACGACTGAGTGACTTCACTTTCACTTTCCACTTTCATGCATTGGAGAAGGAAATGGCAACCCACTCCAGTGTTCTTGCCTGGAGAATCCCATGGACGGAGAAGCCTGGTAGGCTGCAGTCCATGGGGTCGCACAGAGTCGGACACTACTGAAGCGACTTAGCAGCAGCAGCAGAGGCTTATAGAGTGGTTAAGTGAGGATAGCTCAGCAGGGAAATTCAGTGGAGAAAAGAGGCTGAATAACTTGGTTTATGCGGAAAAACAATAAAACTTCAAGACAAGAAGTTTGCACCACCCATGTAGGCCACAGGCATCTTCCCATTCTCCCGAGGGAGAGGAGACACTAAGGCCTCCCCGGTCAGATCTTGGAAGCCCAGGCAAAATTAGTAGGCTTGGTGGGCCTCCACCCTCCAGATGGGAATTCAGCCAGAAGGTGAAAGAAAGAATGACATGAGGAGACCAGTCTTTTGAGGAACTGATCCCATTCTTTATTTTCCAGGGTCCACTTTTATACACAGAGATGTAATACAAAAGTCACACAGGGTCAGCTGTCCTGACTTTTATCAAAATCAGGTGCTTCATACAAATGTATACAAAGATCTTAGGGGTGTTACATCATCTTCTGGCCAGGGGGCCTGCTAACAATTTATGACCCTGTCCTTGTGACAGCGGTCAGTCAACCAGAACACTTATTTCTCCAGGGGTGATTATTCTTAAAACAGACGCCACCTTCTGAAGGCACCGGATAAAGTTACATTCCTATAGGGTGAGGGTGCAGTGGGTTTTAATTAAGGAAAGAATTTGCTTAGCCTAAGGTCTAACGTGACTAATATCAAAGGTTAATACTTATTTCTTCTATATATTCATTAATGTGTATAAGGGCAGGGGATGTGGAGACTTAGCAGCAAACATTGGCTCAACAATGAAACCCTCCACTGGTATAATTCCTAACTAGCCCACTAATACTATACTAATAATTTTCTAACTTCTCAAAAGAATCTGTTTTTAGAAAGTTTAGAGCATCTCACGCCTCTCACGGTTGGGAGGCTGTGAACAATCACATGTGGCCAGACAAGCCTGTCAGGCAGGCTAGAGAACCTTCAGAGGAATTTGTAGGTTGAAACACTCCTGTCACATCCAGGAATTATTATAAATTGGTGCTCTAAGTTAACTCCTTCTCCAAAAGAGGTGGTGGGGGACAGCCCCCCGTAAAGTCAGAGGTGTAGGTGAGAGCACAAAACAGTAAAGTAGGCAGACTCTGATTTTAGGGGTAGATGCTCAAGAATTTCCAGGGGGACTCCTGAGGCTCGATCCCGCCTTTGCGTATGCTGAGCCTCCTTACTCATGACCTTTTCCATGGACGGAGTTCCTCACGCTGGCTCCCAGCAGTAAACAACATTGAAAATACTGCACAATTGCACTCATCTCACATGTTAGCAAAGTAATGCTCAAAATTCTCCAAGGCATGCTTCAACAGTACGTGAACAGTGAACTTTCAGATGTTCAAGTTGGATTTAGAAAAGGCAGAGGAACCAGAGATCAAATTGCCAACATCTGTTGGATCATAGAAAAAGTGAGAGAATTCCATAAAAACATCTACTTCTGCTTTATTGACTATGTCAAAGCCTTTAACTGTTTGGATCACAACAAACTATGGAAAATTCTTCAAGAGATGGGAATACCAGACCACCTGACCTGCCTCCTGAGCAATCTGTATGCAGGTCAGGATGCAACAATTAGAACTGGACATGGAACAACAGAGTGGTTGCAAATTGGGGAAGGAGTATGTCAAAGCTGTATATTGTCACCCTGCTTATTTAACTTATATGCAGAGTACATCATGAGAAATGCTGGGCTGGAGGACACCCAAGCTAGAATCAAGATTGCCAGGAGAAATATCAATAACCTCAGACATGCAGATGACACCACCCTTATGGCAGAAAGCAAAGAAGAACTAGAGAGCCTCTTGATGAAAGTGAAAAGGAGAGTGAAAAAGTTGGCTTAAAGCTCAACATTCAGTAAACTAAGATCATGGCATCCAGTCCTACCACTTCATGGCAAATAGATGGGGTAATAGTGGAAACGGTGACTGACTTTATTTTTCTGGGCTCCAAAACCACTGCAGATGGTGACTGCAGCCATGAAATTAAAAGACACTTGTTCCCTGGAAGAAAAGTCACAACCAACCTAGACAGCATATTAAAAAGCAGAGACATTACTTTGCCAACAAAGGTCCATCTAGTCAAAGCTTCGTTTTTTCCAGTAGTCATTCATGTATGGATGTGAGAGTTGAAATATAAAGAAAATTGAACCCTAAAGAATGGATGCTTTTCAACTGTGGTATTGGAGAAGATTCTTGAGTGTCCCTTGGAAGGCAAGGAGATCCAACCAGTCCATCCTAAAGGAAATCAGTCCTTAATATTCATTGGAAGGACTGATGCTGAAGCTGAAACTCCAGTACTTTGGCCACCTGACGTGAAGAACTGACTCATTGGAAAAGACCCTGATGCTGGGAAAGAGTAAAGGCAGGAGAGAAGGGAACGGCAGAGGATGAGATGGTTGGATGGCATTACTGACTGGATGGACATGAGTTTGAGTAAGGTCAGGGAGTGGTGATGGACAGGGAAGCCTGGCGTGCTGCTGTCCTTTTGGTCTCAAAGAGTCAGACACCAGTGAGCGACTGAACTGAACTGAACTAATCGTGACTGTCTTCCCGATAATGAATTAATCATGAATAGTGTAAACTAGTATGGATGAGATGGTTTTTGTGCGAGGAACTTTTTAAAAATTAAAAGTTCATGTTTATTAAAATATCAAAATCTGGTATTTATGAAAATGTTACAATCATATGTAATATATCTTTTGAAAAAAGTAATTTTTGTATAATTAAGAACATTACAAAATTTCCTGTACATCAAACAGTTAAACAACCTACCAGCTTAATTACTAACATTTTATGAATTAACAACATTTTAATTAACATAAAAAATAGGAAGTACAATCTCAAACTGAAGGAAACCTTGAGATGTATTTACTTTATGAAAAGTTTATGACTTCGTGAAAAACTTACTGTTTGTATTTTTCACTCTTTTTAAGAGATCAGTAAGAACTTTGTCATTGACTCCAGCTCAATATCCAGTCCTGATATTTAGCATGTGTTTTCCCTTCTCTGTGAGGGGAAATTTTTAATACCCCCCAGTTAACATCATGTACATGGCAAACCATTTTATTTTATTTATCTATTTGTCTCTGTCAGTTCTTAGTCATGATGAGCAGGATCTTTGTTGCATCATTTTAAAACTGATCTTTTTATGTTGATGTTTGGCAGAAGCCAACATGATACTGTAAAGCAATTATCCTTCAATTAAAAATAAATACATAAAAAAACAGAAGCAATATTGTAAAACATTCAATAAAGACTTTAAAAATGAAAAAAAATGGAAGGAAAAAAGAATTCAGCTGAACTAATAACCCATTAATTCCACCTGGGTACTTGCAGAGAAATATCTATGCAATCTTGGATGAACTTCAGTTTCATTATGTGGCTTGGAGAAAAAAATCAATGATGATCTAAGGCTGTGGTTGCTGCAGTGGGTGATTAGTTGTTCACCATCTTCTTTAACCATTTTTGATCTGGCCACTATATTTAGGTTGTTAGGCTATCCAAAAGGCAGAAAAAAACTCTTAAACTTTTGCAATTGGGAAGCTGAGTGATACTTTAGAAACTTAATGAACCTTGAAAGTTGTTACTTACCATGTGAAAATAAAAATGGCACATCAGGGAAATAAAAAAAAAAAAAAGAACAAAGTGGTTGGAAAAGTGTAAATGAGAAAGTAGGAGTGGAAGATAAAATAGATAAAATGAAAATATCTTATTTTACACAATATTATTTAATGACTTGGAAGATTTCACTAGACCATAGATTGAAGTTGTTCGGAAGAGATCATTTAGCTTTTTAAATAAAAACAGTATTACAAATAACAGCCAACTTTCTTATACCTTTGTGTTTACAACAACTAAAATTAAAAGGACATAGCCCAATTCCCTCATCCTACCTTCACACCTTCATTTATCCTTCTTCATCTAGTTAATCTGGGTTAAAGGGTTTTTTTTTTGTTTTCACTATTTTTTAAGTTGATGCAGGTAGTTGAATATGGTCACTACTGAAAAATGGAGTCTGAATATCTCTCTTATGCACATTTCATGACACATTTTGAAAGCACTAGACAGGTATTGAAAGCAATACCCTTCTCACATTTGTTTTCTATTATTAATGTCAAAAGTCATCCATCCATTCCATCTATATCCATCCATCTCTCCACCTACCTATCATTATCTGTGAGTATTTTCACTCTCCTCTTGTTCTTATCTCTTCCCTATCTAAATATGTCAAAGATGGTAAGTGTTTCATAAGAGAGTGATTTATAAAAATACAGCCAAACCACATTCCTGTCTCAAATGGTGAGGCTGGCCAGCATATGCAACTAATTCTCACAGAGGCATTCTGGAAAACCAGTGACAAGATTGGGACTCTGGGCTAGCCCCGGGGCAGTCAGCAGTGGTAGACTGCTACACACAGCCTCATGTGTAAAGTTTCTGAACTGACACAAGGCTTAATGGAAATGAACCTTGACGATGTGGCCAATGGAGTGTAAGTGACATCCTTGGCATGCCACGGTGATTTTTTTCTTTCCGTTCTTGAAGGCATAATGCTTCCTGTGGGAAACCCTGACTTAAAATGCCATTGTGTGCTTAGAGACAGGATTCACTGGGCCTGAAGAGGACATAAGTGAGATAAGGACCATAGAAATGGGTTCTTCCATGTCCTCATATTCCATTACTCTTGCCAACCCAATGGAAAGGCAGAGTGACTACGCTAGTTTCAACTGATACAATGTTGGAATAATAGTGTATTTTATAAGAATGAAAATATAACAAGACTGTAGAAAATGAAAACCCAGTCATTCCTTATTTATTATCTATTATGGTGAATCACTTACAGTTCTAAGTTTGTGGGAAAATCAGAGAAAAATAAGACATACTGTCCCTCATCTCCAGGATTTACAAGATTATATATATAATCTTTCTATCAAAAGTTATCTTTAAAAATATATATATGAAATAAATACGATAGTTAAGATAGTTACCAAAATCTAGGAGTCATGTCAATAGAAAATGCTCTGCAAAGAAAGTTTTCACAGAGAAAGAAACAAGCAAATAAACTGTTTAATTTTTCTTTTCTTACTTTCAATAAAATGTTACTATCCCAAGTGAAGATGATAGGGTCGATACACAATGCAAATGATCTGCACTTCTTGTATTTAAATAGTTTTTAAAATAGTGGAACTGAGTCTATGAAACCTTCTGTTACTGTTTTTTGTTTTGTTTTTTTTTTTAATGAAATCTCAACTGTCAGAGTCCACAGCTCCACGAAATGGAACAATTCCAAGCTAAATAGGTTACATTCAGGCTGTAGATGAAGTTTGAGGTGAATGCCATTTGACCTTAATTCATATGAAAAGTACATTTTTTTTTTTTTATAAGGAAAACTGTCCCATGCACTTCTTAGCCAGTGAACCAGACTAACATGCTGTTTGGAGAGACATGCAATTAAATTAACCATTAAAATATAGTATAATAGTTGGCATTAGAGGCAAATTATAGGGCATTAGCATTAAAAGAGTTTATAGAATAGGTAACAAAGCCACAAATGGCCACAAAGTTTTTGAGGACAAATGAGGGTCTAGGATAGAAGTCAGCAAACTATAGCCTGGCCAAATATGGCCATTGCTTGTTTTAAAATAAAATTTTACTGAGCATAGATATACTCATTCATATATGCATTAGGTGCATTTGCCCTTCAACTAAAAACTGGAGTGTGGTTGCAACAAAAACCATCTGGTCCTCAAAGCCTAAAATGTTAACCATCTGGCCCTTTAAAAAAAAAAGTTTGCTGAATCCTAGGGTGAACCCAAGTTCCTAATGGGCTGGATAGCAGACCTTAAACAAGTAAAGAAGGGCAGGTATAAAAGGGAGTCGTGTGGTCTGTGGCAACCTAAGAGGCAAGTACCCCATCCTAGACAGGCAGCTCAGCCTGGTCAAGTGGTGACCTATGGAAATGTTGCCAGATCGTTTCATTTTTCAAGGAAAAGTAGAAATAGATTTTTATGTGAAATCTTACTGGGAGAGGGTGAACCCAAGATTTTAAAAATGTGACTTATTTTTTTAAAAATCACTTGAAACCAAGGGAATGTGTAGAAAAGGCTTTGCAAAATAAGTGACACTTAATGGATGAGTAAAAAATGCCTGAAAATTTTTGTTGCCTTAATCAGCTCTTAGCTAATAGTTACTGGTTTCTCACTATGAGTTTGGCTCCAAACCAAACACAATGAATCCATAAAACAACTCTTAGAATAAGAACTATTATTATTTATATTAATGAAGATGTACGGATGATTCACTCCAAAGCTTGATGCTATACTGCTCAACAGTTTCACTCTAATGCAAAGTACAATTTGGAAATACAAGTGATGTAGAAGCAGAGACTGGGGAATGTGACTTAGGCTCAGGGATAAGTGTGAAGTTTTAGATGTGAGGTGATATATCTGAAAGATGCATTAGAGTAGGAGACAGAAACAGCAAGAACAGAGACTAGAAAGGTATATGGGTGCCAGTCTACAGAGTTCTATACAAGGTGTATTAAGTTTTTAGTCTATGAGCATTGTGTTCATGAGGTCTGGGAGCAAAGACATGATGAATTTAGGAATTTTTTCTGGTTGTGATTTAGAGAATGGATTGTGCATGGAGTATGATAAATTGGTGATTGAGATACCATTGGGAATTTATTACTAGGAATCCAGGTGGACCAGCATTATAGGGCTGGGATATTAAGAAAAGTTTGTGACTTTCAGAGTTATTGAAATGGTACACTTAAAAGAAATGATGTGTCATGAGTGGTAGGGAAATGTTTATTCTTACTTTTATATATTTTTATTATCTAATAAATAGTAAGCTATTCCTATAGTATGAAGACTCTAGAGATATTCATTTAAGCATTCATTTCTTAAGATTCTGCAATAGAAAATCTTAAATTGTTCCCAGGGTAAACCCAAAGAATGAATTACCAATCTTTCCTAACTTGTAGCCTATTTTAGAGGGACTATATTGGTATTTATAGTTTTAGACAGTGGATATTTCAGAAAATTTATTCTTAAAAACACACATGATAGGAAAACATTTTATCAAATTGTTGTTGGGGGAGTAGTATATATAATGGTTAACTGTAGGCTCTTTGGAATAGAGACAGATTTGAGCCCTTGCACTGCCACGTAATCAGTCTATCACCCTAGTGTATTAGATAATTTTTGAGTTATATGTTGTGTTCCAAGAGAAATTTTCAGAGAGAAGCTGACTCCTAGGGAACTCTTATTATCGGATAATTGATGTTCTCTGACAAAAGCTGGTTCTGGGCAGCCACATTTGTACCAAATGGGTCTGCTCCAGCCCTGGTCACAATTGATTGGACCAGAACTATGCACATGACTCAAACTGGGTTGCTTGTATTCTTCTTCCTGGAAATGTGGATTTGAGACTCAGAGGATGGATTATTATAAGCTCTTTGCTTGAGCTGAGATAATTCACACTTCAGGCTGAAGAACTTTCATCTTACATCAAATGTACTCCAAAAATGAGGAAGCAGGTCTTTAGGCAGAAAAAAAAAAAAATAGCACATATGACAGAAAAAAAGGAAGAAAAGAAGCTCAGTGGTAGACAAAAAATAAGTGGTTAAGAGTTCTCATTTTCTGTACCCATTATATGTTCACCTAACTTAGTCACCAAAGCAACACTAACTACGTTTCTCCTAAGTCCCAAGTAGCTTCCCTGTAGCTCAGTAGATAAAGAATCCGCCTGCAATGCAGGAGACACAGCCTCCATCCCTGGTTCAGGAAGATCCCCCCTGGAGCAGGGTATGGCAACTACGTGTGCTCTGGCAATCTGCAAGGTAATGTTCTGGCACCTTATTTAATTGTGAATGATGGTACTGTAGGGGTCATTCCTTTTTCCATTACTAAGTTCAGTGACAAAAAAATAATTTAAGATTGAGATATATAAGAGCTCATCCATAACCCATATTCGAATTAATGTCATTTAATTGTTTACAGAATGACAAAGGCAGCTTAAGCTAGCAGTAAGGATTTCAGTGTTCTACGATGTCAAATACCAACCACAGGAAACCAAATTTTTTCATTTTTATAATTACTTTTTGGGTGTTAAATGATTCCATTAAATGAAGTGCCACAAATTAAGTATTGAGATGAACTGACCTGAACAACCACACTGAACATGCCTGAGGCATCAAACAGGTTTCTACTATATCTGTATTCCCTTTTATTTGGGAGAATGATGTGACAGAAGAATCTTTGCTGATTTTTGAATACTAAATAAATTAGTCATGGCTTGAACGCCACTTCAATCAGTTTCCAGTGAGCAAGCTCTGCCCTGTAAGTTCACCTGTTCATGACTATAGTCAGAACTGGAGCAAGCTGGGAATAAGTACCCAACTGTCTAGGAATTCAGGACTGCCTGGTAGTTAGAGTACAAATGATAAGGGTGTGCCATGTGAGAAGTGGGGTGCCCTCAAAGATCTCTCAAAGATCTCTATGGGCTTCCCTTATAGCTCAGCTGGTAAAGAATATGCCTGCACTGCAGGAGACCTGGGTTTGATCCCTGGGTTGGGAAGATTCCCTGGAGAAGGGAAAGGCTACCCATTCCAGTATTCTGGCCTGGAGAATTCCATGGACTGTATAATCCATGGGGTTGCAAATAGTCAGAAAGGACTGAGAGACTTTCACTTTCCTTCTGAGCTTCCCTTATAGTTTAGTTGGTAAAGAATCTGCCTGCAATGCAGGAGACCCTGCATTTCAACCCAAGTTTGATTCCTGGGTTGGAAAGATCTGCTGGAAAAGGGATAGGCTACCCACTCCAATGTTCTTGGGTTTTCCTTGTAGCTCAGCTGGTAAAGAATCTGCCTGCAATGTGGGAGACCTGAGTTCAATCCCTGGGTTGGGAAGATCTCCTGGAGAAGGGAAAGGCTATCCACTCCAATATTCTGGGCTAGAGAATTTCACAGAGTGTATAGTCCTTGGGGTCGCAAAGAGTTGGACATGACTGAGTGACTTTCACTTTCACTTTCAAAGATCTCTGACCTAGATGCTCCCCTGTTCATCCACCTTAATGAAGCAAATGGGAAGGATGAAGGGAAGAGAGAAGGAAAGAAAGCAAAACAGTAGCATATATTGAGCATTACTATGTGGTAATAACTGTACTAATTGTTGCCATATTTATTATTCCATTTAAAGCATTACATGAACCTTGGCAAATGAGTCCATTTACCCATGGAAGAGTTATGTACAAACCTGGGCAAAATTATATAAGGACAGTGGTATCACTAAATTACAGAATTGTAAGAGATATTACTGAGTTTGGGGGTAGGCAAATTACAAAAAAGATATATTCATCTCCTACCTTGTTTCTGAGTGGACATTTGAAATAAGCCATAGGTCAGTTCAGTCACTCAGTCATGTCCAAGTCTTTATGACCTCATGGACTGCGACATGCCAGGCTTCCCTGTCCATCACCAACTCCCAGAGCTTGCTCAAATTCATGTCCATTGAGTTGGTGATGCCATCCAATCATCTCATCATCTGTCGTCCCCTTCTCCTGCCTTCAATCTTTCCCAGCATCAGAGTCTTTTCAAATGAGTCAGTTCTTTGCATCAAGTGGCCAAAGTATTGGAGTTTCAGCTTCAGTATCAGTCCTTCCAATGAATATTCAGGACTGATTTCCTTTAGGATTGACTGGTTTGATCTCCTTGCTGGCCAAGGGACTCTTAAGAGTCTTCTCCAACAGCACAGTTCAAAAGCATCAATTCTTCGGCACTCAGCTTTCATTATGGTCCAATTTTCACATCCATACATGACTACTTGAAGAAATCATAGCTTTGACTCTACAGACTTTGTCAGCAAAATAAAATCTCTACTTTCTAATACACTGTTAGGTTTGTCATAGCTTTTCTTCCTAGGAGCAAGTGCCTTTTAATTTCATTGCTGCAGTCACCATCTGCAGTGATTTTGGAGTCCAAGAAAATAAAGTCTGTCACTGTTTCCATTGTTTCCCCGTCTATTTGCCATGAAGTGATAAGACCAGATGCCATGATCTTCATTGTTTGAATGTTGACTTTTAAGCCTAACATCATCAGAAACCTCATGTTTAACTCAAATATGTTTGAACAGGGGTGTGTTCTCATTTATTCATTTTATGAAATATGGGCATCTTTAACATTTAGCTCAACATCTCTCTGTTTGGTCCATGTCCCCCATCAACATCTTTAGAAAAATTAGACAACAACTGAAATTGCATAGATCAACCAGGGAAGTGTGTGCTTAGTTGCTCAGTCTTATCTGACCCTTTGTGACCCCATAGACTATAGCCTGCCAGTCTCCTCTCTCCTATTCTCCAGGCCAGAATCCTGGACTGGGTTGCCATGCCCTCCTCCACGGGATCTTCCCAACCCAGGGATCAAACTCAGGTCTTCCGCATTGCAGGCAGATTCTTTACCATTGGAGCAACCATGAAAGACCTCAACCAGGGAAAGCTGACACCAAAATATACTAAAGAAAGCGAACTCAAAACACTAACACGTGGTTCCCTTTTTATTTTTATTTTTTTTAATTTTATTTTATTTTTAAACTTTACATAATTGTATTAGTTTTGCCAAATATCAAAATGAATCCGCCACAGGTATACATGTGTTCCCCATCCTGAACCCTCCTCCCTCCTCCCTCCCCATTCCATCCTTCTGGGTTGTCCCAGTGCACCAGCCCCAAGCATCCAGTATCGTGCATCGAACCTGACCTGGCAACTCGTTTCATACATGATATTTTACATGTTTCAATGCCATTCTCCCAAATCTTCCCACCCTCTCCCTCTCTCACAGAGTCCATAAGACTGTTCTATACATCAGTGTCTCTTTTGCTGTCTCGTACACAAGTTATTGTTACCATCTTTCTAAATTCCATATATATGCGTTAGTATACTGTATTGGTGTTTTTCTTTCTGGCTTACTTCACTCTGTATAATAGGCTCCAGTTTCATCCACCTCATTAGAACTGATTCAAATGTATTCTTTTTAATGGCTGAATAATACTCCATTGTGTATATGTACCACCGCTTTCTTATCCATTCATCTGCTGATGGACATCTAGGTTGCTTCCATGTCCTGGCTATTATAAACAGTCCTGCGATGAACATTGGGGTACACGTGTCTCTTTCCCTTCTGGTTTCCTCAGTGTGTATGCCCAGCAGTGGGATTGCTGGATCATAAGGCAGTTCTATTTCCAGTTTTTTAAGGAATCTCCACACTGTTCTCCATAGTGGCTGTACTAGTTTGCATTCCCACCAACAGTGTAAGAGGGTTCCCTTTTCTCCACACCCTCTCCAGCATTTATTACTTGTAGACTTTTGGATCGCAGCCATTCTGACTGGTGTGAAATGGTACCTCATAGTGGTTTTGATTTGCATTTCTCTGATAATGAGTGATGTTGAGCATCTTTTCATGTGTTTGTTAGCCATCTGTATGTCTTCTTTGGAGAAATGTCTATTTAGTTCTTTGGCCCATTTTTTGATTGGGTCATTTATTTTTCTGGAGTTGAGCTGTAGGAGTTGCTTGTATATTCTCGAGATTAGTTGTTTGTCAGTTGCTTCATTTGCTATTATCTTCTCCCATTCTGAAGGCTGTCTTTTCACCTTGCTAATAGTTTCCTTTGATGTGCAGAAGCTTTTAAGGTTAATTAGGTCCCATTTGTTTATTTTTGCTTTTATTTCCAATATTCTGGGAGGTGGGTCATAGAGGATCCCGCTGTGATGTATGTCAGAGAGTGTTTTGCCTATGTTCTCCTCTAGGAGTTTTATAGTTTCTGGTCTTACGTTTAGATCTTTAATCCATTTTGAGTTTATTTTTGTGTATGGTGTTAGAAAGTGTTCTAGTTTCATTCTTTTACAAGTGGTTGACCAGATTTCCCAGCACCACTTGTTAAAGAGATTGTCTTTAATCCATTGTATATTCTTGCCTCCTTTGTCAAAGATAAGGTGTCCATATGTGCGTGGATTTATCTCTGGGCTTTCTATTTTGTTCCATTGATCTATATTTCTGTCTTTGTGCCAGTACCATACTGTCTTGAGAACTGTGGCTTTGTAGTAGAGCCTGAAGTCAGGTAGGTTGATTCCTCCAGTTCCATTCTTCTTTCTCAAGATCGCTTTGGCTATTTGAGGTTTTTTGTATTTCCAAACAAATTGTGAAATTATTTGTTCTAGCTCTGTGAAGAATGCTGTTGGTAGCTTGATAGGGATTGCATTGAATCTATAGATTGCTTTGGGTAGTATACTCATTTTCACTATATTGCTTCTTCCAATCCATGAACATGGTATATTTCTCCATCTGTTAGTGTCCTCTTTGATTTCTTTCACCAGTGTTTTATAGTTTTCTATATATAGGTCTTTAGTTTCTTTAGGTAGATATATTCCTAAGTATTTTATTCTTTCCGTTGCAATGGTGAATGGAATTGTTTCCTTAATTTCTCTTTCTGTTTTCTTATTATTAGTGTATAGGAATGCAAGGGATTTCTGTGTGTTGATTTTATATCCTGCAACTTTACTATAGTCATTGATTAGTTCTAGTAATTTTCTGGTGGAGTCTTTAGGGTTTTCTATGTAGAGGATCATGTCATCTGCAAACAGTGAGAGCTTTACTTCTTCTTTTCCAATTTGGATTCCTTTTATTTCTTTTTCTGCTCTGATTGCTGTGGCCAAAACTTCCAAAACTATGTTGAATAGTAGTGGTGAAAGTGGGCACCCTTGTCTTGTTCCTGACTTTAGGGGAAATGCTTTCAATTTTTCACCATTGAGGATAATGTTTGCTGTGGGTTTGTCATATATAGCTTTTATTATGTTGAGGTATGTTCCTTCTATTCCTGCTTTCTGGAGAGTTTTGATCATAAATGGATGTTGAATTTTGTCAAAGGCTTTCTCTGCATCTATTGAGACAAAAACCATATGATTCCCTTTTTAGATAAGGAAACACCAGATGTGAGAGAGGACTACAAAAGAAGACAGTACCAGGAAGTCCACAACTGAGATCTTATTGAGAAGCTGAAATCACAAAGACCTCCTCCCATTTATTCCTTTTGCCTTTAAAACTCCCGTGCCCCTTACCCAGCCAGCAAGATGGATCTGATACATACCTATGTTTCACATCTTCTGGGTTGGTACCTCTCCATCAGTAAACATACTTCTGGTCTATATTCTAACACTTTGGCTTATTTGGCTTCACAAAACTGGGTTATTCAATACAATTTCTGAGACTTTGGGTAATAGTTTAATGTGACGACAAGGGCTGTAAGGAAAATAAGGAGATGCTTTACTGCCTCTTAAACTGATAATATTTAAAAATGAAAAGTGTGAGAAGAGAGCCAACTGCAGCAACCACCTCCTCTGAGTTGTTCCTCGGGTTCTTTCTTTCTTGTTCTCCATGTTTTAAAAACTTGGGGGCAGAGGAAGGAATCCTCAAGTACTGGTTTAGATATCTGAGCAAGAATGCAAATTAGAACATGTTATATATTTTTTCTTGATGCTTAATTCCCCAAACTAAAATCAATGAAATAGTTTAATAAGTATGTTTAAGCACATGGTTTTGGTTTCTGCATTCTGAATCAATTAAATGTTTATTTCTTTGACCAAACACATTCATTATGAAAGTACCCCAGAAGAGTAATTTGATGAAATTAAGTCCTTTGGCACAACTTTTTCTTTTTTTTTTTTTTCTTAATAGAAAGAAGCTAAAATTCTAAAATTAAGTGCTTTGGCTAGCCCTGTTTGAAACATATACTCCCTAAAGACAAACTTCAGCTCCTGTGATATTCTAAGACTCCTTAGCTAAACGTGTGTTTTATAAACCTGTTTGTCAAAACACAATATAGTTATTTTATCAACTTCTCTCAGTGAAAAACATGGCTAAGAGATGTTAAGAAAAGTAAGAAACAGAAGAAATAAGCTGGATCTGTTCTGCTGTGACCTTGGAAGATTTTTCTCTGGGTCTAGAGACATGTTTTAGGGGAATGGTTCATCTGTAAGACTGGCAACAAGGCATCGTGGTTCATTGAATCATCATTAATTCAATCTTTGCCTATATATACATAGGCACTTTTCTATAGAAAGCCAATTTAATAAACATGTTAAGTGTACATTTATGGATATAATTTGACTTGAATTACAAAGAAATTATTATAGAATGAGGATTTTCAAGGGGCTAAAAGGCTAACTGACAATACTCAATGTTAATATTGAGTCCTAAATTGTGTGGCAAAGTTTTGCATGATTTGAGAATGCCAAAAATTATTCTGATTATTATATTAGATAAAATAATTTATTTTAAGCAAATATAGGCATGTATTTATATGCCTATGTAAATTTTGTATATATATTTAAGTATTTATAGGATAAATCATAAAAGAGACATGGTGTAAAAACTATGTGTGTGTATGTACACATATATAGAGAGAAAAATGTTATATATATATTTGTCTATTGTTATTAGCATATGAATATCTATAGAGTTTATATATCCGAGTGCATTATCTATAAAATATTAAGTAACTCATTTGACTGAACTCACATAATTGACTGCATATTCTAGGTTCTGGCTGACGAATTTTTCCCATTCAGTTAAAGTTTCCTCATTTCAGATGTCAGATCTGAAGTACACAGAGTTGAGATTAGATTTGCCAAATTATAAAGTCTGTAGGACAAAATCTGCATGTTATCCAGCCCTGCCCCACTCTCCCCCACTCCTGTGAGGCTCTGAAGCCATTTCCTTCATCTGCAAAATCAAAATGCAGCTCTAAGGCCTGCAGTAGGCTGTGCTCCTGACAGCTGCCCCAAGACCCCAGGGAGCAAAGGGGTCTAATCGCCAATCCCCACAAAGAGAATGCACAAGCAAAGGTGCTCAATCTCCCCACCACCAAGAAAATAAAGAAGCAAGGGAACCATCCCCCACACCCGTTGCTTCCCAGGCTGATCCAAATCTCTACCACAAAGATGGAAAAAGCTCTTAATAGAGAAATTGAAAACTCTGACAGTCTTTGGGGAAAAGAGGGCCTCTTGGAACGTGAATCTGCCCTTGGGCAAAGCTGCTTTACATAGTCATGGTGATTATTTTATATGATTATTTCTCTTTAATTATCATTAGTATTAGCACACTGTCATATAGAAAAAAATTTTTTTTCTAAAACAACTATAAAGTACTTTTAATAACCATTCAAAAAACAAATGTAGAAAGTTGATAACTAAAGTTCTTTAATTTAATTTTTGTTATGTGTAGCTCGCTTTACCTCTCTTAAAGGAAAACAAGCAAACTAAACTTTTATTTCCCCATTTATTATCTGGCTCCACTTTCTAAGGTGTCAGTTTTCTAGGCTGCTCATAGAATTAAACTTATAAAATGATAAATACTTCTGTATCCAGAATATCTACTATTGGATTTCTCCTTTTGATACATTTTATTTAAAAATCAGTCTGGAAAATCTTGCAAGGGCAGTACCTCTGGCAACATTTCCTAGCACGACTGCTTTCTGAAATCCATGGTCAGGCAGCTGGGGAGGCAGGGTCAAGCACCTGCCTCCTACCTGTCGTGGGAAAGTTTGAGTCATCAAACTTTCTAGACATCAGCGAAGATTATGTTAGAAACTTTGTGTTAAAGATTTCTGTATCCTTTAGAGTTACATCATTTTAATTTTTAAGTTTTCAGAAGATTTCCTTAGAATCTGATACTCTTTCCAGTGTATGTTTTCATCATTCCCTGTACTTGCTGGGAAAACAGTGAGTATGCTTGGGTTGAAAGGCAGCAGAAGAGGGGAATGTACGTGAGCAACTAGCCCTGCACACTGTGCCAAGAGGAAAAGCAAGGGCCCAGCGTTTCGCCCTGAGCACATCTGGGCCCCAGATCTTTAGCTTCTTCCATTGCATCGCTACCTTTGGGCCTTTTCAGCACTGGGCTGTTGGGCACAGCATTTCTCCCTGCTGCTAGGCAAAGTCCCTATGGGTGCTGACAGGATTCCCCACTTCTTGCCTCTGTTGGCATCACACCTGCTCCCCGCTGTCTGGAGTCCATCTGTCCACAGCACTGTCTAGAAAGCCTCCCATGTGTGTATCGTATGGGTGTGCAGAACTTCACAAGTGAAACAAGACAGTTAAAGAAAGCCAAGAATTCTTACCTGGTGCAACCAGGAATCCATGTTCTCAGAAGGAAGCCTCCATGTTTGCTCTAAACTACTAGAACAAAAAGCTTCTCTTAATTAGCTTTCCTACTTGGTTGTACCCCCACTTTCTCTGATGCTCTGGAGAGGAGTGGACTCTGATTATTCAGAGGGTAACAGACACTTGCCCTTAAATTGACTGTAATTTCAGCATCCTTAGAACTGTAGTAGGGGGCATCAAAAGACAATTCTCTTCTTAGCCAGGGATTTCTGTATGATTCCCATCACTGTCTAGGTAACTATATGGTGGAGGGTGGCACAAAAATAGCCACCTGGACTACCAGTGGCAACGTCAGGACCCAAAAGGCCGTCACTTCTCATTCTCCTTGGAGCTATATCCAAGGACAGCATAAATCAAATGGCTACAGACTGGAGTGACACACACTTTTGGAGAAGATGATTTATGCAGTGTAAGCTGGCTTACATTGGCAAATTTGCAGAAGAGGAAATTCAACTCTTCTCTGCAACTTGTCACCATTAGTAGGTAAATTGACTGTATCACTTACAATAAATGAACCAAAATGTTAAATAGGGCTAACTTGTTCTAGATTAAGAAGACTGTTAATTACCAACTTTACTAGCTACTACTTGTGTTACCTAGAGCTGGTTATTTACCTCTTTAAACTCCATTTTCTGTATCTATAAGAGATCTTTTTTAAAAAATCTTACTTAAGAGTAATTGTGATAAATAAGAAATTATTTAATACACTGACTAAAAGTGTTTGAAAAATTATAAAGCATACAAATATTCTTTGTTTTTAATGCTTCTGTTTATACAATTTGCAAGATTCCATTAACCATTTTTTTTTTAATTTCTGTCATTATCTGTTCCTCGCATGTTTAATTTTTATGATTATTTATATTGCCCTCAAGGATCCGGACATCCTCAGCTATTGTATCAGGCAGTTCAGGGGCAGGGTGGTTCCAAACTGCACATTGTTAAACCAGGTCGCGTGTTAGAGCACCAAACAAATCACAACATAAAACTTTTATATTTAGCGTTAGGAAAATTAGAGCATTTTACCGTTAAGATGTTTATAAAAACAGCTTCATCTTTTCTTCCTTGGAGATATTCTGACCTCCTTCACAGGATTATTGTGATGAATAGCTAATAAAAAATTATTGTAAAGCACTTTGCAAAAATAAAGTGCCATATAATTGCTTAAAATAATAAGTAGGATTGAGTTCATTATTACACAGAGCAATAGGCACCAACAAGATAGCTAATCACTTAATTGTTCACATTCCTTTCTTAAGGACTTTTTATACTTTGTCTTGGGACATTTACCTTGCCTGTTTCTAAAAGGCTCTAACTGCACAGGTATCAAAAACTCCCTGGAGGGTTCCAGAAATGCTGATGATCCTCTTTCTCTCTACAGCAGTTCTCAGCAGTTTCTACAGGCTGAACCTGAAACTGCAATAGCCCCAGTTGCCTAAGTTCTCTGAGCTGAACTGTCAAGTAGAAAAAAATCGCTTTTCATTATGATAAAGTCATTTCCTTTTGTTTCAGTTAGCTGATTGGTTTTCAGTGGAGAATCTCTCTTGTAACTTTACCCACATACTGATATAAATAATTTTCCAATTTTCCTTTGGAATAACCATGCAGATTTCTGTTTTTTAGTGGATCTGTTCACATTGGGCTTAGGAAGAGGAGTGAACAGTTAAAACTAGTAAGTGTGCTATCAATAATAATATCATCACCACCACTGATAGTAACAACTGATATTTATTGAGTACTTAAAAATATTCCCAGTTCTGTGCTTTACAGAAATCTAGCTGTAGGTACAGTGAAAGGCTTCAATATTTATCCAACATCATATAGGTAGAATAAATTTCAAGCCCTGGCAGTCTGTTTCAGACCTGTATTATTGTTGTTCTAAAAGTGATCTTTCTAAAAATGAAATCAGCAGGTGTTTCTTTGTGAAGATGAAAGCCATGAAGACTGGATATGTCTAAGGACTTTTATATATTTTGAGTTGCCATTGTTTGTTAAATACCCATTCAACCACTTTTAATCTGGATGCACTAATATTACACATGAATTTTTACAAGATCAGGAGGTGTATCAGCTCCTGTAAATGCAGTTGAAGTTTGTAAACTTGTGTCCATTTTCATAATTCCCTGAAAATATATGCAGATTATTGGGTAGGTTATATCTTCCACTAGTGTTCCTAAGTACAACTGTATTTTATGTCTGCTGAAGTTTAAAACTAACTAAAGGATAAATACCAGAGAATATCACAGTGAAAATTTGCAATTTTTATAAGTATTATTTGTCCTCATGTGAAATAGGGAGTGATATTGCTAAAAGGCCGTGCAAAATTGTGATTAAGCACAAAATTCAGTGTCCAATAAGCTGGTATTCAAATATCGTATCATCTTGAGAAAGTTACTTGACCTTAGGTTCATACTCTGCAAAATAATAGTAAAAATAACAATAATGATTAACACTTAATAAATGCTTTTATGCCAGGCATCACTCTAATGGATTTATACATATTAACTAATTTCTTCCTCATAACAGTCCTAAGAGACAGGCATTTGAACAGAGAGGAAGGTAAAGCATATACAGGTTAAGTCACTTGCCCAAATTCCACAGTAGATGAATGGAGAAGTTGGGATTCAAGTTCACAAGTCTGACTCAAGAGCCCAGAGTCTTAACTGCTCTCTGAAAGCACATGGTTGAGTGTCTGCCATGTGCCAGGCTCTAAGTAATAAGTCCTCTATTGGCAGTGGGGAATAATAGCAATGACCATTTATTGACTGATCACTGAAGAACAAGGGAGGAACATTTTAGGTACTATTAAATTTTCAGATACAATCACAGTCTTGAAAAACCAGGGACAGGAATTATCTTTGTTCCCAAGAAGAGTTGTTCTAAATGTGGCTTTAATGTATGAATTAGACATGTCCTTATATCCTCGGGTTAAAATATCTCACCCTCCATCTTGTAGAAATTTGTCTACAGAGGGTGATTTATAAATCATTCAGCAACAGATGATGTTATAACCAAAGCAGTGGGAGTTTGGAAATACCTACATCAGATTAAGCCAGTGTTTATTTCAAAAAGGACTCTGATCTAGCTTGGATTTTTGGCAGGCTCAACATGAGGCCAACGTGAACTATTGTAAATCAAAGCTTTTTTTTTGAATGTCAAACTTGGAATATTTCCAGTCCCAATTAAATATCATTTGATGTGTTTTGGTCTATTTTTTTAGGCAAAAACTTTCCTTTCCCTTCTCATATTTATGGTCATGAACTCTGCTTAGACTTAATGCTTTTGAAAAGTTGCTCCAGAAAATTTTAAAAATCTCAGGGCTTTTACAATTTTTGTGCCAAGAAATACAGACCAAGGTAGAGCTAGAACTCATGGATAAACTTAAATATAAATATAGATATCAATTTACAATTACCACTTCATTTTCTTCATCAAATTGTTTCAAGCTTTTGAAAACTCTGAATCCCAATATTACTTTGCACCTCCTCTGCAGATTGCTTCCGTGTTTTTCAGATTAGATTTATTATTATAAAGTAATAAGTAGCTCTTTCCTGATTTAACCAATAGGGGAAAAAAAAATCAGACAGCAGTCACACCATGGAAGTTACTCAAGGGAAAGCTCTTTAGAAAGTCTCTCAAGAGATTTTGTTAACAAAATAATTTATGATTATCTCATACTGTGCATGACTAACCCTCATAAATATGGCACAGTACAATCCAATTAATTATGCATCCTAAATGGCTTGATAATTTATGAAATTGTGGAATTCTGTTAAGCCTTACTTTTAATAACGAATACAGATTGTAGAGAAAGGAAAACTTTGTAACTGCAAATCAGAAATGTTGTTTAGGTCATACAACATCCACCTTGCTGTGTAGATTACTGGATTATTGGAGAAATGGATTTACAAAGATCTTAGTTCAGCTTTTATTCTTGCAAAGTGTTTGAGGCTCAGATTACTTTTGTCATTCACTGTTGTGTTTGTGTTTAGAGGTGTAACCCCATGCATTTTTTAAAGCTTTTCTTTAATTGAAGTACTGTTGATTCACAATTTTGTGTATAACAAAGTAATTCAGTTATATATATTTCTGTTTTGTAAATAAGTTCACTTCTGTCATTTTTTTTAGGTTCCACATAGAAGTGATATCATATGATACTTATACTTCTCTAACTTCACTTAGTATCATAATTTCTAGATTCATCCACGTTGCAGCAAATGACATTAATTTTATTGCACGTATAATTTGTAGGACTATCAGTACTGTCAAGACGTAGAAATATCTCCTCACCACAAGTCTTTCTCATACTCAGATTCTACTGGTTGATACTGTTGTTCCCTTCTATATCACTGTTTATTTACTCTGTTAGTTCTATCAGTTGCTTAAAGTAGCATATTAAAACCCTTGACTACAGTGGTAGATTTGCTTACTTGTTTCAGCTTGTCACATTTTGCTACATGCACTTTGAAACTGTTGTTTGGTTCATACACTTTCATGACTTGATATTTTCATTGTTATGTAATATCACACTCTGTCTCGGTAGTTTTCTTTGCTCTTTAGTCTACTTTGTATGGTATTAATATAATCACTTTTTAAAAACACTGACTTAATTCACTTTCTTAAAAAAAGTAGTCCTTCTTGCTTTTCATGTTAAATTAATGTTTGCATGATATATCTTTTCCCCATCTTTTAAAATTCAACCTACAAATGTCATTATATTTGAAATGAGTTTCTTTTAGATAGCATATAGTTGGATTGTAAGTTTTTTTAATTAAATCTTCCAGTCTCTGAATTTTGAGTAATAATTTTTTTGCTTTAAAGTTCTTGTCAGGTAAGTCCAATGTCTTCATTTTGGTAATTGTTAATAGATTGTCTTTTCTCAAGTTCTGTATTTCCTGTTCTGGGTATGAGTCATTTTTCATCCTACTGTGGGTATTCTGCATATCAGGAAACTCCTGATTCTATTTAAATATTTTGTTTTAGGAGGTAGTCATGCTACTTTGGAGTTGTGTGTAGGTACTAGCCTACTTTTTAAAACTGTAATTCCCATGACAATTGAGCCTTCAGGTCCCTTGAAATGCCATACTGATTGATTTTGTTCTTCTGTTGCCTCTAAAGCTGCCACTCAGTTTTTTTTAGGTACCACTTGGTCTACCTGGTGCCAATGGATGGGAAGTTCAGGAAAGACTAGGTCTTAGTAACTTTATGCCACTGACAGAAGATTGGGAGATACTAGGTGCCCTGCAGTTGCCAGCATAACAAGCTTGCAGACGCTGCTGGGTGACGGGCTGGAGTTGGAGGCTTCTCACAAGGTCTCTACTTGGTTGCCCCTTTCCCAGTGCTTGGGCTAACGAAAGCAAGCTTTTCTTACACTTTGTTGTCGTTGTTGTTATGTCTATGCCTGTGGCGTTAGACAGTGTAGTCTGGGCTACTGGCTTTTCAGTAAATACATGGATGATAAGAAGAAAATCTAGGAACAGAAGCCTCACTGTGGTGTCAGTCCTTAAATCTTGATTTCTTCATCTAGTCCACTTCTCCTTTTAATCTCTTTGAGACTTTTTATGATTTTTGTTGAATTATTTCCACGATATTTAGTTGTTATTTAGAAGAAAGTAGGTCTATACCATCTTTTCCTGGAAGTGGAAATCTTCTTAATTTCTTTGTGCTTCTATTTTCTCACATATAAAATGGACATAATATTACCTACTAGTCAAGGTTGTTGAAGAACTTGACATGTATGAAACATTTAGTGTAATGACTAGCAGATTCAGAGACTCAACAAATGTTAGTTTTCTTTCTCATTTCCCTCTTTTCCTTTAATCGTGTTTTAAAGATGTGTAGGAGAAGGAAATGGCAACCCACTCCAGTGTTCTTGCCTGGAGAATCCCAGGGACGGGAGCCTCGTGGGCTGCCGTCTATGAGGTCGCACAGAGTCGGACGACTGAAGCAACTTAGCAGCAGCAGCAGGAAAATTTCTCTAATATTTTCACAGTTTTTGGAATAATGAGGTAAAGCCAAAACCATACCCCTTTCTCCCTGCTGAAAAAAAACTCACAATCTGCAATTACTTTCCACTAAGTTTATTCTGAAGTTTCAATTCATGGCAGAGAACTGTGGAGTCTCAGTTTGAGAAACAACTAGGGAAACCCTTTTTCTCCAAATTGCTCAGTCACAAAATAGTCAGTTATAAGGTATGAAGGAGAGATTTACATTGGGGAAGAAATTAAAGTGTTTCTCCTTTACTCTCACAAATGGGAGAACTGACTGACTGTTACCTCACTATCGGTAGTAGAAGGATCCTCTAAACCAAATCCAAGACAAGTGGTATTTTCTTTCCAATCTCACCTTTCATGTTTATACCTGCTTATATGTGATTGCAGCCATGAAATTAAAAGACACTTACTCCTTGGAAGGAAAGTTATGACCAACCTAGATAGCATATTCAAAAGCAGAGACATTACTTTGCCAACAAAGGTCCATCTAGTCAAGGCTATGGTTTTTCCAGTAGTCATGTATGGATGTGAGAGTTGGACTGTGAAGAAAGCTGAGCACTGAAGAATTGATGCTTTTGAACTGTGGTGTTGGAGAAGACTCTTGAGAGTCCCTTGGACTGCAAGGAGATCCAACCAGTGCATTCTGAAGGAGATCAGTCCTGGGTGTTCTTTGGAAGGAATGATGCTAAAGCTGAAGCTCCAGTACTTTGGCCACCTCATGCCAAGAGTTGACTCATTGGAAGATGCTGGGAGGGATTGGGGGCAGGAGGAGAAGGGGACGACAGAGTATGAGATGGCTGGATGGTATCACTGACTCGATGGACGTGAGTTTGAGTCAACTCCGGGAGTTGGTGATGGACAGGGAGGTCTGGTGCGCTGCAATTCATGGGGTCACAAAGAGTCGTACACGACTGAGTGACTAAACTGAACTGAATTGACCCAATGAATCAAAATAGTCTTTCACAAAAGAGATGTATTTACAATGGAAGAAATTCAGCCGTCCAGTAAGAGACCCATTCAAATTCAGTGACTTAGTTTATGATATATATGACACCTCTGTACAGTCAGGGAAGGTTACTTTTCTCCAGTAAAGTTTCCACGTCAAATACATATTCACATAGAACAAAAAATAAGAAGTTAAGAAAAAAGCTTTTGTTCAAAGAAACTTATCTATAATTGGTGGATAGAGAAATGATAGATAGATGATAAACAGATTTAGAGAGCATGTGTTTCAAAAGAAATTAGTGCATGATAGCATATAGTAAATGACAAGTAAGTAGTAATATAAATAATCACAACTCTGAGCAATAGTAATTTCATTAGTGAGGTGGGAATCAAAGCAAGCCTTGAAAGAAAAATAGGACCTAGATAAATAGAAAGTCTCTATCAAAACATACTTTGAAGTGAGTTGGTAGAGAAGCTGGAGAGTGGGGAGAAGAGGAAAGTCACTAGCCTATGAGGCATCTTCGTGCTGATCAGATATAGATAATTTCCTCCAAAATGGACTCCGCCTTCAACAGGACTCAGGGTTTGCAAGAAGTGGATGATAGAGGTGTGTGAAATGAGTGCACTTTTAATAAAAGCCAAATTTATTTGAACAAAGGAGGTGAATTTTCTTTATATATTTTAGCTAATTTTCCCCATTTGGACATAGTGTGTGTGTTAGTCGTTCAGTCGTGTCTGACTCTTTGTTACCCCATGGACCATAGCCCACTAGGCTCTGCTGTACAAGGAATTTTCCAGGCAAGAACACTGGAGTGGGTTGCCATTTCATTCTCCAGGAGGTCTTCCTGATCCAGGGATTGAACCCGGGTCTCCTGCATCACAAGCAGTTTCTTTAACAATCCACATCTCCCTAGTACTTTGGTCATTGCCTAGTACAAAAATGTTTAAATCCACTACACAGATTTTTCTTTAGGGTCTGCATGGAAGGAAACTATTAAATAGATACAAGTTGTACTTGAAGTTATTCTTATAATGCCTTCTCCCAAACAACGCTATATTATCTAGCCCAAAAGAAGGCAAATAAGTCAGTCCATCCAGAATCCCAGGTTAACTCTGTGTAGATATTAAAATACTCAGTCTTTTTTTTCTTTTTAAATTTTTTTTATTGTAATATGGTTGATTTACAATGCTGTGTTACTTTCTGCTATACAGTGAAGTGAATCAGTTATACATAAATATATATATTCACTCTTTTTCTTTACTTTGAGGACAAACAAGGTATTGGAGTGTTTAATTAGGATAAATAAGTTAATGTTTGAAAGTAAAATTCTGATTCAAGCTCAAGTATGTATAAAACCGAAATTTTCAATTGCAATGAGTCAAATGCTTTGCACTAAGCTCCTTTTCTACTTTCCCATATCCAAATTTACCTAAAATCGATACAGCTTAGGGCTCACAGCTGAAGATCATAATTGTATCTACCTCCTAAGATTTGGGGGAAGATTTAATGAGGAATTCTTGGAAAGTTATCATGGTACATGGTACAATGTATGTGTGGAAAATTATAAATACTGTATTTATTTCTATTATGCTATTTTCTTTTCTTCCATTTCTTCAAGCTTCCTCATTGACCCTGACTAATCTAATGAACATATTTCTGCATAGGGTTTAAAGTTAAGAATAAAATTTTAAAAATGATTTAGAACCTATGAGATATATTTTAGGTTAGCAGCATTTTGTCTACTAGTTGCTCTGATTTTGTAGTTGCACCTCTTTTTACTTACTCTGAAAACTTCAGCTTTCAATTTTATTAACATAAAACTAGCATCAATAACCTAATGACTGAATTTCAAGATTGCTATATATGTGTGGGTATACATGTGTATTGTCTTTAGGATAGACAGTGAAAGTGAAAGTCACTCAGTCATGTCCAACTCTTTGCAACCACATAGACTATACAGTCCATGGAATTCTCCAGGCCAGAATGGTGGGGTGGGTAGCCGTTCCCTTCTTCAGGAAATCTTCCCAACCCAGGAATAGAACCAGGGTCTCCCGTATTGTAAGCAGTTCTTTACCAGCTGAGCTACCAAGGAAGCCAAGGATATACAAACTACCACCTTTTAAACGCAATTGAAATAATTTTTATGTGTAGCTTTACCTCCAACTTGAAATATAATTAATAATGTATCTTGGAGAGTGTGCTATAGCAATATATTGTGATCTTTCTCTTTTTTTTTTTTTTTTTTTTACTTCATTTCATGGATACATTGTAGTTTATTTAGCCAGTCTAGGATTTTTCCTTAACAGTCCTTGAACCTCACAGTGAATGTGATACCTACTCTGTAAATGGATATTTCTTCTTTGAGTCAGGTGTCCCCATTTCCAGGGCCTGCTGCTGCTACTGCTGCTAAGTCGCTTCAGTCGTGTCCGACTCTGTGCGACCCCATAGATGGCAACCCACTAGGCTCCTCTGTGCCTGAGATTCTCCAGGCAAGAACACTGGAGTGGGTTGCCACTTCCTTCTCCAATGCATGAAAGTGAAAAGTGAAAATGAAGTCGCTCAGTCGTGCCCAACTCTTAGCGACCCCATGGACTGCAGCCTACCAGGCTCCTCCATCCACGGGATTTTCCAGGCAAGCGTACTGGAGTGGGTTGCCATTGCCTTCTCCTTTTCCAGGGCCTAACATCTGCTAAAGAATCAGCAAGATCATGTTAGAAAAAAGAACTTGATATGGGTAAGACAGATTGCTGAGCATTCTTGGTTTAGAAAACCATCAGATTATGAAATTTTAGGAGTTTGGTTTTGGAAGGTCTTTGGAAGTCAAATTCCACAGAATTTTTCTTTTTTATTTTTTCATAGATGAGGACACAGAAGTCCCAAGCAAGAAAAAAGCTACTCCTGGAACATATTTTGCTACTAATAGAACCAGCAATAAAGTTTAGGATGGATAACTTCTATTAATAGCCCAGGTCTTCTCTACTATGCCCAGGTTTTATGTTTTGCTGTTTCATTGTGTTGTTTTCCTCCTACCACCTACCTCATTCCCCCAGCTCAGTTCCATAAATATTCAGAAGATTTTGTTTATCTTCTGCTTATAAAAAGTAAGAGTAGCACATTTACAGGTCAGGCTTTCTGATTCTCACCTACTGTTCCCCAAGCTTGACTAGGGTCCAGTTTAATTAGATGTGTCCTTGCCTTTCCTCTGAGTTCCTTGGCTAAACATTGTAGCAAAACAGAGCATTCAGAAGGAATGATGGGGCTCTAGTGAGGATTCCCAATCTCATAATTTTAGAAGGAAACCTTCTACGAAAATGTGCCCTAGAAAACCTAAATTTTACGGTTCTAATCTTTAGTTGATACTTCTCTGGAACTTGGGAAAGCTATCTGGACTGCTACTGCTGCTAATAAGTCGCTTCAGTCGTGTCCGACTCTGTGCGACCCCAGAGACGGCAGCCTACTAGGCTCTGCCGTCCCTGGGAGTCTCCAGGCAAGAACACTGGAGTGGGTTGCCATTTCCATCTCCAATCTGGGCTAGAGGTTAGTAACTAATACAGCATTCATCTATGTGTTTATTGGAAAAGGAAATGGCAACCCACTCCAGTGTTCTTGCGTGGAGAATCCCAGGGACGGGGGAGCCTGATGGGCTGCCGTCTATGGGGTCGCACAGAGTCGGACACGACTGAAGCGACTTAGCAGCAGCAGCAGCACCTATGTGTTTAGATAACACTGTGGAAAAAATTTTATTGATGGTAAAACTGCCATGAGAGATGACTTTGAAGAATATAAGCTTGAGAACATCTTCAGAAAAATAGTAGGGGAGGGGGCAGAGAAAGAGGAAAAGGAGAAGAGACATCAATTAGGGTAACACAGCTTTGGTTCATGGGCATAATTAGGAGTAAAGAAGGTCAAGACACTGCCAGCATTGCTTGAATTAGTCCTATGAACCTGATTATATCTGCCTGTGCAATCTTCATCAAACCATGTTCTACACCCAAATCTTTTCTACAGGGATGTTTAGTTGTTCAGTCATGTCCAGCTCTTTGCAACCCCATGGACTGAAGTCCTCCAGGCTCCACAGTCCACAGGGATTCTCAAGGTGAGAATACTGGAGTGGGTTGCCATGCCCTCCTCCAGGGGATCGTCCCAATCCAGGAATTGAACCCAAGTCTCCCTCATTGCAGGCATATTCTTTACTGTCTGAGCCACCAGGGAAACCCAACAGTGAAGTAGTTCTATAATGTCCTTGATTATCTATGTGAGGCTTGACGATGATTTCCCCTTAATATCACTTACCAAATACTTAGTGGAAATAATATGCCTCTTCTGAATAGTTGATGAGTGTTTCCAACACCCAGTTGAAAACATTATTAAAAAGCTAAAAATAAAAATTCCCATTTGTAGATACAACAACTTAAAATGCCATTATATATTTTGATGATTTTATAGCTCTGGGCAATATGATTATCACTTACAACGTATAAGATTTAATAAGGCAATTATAAATATAACATATGTTGCAAAACACTACAACAACAGCAAGTAAATGGAGTCTTTTTTAATCTTTGCCTCAGAAAGGAGTTAATGTACCATTTCTCTAATTTATAATCAAAATACTAAATAAAATTCAGTTTAACAGTTATTGCATATCTAAGGTGTTTCATATCATAAATTTCATAAAGCTGAAGGCAACCTTATCTTTTTAATTGAAAGAGATTAGAGATGAAGTGCATTTTAATATGTATACTGCTACAAGATGACAGCCACCTAGGGCTTTACACAGTGCTGAAGCTTGGTTGATATTAGGTCCTTTACTTCTAGGTCTCTGCACAAAATTACAAACAAAACTACTAAGAAATCTAAAGGAAAAGAAAGAGAGAACCAGATGAAAAATCACATGCAATTTTTAAAGAAATGAGATATTTTATGTGTGTATATGTGTGTTTCTGAAAAGGACAAGATCTCCTACCACTTTACCTTTAATAACTAAAAGCTGTCTGGCATGAGTCACGGATAGGGTAATCAAGTTTTATAAAGAAATGTAAAATTAACACCTAAATGTCATCAAGTTAAACTCATTGGTACTTTCCCTAGTCCCTCTATTTCCCAATTTTCATTGCATTGCTTTTTGGAGTTGGGAATAGGAAACCATGCAGTCTCACTTATAATCTGAGAACCAGGAGCTCCTACATAGAGAGATAGATGTAGAGAAGATGACACACGAAATTAAAGTTAATTTCCACCCAACACTCTCACTGTTATATGACCCTGCACACTTTTGCTAAGTGCTGCATGCAAGTAGATCTCATGGGGTTCAAGAAGGGTGCTGCTGCCTCTGATCCCACTGCCAGTCTTATTTTCCCAAAGCCACAAACAATAGTAACTGTAAGAAATTCCAAAAGCACACAGCAAATCACGTACATTGAATAACATAAGTTAAGATTCCCATTGTGGTGGTGATTTAGTCACTCAGTCGTGTCCAGCTCTTTGTGACCCCATGGACTGTGGCCTGCCAGGCTGCTGCATTCATGGAATTTTCCAGGCAAGAATACTGGAGTGAGTTGCCATTTCTTTTTTCTGGGGAACTTCCCGACCCAGAGATCGAACCCAGGCCTCCTGTATTGCAGGCAGTCTTCTGCATTGCAGACAGATTCTTTACAGACTGAGCCACCAGGGAAGCCCCAAGATTTCCATTTCTCAGTGTCAAATAAAATTGCCTATTTTTTCTTGATAATATAAATACAAAGTGCATAAAACCAATGAGTGCTAGCTTCTGAAGAGTTCCTCTGTATACCCAAGTAGTATGTTTTATCCAGATTATCCCAGGTCATCTGTGCTGTGCTCATGGATTTAGAAGTAGAAGGCAAACCACTTAAAAGACCCTGTGCCCTCGTTGTCTTCTGGGTAGGAAGAGGCGGTATTGTCACACGGAAGGTAATCGGCTTACATTTGAGGAAACGCACGACCACTGGATCTGATTCAGATTTCCCAAAGTGCAGGAACATTTCCTTTACTAGAAATAGTGATGTCAACAGTTCTGTAATCCCACCAAAAAAAAAAACAAAAAACACCCTACTTTATATTTAATGTAATATACATGAAAGCTGGGTATTTCCTTAGGCAACATAAATTGATCATTTTGATATAACTAATTTGACCTTCTTAGTGAGAAACTGTTACTTGGTCTTTTCACTTTTCTAAGTTAGAATGAACATGACTGACTGTTTACCAAAGAGAAAAAAATAAACTTTTGTAAAAATTATCTCAGATTCAGTCTGTGACCAAAATAGAGAAATAATATGGAACAAAATATCATAATATACATCTTTTTAGAGGCCTGCATGGGACCAAAATGAAATGTTTTCTTCTTCTACTGGAGGCTCTGAAGCTGGTTTTTAACTCTGCATAGCTGAACTGTAGACAGGAGAGGGGACAGTCTGAGAGTTTTGGTGGAGAGTGGATAGAAGTAGGGAAGAATGACTTTTCTTAGACCAATTCTATTTCTATCCATTCTATACTACTTTGTAAAAACAAAACAAACAAAAAAAACCTATACTACTTTGTATTACCTAAGTACAGGATAGGGTTTCTCAACAGAGGGACTACTGAAGTTTGGAACTAGACCGTTATTTGTTCAGGAGGGGCCGCCTGTGCATTGCAGGATGTTAGTTTAGTAGCATCTCTGGCCTGTGCCCAGTAGAAGTCAGCAGGACCCCCCCCCCCTTGTTGTGATGGTCAAATGCCTCTAGTCATTGCCAGGGTCTCCAGGTTGAGAACCACCATTATAGAACAGGACCTCTCACATGTGAGTTGACAGTATACGAAACAGGGATGGTTTGATGCGTTTAGTGGATTAATATATCAGACAAAAATTTGAATCTAAACTCCATATATCTCTAGCATTTAGTAATATGTTATACAACTGCCATATTGTAATTTTTAATATGACTTTTTATAAATAAGTTCATATTATAGCTTGCACCATTACCTGAGATATGAGGTACTATTAGAGTTGCCTTTCCTTCTCTCTCTCGTTCTCTCTTTATTGCATCTGTTATGGAAGATATATAGAGGTAGTGTATTTGCAATTGAATTCTTCCTCACATAGCAACCATAATCAGTAACACGGACATGGAGGAAGAAAAAAAATGGTAAAATAATAGTCCTACCTTAGGACTATTCCTGCAGTGCCCACTGCTATACAGATTCATGGTTAAAACTAGTGATAATATTGCTTAACTTTATTAACTTATCTGTAGTCACGAAGTTATGTAGTAGGAATAAGATGCAGCTATGGATGTTTTAAATCTCCTATGAATCTCTATGTAGACTAATTTGTTCTCCTTTTCTTGAAAGAGCTTAAAATGCATTCACTGTAGAATTGAACTGATAATTTTCAGAGGGCCCAATTATTCCTAGATCCACATTCTCTGAGTGTCAGGGGCTGAAGAAGGATCTTAACTTTCAGTTAACTGAAGAACATTTTAATGAGTTACTACTATAAGAAGTTTTATCTCAAAGCCTAAGGCAGAACTGTTACAGGGCACTCTGAGATACCTTAGTGGCCAATGGATGACTATGTCTTCATGAACAATCAACTCCTAACCAAGGAGTGACAGGCACTCAGGGGATTCTAACTTGTTAACTTATAGTCTTATTCCACAAAAAAAGAAATATGCTGGAGCTTATGTGCCTAAATTGAATCCTGTTTTTTTTTTTTTTCCTTTTTAACCTTTTTTTTTCTCATCATATGGATTTAATACTTTCTCCCTGACTCAGAAAAACTCTACTCATTGTGCCAGTTTCTGTTTTTGTACCCCAATTTCACATCTAAAATTACCTTGACAATGTTTTGGGAGAACACATAGTTACTCCATGATAGAATAGACTTCAATTTAAAAATTCCCAAAATTGGAGCACAAAATAGACAATTCTATCAGAATGTACATTGCTTCTTTTTTTGTAAGTTACTGGAAGTGTGTGTGAATAAAAGTTATATAATTCTGTCTGCCTCAAGTCTCAAGCTACTAATGATTTTTTAATATAACACATAGATTATCTTAAAAGTCACAAAGTTATTCTATCATAAGTTTGTCCTTATTTAAATACTTGCTACCTTTTCTTTGACAAGCAGAGAGATGAGAGAAAGTGTAAGTAAGTGAAGCAAATAGTGAGACGCCCTTGTTGCTGCTGTCTTATAGAGTTTTTCCACAAATATGGCAGTAAACTGACACAGATTTTAATTTAAACTAGCATAGGCTGCCTTCTCCTCAAACTTTCTCAGAGAAAAATTGACTAAGGCATTTTTTTTTTCTTGTGATATACGTTTTAACTAAGGTTCCCAAACTATTCCTGGAAATATGTGAAGGTGAGATAGCTACTCTAGAGTGTGGCCTTAATTCTAAAGATAGAAGCTATCCTTATTGAATTCTCCTTCAGGTCCAAAAATGCCCACATCCCAAAGGATGATGGAGAAAGATAAAGGTAGACTAGAAATAGTGCACAGGGTGAGACAGTCTTTGATTCTTTGAGTACTTCTCTAACACTAGACCTTCAGGATTAGGAGACTAGAGCTTATAAAAGAATCAGGAAACTCCACTTCTCATACTGCATGACTCCCAGGATCCTTTAAAAAATGATTTAGGTTCTAAGTCACCTTGATCCTGGATTTAGTGCCATCTCATCACTGCAGAGAAAAACGAAATCACCAAGGAAATGGACCCTCTGAAAGACATGGAAAACACAATGTTCTCTGCAGATACTGCTAACGATTCTTTTCTGAAAGAAATCCAGGAAAAGCTTCCATTTCCCTCCAAATGGAAAATACTGGAAACTATGATGCAATAAGGCTCATAGGCAGTTCTGACTTCCAAAAGAAGCATCTTCTACTCCTACAAATAAACAACTCATGTTTGAATTCACTCCAAATAATTTTCCTATGTGTATTAATGACCTGAATGCACATACACCAACAGAACATACAAAAACACCCACACATATTTATAAGCTGTTGGAGAGAAGGATCTGAATTTTTATTCTTTTGGCCCCCAAACTACTATAGTCCTGACTTTAGCATAATAAATTCTTGTTAAAATGAAAGAAAGAATGAATGGATAATATGCCCATGTGTGTGTTAGTCGCTCAGTCATGTCCGACTCTTTGAGACCCCATGAACTGTACTTCCAGGTTCCTCTGTCCATGGAATTCTCCAGGCAAGAATTCTGGAGTGGGTTGCCATTCCCTTCTCCAGGGAATCTTCCTGACCCAGGGATCAAACCCAGATCTCCTGTATTGCAGGCATATTCTTTGCCTTCTAAGCCACCAAAAATGTCGCTAGTTTATAATGGAAAATACAGGGAATCCCACAATCTGCATTATTATGCCAATCATTTATGAGAGTCAGCATTATGTCCTCTCCTCTTTTATCCCTGTGCCAGGACACAACATCACTTGCTGCACAGTCTAGGTCCAACAAGACCCACAGAGGATATGGTTCCTACCTACCACTTCTGAGCTCATATGAAATAGGATGCTGTGGGGTCACTTGGAGGAAATCCAGCCTATCAGTGGAGGAACTGATGCCCAGTTGGGTAAATTTCAGCCAATGAATCTGGAGGAGACGGGAAAGGCCAAAGAGATAAATTCTTCTCTTTTCCTTTCTCTGATAGATTATTCTAAGAAATAATGTTTCCACAAAGCCTGTCTGGAAGATCTCCCATATGACCAAACATCTACCTCTGTTATATATATTTTTTCTTTTTCTGAAGATGTGGGCAAATCGATACTGTACCATCTTGTACTTGCTTTTGTTCTTTTCCTGAATCACTTTTCTTTTCTTTTCACTCTTGCTTCCCTTGGATTGTACCACCTAGTAAAGCTTTAGCAAGTCAGCTTTGCCCTGATCTCTATTTTCTGGACAACCCAGGTTACAGCTGTTGAAAACTAAAGGGTCAGAGAGTTTAAATAAATGATCAGGGTCATAAAGCCTTTAATTCATAAAACTAAGTTTCAAACCAAGACTATCTGATGCCAAAACATATATTTTACTTTTCTTTATGAGAAGTTAGCTTCTATCTGCTGTGAAGGAGAAAAGTGCCCTATAACTAAATGCTATTTAATTTTACTTTAATAATAGAAAATACACTACAGCATATTTTATGGTCTTTCTATGACAGTATTTATCATTATATTGTACATGTAGAAAATGTGTCAAATAAGAAACACATTATTGCCTAAACATCAGATAACTAAGAGTTTAATTCTGGCATGTTCAATAAAACTAGCTACATTTTTGTTGTTTTAATAATATTTATAATTATTATTATCAGGAAGTCATGAAGAAATATAGTGGCCTTGAATCATGAAGATATCTAATCTCTAAATTTTTATTTTGGATATAGCCAAATTTAGCATGGATATAGTTATTGACTTTTCTATGTTGTTATTTTAAGTAGCGTAGAAAGAACTTGATGAGAAAGAAGAAAATAATAGTAAGCCCTCAATATAGTGCAGAAATGGTCATCAAGCTTGGGAATAAAAATCTATAGAATTATTGTGTCTCTGAATGACTAAGAATAATCATATTTTGTAAATTGTTTACTACTGTCTGAGATATAACACTATCACCTAGATACTCCAAACCTCTTGCAACAATTCCCTTACAAACAAAATCTTGATGTCTAAATTCAAATTACAGCACCACAAATAGAATTGCACCAGTAGCCTTTGTATCTGAGATCCATAGGCTTTAACACTTTGTTAACCAAAGAATGACTTGTAGCAAAACTATCATTACCCAGGAAATTCTTACCTGGACCATAACATAGTGCTTAACCCATAACTTGGCACACAGTCAATATTTGTTGAAGCATATTTTGTGGAAAATTCTTAGAGATGGGTGTACCAAACCACCTTATCTGTTTCCTGAGAAATCTGTATAAGAGTCAAAAAGCAGCAGTTAGAACTAGAAATGGAACTGACTGGCTCCAAATTGGGAAAGAAGTATGACAAGGCTCTATATTGTCACCCTGCTTATTTAACTTCTATGCAGAATACATCATGTGAAATTCTGGACTGGATGAATCACAAACTGGAATCAAGATTGTCAGGAGAAATATCACCAACTCAGGTAGGCAGGTGATACCACTCTAATGGCAGAAAGTGAAGAGGAATTAAAGAGCCTCTTGATAAGGGTGAAAGACGAGAGTGAAAAAGCTGGCTTGAAACTGAACATTCAAAAACCTAAAATCACAGCATCCCGTCCCATCATTTTATGGCAGATAGAAGAAGAAAAGGTGGAAGCAGTGACAGATTTTTTTTTTGGGGGGGGGGCCTCCAAAATCACTGTGGATGGTGCCTGCAGCCATGAAATTAAAAGACACTTGCTCCTTTGGAGGAAAGCTATGACAAACTAGATAGCATATTAAAAAACAGAGACATCTCAGATGTGAGAGTTGGACCACAAAGAAGACTGAGGACCTAATAATAGATGCTTTCAAATTGTAATGCTGGAGAAGACTTGGGAGTCCCTTGGATAGCAAGGAGATCAAACCAGTCAGTCAATTCTAAAGGAAATCAACCCTGAATATTCATTGCAAGGACTAATGCTGAAACAGAAGCTCTAATACTTTGGCCACCTGATGCAAAGAGCTGACTCTTTGGAAAAGACCCTGATGCTGGGAAAGATTGAAAGCAATAGGATAAGGGGGTGCCAGAGGATGAGATGGTTAGATAACATCACTTTCTCAATGGACATGGATTTGAGCAAACTCTGGAAGATAGTGGAAGACAAAGGAGCCTGGCATGCTGCAGTCCTTGGGGTTGCAAATAGTTGGACGTGACTTAGCAACTGAACAACAACAATAATAATTTAAAATTTCCATGGCATCTTATACAGTGTGTCCAGAAGCAAATTCAAGGACTGCTTCCTCCAGAGCTACCCATTTTCCACTTCTCTGTCTTGGTCAATGGGGCCACCGTTCATTCATTTTGCAAGTCTGAAACCTAGAAATTACCTTTGACGTTGCAGTTTCCCTCTCTCATTATTAGTAGCATCTGCCAATTTATCTACTATACATCTCTCAGCATTATCCACAAGTCTTATCCACCTTTCTTGTCATCACCCAAGTTCAACCTACCATTATCTCTCCCTGGACCTCTGCAAAAGTCCTTTAGATATTAATAGCTTTGTGTTTCTCCTCTTGCACCCTCTCAATTTAGCCTCCCTGTTGAGAAAGTTGTCCATTATTAATGAAAATTAGGTGATACTAAACCCAACTTCCCCAAAGCCCATAGTTTAAAACCATTCAGTGGCATAACACTTTTCGGTACTTTCGGAATAAAGACTCCCTGGGCTCTTTGATACCTAAGCTCTGCAGGAGCACTTTGAAATACCTGCCTGCTTGATATTTGTGCTCTTGTCACACATTGTCTCCTTAAAAGCATCATGGAGCTCCTGCCAGAGGGCCTCTGTGCATGTATATTCTAACATCCCCACCCCCATCTGTACACACATAGCTTCACCTAGTTAACTTCTATTAATCCTTTAGGTCTCAAATCTGGCACCATTTACCCAGGGAAGCCTAATCTGGTTCTCCACTAAATTGTACCACTTTCTTCCAGAAGACAGAGTTTTGATTGCTTCACCAATGGTGTATCTCCTCCATTGAATTGGGAGTTCCATGAGAGCGAATATTATGGCAAATTTGCTTTCCATCTCTCACCTTGAACCCAAAACATGGGATAGTATACAGAAGGTGTCAAATAGGGGACTCAAAAATATTTGGTGAGTGAGTGAATGACTTGTAAGTGAACCGTCCCTGCTCCACCAGGTTGTTACGCAAGTCAATCGAAGGAAATGGAATACAGTGGTTTTCTTAGCATCCAATACTGAACTTTTAAGTTGAGTTGAATGTGTTTTCTTATCATGATGTTAGGTTTCAACCCATAAAATGAGGGCACGGTAAGTTATCCCTGTCTTATCCCTCATAAATTGCTCTTAAAATATCCTGTGCACTTAATAGGTCTGTTCTATATAAACATTAATTTTTCCCTACTAATGAGATGCTACCATTGACATCATAGCCTGCCCACTACTACTGTTGAGCTGCATCTAATTTACTCTTGCTGTGAAAATAGCAGGTAATTAAGAATGGACAGTTTTGTTATAAACACTCTCCCCATCCTGCAAATACACCTCACACACACACACATTTCCCCATATGTACATGTGCATATATACAGAGATGCATAAACCTGTTTCTGTATCACCCACCACCACTAGCTTGTTAATTTCCATTTTGTAGTCAACTCTCCCTCTTCAGAAGGTAGAATATATATATATATATATATATATATATATATATATATATATATATGTATGTATAGGCTTCCCTGGAAACTCAGTGGTAAAGAATTCACCTGAAGACATGGGTTTGATCCCTGGGTTGGGAAGATCCCTTGGAGAAGGAAATGGCAACCCATTCCACTATTCTTGCCTGGGAAATCCCATGGACAGAGGAGCCTAACGGGCTATAGTCCATGGGGTTGCAAAAGAGTCAGACACAACTTAGTGACCAAACAACAAATACGTGTGTGTGTGTGTGTGTGCGTGTGTGTGTATAGATATAGATATATATAATTCAGAGCATTCATTAAAATATATAATTCCATGCTTACTTTATCTTGTAAAAATATGTAATTAATTAAATGGCATAATTGCAATGCATATGCAATGAACATTATGTATTGTAGGTAATTATACAAAGCTTTGTGTACAGACTTTCCCAAATGAAGGTTTCATGTAAATGAGTAATGTAAATGCACTTACAGAATGGGTATGTTGGTACTGAATGTGACTCTTCCTAATAGAATGGAAGTGTGCCCCAGTGGCATTGATTTAGTCCTCCTTTTTTCACCTCCCTCCTCCCTTTAAACCCCCAGTTAAGTAGCACAGTGGCTTTTCACCTCTCTGCCTGGTTCATCTGGCCCAGTAGGGCTCCTTCTCCCAATTTGCCCACACTGAGCCATGAGCACTAAATGAAGCGAATAATTTGGTGCATTGTTGGGGGGGGGGTGGCAGTGGGGGTGGGAAGGGGAGGGGACAGCTGACAGTGAATGGTGTCAGCTGCAGAGGCAGCAGAAAAAGCCGACATCTTAATAAAACAGCCTCGGGCAAAATCCCATTAAAGCCTTCAGAAGCTTGTTTCCCTGCAGTTGAGCAGGTAGGCGTTGAGCAGGACGAGGCAGCCCTGAGTGCTCTCAGGGAGCCCAGTTCAAAAAAAAAATTGAGTGCTTTTTTTCCTTAATATAAATCATCCACCAGCCTAGCTCCTCAGAGTCATTTGCAAGGCAGAGAAAGAGAGAGCTAGCACGGCAGAGAGAAAAGGAGGGAGGAAAGACAAGAGTTGGGGAAAGAGAGGGATGTAAAGGGACGGAGTTCCTCCTCCACAGCAGGAGCGATAAGCAGTCTGCGTGCACCCATTAGCGGTGGAGTGCAGACCTCGGGCTGACCTTTGGAGGGAGGCGAGGGAACAGGCAGTGCTCCAGCAGAATCACAATGAGGATGGGGCATCCAAGAGGCGCATTGTCTGGCTGGCTCCTAGGCCAAAGGGGTGATGGCATATCCCTTGCAAGTAGTACTAGTTTGTGACTAAGGTGCCCAACTCACTACAGAACATTGATGAATAGCATAATGACTGCACATGGAAAAGCATGGCAAGGCAGGCCATTGGCGCTACAGTGAAAGGGAAAACCGAACGTGGGCACGGTACATCTCCCTCCCACTCACACATACAGTGCATGCAAAACGGGTGTCAGAATGAGCCACACTTAGAGCATATTTGTGGGTAGGAGTCCATTCAACTTTTTAAAGCTTCCAGGAAAGAGACTGCAGTGGCCCAGGTCTGATTCCTAGGTTTAAACCACTCCTTCCTTTTTTCAGGAAGTTCATTGTCACATCTAGCAAATATTCATCTTACTACAACTACAGACCATTTCCAATAAGAGTGAGTAGATTTTGTTGATGAGCACTTAAAATGAACAGAAAACCTTAATGTCATGCAATTGGATACTCTTTAACTGATAAAATCAGTGTTCTGCCTAAAGAATGACCATTTGTGCAATATGCACACACATGAAAGCTTGCACTTCACATCATTTCTAGTTCTGCTTTTTAAGTAAGGGTAGGTTTTTTTTTTTTTTTTTCCCAATAAGTGCAAATGATGTGATGCTGAAAACTGTGAATTTAAAGTCGCTATAAATGGAATCACATTTGAAACATGTTGAGTTTTCACATTTAAATAGCACATATAGCAAGATGAATCCTTAGCAGGGTCAATAATCTGAGGTGCTTTTTTGGTTATTTTCATGTAGGCTTTGCTTACCAGGTTTTCTGATGCTTTGCTAGTTAGCCATTTTTTGTACTTTGATTTTGCAAATCTGGCCTTTCACATTGGTGAGCCATGCTCATAAGTCTTGCTCAGAAAAGTGGTCATAGTGGTTTTAAGAGAAAATGAAAAAATTTCTAAGAAAACTTCTAAGAAGTTTTAAGAGAAAATGAAATATTTAAACTTAAATATCTTCTAATTAATCAAGCTTCATATTCCATCTTTGGCCAAACCATAAACAGACTTAAGATAAAGCTGTGGACATTTAGCTGAAATTGTTGATTTCTAGATGAAATTGTTGGTTTCTAGGCAAAATTCTGGAGAAGACAATGACACTACACTCCAGCACTCTTGCCTGGAAAATCCCATGGACGCAGGAGCCTGGTGGGCTGCAGTCCATGGGGTCGCGAAGAGTCGGACAGGACTGAGCGACTTCACTTTCACTTTTCACTTTCATGCATTGGAGAAGGAAATGGCAACCCACTCCAGTGTTCTTGCCTGGAGAATCCCAGGGACGGGGGAGCCTGCTGGGCTGCCGTCGATGGGGTCGCACAGAGTCGGACACGACTGAAGCGACTTAGCAGCAGCAGCAGGCGAAATTCCAGGCAGATTTCTAGCTCAGCCTTGCTTGAAGGCTCTCTTCCATCCATTCTTCCAATCTGCCTTCAACTCTGAAAGGATGGATCCAGTCCGAGGGAATTTAATGGGCAAGGAGTTAATGTTAATGCTGCATGGGAACTACTTGCCCTCCTAACTCAGGAATTCTCTGTTTCTCACTCTTAACATACCTTAACATTTATTTCCTTGAGTTTGATGGACATCTCTCTTTTTAGTGCCAAATGAAGACCCCAGTCAGATAGGCTTGTAGTAGATGGATTAGGGTAATGCTCTAGTCTGGCTTTCGATAAAATCTCTTTCCCGCTTTATTCCCTTCAGTTTGTCTCCTACTCTACCAGAATGGAAAGCCCATAAGCCAGTGATCTGAGCAGGCCCAGTGAATGCATAGCTCTGTGGGTTGTTCACTGTATACCTCAAGGAGGAGTTACAATACCTAAGATAAGGCACTAAGGTGTTCATTCATAATGCAGTTGTTATTCTAGATATATGGACCGGAGGTAAAAGTGGCCTTTGTGACCCACTGGATCCAGACAGGCTCACCAGCTCTTTTTCTGTTGGAGATGAGGGATGAGAGAAAGAAACACTATGTCAATACTGTTTTTTTGTTCTTTGGATATTTTGGTCAGTTGTACTTTTTTGGTGTGTCTGTCGTGGAATGTGGTTTGGCTCTAGAAAGCAGATCAAGAATTTGAGGTTTCAAGACTCTGTATCTTGGATATTTTCTGATCTTGGCACAATTAACATTTGGCATAGTTACTTCAGATTAGGGTGAAAGCAGCACAGCAGGCTGAGTATAAGGCCAAGCCCTGTGTGCAGGGACGAAGGCTCATGAGTAGGGAGAGACCTCTAGTGTTAATACCTCAAACTGCAAGTGCACCTGCAAACGGGCTGGGCAGGCTCCTTGGAGGGGAGGGGGCAGAACAGGAGGCTGGTGTTAGAAGGCTTTATGGATTCATATCTTGGCTCTAGGAAAGCTTACATCTCAGGTGATTTGCTAGTGTGGTTTCTGGTCCTGTAAGCAATATCTTTTGTGGAATATATTGACCTGGGTCTTCATAAACAATAAATCAAGTCCTATTCAGCTCAAAACCCCCAGAACTTCCTAGGCTCTTGAATGGTGGTGGCTGGAATTGGTTTAAGTCTTCACCATCTTGAGTTATGTTCTCCTTTTAAACAATTTCTCATCCATATTGAATGACTGTGGTTACGTGTTTCAAGAACACAGAATATAAATTTAACTACAGTAAGATTATGGAATTCATAATCTCACAGCTTTTTAACTGCTAGAGAGAAAGGAATCTTCCCCTTATTTCCATAGCAGGAATTCCTAGGGAGACTTGAATAGCTCAACTGGTATCATATGCCCACTGCAGACCATGCTTGGTGGTTAAAGGCAGTTCCATTACTGGCCTCAGAAAAGCCACTTGTAATGGTTCACAGCCCCATCCGGAAACTCTACTATTGGAATAAGAGAGTATCAATTCCTAAAAAGAAGTGAATGCTATTCAAGGTTGTCACAATAGTAAATTTTCACTATAACCACTTTCTTCCTGCCAGTTTTTCCCCAGCCTCCTCTTTTCCTTCCATATGAACATTATATTTTATGTGAGGTTGCCTATTTGTTCAGGTATAATAATAGCAACACTGTACATCATCCTATCTGCCAAGAATTTTTATAATCTCTCTCTTTCAACTAACTCACAAGCTCATGAGATAACATGATAGATGCTCTTATGTGCCACCCAAAAACCCTTTGAAAGAAGAACTTATTGCCCAGGCTTGAGGAGTGCAGTAGGCAGGAGTCTTTACCTATCAGCTCCTAATAAGAATTGCCTCAGCTACAGACGGCTGCCTCACCCACGATCAAGCCCCTTCTGAGTTCGCTCACATCTGATGACTGATTGATGCCTACATAAAATGTTCTGGTCATCTTAGCCCAATTCTGGACACTTCTAAAAGACAATACTACTTCTAGAGCTCTCTATGAGGTTGTACAAATCTGCCCTTGGGTCTCTCTCACCTGACTTCTTTCTCTGTATCTGCTCCTTCCCCATTCTTACAGGTGTTGATTCCAAGCATACTTCTTAATAAACCTCCTTTATGCTAATTAGATCACAAATCTAACAAATGGCAGGGCTGATAGTGTGACTCTTGACCATACACCCATAACCACCAAGCTCTCCTGCAAGAGGGTGTTTGCATAACTAGGCTTTGGTTCATCACATGAATCCACCATGGCTGCCAGGGGTGTAACCAAAGGCATAATCCTTAGGGATGAAAAGTAAACTTTTGGGTTTTCTATGCAGAGAAAGAGCCACAGACACTATAAAGCCACAACAGTTCCTTTTCCTACATAAGTGTATAGCAAGTTTGTTACTAAAAATTGTCAAAAATAAGAAAGTTTGTCAACGATTTCCCCACTTAAGTTAAAGAGGATTTAAGGTAATTCTTACAATGGTATTGCCTTCATTACCTTGCATCTAAATACATCTTTGTTGATGGTAGATGGAAAAATTATAATCGTTAAACTAGGAACTATGCATGACCTGGTGTCTTTTGTAATATATGGCAACCTTATATTTCCTACAAATGAACATTGTTTGAGTGAATATCGTTTATCACATGACAGTGTAGTATCATGAGACTGCTCAGAATTGTAGGCAGATCTGTGTCAAACTCTTGGTTCTTTCTGATGTGTATGTGTGATTCACTGTATTCTCTATGGTACTAAGCCAACACCTGCACAGAGTGGGTGACCAGTAAATATTGAATAAATAGACGAATGCATAAATGAATGAAATTTGGGAGAGTTCCTTAACTATTAATATATTCCAACCTTTAATTAGAATTTTTAATATCACTTCCTTTTAAAAATTTCCACTGGCTTTTCCTTGTGATCTGAAAGAGCATTTTATATGGTGCACTGTTATACATTTATTAACAAAATGTGTTCCTGATCATCCTTTAGGATAATAATTGGAATTTGTTTCAACATTGCAAGTGGGATTAGTTTTGTTTGTTTACAGTCAGTTTTTCTGTTTTTTATTCCTAGTTTTTATCTGACATGTGACAATTTTTCTTGAAGGTCTGATGATTCTTGGATCATTTATTCAATTGTTTACCTGTTTTTTTTTTCTATATATAAGATCCCTATTAAATTGGGTAGAACTTTCTTGGAATGGCAATAAGGACCAAAAGAAGAAATAAAGTTAAAATATTTCCACACATTTAGTAACTCTAACTAACTCTAAAAGCCACCACAAAAATAGGTTTGATCTTCTCCCTGTCCAAAGCTAGCTTCTAGTAATTGCTTTCTGTAGAAGAGGTGAGGCAGCAGAATTTCACTTAATGTGCTGGCTCTGGTCATATTGAGAGCTGTATACACAAGGAGAAGGAAATAGCAACCCACTCCAGTACTCTTGCTTGAAAACGCCCATGACCAGAGGAGCCTAGCAGGCTATAGTCCATGGGTCCCAAAGCGTTGGACACGACTGGGCGACTAACACATATTGAAGGAGTTGTAAAGGATGCAGGTGCATTCTGATGGCTGCTGTTGTTCTTGTCACTTGATTGGCCTCCTGATTTTTCAAAATTAGAATTTATTGAAGTATACCTAGACAAAATGAAAGGTATCATTTATAATGTGTATGTTTATCAGTGTTGATCAATGATAAGATATTTCCAGCACCATCCAAAGTTCCCTCATACCTTTTGGGACTTTCCTGGTGGTCCAGTGGTTAAGAGTTCACCTTAGAGTGCAGAGGTTGCAGGCGTGATCCCTGGTCAGAGAGCTAAGATCTCATATGCCTCTCAGCCAAAAAAACAAAAGACAGAATCAACATGGTAACAAACTCAAAAAAGACTTTAAAAATGGTCTACCTAAAAAAATATTTTTTAAGCAAAGTTTCCTCATACCTTTTAACCATTGATCCCCGAACTTCTGGCCCCAGGTAACCAGAGTTCTGCTTTTTTTTTCCCCCACTCTTTCAGCCACTGTGTTTTTTGATTGGGAAATATAGTCCATTTACATTTAAAGTTATTATTGCTAGGTATGTACTTATTGATATTTTGTTAATTGTTTTCTGGCTGGTTTATAGCTCTTCTCTGTTCTTGTCTTCTCGTTCTCTCTTCCCTTGTGTTTTGTAGCTTTCTTTCATGCGGTGTTAAGGTTCTTTTCTCATTTTCTTTTTTGTATTTACTATAAGTTTTGCTTTGTGGGTACTATGAGCTTCCTATGAATATAATGGTCTGTTCTAAGTTGATAGCAACTTAATTTCAGAACTTAATTTTTGTTTTCTCCGCACTCACATTTTATATTTCTTGTATCACCTTTTACATCTTTTTTATTTTATGTATTTCTTAAATAATTATTCTAGTTTTAGTTAATTTTGCTGCTTTTGTTTTTTCATCTTCATACATGCTTTATAAGTGATTGATCCATTACCTTTACTATATATTTATCTTTTCCAGTGAGATTTTTACTTTGACTTTTTGCTATTAATTAGTATCATTTCTTTTCAGTTAAAAGAAGTCCCTTTAATAGTTATTGTAAAGCTGATTTAGTGGTGATGAACACCTTTAGCTTTTTTGGTCCGAAAAACTCTTATCTCCCCATTTGTACTGAAAGATAACCTTCCTAGTAGAGAATTACTGGTTTGTGGTTTCAGCACTTTAAATATGTCATGCCACTCCCTTGTGGCCTGCAAAGCTTCTACTGAAAAATCTGCTGATAGCCTTAGGGGGTTTCCCTCATATGTAATAAGTTGTTTTTGTCTTGCTGCTTTTAAAATTTTCTCTTTATCTTTTTATCATTTTAATTATAATGTGTCTTAATGGATTTCTTCTGGTATCTTATTGGAAACTCCCTGGACTTCCTAGTTCTAGATATCTATTTCCTTCTCCAGTTTAGGGACATTTTCAGCCATTATTTCTTCAAGTACATTTTCTGGACCTTTCTCTCGCCTCTCCTTCAGGGACCCCTGTAATGTGAATGCTTTTCTACTTTATAGAAAAGTAGAAACAGTCCCTTAAAGAATCTTCACTTCTTAAATGTCTTTTCTTTTTCTTCCTGCTGCTCTGTTTGGATGAGTTTATTGCTTTGTCTTCCAGCTTGATGATTTGTTCTTCTGCTTCACCTAGTTTGAAGAACCCCTTTAGTGTATTGTTCCGTTCAGTTATTAAATTATTCAGCTCTATAACTTCTGTTTGGTACTTTTACATATTTTCTATCTCTTCATTGATGTTCTCACTGTGTACATTTATTCTTCTCCTGAGTTTGTTAAACATTTTTATGACCATCGCTTTGAACTCTTTGCGATAGATTGCTTATCTCCATTTCATTAAGAGCTTTTCCTGAAGTTTTGTCTTATTTTTAGATTTGGAACATATTCCTTTGTTTCCTCATTTTTTCCTAACTCTTGGTGTTTGTTTCTATGTATTAGACAAATCAGCTGCCTCTCACAATCTTGAAGAATGACCTCGTGCAGGAGATGTACTGTGCAACCCCCTGACCACCAGAGTCGAGCACTCAAGGGGTGCTACAGTGTGGGCTGTGTGAACCTGAGTTCTGCGGTGGCAGGGTGGGTGGGACTCTCATCTAGCCCACTGCATGCCACATGGCTTCCCCTTCTTCTTGTGTTGATCTTTATCATTAGTGTCTTCTAAGAACTAGTTTCATTTTAGTTAAGGTGATGAATAAAGTTTTATATTTACTTATTATTTACTGTATTTTAATTGCAAAATAAAACATTTAGAATAACACATCAAATAAAAATATAATCTAATAAATTGTTCTAAGATAGGCATTCTATAAACATCACCAGATCGTGTAATAGAACTTTGTAATCCACCCCGGAAGACCAATTCCTCTGCCCCATTCCAATCACAACCCATACCTTCCCTTGTATGTAACCACCATCCTATTTTTGTACTATTTACTTTGCATCTTTAAAGGAAGCCTGTCATCCAAAAGTGCCTCCTCAGGCATTATAATTCTGTGCATTTCTTTTTAAATTCAATGACTTTTAATTCTATTTTAATCTTATGTTTCCTCTCCAATTATTTCTTTTACTTATTGAAAAGTCTCCTACTAACCAAACATTGGAAATTGTGAGTTTCAGTGATACAATTTTTAATGGATTGAACTCAATTAAGATGTTTAAATGCATGCTCTAATTTAAAACATTTGTCACCATTTGAGAATCATAGGGAACCAATTTATTCACTTGAAATCTAGAAAATAAAGAGAAATAACATGTTTTAATTTTGCCTTTCCTATCTAAACTATAACAGAGGATAATCAAATAGTACCTGAGAAATCTTGTCAAAGTATTTCCACTGATAAGGGAAAAATAAATGATATAACTAGAATATCACCTTTTTTAATCCCTAATTGATATAGGTTTTAGGCATCAGCAGTTCCCAACATCATCAAATAACAGAAAAACAGACCCCATGTTACTCCTGTATTTTTGCCTAACACTATTGATAGTTGTGCAAAAACAATAAATCTGAGGGTGATCCAGTTTCAAGATCGAACAGCCTATTTCCTGAAAACAAAGACAAAGAAACTGATTAACCTGTACTATGAGTGAGTACATCAGGCTGTTTATTGTCATCCTGCTTATTTAACTTCTATGCAGAGTACATCATGAGAAATGCTGGGCTGGAAGAAGCACAAGTTGGAATCAAGATTGCTGGGAGAAATATCACCAACCTCAGATATGCAGATGACACCACCCTTATGGCAGAAAGTGAAGAGGAACTAAAAAGCCTCTTGATGAAGGTGAAAGAGGAGAGTGAAAAAGTTGGCTTAAAGCTCAACATTCAGAAAACTAAGATCATGGCATCTGGTCCCATCACTTCATGGGAAATAGATGGGGAAACAGTGGACACAGCGTCAGACTTTATTTTTGGGGGCTCCAAAATCACTGCAGATGGTAATCGCAGCCGTGAAATTAAAAGACGCTTACTCCTTGGAAGGAAAGTTATGACCAACCTAGATAGCATATTAAAAGCAGAGACATTACTTTGTCAACAAAGGTCCATATAGTCAAGGCTATGGTTTTTCCAGTAGTCATGTATGGATGTGAGAGTTGGACTCTGAAGAAAGCCGAGCACTGAAGAATTGATGCTTTTGAACTGTGGTGTTGGAGAAGACTCTTGAGAGTCCCTTGGACTGCAAGGAGATCCAACCAGTCCATCCTAAAGGAGACCAGTCCTGGGTGTTCATTGGAAGGATTGATGCTAAAGCTGAAACTGCAGTACTTTGGCCACCTCATGTGAAGAGTTGACTCATTGGAAAAGACCCCAATGCTGGGAGCAGTTTCGGGGAGGAGGAGAAGGGGACAGCGAGGATGAGATGGCTGGATGGCATCACCGACTCAATGGACATGAGTTTGGGTAAATTCTGGGAGTTGGTGATGGACAGGGAGGCCTGGCGTGCTGCAATTCATGGGGTCGCAAAGAGTCAGACACGACTGAGCGACTGAACTGAACTGAACTGAACTGATGAGTGTATAGTCAGCAAAATCCAGACTTTGGGAAATGCTACAGGACAAATGGCATGGGTGTTTCAACAAGTGAAAGAAATGAGAAAAAAAAAAAAAAAAAACTTTTTTAAGTTTAATAATTTTGCTAGAATATACCTAGGCATTTTTTGGGGATGGTCAATATTATCAGATATGCAATGTAATCTTTCAATATGTAGCTTCAAATATTTTATTATTTCATAAAAGATACCTTGAATTATAGTTTTTATACTTTTTGTTTTATTGTTTTGGTTTTCTTCTTCATCTATATGTTCTTTGCATATACTCAATATTATCACTTTCTCTTAAATTCTGTTTGTCATCTATCTTGTTTCATTTGTTTTAGAAATTGTTTTTCCACCATCTATTTCCTTTAATGTGTTATCTGTTGTATTTATTAGCTCATGTCATGTGCTCTTTATAGCTTTTTATTTATTTCTAAAATTAACTTTCTTTTTCATACCTTAGTTCTATCTTCTCATGTAAAATTTTTTCTAATTTCAATTTAAGTTCTCTTTAATGTTCATTATCATATTCTTAACATCTTTACTTGTTTTAAAATAGTCTTAGTTTTGTCTATGGGAGTATTGTTTTGCTTCTTCCTCTTATTTTATTTTAAAAAATTTACATAGAATTTGATCTTAGTTTCTGTCTCTCATTTTTATGTGGAATTAGTTTTTTGTTTGTTTTGCCTTTTTATTTTGTTGTTTGGTTTGTTTGTTTGTTTTTGATGAGGCATAGTTTAGGAAAACATCCAACTTGACAGAAACTCATCTTCCTGACTTTGGTCTCCTCTACCATTTTGATTTTGACTTTCCCTTTCCTTCTCTCTTGCATAATTTTGACTTCCCTTCCAAAAGTTCCTCCTCCCTGTAGGACTCTGTTCTAGAAGAAAGCCCTCACTTTCCACTTCAACCCCCCTAAAAAATCTCCCTCTGATATATTCTGGAGTTGAGCTAATTGAGCTGTGTTTCCTTCATCCCTAATTATTCAATATGCTTTTGTGCATTACTCACCTTTTTATAAGTCATCAGAATATTTGCGTAATGGTGATGATCAGAAAGGTATTGATGCAGTGACATTCAGGTAGATTTTCTACATTTGCTAGAACTCCAACTAAACTAGATAACCTTTTCTTTTAGTCACAGTGTAAACACTCCCTAATCTTAAATTTCACCCAATACCTCTCCTGACTTTAGTGACCTAACACATTTTAGACCAACCAAATAAGAATAATTATTTGTTTGTTTCATTTAATGTTCTTTTTCCTTCTAATCTATTTTATGGAGTGTTTAGAAGGTAGAATAAACATGACAGCATAAATCACCATCTTACATTGAAAGTACTAATTTGTTTTTAGTATTGTGTAAAAATATTTGCAGCCATTTATGTAACATATGAATGATAATATGCTGATATTTTACTTCATTAACAATGTAGAAGTTTTTTTAAGTGTAATGAACAATTTTAACATGACATTTTAGTTTTTCCAGAAGACTCAATATTTAACTGAACTAACCAACTTGACAGATATGCAACCTGCCTGTATTGTAATGCAACCTGAATATAATAAAAAATATTCTACATATTCATTATATTTCTTCTTTATGCTCTTGGCCTTAGATTTATGTTGGTGTTTTGGGTTTCCACTGTTGTTTATAGTGCACTGTGAGATAAACTGAAGTGTAATCCATATATATTAGTAATTATAAATTCTTAGAATGTCAGAGTTGGACAAAGTACAAGATAATATCTAAACTGTTGTTTTTTTTTTAATCTGGAAAGAAAAAACCTGATGTTAATGAATGGGAAAATAAAATGACTAGATCAGATCCACCTGCCCTACTGATAGTCAAGTAGAGAGTAAAAGCAGTCTCATTCTTTCTTTTAGCTCCATTATAGACCACAATCTCTGTTTCCCTATGTGAGGTGTACATTGTGGTCTTTGGAGTGTTGTCTCTACAGAATGAAAATTCCATGTACCAATGCTTCTTAACACTGTTCTCACATATTTAGTTTTATGTTACTACACACATATACTACAATTTATTAAATTGAATTGTTTGGATTTTTACACTGTGTTTAACAGGGCAAATATTATCTCATTGGGTCACCTTTAATTTTTTTTTTGAGGACCAGAGTTAGGTTTTTTTTTTATTTATTTTTAATTGGAGGCTAATTTCTTTAACTTTAATTTTTATAAACATAAATATGGCATGTTGCAATGTATCCATCTTACAAAAGATCTATACAAAAAGAAGTTCATCTTATAAATAGTATACTTTTCACAGAAAGCATTGTGTTAAGGATATATTTTTTAAATTGAAGAGTCACAGATGGGTATTTTATTAGCAAATGGGGCAATTTGGGGAATTTGGGGATTATCAGGTTAGAAACAAATGAACAAGTGGAATGTGCTATAAATTCTCTCCCTTCCACTTTACTTCTTTTCTATTGTCTTTTGCTCTAATTCCTCTTTTTGTCTAATTTCTTTTTGATTTTCTGTTTCTCCATGATGTTGCCTCAGCATGCCTATTGCCTTTGCATTCTAAGCTGCAAATGACAGAATGCACTGGCGTCCCTGCTGTTGTGACTGACATGACCTTGAATCCCTGTTGAGATATCAGGCAGTTTGGCAGTGTGAGGGTCACTGGTAGGAGGTTTGTGTCTAAGTGGGACAACCAGATTTTAAGTTGCATGATATGTGCGCTCCAACTAAATGTATGTATCAGATAGTTACACATTATAGTGCTTAAACAAGTGTAGTATTGTATAAGCATATGTTTCTCTTATTGTTTCTGTGTGACAAAATACATTCATTTCTCTAAAGTGGATTAGCCAGTCTAGACATCCTATAAAATGCCAATGCAAGTATGGATCTTCTGTATGCTGGTCTTAGGAGATCACAGCTTGTCTTCAATGCTGCTCTTTTCTGGTCAGATCAGTACAGTTACACATTTTTTTTTTTTTCTTTTTTTGCACTTTGCTAACTGAAAATATCAAAACACAGAATTTCTTTTTATTTCCTAAACAGGAAGTTACATATAACCAGAGCTCAAGAGGGGAAAAGTTAGCTGATAAATAAATACCCAAGAACTTCGGAAGAAAGTTATTTTTTTTTTTTATTACCCACTAAGCCACGATAAGGGTTATTATCATGAGATAATCATTCCTCTGGAGCAATACAAGACAGGGGACACAGCTGAGTGCTATCATGCCCATGGGATGTGATTAGCTCATGATAACAGCATCCCCTGGACTCATTGCTATTATGAAATGTCTATTCGCCCCCCCATTTTCTATATATAAATAAATGATTTTGGCGGACAGATTCAATCCCCACAAACTGCAAGTTTGCATTAAAATGCTTCAGCTGTGAGATTCACAGATATTAATCTACCCTTTTGGAATGTTGAACAGTCAATCAGAATCCTTCTTCGTCTCAAGCTGTTTTATGATATTATTACAATGTATTTTGCGACGGAATGGCGGGTAAAGCAAGTTTCAGAGAAATAGGCTTGTTTGGGCTCGATTCAGTTGCTTGAGGGAAACCTCCACATAAAATGACTCTGCCTGCTCATGAAGGCATCCTAACTTTCTCATTATTTTTTTTTTCCTGCCTGACTCAATTTCTTTGCTGCCTTTTAGAAGTCTGAAGTTCATTCCTCTAACTAGATTAATAAAAGCAGATTCCTCATTTCATATTTCAGAATTGACAGGAGAAAATACTGCCCCAGTTGTCAGAAAGAAGTCAGAAAATACTAGTTCAGAATTTTGGATTTTAAAATTAACATAAAGTAAGATTGATATTGGGTTTAGGAATAAATGGAAAGCTTTTGGTATAATAAATTGATGATTATGTTTTATTATGAATTTAAGTGGTTTGTGAAAATTACACTGTAAATTTATAAAAATTAAGAAGTCAATGTCATTCCATTAAGCTGAAAAATTCTGGATGACAATATTGCTGGAGTGGAACCATCTCCATAGTAGTACTTATGAAAAGTAGAAACACAAAATTAGCACATAATCCTAGAACAAAATTTTCTCTCTGTGTTAAAAAAAGGTTTGTGGCACCCATGTTGATAATATTAGACTGAATTACTTGATTATAATATATTTTAAAAAGAGAGAGAATGTAGCATCTTCTTTGTCCTCAAATAATTTTATTATTTTGGGCATGCAGCCTGATTCTCATTGCTCTGAATTTTTGAGGATGTACAGGCATCTATCATTTAATAATGTAGTGTCTTTAATTAAGAAATTTTAAAAATGTTGCTTCTCCTCCTTCTTCTTCTCTATTAGTGTTGACTTTGGGGTATTAATGATAAAAGAAGTTTTGCCTTACAATGCCTTAGACCAGAAGAGGGAAGAAGTAATGTTAGCTTATACATATCATCTGATGATAAATAAAACTAATAAAGATAGTTCTAAGAATACTTTTAAAAAGCATATCTGATGAAAATACAAATTTAGTTATCAACTCTGGAATTGTAAAATGTATGTAAATAGTATTATTAAGTTATTTTAAAATATAAGTATTACTAATGTTTAATGTGTTATTATATTTACATTTCCAAGATTTATTAAAAAATGTTGGAATGAAATTCTGGAATTTTTAGATATGATCTTGAGTAGCTCTAATATCCAGTTATTCAGTCAAACACTAATCTAGGTGTTGTAGTAAAAGTGTTTTGTGGATGTGATTAGTATTTATTATCAGTTGACTTTATGTAAAGATTATTCTTGGTCATCTGAGTGAGTTTGATCCAATCAGTTGAAAAGCTTTAAGAGCAGAATGGAGAAAGAAGAAATTCTGTGGACTGAAGAGTCAGCTTATACCCAAGATTTCCAGTCCACACTTCCTGACAGCCTGATCTATGAATTTTGGGCTTGCTTAAATTGTTACATAACTGGATAGGCTAATTATTTGCAAAAAAAATAATTCGCTATATATAGATATATATTGTTGATTCTGTTGGTGGAACATTGGCTGTTACATTTATAAAAATAGAACTGATTGGTCTTATCTAATACAAAGTATTCTTCTATTTTGATTGATTAAGCAACTTGGAGAAAGGATGACTCTGACTTGGGGTTCAAAAGAAAAGGTATAAATAAGGTTACCTCAAATCTCCTTAAAATTGGATAAAATTGCAAATGACTATGATACAAAAATGACTTTTAAGGGAGTCCAACACCAGGATGTATTTTTGTTATAAGAAATTAGAGGGAAAAAAAATCCTCTGTACATATAGAAGTAGCTATTAAGACTGAAACTTTTTAAAGCAAATATGTTTTCTTTTCATAATTCATCCACATGGCACTGTTACCTCATTGTGTGTCAAGTTTTGAACTAGACTCTGTGGACCTACCTTTTTTTTTTTTTTTTTTTTAAACTTTACATAACTGTATTAGTTTTGCCAAATATCAAAATGAATCCGCCACAGGTATACATGTGTTCCCCATCCTGAACCCTCCTCCCTCCTCCCTCCCCATTCCATCCCTCTGGGTCGTCCCAGTGCACCAGCCCCAAGCATCCAGTATCGTGCAACGAACCTGGACTGGCAACTCGTTTCTGGACCTATCTTTTATCAAGACGTTCAAGAAAGAGAGGACATAAAGCATCATTTTTAAATAATGTGATAATCACTATAATAAAAGTATGACGTTCAGTATTTGCACAAAAGGCAGATTAACTTTCTCTGGGTTACAAAAGAGAGAATGAGATTGAAAATGTGCTTGATGGCTTGATAAAGAAGGGAAAAATTAAACTGAGACCTGAAATATAAGGAATGACCAAGGGAAATTGAGTACATTCTGAGATAAAAAAAAAATAATAATAATAATTATAATGTTTAATGAATGAACAGTAAAGCATTTTGCAGAGATTACAAGGAGTGGTGTTGCTGCAACATTGTTGTTATTCAGTCACTAAGTTATGTCCAGCCCTTTCTGACCCCCATGGGCTGCAGCAAGACAGGCTTTCCTGTCCTTCACTGTCTCCCAGAGTTGGCTCAAACTCATGCCTGTTGAGTCAGTCATGCTAGTCTCCTTGCTGTCCAAGGGACTCTCAAGAGTTTTCTCCAGCAGCATAACTCAAAAGCATCAGTTCTTTGGTGCTCAGCCTTCTTTATGTTGCAATATGTGTCAAAGAAATCTTGTAGGTAGAGTTGGATCATAAAAGCCTCATTTGATGAGCTGAAATTTGTGCTTTTTCTTTGTTGTCAAGAAAAAGGCAGAAAACTTAAGAGCTGGGAATCAGTTTTTGTTCAGTCGCTCAGTCATGTACAACTCTGTGACCACATGGACTGCAGCATGCCAGGCTTCCATGTCCTTCACCATCTCCTGGAGCTTGCTCAAGCTCATGTCCATTGAGTTGGTGATGCTATCTAGCTATCTCATCCTCTGTCATCACCTTCTCCTCCTGCCTTCAATCTTTCCCAGCATCAGAAGCCTTTCTAATGAGTCGGCTCTTCGCATCAGGTGGCCAAAATATTGGAGCTTCAGTTTCAGCATCAGTCCTTCCAGTAAACATTCAGGACTGATTTCCTTAAGGATTGACTGGTTTGATCTCCTTGCAGTCCTAAGGACTCTCAAGAGTCTTCTCCAACACCACAGTTCAAAAGCATCAATTCTCTATCACTCAGCCTTCTTTATAGTCCAACTCTCATATCCATACATGACTACTGAGAAAACCATAGCTTTGACTATAAGGACCTTGTCAGCAAAGTAATGTCTCTGCTTTTTACTATGCTGTCAAGGTTTGTCACAACTTTTCTTCCAATAAGCTAAGACTTTTAAACATATCTCTGAAGCAACAGGTTGTCTTGGAAGGAGCGAAAACAGAGGACTGGGGGAATAATCTGAGTAACCTCATGAAATCCAGGGGGAAAATCCTGAGCAGCTGCAGTAGAAATAGAAGTGAAAGGAAGAAGAAGCAGTCTAGCTCTATGTAGGTTGTAGGATGAGCCAGATTCGTTGAGAGATTGGATTTAGAAGATAAAGAGAAAACAATAGATTCCTGAGTTTCTTGATTTATCATGTATTGGTAGTTATTTAAACAGAATAAGGACTTTAAATGAAGGAAAGGGTTTTAAGGAAAAACTGGTAAAAAAAAATAACAACCAACAAGCTGTATTAAAAAGTAAGAATGAGGGGACTGAGTTGAATTTATGAATTTAGAAGAAAAATTCATCAATGGGGACACAATTTTAGCCCCTTACAGTTGAAGCTATCTAATTAAGAATTAAGAATGTGAGTTATTGCCAATGATAGTCACTTTTAATTTGTGAATACTTTTATAAACTGAAAATATGAGATCCAGAAATCATTTATCTAGGTCTTTGATGAAACCTCAAAAACACAGTATTGTTATTATTTAAGAAAAACATTAATTCTAAGGTTTACAGAATTCTCTATATTAATCATTTTCAAAGTTATTTGGGTTCTTAGCACCTAATTTCCCCACAGAGAGAGGGGAGGTTTTCCTGTATACCACTGTGCAATAATCAGGATATCAAATAAATGTCAATTCAGTTTTGATAGTATCTACCCAGGGATGACATCAGATTCCACAGGTAAAGCGCTCAGTCTCACAAGATCACTTTCCATTTCAGAGGCCAATTGCAATTCTACATTGTTAATCTGTGCTTCTGACCAACTAAAAATTGGAGATTCTATAGACATCCTCCTTGGGTTCAATTAATTTGCTAGAGAAGCTCATAGAACTGAGAAAACCCATTTAATCACTCGTTTATTAAAAGGATATAACTCAGCTGCTGCTGCTGCTGCTAAGTCGCTTCAGTTGTGTCCGACTCTGTGCGACCCCGTAGACGGCAGCCCACCAGGCTCCCCCGTCCCCGGGATTCTCCAGGCAAGAATAATGGAGTGGGTTGCCATTGCCTTCTCCAATGCATGAAAGTGAAAAGTGAAAGTGAAGTCACTCAGTCGTGTCCGACTCTTAGAGACCCCATGGACTGCAGCCCACCAGGCTCCTCCGTCCATGGGATCTTCCAGGCAAGAGTACTGGAGTGGGGTGCCATTGCCTTTGCATAGGGCAGGGTGTGTGGGAAGGACCAAAAAGTTTGCACACCCTCACCAGGCTCATTGCTTTGCCAGTACCTTCACATGTTCCTCAACCCAGAAGCTCTCCAAACCTTATTTTTAGGGGGCTTTTTATGGAGATTTCATTAGGTAGGTATGATTGACTACATCATCAATCAGTGGTGACTGAACTCAGTCTCTAACCCCTACTCCCTCCCCAGAGGTCATGGGGTGGGAATGAAAGCCCTAGTCTTCTAACCACATGATTGGCTCCACTAGCAAAAAGTCCCAATCCTTAGTTGGGGTTCAAAAATTACCTCATTGACATAACAAAAGACACCTTAATTGCTTTCATTACCCAGAAAATTCAAGGGTTTTAGGAGCTCTACACCAGAAATAGGGAAAGGACTAAATATATATTTGCTATTATAAATCATGATATCATAAGAGTCTTGACTCAGTGCTATTTTGTACCATTGGGTGGAATGTTACAGAGGATGTGAAAACAATTTAGTTTTATTTTTTCAATGACATAATTGATACATTGGTGGATGTTCTCAAGGATAACTTTGATTATTCAAATTTTTGCACTTTTTATTTTTTCAAGTGTTGGGGAAGAAGAAATTTTCCTTTACCCTTCTGAGTTCTTCTGGTTGGTCTAAGAATTAAACTGGCATGAGACAGATTAACAGGAGGAAATCAAGTAAAAGTTTAGCAACATATAAATACAAATAAACTTATAAATGGGAGTCACCCAGGAAAACTGATTAACTTACCAAAATGGCTTAAGCCCTCACCTTTAATATCATCTTTAGCTAAAAATAAAAGAGGATGCTGGGAGTAGTGGCTTGGGACTTCAAACAAGAGGAAGACAATTCACATGGTAACGGAAAAGTAATGTTCAGCACATAAATGTTTGCTGGGCCTGCAGACACAATGGGACATTGAGAGGAATTTTAATGGACTTTGCTAGTTTCCACCCTTTTGACACACCTAGTTCATACTGTAGTTGTATCTGTTGCTGGCTCCCTTCCTGGAACAAATTATCTATCTACATTATTTTAGGCAGATAGAAGGAAGGTCAGAGTTTCTTCCTGAATGCCTTCCTTAAAGAGATTACTTTCATTGCATTTCTGGGCTTGCACTTAGAGAATCCCAAAATGGATATAAAGTAAAAATTGCAATCCATTGTTTGGAAAATGCATTACAAAACATTCAGGTGAGAATGAAGCATTTCTGGCAATGCTTGAGATCATATGTGAGATGATGGTCATGAAGCTGGCAAGCTGAGGCATTTCGCATGCCCTCATTTTATGACTCTAGTAATTCATACCTCCTTGGGCCAGGCCAGATGGGGTTGCCTCTGTTAATTTAACCAAATATCTCTATTACATTAATTTTCTCCCTTTTGTGGCTCCACCAGATAACTTCATTGAGCTACCAATGATGCTGCCTGTATCCCCACCCTCCAGCTCGCTGAGAGGTGTCAGCCAGTTAGGCGTGGATAAGCCTGCAGAAGATGCTCTATCATTCCTTCTGATGTGCCTCCATTAGGACTGGCACTGCCTGGCCTGCCTCTCATCTCCCAGTGACTACCCCATTGCCTTCAGCTTCACCCTCCTAGATACAGTTCACCTTCTAATGAAGGCATGTCAACATCATTGCGGAACACAAACCAGTTTTGTTTTGTTTTGTTTTGTTTTTAAACACAGCTTAGTTTTCTTCTAAGGGTTTATAAACCCAGCAATCCAGTAGAGCGGAATGTGGCCCTCTGTGGATAGTCCGGGTCTTTGTGCCTGAAGGACTCCACCATTGTACACCTGTCTTGACAGATTGGGGCCCTAGAACAATATCGCTTAGTCACACACTAACCAGCAGGGGGAAAGTCTGTGCCTTTTATTAAAGCCTACCTACTGGCTCAGTGTTTGGAATTCAGCTCTACCTATAAATCAACATCAGAGCATACAACCCAGCGTGTTCACGAGCTTTGTTTAAACATCAAAGAAAGAACACAGACAAGCACTATGATAGAAATATAACTAATCACTTGCAAATACATCTTTCCTGTCAGTAGGAGCTTAACCTTTCTGTTTAACGTGACTGGGAGAAAGTGCACTTATTTCCATTCTATTTTCTTTAAAGAGATATAGAATTTTGCTATGAAAAAGAGATTTTATATTCTTTTCTTAATGTAACACAGAGTGTAAGCATTTCAGAGGGTTCAGTTAAAGGGAGCCAGAAGAAATTGATTTCTGTGGAAATCTAAAAGCTCTTTATCATATAAGGGAGGATGAATTATCCAGTGAATCTAAACTTGCTACAAAGAATGAACTTGTAATCAAGCTGAACTAGGAAAAAAAGTGAAACATAATGAAAATAAGATTTATTTTAAAAATGAGGAGGAATAGATATTTGTTTGTTGACTGGCAGTGAATGCAATTTGATGCTTTGTGGTACATCTGATTGGGATCAATTTAACTTCATCCTCTGCTCCTGGTTTTATCTGTTCATGAGGGGCCTATGAAGGATTTATCTGAGGTGCTCAGAAAATCCTAGAATCTATAAACCATTCCTTTAATTTGAATGCTACAGATTATGGATGAAAGTTTGGTCACCTGCGTGGATCAGTAGGATTAGAGACATCAAAGCAAGAAAAAATAAGAAAGACAAGCAAAGAAACAACAAACAAAAAGAACTCCATCGTTGAAACTGACTGTAGTGTCAAGGGAGTTGGAAGGTTCAGCAAGCAATGTAGTATTCCAAAATAGATGAGCTTCTCTACGGCTCTGCCAGAGTTTCTAAAGCTGGGATAAACTATAGAGGTATGAAGCCTCAAAGTCAGCGTCTCTGTAAAGGGCATTTTCTATTGCTTCTGACTTCATATATCTGTAGAGGATTAGTAATCTTGATTTTTAAATGTTTTTGTGTAATAAAATGCTTTTTAGGTCATAGCAGTGAGAGCCGTATATACTTTGTTGGCATTTTCATCTGTGAGGTTCTTATATATATGTATATACATGTAGCTCTGCTTCTGTGTATGAGAGATGTCTATTCTAGTGATGTTAGGACTGGTGTTCCCCTCAGAGGAAAGTGAAAGGAACAGAAATGTTGAGTTTGACAAGAATAAGCAAGAATTTTGGACACACCGGTACACATTGTGAAATCCTGGGCAATATGAATACTGTAAACTCTAGACTTCTCATGAGAATTAAATGAACTGTTTTTATAGAAGATGCAAAATCCATTTTTAACAGCCCTATTAGTCCTGGCCATTATTATTAGTACTGGCATTATTGTTATCAACATGGAAGTTAATGCTTTTATGCCATCCATCTGGATGATTTTTTTTTAAATAGTAGCAGATAGTAATGAAGTTTCAGTAAGTTGAAAATTAAAGAATAGGACTGTTTTCTTTTTTTCTACTATTTTGAAAGACAGAGGTTTTAGAAGAGTTGCTGATCAGACAAGTTGGCTCTTTCACCTGTTCCTGGGGTCTGGACCCACCTCTCTCCTCTGCAAACATTCTGACTATAGCAGATCTCTCTCCTCCCTCCCTTCCTTAACCCTCTTGTTATACCTTAGAAAATAGTCTGTACAGAGTCTTGGCCACTATATGTGGATGTATTCACATATATCAAGGTTAATAGCTACTTCCCACTGGCAAATGCTAATCTATATTGTCAATGAGTCTTCATTAGAATAAATGTAGCTGTTATGCCCATTTAAATAAAACATTTCCAACAGCATCACAGAATTATCACACTATTAAAATGCTAATGCACTGTGTTTTGAAAGAGATTGTAAGATCCTTGAGGGCAAGAATTTGTTCTATCCTTAGGTTATGTACTGCAAAGAGGAGATGGAACACTTAATGATTTTGTTCTTAACAGCAAGCTAATTCTTTTCGTCCCAAGAAAAATTTAAGAGTTTAAATAACTTCCTGAGGCATCTTTCTCAGAAGGAGAAAATGGATTGGCAATTTCCGGAAATCAGGTCTGCAGGATCTTAAGACCATTACAAAGTTCTGTGACATTCAGAGTTTCTCAAGAAAATAGAAAACGGTCAACTCTCAAAGAATTCTTCTTTGTACATGTGCTCTGAAGAGGAGGGGAGGTAAGCCCTTTTCTAAGTACTCTGGTCCGGAGCAAACTTTCCTTTAGCTTTTGATTTCCTGAGAGCTTCCCTTCTCCTGTATTACCTTCCTTTGGTGGCTCAGATGGTAAAGAATCCACCTGCATTGCAGGAGACCCAGGTTCAATCCTTGGGTTGGGAAGATACCCTGGAGAAGGGAATGACAACCCACTCCAGTATTCTTGCCTGGAAAATCCCATGGGCAGAGGAGCCTACAGTACATGGGATCGCAAAGAGTCTGACACAACTGAACATCTAGCACTTTCACTTTCACTTTCAAATTAGATCCATGATGTTAGTATCAGATTTGTACCATGCTTAGCTGTAGCACAGCTTAAAGATTTAAATTTAAGCAGATTAAATTAAAGCATTTGTGAGATGCTCTATATCTCACAAACTAGTAAAAAGAATTTTAACCATAGAGTGTTTGAGATGGGGAGTGGTGGATATAATCAAATGTCTGCTGATAGCAGCTAATCTACTCACGTGCTAGATACTGGTGTCTTGCAGGTAAGGGCCAAGGTAGGGTGGGAGGTTAGAAACAGACTTTGAGAAACACAGGTGAGCATTATTAATATCCTAAAAATTAATAACTAACAATTCCTTTAAGACCTACAAGATGAGAGAAAAAAAAAAACCTAAATGGGATATTCTGATTCACTCAGACTCTAAGAAGAACTAAAATCAATTCAATAACACTTGTTGTGTAAAAGTTAAATATTCATAAAAACTTCATTAATATTTTTATACCATCTTCCTATGCATTTCCCTAAGTATTCTTCTCCTGTTCAGGTTCTATGTTTTAGTTAAACGTTTGTATATTTTTAAGTATATATTAAAATTTTTTTTAAAAAAGAGGTCCTACTAGATCTGTTAATGGTATTTGAATATGCACAAAACATCATTTTTAGTTGTTATTGAACAAAAGTGAGTTTCCCCAGTTGGCATTTATTTCACCCTTGGTTGTGTTTGCAATGATGTTAAGGTCCTGCGGTTATTGAATCACTTTATAGAGAATAGGGGGCTTCTCTTGTGGCTCAGCTGGTAAAGAATCCACCTGCAATACAGGAGACCTGGGTTCGATCCCTGGATTGGGAAGATCCCCTGGAGAAGGGAAAGGCTACCCACTCCAGAAATAGAAAATAGAGAAATTTTATTAACTAGTAGAGCAGCAGCTCTTCCTGGGCATTACTTGTCACAGGAATAAGTTGAAACAATGTAGTAGTGAACCAAAATGCTCCAATCACAATTGCATGTCGAATCTAATCATCTTCTTCTTGAAGGGGCTGTCACATTCCAGTAACAGATGTTTGGAAACTCTGTTCTGCCTCCTCTTTTCTCAGCTCCACACATGTACTCATCCAGACATGGGTCAACAAGCTATCTCAGGTCCATGTTACTTTGGCAAAAGCTAAACTACTTGAGAGAAACAGGCCAAAAGACTGCCTTCGTGTCTGCTTTGCCCAGGTCAAAGAATCTACAAATAAATATTCAAGTATAGTGATACTTAGTCATTCAGTTGTGTCTGACTGTTTGCAACCCTTTGGACTATAGCCTGCCAGGCTCCTCTGTCCGTGGGCTTTTTCAGGGAAGAATACTGGAGTGGGTTGCCATTTTCTTCCTCCAGGGGATCTTCCTGACCCAGGGATTGAACCCGCATCTCCTGTGTCTCCTGTATTGCAGGGAGGTTCTTCACCTGCTGAGCAATCGAAGAAGCTCCAAGTATAGTAAAGGACCCTATATATTGTCCTCAGGCTGGTGTCCATTGCTGTCCTAAAAGGGAGAAAAGTTATGGAAAATTGTCTTTAAGAATCTTGTGCTTGAGGAATTGTCTGTTTATGCTCCACTTGACTGAGTAGGGTTGCCAACACCTCCTCAGCCTGGTAAACAGGAGTAGCTGTGCTTAGTTGCTCAGTCATGTCTGACTCTTTGTGACCCATGGACTGTAGCCCAGCAGGCTGTCCTGGGGGATTCTCCAGGCAAGAATACTGGAGTGGATTACCATGCCCTCCTCCAGGGGATCTTCCCAACCCAGGGACCAAACCCAGGTCTCCTGTACTGCAGGTGGATTTGTTATCATCTGAGCCCGTGGGGAAGCCCACCTGTCAATAATGCACAGTGAACTCTGTCAGAGGTTGCAGCAGTTCTCTTGTAAGTAGATGCCACTTGACTTCCATTTTTCTCTTTGTTCAGTTCCCACATTATACTTCTTTTAACCTACCTTAAAGTTCCCAATATCTGAAGCCTCCAGTCCTCTCCCTAATATAACTTCAGACATCCCAGTATGATAAAGTGACCCTGGACTTTGGCCCGTCTTCTGGTGTTGTAAAACTTGATGCCTTGGAAAGCTAACTAGCTCTTCTGCCTTCTAAGGCTGCTAACTAAATAACTATTTTCTTTAGGTTTTTAAATTTTCTTTATTAATTCTACTTAACATTTTTTCATCACCAGAACAAGTCCAGCCTGGCGTGGAGCTCTCCCCCGACCACCATTAGCACTGGGTATTGCTTATACTTCATTGCACTAAGAATGTTCAAGTTTGCAGACCATCCCATCTTTAAACATATTCCTTTTCTTCTTCTTCCTCTTCCTTTCAAAAAAAAAAAAAAAGCATTAAACAAAATGCATCTCCTCCTAGTGGTAGCATAAGGGAAATCACAAGCTCACTGTATTACACCACTGTGACAGAATGTCATTTCAATTGCCTTATTAACCATATGAAAAAATATATCACAACAGTGAGAAAACTTCTCAGTTATCTATATCTTCCCCCTTAGGCTATTGTCATGAGCCACTGGCATACTAAGGAGAGTGTACTAATTCAGTTGTCAGCTGCCTCACCTATTAAAAAAGGGGAAAAATACAAGCAACAAAATTGAAACCCCTAATAAAGGTGGTGAAGAGGTCGGAATAGCTCTGTCCACTTGTAATCCTGAATTAAACACTCTCTCAGAAACATGCCATTTGAACTGTCAGAGAGAATGCCGCTGTCACCCACATCTGGCTTGGTAATGAAGCATTAACAGTGTTGTGAAAGCTGCTTTCCCCAGCTGCATTTGGGGAACGTGAGACTGGACTCTCATGCTTGAAGTTTTCAAGTGGAATGTACGTATCATTTACCTCATGTTCCTTTTATAAGAAGGAAGAAGTGGTAAGGAAGGTAGAAAGTGTACAAGTCTGGAAGTCAGATCAAGTGTTTCGGGGAAGACAGAAAACAGCAGATTTTATGAAACATTAACCAGCATGCTAAGTGAAAAATTTAAATTTGCTAGTTTTTGACCATATTTCTGGAGAAATACTGAATTTCTACACCTAATTTCTGAAAGCCCTTGCTGTGTCACACTAGGAAAATACTAGGAGTTTATTAAATGATGTCCACTCTAAGTATGCATTGGATTTATAGATCATTGAATATAGGAGGAAGAGGTATAACTGACTGAAGAGTATATCAGAATAAACTATTAAAGTCACACTCTATACAATAAAAATGACTCTTAAGCTCTGTTGTTTTGCTGCTGTTCAGTCACTAAGTCATGTCCAACTCTTTTCAGCCCCACGAACTGCAGCATGCCAGGCTTTCCTGTCCTTTACTATCTCCTGGATTTTGCTCAAACTCATGTCCATTGAGTCAGTGATGCTATCTAACCATCTCACCCTCTGTCACTCCCTTCTCCTCCTGCTCTCAATCTTTCCCAGCCTCAGGGTCTTTTTCAATGAGTCAGCTCTTCACATCAGGTAGCCAAAGTATTGGAGCTTCAGCTTCAGCATCTAAGCTCTAGGTGATACATGTTGGAGCAATACTTTATGATAAAACATGAAGCTACCAAAAGAAAAACTCTATACTCTTTTTGAGAGTTTGAGAAAGACTCAAACTCTTTTTACTCACACAAGGATAATGAGGTTGAGTATGAATTAATATAGCTTATTTTTTACAGAGAAGCAAAATATTACACAGAGTAAATGTCACTCATCTGCAGCCATACACCTACTAAGTATCAATAGGTGATTTGAATCCAGACTGACTCCAGAATCCTTGGGTTTTTCTCTGTATCACACTGGAGAGGAAATCAGTATAGTAGGTTTTGCCCTTAAATTCATGTAAAGAATCTGACTGACAACGCAAGTGCATTTGTACATATAATTCATACCTTATTATATATTTTAAAACTACTCATATTTATTACAGAACATTGGAAACATAAAGTTTTCCTTTTTCTTACTTTTAAGAAATTTCCATTACTTAAATGTAAATATTATTAACTCTATGTATTTGTTACCATAAAAAGTTGAATAATTTAATAGTGATTCTATTTAAAGGATTCTAGCTAAGAAAAGGTGCCAAACCTGTTTAACAGCTCTGATATGGACTTTAACACTCATTTTTAAAATAAATATGGGGAGAATATCATTGAGTGATTTGTAAGAATGTAGTGAAGAACATAATATGTGCAATATTTCATACCTGAATTGTTTATGTATTTCCCCTCAAGGGTTTTACCCTCAAGTTTGTCTCTTGGTGCTACCCCCCCGAACAACCACTTCATAAGGTATTCTGTCTCTGTCCTATTGATATTTTGCATCTTTCCTCTGTTCCTCAGTTTAAATTAAAAAGAAAAAAAGGGGGGAAAAAGGAATGTGATTGGCCCAGCTTATAAGAACTCAAGGGTAGAGACTCTGGAAAGCCTATGGACTGGCTGCTGTTGGGTCAGATAAACATCTGTGATCCAATCAGTTGTGTCATGAGGTGGGGCCTGTGGGTGGCAAATTCCTTCAAAATGGGACATGGGGTGACTGGCATGTGAAAAACTGTGAAGTGTCTTAGAACCTATGAACAGAGAATTCATTGTAATTTCTTGGTTAGAAAAAAGACACTGAACCCTTTAGCATGTCAACATATCACAGTGATGTTTTAGGAATACTTAGTATAATGAAAGTCCTGGCATAAAATATGGATACATTCCTTGGTCCTCATTGAGTAGGTAATTTTTGCTGGATGCTGACCTCTAGGGATATTAATAGATAAGAATCCCATATGAGGAGTGAAAGGGTGGAGTAGATGAAATCTTGGTCTCTGCAGTCATGATACAGATCTCGATTTGAATTCTTTACTTGCCTATTAGGTAGATGTCTTTCATAGTACCTGTTGCCTCATTTTCCTCATTCTTAAAGTTAAAAAACACAACCTTTCATAAAATTTTCATGAGGGCATGTAAAATATTTTAAATAATGCTTGTGAAGAACCTATTACTATTGAGAATGGCAAGAGAATATAAGGTTTCTGGGACATTTTGACCCTTCTATCTTTGGAAAAATAAGAGCAATAATACTTTTTATATGTTTCAATTACAGTCTTGATTTCAATTTTAACCATTCATGAGAATTCTCTAAGGAAATAAGATTTGATACAATTTAATTCAAGCTTTGTCACTGCTTGTTGACCTAGAGCAAGTCCCCTCCGAGTCTTAGTTTCTTCATCTGTAAAATGGTGATAAAGAAATTTTCTTTAAAGAATATTGTGAATGCAAAAATAGAAAATATATAATATTCTAATGAAATTAGTGCATTTAACACACCCCTCAAGCACATAGGCTACCTATTAACAGTTTTGTGTATCTCTGGGATTTTTAAATTCCATCTCCCAAATTCATTACCAACACTTTATTCTGAGTTTTCTTTTTCTTTCCTCAACAAGTTCATAATGGCTCTCTCTAGAGCCCTGGATATAAAGAGAAAGGGTGTGTGTGTGTGTAAGGAGTGGTCAGTACTCACAGATCATTCAGCATTCAGTCTCCTGAATGGATATCATCAATGTCACTCACTACTTGCAACCTTGGATACTGTAACAAGAATCATTGTTCAGGTTCCTTTTCAGAGAGAAGAGGACATGTCTTAGTCAAGAACAGACACTCTCTGGGTACCTGATTTAGAGTTTAAAATGGTGAAATTTGAAAAGATTAATAATCAAAATATTGAGGTAATGATAAGATAAAGTGGTAGAGTACTGGGAAATGTAACCTTGGATAAAGTAGGGGTGAATAAAACAAGAAAGGAGAGAGTGACTCTAGATATGGGGCTGTACAGTAAGTGGCTTCTATTGTGCTTACTCTGTTGCACTGGGGTATAGACATGTTGCCTCTTCATGTTATGTTGTTTAATAGCTCAGGTCTATCAACAGTATCATGTATAATTGGTATTCCTTTCACTCAATTTTTTTATGCTTTACCCAGTGTTGGAACAACTGTTCTATTTTCCACTTCTCAAGTACATTTTTATTTCTGATCCCCTGCTATACTCTGATTTGATGCTTTGCTCCTACAGTCCATTTGATTTGGGAAATGTTATAGGTACCACATCCAACAGCCACTTTCCCACTATGCAGTCTTAGAGGTCTGATCTCCAAAATCCCAGTCCTCCTTTCTTGTATTTTATCTGTTGCCCAAGAGAGTAATGCTTTTTGTTGTTGTTCAGTTGCTTAGTCAAGTCTGAATCTTTGTGACCCCATTGAACTGCAGCACGCCAGGATTCTCTGCCCTTCACCATCTTTGCAATAGAGTATTGGTAATACTGGACGGACTGATGTTGAAGCTGAAACTCCAATACTTTGGCTACCTGATGCAAAGAGCTGAATCATTTGAAAAGACCGTGATGCTGGGAAAGATTGAGGGCAGGAGGAGAAGGGGATGACAGAGGATGAGATGGTTGGATGGCATCACCGACTCAATGGACATGAGTTTGGGTGCACTCCAGGAGTTGGTGATGGACAAGGAGGCCTGGCATGCTGTGGTTCATGGGGTCGCAAAGAGTCGGACACGACTGAGTGACTGAACTTAGCTGAACTGAATATCATTTAAATTATCATATTATCATTTGAATAGTGACCAGTCTAAGCTTGGCTTTCAAAGTGTGACCCATTGACTGACCAGCAGCTTTAGCATCACCTGAGAATGTTGAATATGAAACCTGGAATGAGACACAGCTATCTGTATTTAAAGAAGCTCTCCAAGTGATTCACTCTAATGTTGGAGAACTGTTGATTTGTATTGCGGATAAAGGAGTATTATGGATTGAGGAGGCCTATACTATGGGTTGAAAGATTTATCTGTGAGCCTTGATTACCTTCCTTTCTAGAACTCAGTCAATATGGTTCTCTTCTGTTTGTTAAAGACTTGCTTTTGCCTAGTAAATTGGTGGCTCAGATGGTAAAGAATCTGCCTGTAATGCAGAAGACCTGAGTTCAATCCCTGGGTCAGGAAGATCTCCTGGAAAAGGAAATGGCAACCTACTGCAGTATTCTTGCCTGGAGGATTCCATGGACAGAGGAGCCTGGCAGGCTACTGTCCATGGGGTTGCAGAGTCAAACACAGCTCAGCAACTAACAGTTTCACTTTCTTTCACTTGGAAAGGATAATAGATTAAGCTGACAGTAATTTATAATTTTATGTGAATTTGTTTATATTATCTTTCCCTCATAACAACTTTGATAGTAGCTATTTTGAAAAACATCATTTAAGAGAGTGGATAGCTATACAACAGAAATTAACATAACATTGTAAATCAGCCATACTTCAATGAAAAAAAAAAGTGGATGATCCAAGACAGCCACATGTTTTTTATTTCAATGAAATTTATCTTAACTTTAAAGCCCAGTGTCTTTAATGCTAGAAGCAACACATAGAATATTATATTACAATAACTTTGAATTTATTTATACTTAAATAAATTTTTGTGTGAAGACACTATGATTGTATATACTAAAATCCCCAGGTCAAATCAGATCAGATCAGTCGCTCAGTCGTGTCCGACTCTCTGCGACCCCATGAATTGCAGCACACCAGGCCCCCCTGTCCATCACCAACTCCCAGAGTTCACTCAGACTCAAGTCCATCGAGTCAGTGATGCCATCCAGCCATCTCATCCTCTGTCATCCCCTTCTCCTCTTGCCCCCAATCCCTCCCAGCATCAGAGTCTTTTCCAATGAGCCAACTCTTCGCATGAGGTGGCCAAAGTACTGCAGTTTCAGCTTTAGCATCATTCCTTCCAAAGAAATCCCAGGGCTGTTCTCCTTCAGAATGGACTGGTTGGATCTCCTTGCAGTCCAAGGGACTCTCAAGAGTCTTCTCCAACACCACAGTTCAAAAGCATCAATTCTTCGGCTCTCAGCCTTCTTCACAGTCCAACTCTCACATCCATACATGACCACAGGAAAAACCATAGCCTTGACTAGATGGACCTTTGTTGGCAAAGTAATGTCTCTGCTTTGAATATGCTATCTAGGTTGGTCATAACTTTCCTTCCAAGGAGTAAGCGTCTTTTAATTTCATGGCTGCAGTCACCACTAATTACAGTGTAGGAAAACTGAAACCACTGGTACTATTTCTGAGAGATTTTTTTCAGATTGAAATAATCAAGGGATACAACTAAGTCTAGTTAAAATTTTAATGATATTTGAGGTCCTCAGTGTAGGTTGACTTACAGCCCATGTTGTGGAGAAAAATATATGGAAAAATCAAGTATCAGATAGGTTTTAACATAAATGTTTCAGAAATTGTACCAAGAGTTCTACTTGTTAAATTATTAGGAGACAGAGTGCTGGAGTGAAAAGCAAAATGTATGGGGACTAGGTAAACACAGACTGTACCACCAGCTCTGCTGATAATGCTATGTTTGACCTTGGTAAAAGTAATTAAATATCTGGATCTTAGACCTAAACATGTAAAATGATGAGTTGTTCTAGATAATCTCAAAATGCTTTTCTAGGTCAATAATTCTGTTATTCCTACTATTTAATCTTTAAGTGAAGTTGAAAACAACTTATGGAGAGGACAGCTAAGGCTCCAAAAAAGTAGAAAACTTTTCCAAGGTTTTGTAGTTAGAGCAGATTTGAACCAGGTATTTGATTACATGGGCAGCCTATTTAACCCATTGTGACTTAGATTTGTGTTTTATCTCTTATTTGAATGAAAGTGTCATTGACTATACAAAAATCATATAACATTTATACCTCACAAGACAGTCATTTTGTGTGGGCCAGACTTGAGAATCTAAGGGAATTCCACATTTTATCAATCTATTTTAATATTTGTTTTTTTTTAAGAATACTTAAATAAGTATACATGATCATTTCAATTTCACAGAAACTATTTTGAATTATTATTACTTATATTTTATATTTCCTTTATATTTATATATAATCAAGAGTTTATTGCTTCACTGTTCTATAATTAAATATTTATATTGTTATATTTAAAAATACCTTGTTGGATAACTCTTTAGATAATTTATAAAGGCATAAACGCACATTGGTGAATAATTCATGTAGCCAACACTCTGCACAACCTAATTGGGTTTCTCTTCAAATTGTAATAATATTATATATGGGCTACTAAACTTTGTGTTGGAAATCTAGACATTAAACAAAGGAGTCAGCACTTTATACTAATTCTGCCTATAGGTGGCTGCTTGGAAGAAAAAGTAGAGTATTGCAAGGAGATTTTTCCTTATCTAATCATCTTTAGTACTTTTATTTTCTCATTTTCTGTATAACTTTCTCATATTGGCTCTTTGAAAATGTCATCCATGTTTTAGACTATCAGTATCAGTATCAGTTCAGTCACTCAGTCATATCTGACTCTTTGCAACCCCATGGACTGCAGCACACCAGGCTTCCCTGTCCATCACCAGCTCCCGGAGTTTACTCAAACTTATGTCCATTGAGTCGGTGATGACATCAAACCATCTCATCCTCTGTCATCCCCTTCTCCTCCCACCTTCAATCTTTCCCAGCATCAGGATCTTTTCTAATGAGTCAGCTCTTCACATCAGGTGGCCAAAGTATTGCAGTTTCAGCTTCAACATCAGTCCTTCCAATGAATATTCAGGACTATTTCCTTTAGGATGGACCGGTTGGATCTCCTTGCAGTCCAAGGGACTCTTAAGAGTCTTCTCCAACACCACAGTTCAAAAGCATCAGTTCTTCTGTGCTCAGCTTTCTTTATAGTTCAATTCTCACATCCATACATGACTACTGGAAAAACCATAGCTTTGACTAAATGGACCTTTGCTGGCAAAGTAACGTGTCTACATTTTAATATGCTGTCTAGGTTGGTCATAGCTTTTCTTCCAAGGAGCAAGAGTCTTTTAATTTCATGGCTGCAGTCACCATCTGCAGTGATTTTGGAACCTCCCAAAATAAAGTCTGTCACTGTTTCCATTGTTTCCCTCATTTATTTGCCATGAAATGAAGGGACTGGATGCCATAATCTTTGTTTTTTGAATGTTGAGTTTTAAGTAAGCTTTTTCACTTTCCTCTTTCACTTTCATCAAGAGGCTTTTTAGTTCCTCTTCACTTTCTGCCATAAGGGTAGTGTCATCTGCATATCTGAGGTTATTGATATCTCTCCCAGCAATGCTGATTCTAGCTTGTGCTTCATCTAGCCCAGCATTTTGCATGATGTACTCTGCATAGAATTTAAATAATCAGGGTGACAATATACAGCCTTGATATACTCCTTTCCCAATTTGGAATCAGTCTGTTGTTCCATGTCCAGCTCTAACTTTTGCTTCTTGACCTTCGCACAGACATCTCAGGAGGCAGGGAAGGTGGTCTGGTATTCGCATCTCTTTAAGAATTTTCCACAGTTTGTTGTGATCTACATAGTCAAAGACTTTAGTGTAGTCAATGAAGCAGAAGTAGATGTTCTTCTGGAATTCTCTTGCTTTTTCTATGATCCAGTGAATTTTGGCAATTTGATCTCTGGTTCCTCTGCCTTTTCTGTATCCAGCTTGAACATCTGAAAGTTCTTGTTTCATGAACAGTTGAAGCTTGGCTTGGAGAATTTTGAGCGTTACTTTTCTAGCATGTGAGATGAGTGCAATTGTGCAGTATTTTCAATGTTGTTTGGCATTGCCTTTCTTTGGGATTGGAATGAAAACTGACATTTTCCAGTCCTGTGGCCACTGCTGAGTTTTCCAAATTTGCTGGCATATTGAGTGCAGCACTTTCCCAATGGCATCTTTCAGGATTTGAAATAGTTCAACTGGAATTCCATCACCTCCACTAGCTTTGTTCATAGTGATGCTTCCTAAGGCCCTCTTGACTTCACACTCCATGATGTCTGGTTCTACATGTGTGATCACACCATTGTGGTTATCTGGGTCGTGAAGATCTTTTTTGTATAGTTCTTCTGGGTATTCTTGGCACTTCTTAATCTCTTCTGCTTCTAATTAGGTCTTATTCTATTAGGTCCATACCATTTCTGTCTTTTATTGTGCCCATCTTTGCATGAAATGTTCCCTTGGTATCTCTAATTTTCTTGAAGAGATCTCTAGTCTTTCCCATTCTATTGTTTTCCTCTATTTCTTTGCATTGGTAACTGAGGAAGGCTTTCTTATCTCTCCTTGCTATTCTTTGGAACTCTGCATTCAGATGGATGTATCTTTCCTTTTCTCTTTTGCCTTTTGCTTCCCTTCTTTTCTCAGCTATTTGTAAGGCCTCCTCAGACAACTATTTTGACTTTTTGCATTTTTTTCTTGGGGGTGGTTCTGATCAGACCCTTCTGTACAAAGTTACAAATCTCTGTCCATAGCGCTTCAGGCAGTCTGTCTATCAGACCTAATCCCTTGAATCTATTTCTCACTTGCACTGTATAATCATGAGGGATTTGATTTAGGTCATACCTGAATGGTCTAGTAGTTTTCCCTACTTTCTTCAATTTAAGCCTGAATTTTGCATTAAGGGTTCATAACTTGAGCCACAGTCAGCTCGCAGTCTTGTTTTTGCTGACTGTATAGAGCTTCTCCATCTTTGGCTGCAAAGAATATAATTAGTGTGATTTCTGTGTTGACCATCTGGTGATGTCCATTTGTAGAGTCATCTCTTGTGTTGTTGGAAGAGGATGTTTGCTATGACCAGTTTGTTCTCTTCGCAAAACTGTTAGCCTTTGCCTTGCTTCCTTTTGTACTCCAAGCCCAAACTTGCCTATTATTCCAGGTATCTCTTGACGTCCTACCCTTGCATTCTAGTTCCCTATGATGAAAATAACATCTTTTTATGGTATTAGTTCTTGAAAGTCTTGTAGGTCTTCATAGAACCGTTCAACTTCAGCTTCTTCAGCCCTTCGTCTAGTGAAGTGCATTATGACCTCTTACAGAACACTATAAAACATTAAGCATTAAAGGCAACATTTTCATTGGACTGAATGACTGTTTTAAGCTAGGTTTGCATGTAACCAAAGATTAGCTTATTTTTCTGATAGGTACAAACAAGGCTAAGACTTCCTATAACATTAATGAAAACTGAGTGAACTCAGGAAATGCATGCTACCCTCTTAATTGGAAAACAGACCTAAGAATAAAAGTCATTTATATTTTCTTTCTTATGATGTCCCTGTTGTGTAACTCCATTTGGGGGAGGTAAGAACTTTCAAGCTTTTTCTTTTCTCCCAACCCACAACTTAAAATTATGAGGTGATTCCATCAACAACAAATTAAAAAGTCACTGTTGCTCTTTAGAAAGTAATCTTAAAGTGATAGGAGGACATTTTCCTGATTTTTAAAATTATGCTAAGTTTTACAATTTTATGAATATTGCATTCTTATCATTCTATTAAAAGGGAATTATATTAACCTAAATTTGCATAGCATGTGTGTATCTTAGTTGGTTTTCTCCTGGAGCTGCCTGAAGTCAAGACAGAGCTGACATGGGTGGGAGGTTATGTAGAATGCTGAGGAGAGTAACTTGAAATTCACCAGTTCATCAATATCATTAGCCCCTTTTTATTTCAAAACATTTTTCAAATTATTCAATTTTATTAATTTTTGAATTTCAATTTTAGGAAAGAACATAGTGATCAATTAATCTGCTGGAATACAAGTCCAGGGATATTTTCCATAGCTCTCTTCAGTGTGTGATGGTGGTGAGGCCTAGGAATAATAACTCTACCTTAGTAACAGTTCCTTTTGCTCTAGTCTGGCTGACTGTGCACGTGATTCTACCTGAGACCTTTACTCTCATAACTTGTAAGGAGTATGGCCAAGATTTCATTCAAGCATCAGAGCTCACATTCTTTTTCACTTACTAACTCCCGTCAAGGTTAAGTAAGTTAGGTTATACAGTCAAGTGCAGAGAAAGATAGAGACTTTCAACAAGGTGACCATATCTTCTGGTTTTTTGGGAAAAAAAAAAATCTCAATTTAAGTTATTGTCCCTGAATAATTATCAATACTTTCCTTTTCCACACCCAACAAATTGTATTGTTAATTTAGCATTACAATTTAAATTATAAATTCTACTTTTCATATTTAACCCATTTTTTTTGATTCAAGCAATTTTAGCTAAAGTTATGATTTTCCTGTGCACAGCCCATATACAAAAGGATTCTATCTACAGATCAGTTAATCTCCTTCTGTGGCATCTCACTCAAATCAAATAAAAAGCTAATTCCCATATGAAAAATAAAGAACAAGTCCTAGCAAGGAAGATGATATATTCTTTGAAAGTACATGGTCAAATTACAAAGAAAAATAGTCTGGGGCGAGATGAAACAAGGAAGAGGCAGACACATTTTTAGACATGTCACAACATTTACAGTGATTTTAGGTGAAAAGAGCAGTAAATTCCAATAGACTGAGAAAATTTGCAGCACAGCCGGCCTAAGGAAAAAAAAAAAAATCTGTCTTCCACCAAGATCTTGGAAACGTCTGTTGTAAAAGGCCTCCTGAAATGTGAAGATGCTGTATATTTCCTTCAGTGTTCTGCATTTGGCCTATTGTTACTTTAGGATTTTCAAATAAGTGTTTATTCCCCTGGGGCATCCTCAGACAGTAGTGGGGGTTTATGAAGGGTCTTCAGTAACCCAAGTGCTCTCCCAAATCAATACTCAGAGTGACTCCTGCCATGGGTCAGTGTCAAGTTAATGGTGAGCAGCGTGAAAGGGAGAAGCTCCCTGCCCTCTGCTGTCACCTTCCTTCTTCTGACTTTCTCAATACTCTTCTTTTTAAGTGTCTACCTCTGCCACTTAATACTTGTTTCATTTTATTTAACTTTTTAGAAAATGGTCCATGCTTCACTCCTCTTCTTCAAAACTTGCTCAGATTCAACCTCAGGAATAACTGTCATGTCTTCCTGTGGTGCTGGAGAACCTTCAATGTCATCATGCTAGAGGCAAGTTTGAAAGACATGACTGGCCAAAGAACCAAGGGGACAGAGGTTTCACTTGTAGGGATGCTTCTCCCGCATTTCATAGCTCCAGTGCACATGAACACACACACACATGAAATCTAAGCAGATGTACATACCCATACACACCAAGACTCACATACATAGACTTTTTTAGCCATCACATATATCAAGTACCATATTTATCCTGTACCAGTGCCAACTAGACTTTCCTGGTGGCTCAGATGGTAAAGCATCTGCCTACAATGTGGGAGACCTGGGTTCAATCCCTGGGTCAGGAAGATCTCCTGGAGAAGGAAATGGCAACCCACTCCAGTATTCTCGACTGGAAAATCCCATGGACGGAGGAGCCTGGTAGGCTACAGTCCATGGGGTGGCAAAGAGTCAGACACGACTGAGTGGCTACACTTAGTGCCAACTAAGATGCTATCCATCTGTCACTCTGCTTTTAATCTTGGGGCCTAAGGGAGCAACAGAATTTTGATGATGGAAAGAAAGAATTTGTTTTCTGTATTCTCCAACTATTTACTTTGTTGGCTAACACTCCTCTTTTCCTAGTGGGTTTCAAGTTGGGCAAACATTTGCCTGAATCTTTGGAGGAGTTGTGGGGATCTGGAGTGGCTAAATTTCCCAAAGGAGTTGTGCTCTGAGCTCTCCCAGGCGTTCATAGAGCCCATGGTGCTTTATAAACAGTATTATTTTCTATGTGTGCTATTCCTAAGAAAAGTTAGCAAGCTTTTCTTGGACTAACCCATTAATCACCCTAACGATTTCAAAGGCATGGGCCTTGGTTAAGAATCTGGAACTTCTGGAGTCTTAAATTCATTCAGGTTTAGCTCTGGGCAGAAGGAATCTCCTCTAATGAGTCATGGACTATTCTTCCCACTTTGCATAAGAGTGGATACCCTGCACTTAAAAGCATACTCACAAGTGGCAGACTTTTTATTACTTTTGGACTTCTACCCATTAATAATTGGTAGCTTCCCTGGTGGCTCAGAGAAGATTCTGCCTGCAATGCAGGAGACCTGGGTTTGATCCCTTGGTTGGGAAGATCCCCTGGAGAAGGGAATGGCTACCTGCTCCAGTATTCTTGCCTGGAGAATTCCATGTACAGAGGAGCCTGGTAAGCTAATATGGTCCATGGGGTCCCAGAGTAAGACACCATTGAGCAATTAACACTTTCCCTTTCACTTCCACCTGTTAATAAAACAAGAGGTGGAATATTTTATTAACAATGGACTCCTTGTATTTATAGACTTTATGCAGTTTATAAAGAAATATTCATGTACCTAAACTTATTTAAATACTTCCAGGAATCATCTCCAAAAACTGGTTGTATACTACATAGTCTCTAATAAAACACAGACCTGCATTTAAAGCAAAGGTAGGGAAGGCAGCTTCTAAGAATGGCATGGATGAATACCCTGTCTCCGCAACTGTAGAGTCAATTTATATCAATGACATTCTGACCTTTTCCCAGTGCAAAGTCAACCTATATAGTCACAGAGATGGCCCTTGAAAAATAAATATTAATTGAATAAATTCACTTTGGGTAGGAAAGAGAGACCAATGATCGTTCTTCCCAGCAAATTTCTCTTCCATGGAATAAAGGAAATTTGCCAATTTGACTTTGTACAAGATGCTCTCTACTGCTTGATATAAACTGGAGCAGGAAGGGAATTCAGGAGAAAAATAATAGGGTCTTGACACCAATTGAGTATTTTCACCTCTGCCCAGAGAGAACATAGAAAAAGGGAGTAATCAGAACAAGTGCTTTGAGCATATGAACAGCTTAATGAATGTGAACAAATAGATTCTTAGCTATAGGAGAGAGCTGGAGGTCACCTGTTTTTAATCCCTGCTTCCCTGCAGGACACCACTGAAAACTCTTCCTACAAACCAGGATAGATGCTGAATTCTAAGCCAACATGTAGAATGCTCAGTAGAGAATTGCTGAACCAGATTTATACTAAACTCATTTAAGTACTTCCAGGAATCATCTCTGAAAACTGGTTGTGTACTATATATTCCCTAGTAAATCAGACCTGCATTTAAAGGAAAGGCATGGAAGGCAGCTTGTAAGAATGGTGTGGAAGGATACTCATTTTTGTTCTTTTGCTAAAACCCAAACTTCCGCTTGAATGCATTTAAATGTGAAGATTTTATTTTCTTGAACATGAACAAAATAGGAATATGTTTTCTGAAAAAGGCCTGAGTTGATCCAGTATTTATTTGTTTTGAGATTTATAGTCTTTGAGATAAAAGAATTTATAGCCTCCAACAGTAATATTTACTAGGATTTCATGCACATAATAATAATTGGGTGTATTTAAATAAATCCGCCTGATGCATTTTGAATACCTTTTTTACTTCAAAGTGAATGGTCCTTTTCTATGTCATTCTTTTCCATGAGAATTTCCACTACATATACCCTTTTATGTTACACAATTATAATTTCTTACATTTTGTTTTCTGTCAAGTCACAGAATTATTGTCAATTGCATTTGTGGTTTTTAACAATCTATTTTTAAAATTAAAAAAAAAAAAGGTTTTGTGTGTAGAAGAGTATCAGATAGGTCTATGACTCAGAATAAAGCTTCCCTTGATACGAGCACTCCAACCACTAACACCCTGATTCATCCTTGTCCTGTTGGAGATGAGGAAACTGAGGTTTATGGAGAGAAAGGTCACACATGACATTGACCATGGAGACAGAAAGAGAAGATTTGCTCCTGAGTTCTACCATTATTTATTTCATTAAGTTGTACTGCTTTAAATGCTCCATGCATTGTTGTCTTTTTAAATGTTTAAACTTTAGCAGTGTGGTTTTATCTCATCAAAATCAAATTAAACAAAAGCTCCATATTTAGTTTTAAGATGCCAAAATAAAAATCGGTTTCAGAAGTCTGGGGAGAAAAAAAAAAAAACCACAACGATAAAACAACAGTGCACTCTGGATCCCTTTATGACTGTCATTCTGAATATTTCTTTCTCTCAGTCACATAGGACATTTATATAATTTCGGCAACGTTACAATAGAATTACTCCTCCGAGAAATCCCATACTGTGAGAACGTATTTGAGTAATTGAGCTGGCAGATGGCCTTAATATACGAAATATATTGATACAACAACCACTTACTTTCCTGACCGATGAAGCTGATAAAAGAAGGAGTAGAACAGAGAATATATGAAGGGGAAACATCCAGGCAGCTTAGACCCATGCTGTGGGAGTTGGAGTCAAAATAATATAACCTACCTCATTCACTTTGATTAATTTTTTCCTCCCGTGGCATTATTTTATTCTCGTCACATTGTTCAAGTCTTTATTTCAGTACGTTTAGCTGTTTTCCATTCTTGTTGATGTGAAGTACCGAGACCCACATGTTCATTCTTAACAGAGAGGAAAAAACCACCTGTAAGCCACCTGTAACTTATAAACAAAGATTAGAGGTCTATGATTTCTCATCTATCTGAAGGCTCCACCTGTCCAGAGCCTGTTTCACTTGCTTTGTTTCCTGCAAGTCCCTCACAAGGTGCCTGTCACATAGTTGGTGTTTAATAACTATAGGTTAAGGGAACCAATGGCACTTACTAGAGTGACCCCTCCCTTCTGAGCTTTGTGATCATGAGATACTGTCTCACTGAAGGAGGTCAGCTATTTATCTTATTTCTCCCAGAAATTGCCCTTTATTTACTAAATTAGCTAGGCCATCCAAAGTTGGCATACCAGATATATACAACCTGAGTTACCTTAAATAATGGACCTCCTAAGGAGAAATTGTGACTTTCAGCAGATACTTGTAGTGGTAAATGAAAGTTGAGAGAAGTACAGATTTTGACATCAGAAATATCTGGATTAAAATCGCAGCTCCCAGATTGCTTAGCCATCTGACCATGAAGATGTAATTTAACTTCTCTAAGTTTCAGTTTCTTCATTGTAGTAATAAGTGGCTTTCAGAATTATTAAGAATTGCATAAATATCAGGAGGCCAGCATAGTGCCTGAAGCATAGGAGACCTTACTGAAAGGCAACTTTGATCGTTTCTAAATTACATATTACATACGAATGTATAGTACTGCAAACCTGCCTCTCAAGGGGAGTATTGAAACTTTTATTATATCTACTATTTATTTAAACTGGAAATGTATGAAAATAAATCCCTGCTAGACTGACATGCAGGCAACAACATTCAGTTTAAATATACAAATGGGAATAGTAGAAGTTAATAGTAAGTTGAAAGATAAAATAGAAGGTTTCCATCTCCCTGCTATCTCTCTTAATTCTTTTGCAACAACTTAGTATTATTTAGTCGGAGAAGGCAATGGCACCCCACTCCAGTACTCTTGCCTGGAAAATCCCATGGATGGAGGAGCCTGGTGGGCTGCAGTCCATGGGGTGGCTAGGAGTCGGACACAACTGAGCAACTTCACTTTCATTTTTCACTTTCATGCATTGGAGAAGGAAATGGCAACCCACTCCAGTGTTCTTGCCTGGAGAATCCCAGAGACAGGGGAGCCGGGTGGGCTGCCATCTATGGGGTCGCACAGAGTCAGACATGACTGAAGCGACTTAGCAGCAGCAGTATTATTTAGTAAGTCCTCAAGTTCCACAGAGTTAGAAATTTGGAGTCTTCCAGGCAAAGGTGAAGCAGCACAAGTCGATATGAACCTGGTCAGCTTTTCCTTGGCCAATTTACAGTCTCTAAAGGTCAGCAGTTGAAGGTCCACAAGTTATAGTGATGTCAGGTAAGACTTGAAAAGGAGTAGTTTCTACACAAATGCTGAAAAGAAAATTTTAAAAATTGATCCCTTGTGATTTGATTGACAGATAAGTGTATGCTTGTTTGTTTTTCACTTACTCATTTGCTCATCCTTAACAAAGATTACTCGGAGCCTAATACATGAAGATGCTGAAATCAATGCCAGAATAAGAAACCAATATTACATTAGGCACTTTAGAGTATAATAAGAGGAAGGGAGACCTATAACCAGGAAAGTTTAAGATAGTATGGGTGCATTTGTTTAATAAATACACATTAGATCCTCTTTGCTTTGACATTCACTTTTTAAAAAAAGATTTCAATTCTATCAAAATGTAACATTTGCTGTTCATTTAGTGAGGTCAGCAAATTACAGTGACATGTTATAACTTGGATTTGCAGTTTGCAATATGCCTACATTGAGAATCTCTGGTTTTTATGGTTGACTGAGACTGTTACAATTTTTTCTAAATTCCTTTGATATTGGTAAGTTGTTTTCTCCCCAGATCTGTGGAGAGGTCAGTATAGCAATATTATTTGGAATCTTCAAATGCTTTCCCAAGTAGAAGGACATGAAAAGGTCAAAAGCTTCACAGACTGAAATCACAAGTGGATTGTCTGTGGTGATGGTGGTGGTGGTCGTCCTGACTAACATTTACTGAGCTCTTATTATTAACATGATTGTCCTGCTGCTGCTGCTGAGTCGCTTCAGTTGTGTCCGACATTTTGCAACCCCATGGACTGCAGTCTGTCAGGCTCCTCTGTCCATGGGATTCTCCAGGCAAGAGTACTGGGGTGGGTTGCCATGCCTTCCTCCAGGGGATCTTCCTGATCCAGGGATCAAATCCAGGTCTCCTGCACTGCAGGCAGATTCTTTATCACTAAGCCAACACAATAAGTATATATGCTGTGAAGTGAGGGTTACTCATTTTATTTCTGCTTTGCAGGTAGAGTAACTGAGGTTTAAAGAGGTGTCCTTTTCCCACAACCTTGAAGTAGGCAGACGTGGCTATCAGATTTTAGATCTAAAGTTCCTGAACCCCCAGCCCCGCCTCACAGTAAGGAGCTCTGGGGCCTGCCCCAGGGGTTGGGGAGCACAGTGCAGAGGGAACACCTCTTCAGCTCTCTGACTGTGTTAATAACAAGATAACACCCTCTTCCCAGCACCACTTTTTCAGCTAGGGCCTCACAGTGTGGTAGGCTTTATATATTGTGTGGATTTCAAATCAACTCTAAGGAATATTATTGCCCTTAACTTATATATGAGAAAATGTAGGCTTAGAGGTTTAAAAAATTGCCTATGTGCCAGGATTCAAATGTAGGCACATTTGCTGTGTTCTTATCTCTGGAACTAAACTGCGGCCTTCAGCGAAGTGTTAAAAACTATGGTCTCCTACAGCTATGAGTGTCCCTAGAGGTCAGTAAACTCACCCAAGTAATCTAAACTCAGAGTAAGTCAAGACAAGCTCATCTTCACTGTATTATTTGGTAAAACATTTGCAGTGGCCTTCTGGTCCTAAAAGTGTGTTCTATCTCTATTTCTCTTTGTTGTAATTTTATCTGAAATTTTTTAATTCATTTTAGAAGCAAGAACATTTCCTTATGCTGATAATTTGCTTTTCCCCTTTTCCGTTGATCTCCATTTCCCTGTGTACACGCAAAACAACACAAAAATCTGAACTGATGTTTTTGAGATTCAGTTCTTTACTAATTTTGATTTTCACTGCAAATATAGCAATATTTATTAAAATTTTTTATTCTATTCCTAAAAACAAAAAATTGATCTGTGATTTTTCAGACATTCCATAAAACTTCAGGCAGGATTTTCCAGAAACGAATTTTTAAAAACCATTTTGACATAGTATTTCTACATCAAAGCAATAGAGACTTTTGAACAAAGAAAATATAACGTTTAATTATAAGAGCTATTTCATCTTTATGCAAATATCCTTTAAATTCTAGGATTCACAAGAACACTCCCTTAAAAATTATCATGGTTCACACCTCTTAGTGAATAGCAGATGTTGATAATGAATTTTAGTCTTTTTTTATGTTTATTACAGATATATTTTAATCACACTGGAAAAGTGAAAATAATCCAGAGTGAGGTCTTAAATTTAATTTCAAAAGAAGATTCTTCTCGATGGTGTAGAAAAGTGGGTGAATGCTAGTTTTTCACTGTGACAACAGCGCCACCTAATGTTTGATGGAGGACTCGGAAATAAACTAAAAACCGAATTTAAGTTTTGACTCTGAATCCTAAATCTCTATTCATACCTAAGATAAAATATGACAATTTAAATGTGAGTTAAACCACGTAATTTACTTTTCTTGTTTAAAAGTATAAATAATGTAATTGTAATTCTTCTAATCACCTCAGTATAGAAAAATAGTAATTTCTTACTTAGCCTAACAAAGAACTATTTGGATTATTTATTCCAAATAGAAGCATGAAACCACAGCTCTGTGATCTGCTGCTGCTGCTGCTAAGTCGCTTCAGGCGTGCCCGACTGTGCGACCCCGTAGATGGCAGCCAACCAGGCTCCTCCATCCCTGGGATTCTCCAGGCAAGAATACTGGAGTGGGGTGCCATTTCTTCCTCCAATGCATGCATGCATGCTAAGTTGCTTCAGTCATGTCTGACTCTGTGTGACCCTATGGACAGCAGCCCACCAGGCTCCTCTGTCCACAGGATTCTCCAGGCAAGAATACTGGAGTGGGTTGCCATTTCTTTCTCTATCTCTGTGATAATTATCTATTAAAGATAAGATCCTTGTCAAATTAATATATTGCAGTAAATTTGTATCATTATTAATTGAAATTTAAGGGGATGCTACCTCTGTGAATTAGTAAAACATGAGTTATAATTTTGTTTTTTATTTAAAAAATATAGACTCTTATGTATGATTATCAAGATCCATTTTCACAGAAGAGACTTTAGTAAATATCCAAGGATGACTGGTAATTATTCACAATAAGTTTTTTGGATGTAGGTCCAGCTATTTAAAGTGACTAAGAATTGTTTTCTTAAGCGGGTTAAACTCACCAATGTTCTTATTAATATGTCAAAGTAGTACAGATATAAACAGTAGTCTAGCCTTTATCCAAGTTGTCAAAAATCTAGAGTAACAGGATCAAAATAGGATCTGTTATTTGATTTCAATAAACCCATGAATCTATCCTATGGTTTTTTGAGGGCATAATTAGTGTCTTCTTTAGCTCTTTCCTCCTTTCTTGAGCATAAAGTTCCCTGTGAGAGGAAAACAACTTAAGGCTCCTTTTCTTTTTCTTTGCTCGCAGTCCAAGCTCAACAAATGGTTACTTACATCTCCATTCTCTGCTTCATTGCATGTCACCTTCTATTTCATTTATCAGAGATTTCATTCCCCAAGTTAGAAAATGCATGGGATGTTATTTTATCTGGAGCTCAAACACTTCACAACCTCAGCCTCCTCTGACATAATTTATTGTTATTTATCTGCCTAGTTTATGACCAGAGAAACTGGGGTACACGGAGAATGGTCATGAGGATGTTTCAGCAGATTCTGTTAATTAATTAACCCAATGTATCAGCAACCACAGTCTCTCTTCCCCACCTCTCCAGGGGCCAATGAGAAGTGTGCAGAAACATGCAAGGTGTAGAAGTACTTCCTGAAAAACTCAGGCTTCTTTTTAAAAGGGATTGAATTGCTAGCTTTACCCTTCCTTTTTCCTGATCATTCTTCCCTTGAACAGGAACTTGAAGCCATACTTTTAGCAGCCACTTTATATCTGTTACAGAAAGACCATCACACTTTTCAAAATACTGGCCCTAGTATCACTGAGTTAGTGAATCAAATAGAGCAGCCATTTATTCCAGACTTCTTATTAGGTGAAAGAAAAAAAAAACTATTTAGATAATTATTCACTGGACTTTCCAATATTTGCAGCTGAAAACCATCCCCAGTGGTCTAGCAGTAGAAGTGCAGATTACAGTAATTGAACCTCTAGGCACAGTGCCCTGCATAAGTGCCAGGAATGAAATCAATGACCATTCATGTTATAAAGAACTAGCATCATGGAAGACACAAGATCTCTCAAAATTAGTCAGTTAATCAGCAAACAGTTGAGTGACTATTTCACAGTGGAACATGATCAATACTGTAGGACCTAACCGATACAAGATACAGCCTTTGTGCAAAAGAAAAAAATCACTTGAAAAAATAATATGGCCAATGTGACAAAACATCTGTGATGCGTCAAATAGATGGACAGACAAGAGTTACTTAAATCCATGCTTATAAATATAGACGCTGGTCACTATGTAGGAACGAGAGAGAGAAAGAGAAAAAGCATTCCAGGTAGAGGAACAGTATGAGAGAGAGTGCAAAAGCTAACTCTACGAGGTGTGGTTTGTACCAGTTGTCTAAGGGTCATTAAGAATCTAAGCTCATATGAAAGCCATAGACTCTTGTCTCAGTCTTGTTCTTGCTTGGTTCTATGGGCAGGTGGTTGGATTCCTTTTATTTAGGGATATGATAAGCAATGGACTTCCCTGGTGGCTCAGATGGTAAAGAATCTGCCTGGGTTCGATCCTTGGGTCAGGAAGATCCCCTGGAGGAGGGCATGGCAATCAACTCCAGTATTCTTGCCTGGAGAATCCCATGGACAGAAGAGCCTGGTGGGCTACAGTCTATGGGGTCCCAAAGAGTCAGACACAACTAAGCGACTAAGCACAGCACAGCACATGATAAGCAATACAAAGAAGTGAGTAATTACAGAAAAAGTTGACAATGGCGAATTGAGCATAGATAATCTAAACTCATGGGGGCAAAACACAAGAAATTCTTTGGGACTAAAAACTTCAGAAAATGAAACCAAACTCATAGATAAAGAGATCGGCAGCTGCCAAAGGCAGAGGCATGGGGGATGAACAAAATGGGTGAAGCAGGTCAAAATATAAAAACTTCCAGTTATAAAATAAGTAAATCATGGGGATGCAATGTACAGCATGGTGACTGTAATTAATAATACTGTAGAGTACATTTGAAAGTTGCTAAGAGAGTCAATAGTAAAAGTCCTTATCACAAGCAAAAACAAGTATAAATCTCTATGGTGATGGACGTTAACCAGACTTAACAGTGGTGATCATTTTGCAATATACATAAATATTGGATCATTATGCTGTACACCTGGAACTAATATAATGTTACATGTCAATTATACCTCAATTAAAAAGTGCTTCAGCAAATATAATCAATACTAGTTTGAAAGCAAATAGAAAATCATGTGCCTGATTCCATAAGCTGTAACTGAAAGCCTGTCTATAACCAAATACAGTCATTAGGACATGGATGACTCAAAAGCATCAAGTGGTGGAAAGCGATGGGTTATTAATGAGCTCGATGGTGTCCAGGTCCATGTGAGAACTTTATTTGCCCTTCACTTGAAAAACAAACATACAATTCAAACTTAGGTATGTCTAGAATACACCTTGATATTTGGAGATTTTTGTCTCAATTGCTAAATATTTCTGTATTTATTCATTCCTTTGTTCTTTTAACAAATAATTATCAAGTGGTTATTCTGTACCAGGAACTGTAGAGCCCATGCGGATACTGGGAGTTTATACTCCTCTTTATCTTTACCATCTAATCACCCACTTATGTAGAACGATTGGATTATATAGAATATTGGAGTTGCCACTGCCACTAACTGAGATGCGTCAGACTTGGCAAAGAATGCTAAGGAAATGGGTCTGGAGCTCATGTGGGTCATATTAAGTCTAAATTTGGACATATTAATTTATCAATAGACGTGGAGATGGTGAGTACCAGATATACATAGGAGTCAGAGTGCAAGGAAACTTCAGAGGCATTTATATAAACAGGTAGAATATATACAAAGTATTTGAATTCCCTAGACTTCAAGAAATCACCAAAGCAGTAAGTAAGGGCAGAAAAAAGGGTCAAGGACTGAGCCCATAGTTAAGAGCTCAGAGAGATGAGGAAGCAAAGACACACATGTCTGCTAGAAGGGGTTGATTTAATTCCACACAACCAGTCTGCCTGGAGCGAGACCACCATGGTACTCATTTGATGAATCACATTTTAGGACAATAAGTAAAATTCTGTTCCATGGTAAGTTTCCAGTCCAACTTTTTTTGTTGTTGTTGTTCATTTAAATGAAAGAAATAGTAGAACATTTGTTGAGACTTGGCCAAAACACTAATTTCATTCATTCATTCATTCATTCATTGAAACTTAGGTGATTGACAATATTGTATTAGTTTCAGGTTACAGCAAAGTGATTCAGTTTTATATACGTGTATATTTTTTCCCCAAAACACTAATTTTAAATGGTGGTGTCCCGAAATCCTTAAAAACTTCAATTTATGATATTGGCTTTCAGGAAATGGGAATTAAATTTGACACATATTGAAAGGATTCTCTTGAAACATTTCACTATATTAAGAGAGGCAAATCCATTAGGGTTTGACTTTTGGTGAGTTTTTTTTTTTTTTTTTTTTTTTTTTTTGGTAAGTATTTTAGCAGTATAATAACCATGCATATAGAATCTTACTGATTAGGTATATTGAAAATTAACACAGCATGCCATTTTATGGTGATTTCCGAAGAACATGAGCTATGTTCTATAGTTTGTCCATCACCATATAAACACTTAGAAAAGAAGCTATTTCTACTCATGAGTCTTGTTGCTTATGTACAAGCGAAATATTGTTTTGTGCTCTGGCTGTCATTAAATGGTTGACAGATTTGGGAATGGAATCTAACAAGATGTCCAGCATTATCCAAGGCAAGTTTTTTCTCTCGTACAAAATATAAATCAGTCATTTTGTGGATAGTTATGAAACTGTGTACCTGGTCAAACAAACTGGTGAGCAAGTGGCATGAGCCTCCTGCTTCCATAATTGGACCAGATTTGCTACATGCATTTAAAAAAAAGTCGGGTCATTTTATAAAACATGGCACCATTTTTCCCCCCACATATAGGAAAGAAAGAAAAAATATATATACTTGAAAACTGTTTCTTCTAGGCTTTGGAAAGCTCACCCTGATGCAAGGAGGTAACCTACTAAAGTGTTGAGAGCAACTTATTACTGCCTCCATCAGATGTCATTTTAAGTAGGAGCTGAACATGACACAATGAGATTCCATCTGGAGAAAAAGCAAACTTGCACATTTGGCTTGTAGACAGTCAAGAAGAAGTATAAAATGCAGAAAGTGATATTGTCAAAGAACTGTGTAACAGGAAGGAGCCCAGTTTATGAGGTGACACAGAAATCAGCTAGACATGTGATATTGAGTCTGAAAAGGCCAACGTTATTTGGAGATGCAGACATAGAGTCATCAGGCTGGGGAGCAGGAAGATGCTGGCTCCCCCTCTAACGGGGAAATTCCACTTTCAGAATCCCGTTTGCGCTGAGATATCTCATTTTGAAAACAATGTAGACAAATTGGGAAGCTGTCAGAAGAAACGCAATGCGGCGATCAAGACACTAACGAATAGGGATCCTGAGATAGTCAAGCAATTAAGCCCACATGTAAAAATCTGACAAAGCACCCACACAGTATGAATGCCATTGCTCTAAAAGCTGGAGAACAATTGTGCAAAGTGGGACCAGTGAGACAATATTAGAAAATCAATTTATTTTTCTTCTAAATGACAATGCTGTGACACCATTGTCCTTCCAGAGACATGATGCAACATGTAGAGTCTGATTCAACTGAGGACCCTCCTGACCAGAAAACCCATTCTGGCCTCAACAGGAGTAAAGAAGAAGATGGTTAACAGTTCTAAGATCTGTCAGAATTCCTGGGAGATGGATGGTAGTGCCCAGCAAAATCTGTCAAGCAATAAAGCAACAATAGCAACAATAACAATAATCCCTATATATGTATCAGGTGCTGTTTTAAACCCATTACATATATTAACTTACTTAACCCTCGCACAATTGTATGTACTACATGTTAATATTATCCTTATCTTAGAGATGAGAGAAATGAGATCCAGTGAGCTAGGAGGTGTTAGAGCTGGGATTCAGACCCATGGGGTGCTTCTGCAGCCAGAGTGCCTCTACTTTAAGCTATGATTCAGTTCAGTTGAGTCACTCTGTCGTGCCCAACCCTTTGTGACCCCATGAACTGCAGCAGGCCAGGCCTCCCTGTCAATCACCAACTCCTGGTGTTTATTCAAACTCACGTCCATTGAGTTGGTGATGCTATGCAACCATCTCATCCTCTGCCATCCCCTTCTCCCCCCACCTTTAATCTTTCCCAGCATCAGGGTCTTTTCAAATGAGTCAGTTCTTCCCATCAGGTGGCCAAAGTATTGGAGTTTCAGCTTCAACATCAGTCCTGCCAATGACTATTCAGGACTGATTTCCTTTAGGATGGACTGGTTGGATCTCCTTGCTTGTTGGATCTCCTTAAGCTATGATGCTGCTCCATAAACTCACAATTTTTTCATTTGAAGAAATGTGTTCTCTCCTCCACTCCACACTAACAGGTAAGCCCTGAAGTTCTTGGAGGGCATGGCACCCCACTCCAGTACTCTTGCCTGGAAAATCCCATGGACGGAGGAGCCTGGTAGGCTGCAGTCCATGGGGTCGCTAAGAGTCGGACACCACTGAGAGACTTCACTTTCACTTTTCACTTTCATGCATTGGAGAAGGAAATGGCAACCCACTCCAGTGTTCTTGCCTGGAGAATCTCAGGGATGGTGGAGCCAGGTGGGCTGCCGTCTATGGGTCACACAGAGTCAGACACGACTGAAGCGACTTAGCAGCAGCATTCTATTTTCTTACCATAGTGTTAATCCCACATAAATCAGAACTGGCAGGTGTGATGTCAGGATTTGACTCAGAGTCACAGGAAGTCTCCCCAGGGGGGCTGCAAATAACAAGTCAGATGGGCAAGAACTGATTTTGAATAGTTAAGAGCTATTACACTTAAATATAGAATGATTATTTTAGTTTGCCCAGCACCATTAGGGTAAGTATTTCAAGTCAGAGATCTTTCTCCAACTCTCAGTGGTTTCTCTTTATCTTTTTCTTTCAAATCTCCAGGGAAGGGAGTCCATTTATGTACTTCTAATGCAGGGAGGAGAGATCTAGGGTCTTCTGCTATCTTTTAAGTTTGTTCAGATCTCCAAAGAAGTATGGCTGCTATGAACAATCTCTAAATGTTTAGAGGTTTGGCTTGACCCATTTAGTTCAGTCACTCAGTCGTGTCCGACTCTTTGCGACCCCATGAATCGCAGCACGCCAGGCCTCCCTGTCCATCACCAACTCCGGAGTTCACTCAAACTCACGTCCCATCGAGTCCGTGATGCCATCCAGCCATCTCATCCTCTGGCGTCCCCTTCTCCTCCTGCCCCCAATCCCTCCCAGCATCAGAGTCTTTTCCAATGAGTCAGCTCTTTGCATCAGGTGGCCCAAAGTATTGGAGTTTCAGCTTTAGCAACAGTCCTTCCAATGAACACACAGGACTGATCTCCTTTAGAACAGACTGGTTGGATCTCCTTGCAGTCCAAGGGACTCTCAAGAGTCTTCTCCAACACCACAGATCAAAAGCATCAGTTCTTCGGTGCTCAGCTTTCTTCACAGTCCAACTCTCACATCCATACATGACCACTGGAAAAACCATAGCCTTGACTAGACAGAGCTTTGTTGGCAAAGTAATGTCTCTGCTTTCGAATATGCTATCTAGGTTGGTCATAACTTTTCTTCCAAGGAGTAAGTGTCTTTTAATTTCATGGCTGGAGTCACCATCTGCAGTGATTTTGGAACCCCAAAAAATAAAGTCTGACACTGTTTCCCCTGTTTCCCCATCTATTTCCCATGAAGTGATGGGACCAGATGCCATGATCTTCGTTTTCTGAATGTTGAGTTTTAAGCCAACTTTTTCACTCTCCTCTTTCACCTTCATCAAGAGGCTTTTTAGTTCCTCTTCACTTTCTGCCATAAGGGTGGTGTCATCTGCATATCTGAGGTTATTGATATTTCTCCCAGCAATCTTGATTCCAGCTTGTGCTTCTTCCAGTCCAGCATTTCTCATGAGGTACTCTGTATATAAGTTAAATAAGCAGGGTAACCATATACAGCCTTGATGTACTCCTTTTCCTATTTGGAACCAGTCTGTTGTTCCATGTCCAGTTCTAACTGTTGCTTCCTGACCTGCATACAGATTTCTCAAGAGGCAGGTCAGGTGGTCTGGTATTCCCATCTCTTTCAGAATTTTCCACAGTTTATTGTGATCCACAGAGTCAAAGGCTTTGGCATAGTCAATAAAGCAGAAATAGATGTTTTTCTGGAACTCTCTTGCTTTTTCGATGATCCAGCGGATGCTGGCAATTTGACCTCTGCTTCCTCTGCCTTTTCTAAAACCAGCTTGAACAACTGGAAGTTCACAGTTCATGTATTGCTGAAGCCTGGCTTGGAGAATTTTGAGCATTACTTTACTAGCGTGTGAAATGAGTGCAATTGTGTGGTAATTTGAGCATTCTTTGGCATTGCCTTTCTTTGGGATTGGAATGAAAACTGCCCTTTTCTAGTCCTGTGGCCACTGCTGAGTTTTCCAAATTTGCTGGCATATTGAGTGCAGCACTTTCACAGCATCATCTTTCATGATTTGAAATAGCGCCACTGGAATTCCATCACCTCCACTAGCTTTGTTCGTAGTGATGCTTTCCAAGGCCTACTTGACTTCACATTCCAGGATGTCTGGCTCTAGGTGAGTGATAATACCATCGTGATTATCTGGGTCATGAAGATCTTTTTTGTACAGTTCTTCTGTGTATTCTTGCCACCTCTTCTTAATATCTTCTGCCTCTGTTAGGTCCATACTACTTCTGTCCTTTATCGAGCCCATCTTTGCATGAAATTTCCCTTGGTATCTCTAATTTTCTTGAAGAGATCCCTAGTCTTTCTCATTCTGTTGTTTTCCTCTATGTCTTTGCATTGATCGCTGAGGAAGGCTTTCTTATCTCTTCTTGCTATTCTTTGGAACTCTGCATTCAGATGCCTATACCTTTCCTTTTCTCCTTTGCTTTTTGCTTCTCTTCTTTTCACAGCTATTTGTAAGGCCTCCCCAGACAGCCATTTTGCTTTTTTGCATTTCTTTTCCATGGGGATGGTCTTGATCCCTGTCTCCTGTACAACATCACGAACCTCAGTCCATAGTTCATCAGGCACTCTATCAGATCTAGTCCCTTAAATCTATTTCTCACTTCCACTGTATAATCATAAGGGATTTGATTTAGGTCATACCTGAATGGTCTAGTGGTTTTCCCTACTTTCTTCAATTTAAGTCTGAATTTGGCAATAAGGAGTTCATGATCTGAGCCAGTCAGCTCCTGGTCTTGTTTTTTTTGACTGTATAGAGCTTCTCCAGTAATCCAAGTCTGTGCCCCAACCAGTAACGCTGGAGAGGCTGAAGTTGAATGGTTCTATGAAGACCTGCAAGACCTTTTAGAACTAACACCCAAAAAAGATGTCTTTTTCATTATAGGGGACTGGAATGCAAAAGTATGAAGTCAAGAAACACCTGGAGTAACAGGCAAGTTTGGCCTTGGAATATGGAATGAAGCAGGGCAAAGACTAACAGAGTTTTGCCAAGGAATTGCACTGCTCATAGCAAACACCCCCTTCCAACAAAACAATAGAAGACTCTACACATGGACATCACTAGATGGTCAACACTGAAATCAGATTGATTATATTCTTTGCAGCCAAAGATGGAGAAGCTCTATACAGTCAACAAAAATGACTTACTACTTGCTGTTTATTTTATATTCATTTTGGACTAGGGAAATGATGTTAGGCAAAAAGAAAATTCGAGTGATTTTCTTACCTGAGTTCAAAATGGGTCATAAAGCAGGAGAGACAATTCACAACATCAGCAACACATTTGGCCCAGGAAATGCACACAAATGTAGTTCAGTGCAGTGGTGGTTCAAGAAGTTTTGCAGAAGGAGACAAGAGCCTTGAAGATGAGGCGTGTGGTGGCCAGCTATTGAAAGTTGACAACTACAATTGAGAGTATCAATGAAGCTGATCCTCTTACATCTATATAAGAAGTTGCCAAAGAACTCAACATCAACCATTTTGCCTTAAAATGGATTCATTGGTCATGCTGGGACTTGCTGTTTGACCAATGAATCCACTTTAAACAAACAGAAAATGAGCTACTATTACTAAAGTAATCATTAATTAGAATGTCTGTGTGTTTAATTTCACCTTTCTAGAGATGTTGGTCCTCCCAGGTAAAGAACAGACAAATGAAGTGAGTAAGAATTAACTTGAAGAATTTACAGAGTCCAGAAACCACACATTTTGACAACTGTGTTTTTCTGTAGAGAATAGACTGGATAAAGCAAAAATGGAGATGAATTCTGACCCTACAACAGCACTATATCATTTTATGGTTATGACCCTAAAAAGCACATGTCCTCAATGGCTTTCCAACACATCCCCTTCTGTCCCTGAACTTTCTCACCCCAGCCCAAACCACAACCACCTTCTTTCCTTAACTTCAACACAGGAGTGATTGAATCATGTTTTATGTCAACAAAAGGATACAACTAATGAGGAAATTGGATGTGGGAGTTGGACTATAAAGAAAGCTGAGCACCGAAGAATTGATGCTTTTGAACTGTGGTGTTGGAGAAGACCCTTGAGAGTCCCTTGGACTGCAAGGAGATCAAACCAGTCCATCCTAAAGGAAATTAGTCCTGAATATTCATTGGAAGGACTGATGTTGAAGCTGAAACTCCAATACTTTGGCACCCTGATGCAAAGAGCTGACTCATTTGAAAAGACCCTGATGCTGGCAAGGATTGAAGGTGGGAGGAGAAGGAGACGACAGAGGATGAGATGGTTGGATGGCATCACCGACTCAATGGACATGAATTTAAGTAAACTCCAGGAGTTGGTGATAGACAGGGAGGCCTGGAGTATTGGAGTCCATAGGGCTGCAAAGAGTCAGACACAACTGAGTGACTTAACTGAACTGAACTGAATGAGGAAATTGAATTATGGATGAATCTTTTTTTTTTTCCTTTTTATTGAAGTATACTAGATTTACATAGTGTATTAGTTTTTGGTATTCAGTGAAGTGATTCAGAGAAGGCAATGGCACCCCACTCCAGTACTCTTGCCTGGAAAATCCAATGGACGGAGGAGCCTGGTAGGCTGCAGTCCATGGGGTCGCTAAGAGTCGGACACCACTGAGCGACTTCACTTTCACTTTCATGCATTGGAGAAGGAAATGGCAACCCACTCCAGTGTTCTTGCCTGGAGAATCCCAGGGATGGGGGAGCCTGGTGGGCTGCCATCTATGGGGTCGCACAGAGTCAGACATGGCTGAAGCGACTTAGCAGCAGCAAAGTGATTTAGTTATATGTATATATGCGAAAATATATTATTAAAATTTCTTTTTCATTACAAAAATTATTATTAATAATTTAATTCAAGATTATTAAATAGCAATTTTGTTATTACAAGATATTGAACATAGTTCCATGTGCTATGCAGTAGGTCCTTGTCGTTTATCTATTATGTACATAGTAGTGTGCATCTGTTAATCCCATATTCCTAATTTATCAGCCCCCTTTCCTCTTTGGTAACCCTAAATTTGTTTTCTATGTCTGTGAGCATTTTACTGTTTTGTAAATAAGTTCATTTGTACTAGTGTTTAGATACCACTTATAAGTAATATCAAATAATATATGTCTTTCTCTGAATTACTTCCACTTTCTATGATAATCTCTAGGTCCATCATGTTGTTTTGGATTGTGAGTCAATCTTGAAGAGGTTTCAGGACATAGGACCCAGAGCACAGGTGGTGGGCTGAGGTCTAGTGAGGACAATTGTCCAACACACAGGGAGGAGGCAGAGGATGCCAGAAGTAGGTGTAGGAAGCAGGTGGCGTCTATCCATGCTATGAGATGGTAGGATTTCTTAAATTATCTAATCCATACAAAAACTGTCATTGCCTTCAGAATTGCTTCTGTAGTTTTTCAAGCTCTTCTATGGTAAAGAAGAATATTGGAAAGGGATGGAGAAAAAATTGAGGGAAATGTAGACAGAGCTACTGGTTCTGTCCAGAATTTGGTTCATGGAATTTCAACTGTTAAAATAAAAATTATATGACCTGCTTCTTTCCTTATCATTCAGCTCTTCTATCTATCATTCTTCTACACACTGCTTATCATTTCACAAGGTGCCTATCATGCCTAGGTAGCATATAAATATTTTAAATCCAGTAAAGAAGAAAAAGTGCTCCCTTGCAATGAATGTAAAATACTTGAGACTAACCTAGGATAAGAAAAGATGTTCTCTTAATGCCACTGTTGGCAAGTTTGGTTTTCCTGCGTCTTTTCCTACAGATGTGTGAAGCCTTGGGGTAATGCCCCACAGCCTGCTTGGTGTTCATTTACATGTCAGTTTTCCCTCAGATCCATTTTGCTGGCTTCTACAGGAATATTAATAATATTCCAGTCCACATTCATCCACGGAACAGAACACACATACCTTAATCTACTGGCTACTCTGCTCTTCTCACCTTATATAATACATGGGAGATGCTAATTATAACTGCCTGGGATTACTAGACACTGTGACTTTTCTGCTCTCTGTAGAGGGCTAAAGGGAAGAAATCTCTGAAAGGGACATTGAAGGAGCATCCATGTAGAGAGCAGGCTCTTTTATAGCAGCTCGCAGTGGATGTCCTGCCTACTATAAAGAAGTCAAGGACATCAGTGCAGTTTGCAAAACAAGCTATTGACATAATATCACAATGTCTAAAACCATTGGCTTGACTTCTGTCAACAGAGTCTACACAAAGGATATTTCTTAGTTCAAGCTTGGAATCATGATTCCTTTAGAGTTCTTCAGATATGAATCACTTAGTATCTAGGGTAAAAAACCTTTCCTCAAATTATAATATAGTTGTAAACATCTGTTTTGTTTGGCTGCTTTTCTTTCCTTCTGTAAAAACTAAAGAAAGCATTCTTTAGATTCCAGGAGTAACTGTCCTTTTAGAGAAAGAAACATGGAAAATTTGACACTTTGTGGATTAAGGTTGGAAACTGTAAAATAGTTTAAAAATAGACAGAGCTCATTTTTTTTTCCCTCTGAGAAACACCTACATTTCAACAGAATTCTTCATTCAGCTTTTGTGTGGTAGCTGAAGTTCTGAGCTACACCCATTCAAAAATACCTAAAATAGTTTTAATTAAATTCCAAAGATCATTACCAACTGCTGAAAGAATGACAACTCTAATTCCTACACAGACATATCATCCTATTTATTGTAGTAATTTATTCAACAAATATTTACTTGGCACTAACAGAGATACTTCCCAGGTAGCACTAGTGTTAAAGAACCAGACTGCCAGTGCAGGAGGGATAAGAGTTTCTGGTTCGATCCCTAGATTGGGAAGATCCCCTAGAGAAGGAAATGCCAACCCACACCAGTATTCATGCCTGGAGAATCCCTTGGACAGATGAGCTTGGTGGGCTACAGTATTCTATGCGGTTGCAAAGAGTCCAACACAACTGAAGTGATTTGGCATGCATACAGAGACGGCATACATATATATGTGGTCATGTGTGTGTGTGCTCAGTAGCTCAATCGTATCTGACTCTTTGCAACCCCCAGGACTGTAGCCCACCAGGCTCCTCTGTCCATGGAATTTTCCAGGAAAGAATACTGGAGTGGATCTCCATTTCCTTCTCCAGGGAATTTTCCAGAACCAGGGATTGAATCCCCATCTCTGCATCTCCTATATTGGCAGACAGATTCTTTACCACTGTACCACCTATGTACATAGATGTGAAAAAGAATAAATCCTACCCCAATGTACAGGATATCACATCTGACACCTCTCCAGTGAAGAATGTCAGGGTGCTGAGGCTAAGAGAGGGATCGAGGACAATTTTGCTAAGTAGATGAGGTTAAAGCTAAGGTTTAAATGATAAAGGAATTAGCCAGGCATTAAAGATCTTCCCTGGTAGCTCAGATGGTAAAGCGGCTGCCTACAATGCTGGAGACCCGGGTTTGATCCCTGGGTCGGGAAGATCCCCTGGAGAAGGAAATGGCAACCCACTCCAGGACTCTTGCCTGGAAAATCCCATGGACTGAGGAACCTGGTAGGCTACAGTCCATGGGGTCTCAAAGAGTCGGACACAATTGAGCGACTTCACTTCACTTCTTCACTTCAAAGGTTGAAAGGACCTTCCAAATAAAGATAACATCAAATTTAAAAGCATAACTTAAGGTTAAAAGGATGGACTCTGGAACTCTATTGCTTATATTTGAATTTTGGCCTGTTACTTACCAGCTGTGTGACTTTGTCCAAGTTACATACCATTCTGTGCCCCCAATTTTTCTCATCCATAAAAGAAGGGTAATAATAATACCTAGTACAAAGGATTATTGTGAGCATAAAACACTCTGTATCAATCACATACAGCAATGCCAGAAAGTCTGAAGGACCGTATAAGCATCTGCTTGTTTTACATTGGTGTATATAATCAATTAGGTGCATTTGGGTTACTGCAGAAAGTGGCATATGGTTGAAGTGAGTATTAAAAAGCTGAAAATGAAAGAAATGAATCAATGTAATCTAGAAAGATAAATGAAAAAAACAAAGGTTTGCAATTGTTTATTCATTTAGTATTATCTTTTTTCTTTTAATGTCTTTATAAAATTGATCATATAAAAAATATGTAGCTAGAATATGCAGTTATCCTCCCCCTCCCTACGGCATGCTCCATGATTTTATTTCCTAGATAGATACCATTATTTAGAGCAAATCTGTTCAAGGACACCTCTGTTATGCTATGTTTCTAGGGCTACACATATCATTTAAGATGCAAAGCAATGCTTTTCTAGTTGAAAATGGTTTCTACCCTTGAATGTGGAGTCTAGGTCATGCTTTTGCTGTTTCCATAGTGGTGGCCGGAAGTCAAGAAACAACTGGAGCAGGAAAAAAGTAGGAAGTCAAGAAATACCTGGAGTAATAGACAAATTTGGCTTTGGAGTACAGAATGGAACAGGGCAAGGATAATAGAGTTTTGCCAAGAGAACGCACTAGTCATAGCAAACATCATCTTTAAACAACACAAAAGAAGACTCTACACATGGACATCACCAGATGGTCAATACTGAAATCAGATTGATTATATTCTTTGCAGCCAAAGATGGAGAAGCTCTATACAGAGAGCAAAAACAAGACTGGGAGCTGACTGTGGCTCATATTATGAACTCCTTATTGCCAAATTCAGACTTAAATTGAAGAAAGTAGGGAAAATCACTAGACCACTCAGATATGATCTAAATCAAATCCCTCACGACTATACAGTGGAAGTGACAAATATATTTAAGGATTAGATCTGGTAGATAGAGTGCCTGAAGAACCATGGATGGAGGTTTGTGACATTGTACAGGAGGCAGGGATCAAGACCATTCCCAAGGAAAAGAAATGCAAAAAGGCAAAATGGTTGTCTGAGGAGGCCTTACAAGTAGCTGTGAAAAGAAGAGAAGTGAAAGGTAAGGAGAAAAGGAAAGATACACCCATTTGAATGCAGAGTTCCAAAGAATAGCAAGGAGAGATAAGGAAGACTTCCTCAGTGATCAATGCAAAGAAATAGAGGAAAACAATAGAATGGGAAAGTCTAGAGATCTCTTCAAGAAAACTAGAGATACTAAGGGAATATTTCATGCAAAGATGGGCACAATAAAGGACAGAAATGGTATGGTCTTAACAGAAGCAGAAGATATTAAGAAGAGGTGGCAAGAATACACAAAAGAACTGTACAAAAAAGATCTTCATGACCCAAATAACCACGATGATATGATAACTCACCTAGAGCCAGACATCCTGGAATGTGAAGTCAAGTGGGCCTTAGAAAGCATCACTACAAACAAAGCTAGTGGAGGTGATGGAATTCCAGTTGAGCTATTTCAAATCCTAAAAGATGATGCTGTGAAAGTGCTGCACTCAATATGCCAGCAAATTTGGAAAACACAGCAGTGGCCACAGGACTGGAAAAGGTCAGTTTTCATTGCAATCCCAAAGAAAGGCAATGCCAAAGAATGTTCAAACTACCACACAATTGCACTCATCTCACATGCTAGCAAAGAAATGCTCAAAATTCTACAAGCCAGGCTTCAACTGTATGTGAACTGTGAACTTCCAGATGTTCAAGCTGGTTTTAGAAAAGGCAGAGGAACCAGAGGTCAAATTGCCAAAATCCGCTGGATCATCAAAAAAGCAAGAGAGTTCCAGAGAAACATCTACTTCTGCTTTATTGACTACGTCAAAGCCTTTGACTGTGTGGATCACAACAAATTGTGGAAAATTCTTCAAAAGATGGGAATACCAGGTCACCTGACCTGCTTCCTGAGAAATCTGTATGCAGGTCAGGAAGCAACAGTTAGAACTGGACATGGAACAACAACAGATTGGTTCCAAATTGGGAAAGGAGTATGTCAAGGCTGTATATTGTCACCCTGCTTATTTAACTTAATGCAGAGTACATCATGTGAAATGCCATTCTGGATGAAACACAAGCTGGAATCAAGATTGCTGGGAGAAATATCAATAATCTCAGATATGCAGATGACACCACCCTTAAGGCAGAAAGCAAAGAAGAACTAAAGAGCCTCTTGATGAAAGTGAAAGAGGAGAGTGAATAAGTTGGCTTAAAGCTCAACATTCAGAAAACTAAGATCATGGCATCTGGTCCCATTACTTCATGGAAAACTGATGGGGAAATGATGAAAACAGTGACAGAACTCACTTTTTTGTGCTCCAAAATCACTGCATATGGTGACTGAAACCATAAAATTAAAAGATGCTTGCTCCTTGGAAGAAAAGTTATGACCAACTTGGACAGCATATTAAAAAGCAGAGACATTACTTTGCCAACAAAGGTCTCTCTAGTCAAAGCTTTGGTTTTCCCGGTAGTCATGTATAGATGTGAGAGTTGGACATCCATAAGAAAGCTGAGCACTGAAGAATTGATGCTTTGGAACTGTGGTGTTGGAGAAGACTCTTTAGAGTCCCTTGGACTGCAAAGAGATCCAACCAGTCCATCCTAAAGGAAGTTAGTCCTGAATATTCACTGGAAGGACTGATGCTGAAGCTGAAGCTCCAATACTTGGGCCACCTGATGAGAAGAATGGACTCATTTTAAAAGACCCTAATGCTGGGAAATATTAAGGCAGGGGGAGAAGGGGACAACTGATGATGATATGGTTGGATGGCATCACCGACTCAATGGACATGAGTTTGAGCAAGCTCCAAGAGTTGGTGATGGACAGGGAGGCCTGGAATGCTGCAGTCCATGGTGTTGTAAAGATTTGACATGACTGCGTGACTGAACTGAACTGAACTGAACTAATGATGGTGGTGGTTTAAGTCACTAAGTTGTGTTTGACTTTTCCAGCCCTGTGGGCGGTAGACTGCCAGGATCTTCTGTCCATGGGGTTTTCCAGTCAAGAATACTGGAGTGGCTTCCCAAAGTAAAGCTAAGATCCTGGATAACTCATGAGAAGCATTGCATTTGAGGAATTATCACTGTCTCTTCCTATTCCCTTTTAACCCAAACCAAAATGACAAGCATTCTCCTCAATCCATGAACTGTTAGCCTGCTAGGCTCCTCTGTCTATGGAATTCTCCAGCCAAAAATATTAGAGTGGATTGCCATTCTCTTCTCCAGAGGATCTTCCCAACCCAGGGATTGAACCAGGGTCTCCCATGTTGCAGGCAGATTCTTTACTATCTAAGTCACCAGGAAAGTCCACACATTAAAACAACTTTATCAAACGGTTCTCAAATGGTGTGTTTAAGGAGTCATTGCTGGGTTTACCAACCTGCCAGTCCATCCGTGATTTCTTCCAATCCATGTGATTTTCAAGAACAGAGGGTCCTCAGGAGGGGCAGATGAGGATTCTGGTTCCCAATAGAACTAGCAACAATAAGCTGACATTTACAATATGCCTCACTCCCCTTTTGTGGCTGAGGACCCAAATTCAAATTTCACGTTAGGGGATTAAAACCAGGATAATGAATAAAACATTTTATTGAACTTAAATTTGAACACAATCCAAAATAGATGTTATAAATCTTATAATCCTAAGTTGACAAAAAGTTTTCTTTCTTTTCATGTAAAATCAAGGAGAAAATTTAAGATTTTTATTAAATCTATAGGTAACTTATATGCAGAGTACATCATGAGAAACGCTGGACTGGAAGAAACACAAGCTGGAATCAATATTGCCAGGAGAAATATCAATAACCTCAGATATGCAGATGACACCACCCTTATGGCAGAAAGTGAAGAGGAACTAAAAAGCCTCTTGATAAAAGTGAAAGAGGAGAGTGAAAAAGTTGGCTTAAAGCTCAACATTCAGAAAATGAAGAGCATGGCATCCGGTCCCATCACTTCCTGGGAAATAGATGGGGAAACAGTGGAAACAGTGTCAGACTTTATTTTTCTGGGCTCCAAAATCACTGCAGATGGTGACTGCAGCCATGAAATTAAAAGACGCTTACTCCTTGGAAGGAAAGTTATGACCAACCTAGATGGCATATTCAAAAGCAGAGACATTACTTTGCCAACAAAGATCCATCTAGTCAAGGCTATGGCTTTTCCTGTGGTCATGTATGGATGTGAGAGTTGGACTGTGAAGAAGGCTGAGCACTGAAGAATTGATGCTTTTGAACTGTGGTGCTGGAGAAGACTCTTGAGAGTCCCTTGGACTGCAAGGAGATCCAACCAGTCCATTCTGAAGGAGATCAGCCCTGGGATTTCTTTGGAAGGACTGATGCTGAAGCTGAAACTCCAGTACTTTGGCCACCTCATGCAAAGAGTTGACTCATTGGAAAAGACTCTGATGCTGGGAGGGATTGGGGGCAAGAGGAGAAGGGGACGACAGAGGATGAGATGGCTGAATGGTATCACTGACTTGATGGACGTGAGTCTGAGTGAACTCCGGGAGTTGATGATGGACAGGGAGGCCTGGCGTGCTGCGATTCATGGGGTCGCGAAGAGTCGGACATGACTGAGCAATTGAACTGAACTGAACTGAAAGGCTTACTTTTCTCTCAGGCTGTGTGTGTGTGTGCTTATCTGCTCAGTCACGTCTGACTCTTCAACCCCATGGACTGTAGCCTGCCAGGCTCCTCTGTCCATGGGATTCTCCAGGCAAAAATCCTGCAGTGGGTTGCCATTTCCTTCTCCAGGGGATTTTTCTGACCCAGGGTTTAAACCTGGGTCTCCCACATTGCAGGCAGATTCTTGACCTTCTGAGCCACTAGGGAAGCCCCTCCTTTATGTCTATGGGTACTTCATTCAGGAACATAGGAGTCTAATATATGAATCATATATTAGATTCATATGGATTATCTTTTTGAAGCCATGTTTTGGCATAATATAAAGATGATTACATAGAGTCAGGTAAATCTGAATCCAACATCTGACTCCATGCTCAAGTGCTGTGTCACTGGGTAAATTATGTAATTTCTCTAGTATTGCTTCTTCATCTGTACAATTGGATTAAAAGTACTTTGTTTTTAGGGTTGTTATATTTATGTGTAAAGGCATGTAAAATCACCTAGGATATTTTCTGATATCTAACACATGTTCAAGTGATATTATTTAGTCTGCAATTAAATATTGTATTGATGAGCATGAAATACATAAATATAGCCTTTTTTGGTTCAAATTTTCTCTCACATAGAAATATTTCACTCTAATAAGTAGATGATAATTAAGTATCCTCAAGAGTTAATTCAGTGTTCTACTACTACTACCATAATAAAATAATTATAGGTATTAATGTTGTTCCCCAGTTATAGATTTTCTCCTTGGCACATAAAATGCTTTCATTTCCTACTATCTTTGTTTCTCAGTGGGACCAAGTGTCTTGTTTTTTGGACAATGAGTTGTGAGAAAGGTGATGTGTGTTTCTCCTGGGCTAGGGTATTTGAATGTTGACTCAAGATGCTTCAGAGTTCTCTTCCCTCTGGAACATCAACCATCAATATCCAAGATGGTAGCTGTTCCATCAGTTAGGGTCCATGAATAACTGATGAATAAAGCTTCTCTGCCAATGGAAGTATAGTTTGAGTGAGAAATAAAATTTCCCTGCTCTAATGCTTAAGATATCAGGCACGATGTTTACATAGATTAATAGAGCCAATCCCAACAGTAAGACCAAAATAATAACAATAACAGCAACAGTAATAATATTTATATATGTTTCTTATATGTTAGACACTTTGTATTGATGCTTCTAATCCCCTCTATATTATCCTGATGTCCACAGATTATTACTATTATTCCATTTTTACAGATGAGGCAATACATATATAGAGAAGCTAAGTAACTTGTCCAGGGTAAAGAAAGCTTATGAGTGACAGAGGCAAGATTTGAACTCAGACACTTTAGGTTTGAAACATGTGCCCTTAACCACTGAGCTTTACTTTCTCTTGTGCAATTTCCAAAGATGATTTTCTTAATATTATGAACTGATTTGGCAAAGAGCTTGATATATGTCTGTATTCCCGTCTCTGGTAAGATCTGACTCTATGGTCAATGCACTTTGTATTTCATTAAGAGAAAAAAGTCAAAAGCTTCCAAGGAAATGAGTTATTTTTTTTCAGAGCCAAGAATTATAGATGTAGATCTTAATTTCCATAGTTTCATAAATTCCAAAAGTTAAAAAAGGCATATTTTGCTTGGAGATTTTATTGGCTTGGTTACATATATGTCTCTTCAACCTTTCTGAAAGATTGTAGTTACCCTATTTGGCACTGTCTGCGTCACTGTCATTCCTGAGTTTCATTATTTTCTCTGAAGAATCAGTTTAGACTGATGTTCAGCTGTTCTATTTTTATCTGGTATCTGCTTTTTGCTATTGGTGGTGAGTTCCTCTTTGTTTCTTGTTGAGAGAGGGGAGGGGGACTCCTCTCACCTGAGCCATGTCCTTAGGAGGCCACTCCAAGTTTCCGTCTTCCCCGCAGCCTCTGGCTGGCACTCACATGATAACAGACAGTGCTGGTAGCCGCCACAAGACAGGGGAAAGCATTCCAATTCTCTTGTCAACTGTGTCTGAATTTCTTTTTTAAAACAAATCTCTGCCAGATCTCACCATGGACCTCTGATTAGCCAGATGACATGTAGATAAGATTTCGGGACCTACAACAGGGAATGAAATTGCGGGGACTGTCACCAGTCTTCTTTTCGTGCTGCAACTTCTTCATTTGGATGTGTCAAGAGGGCAAATCGCTAACAAAGAAACTGCAGCGAGAGCAGTTGCAGAGCCCACCACCAGGCAGAAGAGACAGAATCGGAAATAGATGTGATAATGGCAACAGCGGAAGTGAAGCTGCAGCCTGAAAGCCCGCCATGACCCACCAAGACATCACAGGGTCAAAGCTCCCCATGGTGGAAGCAGCCCCCTTCACCCCTAGACCCCCGGTGGCTCCCAGGTCCAGATCCTTATTGCCAAATAGACAGAAATATTTCCTGATTTTACATAGAGAGCCAGGGAAGGAAATCCGCAGTCTGTTTTCGCATGCCTTTTAAAAGTACTCATCAGTAAGTTTATTACTTATATATTACTTAAATCTCTCTAGATGACATCTAGATATTCACACTTCTTATTATACCTGAGAAATGAGAAAAGTAAAACATTTTTTTTCTTCTATTACTTGCCAAGGTTGAGACTTACGTTTAAATATTTCGGAGGAGATGAAGCCTCAGCATGTCCAAATTTCTTACTAGATGCTCCCATCAAGAGCTTCCCTCATTCCTCCCTACCTGCTTTTGCTTCTGCCATCCTAACATAAAATTATTGTGCAAGATTGTGACAAACTAGCTGTTTTACACCTCTGCCAAGGACAGATAGTGAGGAGATGGATTTTAATTATTACTAAATTTAGATGAGGCACAAGGAAATCAAGATGGATTTCCTAACTTATATGACATAGGAATGAGCTAACGAGGGAGATTATAATGTTTGCTTGACTTGGTTTCGTAGAATTAAAGACTTTGGGGGTTGCAAGATCATCTGGTCAAATGTATTTGTCCATATAAGGAAATCAGGGCTAGAGAGTTTAAATGGCTGGCTATTTTTAGAAGCATGGAGTAATATGTGAACTTTGGAGTCCAGATGGCCTGGGTTCGAATATGTACTTTGCTACTAATTTGTCACAGGAGCATAATATCCTTGAGCTTGTTTTCTCATCTAAAAAATTGTGCATGAAAGTACTTCCCTCCCAGGACTTTTGTGAAGATTGAATACCACTAGGTATGAAAAAGCCTCTAAAAATAGTGACTTCACTAGCTATATATTAAATAGAGTCCCTCTATCAAAGTCTGACATGTTTATATAATATAATTTGCCCCTTTTTCTTGTAGAACAGAAATGCCTGACTTCTGGGCAATGGCCTCTTTCACCTCAAAGATGGCACTGTTTCATCAAGCAAAGAATCGATTTTTCATTGCAAAAATTAACCCCGAATTGGCATGCATGCTAAGTTGCTTTGGTCATGTCTGACTCTTGGCAACCTTATGGACTGTAGCCCATCAGACTCCTTTGTCCATGGGGATCCTCCAGGCAAGAATACTGGGTGGGTTGCCATGCCCTCCTCTAGAGTATCTTCCTGACCCAGAGATCAAAGCCACATCTCTTATGTCTCCTGCATTGGCAGGCAGGTTCTTTACTACTAGCACCACCTGGGAAGCCCTAGTATTGGCTGGGCCTGAACATACTCTGCCTGTACAGTGTTGGTAAGAGAAAAGAAATCCATTAACATAGTCCATTCCAACCAAAATCAAGGCTCTTATTCATCCTTTTAACCCCCATCTATTAACAGTGGAGTATGACAGAAGAAAACAAAATTAATATGCCTTCCATTAACCCACTGCTCTCCACTGAGAGGCAGATGCAGGTTTTGTAGAACCTGAATCTTTAACAATTTGGGAGTCTATTTTAAAGGAAAGAATATAAAACTAGGAATAAAATTTATGAATAAAAACATTTAGTACAAGAGAAAGAAATTGCAACAAATCATATATATATATATATATATATATATAAACTTTAATAATAGAAAAAACATAAATGCAGGGATTTTGACACATTCAGTTTGTGTCCTTCTCATCAAAAAAGGAAAAGTGTGCATGCTTTTCATCGCTGAGAATATTCTGGTTGTTTTGACCAGGTACCATAGGAAAGCAGTCCCTACCTAGAGTGTGTACCTTCTTCAGAACCTGTACATATTGATTATTTCCAGGACCTGTTGTTGTCAGACATCCTACATGGTGATCTGACCTTGGATCTTGCCCCTTCATATCACTGTGAAAAGTCAGCACAATGGAGTATTCTCAGATCTATCCCTCCACTTGGACAGGGAGCAAAAACATGTAGAAACTGAAGTGAGTACAAATCAGTAAATATCCCCTCAAACCAACTGGTCATATTATCAGTTTAGTTTCACTGTGGCTGAATCCCAGAAATGACTGTAGTCACACAATGACACCAAATGTATAGGAGATGTTTGGCCAATGGGAAAGAGATAAATCTTGACTACTTGTGGTCAAAATCTCTTACTTTTCAAACTTTACTAAAACACGTTTTTGTAGACACGTGTCTAGGGATCCTACTAGAGCCTTGGAAACAGCTGTGCAAGGGAATCCTTTAAGATTTAAACTTCATTAGCTTCTTGGTACTTTCCTGAACTATTTAAAATCCTGAAAGATTATGCCGTTAAAGTGCTGCACTCAATATGTCAGCAAATTTGGAAAACTCAGCAAGGGCCACAGGAGTGGAAAGGGTCAGTTTTCATTCAATCCCAAAGAAGGGAAATGCCCAAAAATGTTCAAACTACATTGTGCTCATTTCACATGCTAGCAAGGTTATGCTCAAAACCCTTCAAGCTAGGTTTAGCAGTATGTGAACCGAGAACTTCTAGATGTACAGATGGGTTAGAAATGGCAGAGGAACCAGAGATCAATTTGCCAACATTCATTGAATCGTGGAGAAAGCGAGGGAATGCCAGAAAAACATCTACTTTCTGCTTCATTGACTACACAAAAACCTTTGACTGTGAATCGCAACAAACTGTGGAAAATTCCTAAAGAGATGAGAGTACTAGAACACCTTACCCGTCTCCTGAGAAACCTGTGCACAGATCGAGAAGCAACAGTTAGAACCAGTTTTAGAACAACTGACTGGTTCAAGATTGGGAGAGGAATACAGCAAGGCTGTATATTATCAGCCTGCTTATTTAACTTATATGTAGTGTACATCATGTGAAATGTCTGGCTGGATGAATGACAAGCTGAAATCAAGATTGCTGGGAGAAATATTAATATCAACAACCTCAGATATTCAGATGATACCACTCTAATGGCAGAAAGTGAAGAGGAACTAAAGAAGCTCTTGGTGAGGGTGAAAGAGGAGAATGAAAAAGCTGGCTTGAAGCTCAACATTAAAAAACTAAGATCACCCAGGGATGCAAGGATTCTTCAATATCCGCAAATCAATCAATGTAATACACCACATTAACAAATTGAAAAATAAAAACCATATGATTATCTCAATAGATGCAGAGAAAGCCTTTGACAAAATTCAACATCCATTTATGATCAAAACTCTCCAGAAAGCAGGAATAGAAGGAACCTACCTCAACATAATCAAAGCTATATATGACAAACCCACAGCAAACATTATCCTCAATGGTGAAAAATTGAAAGCATTTCCTCTAAAGTCAGGAACAAGACAAGGGTGCCCACTTTCACCATCACTATTCAACATAGTTTTGGAAGTTTTGGCCACAGCAATCAGAGCAGAAAAAGAAATAAAAGGAATCCAAATTGGAAAAGAAGAAGTAAAGCTCTCACTGTTTGCAGATGACATGATCCTCTACATAGAAAACCCTAAAGACTCCACCAGAAAATTACTAGAACTAATCAATGACTATAGTAAAGTTGCAGGATATAAAATCAACACACAGAAATCCCTTGCATTCCTATACACTAATAATGAGAAAACAGAAAGAGAAATTAAGGAAAACAATTCCATTCACCATTGCAACGGAAAGAATAAAATACTTAGGAATATATCTACCTAAAGAATCTAAAGACCTATATATAGAAAACTATAAAACACTGGTGAAAGAAATCAAAGAGGACACTAACAGATGGAGAAATATACCATGTTCATGGATTGGAAGAATCAATGTAGTGAAAATGAGTATACTACCCAAAGCAATCTATAGATTCAATGCAATCCCTATCAAGCTACCAACAGCATTCTTCACAGAGCTAGAACAAATAATTTCACAATTTGTATGGAAAAACAAAAAACCTCGAATAGCCAAAGCGATCTTGAGAAAGAAGAATGGAACTGGAGGAATCAACCTACCTGACTTCAGGCTCTACTACAAAGCCACAGTTATCAAGACAGTATGGTACTGGCACAAAGACAGAAATATAGATCAATGGAACAAAATAGAAAGCCCAGAGATAAATCCACGCACATATGGACACCTTATCTTCGACAAAGGAGGCAAGAATATACAATGGATTAAAGACAATCTCTTTAACAAGTGGTGCTGGGAACTCTGGTCAACCACTTGTAAAAGAATGAAACTAGAACACTTTCTAACACCATACACAAAAATAAACTCAAATGGATTAAAGATCTAAACGTAAGACCAGAAACTATAAAACTCCTAGAGGAGAACATAGGCAAAACACTCTCTGACATACATCACAGCAGGATCCTCTATGACCCACCTCCCAGAATATTGGAAATAAAAGCAAAAATAAACAAATGGGACCTAATTAACCTTAAAAGCTTCTGCACATCAAAGGAAACTATTAGCAAGGTGAAAAGACAACCTTCAGAATGGGAGAAGATAATAGCAAATGAAGCAACTGACAAACAACTAATCTCGAGAATATACAAGCAACTCCTACAGCTCAACTCCAGAAAAATAAATGACCCAATCAAAAATGGGCCAAAGAACTAAATAGACATTTCTCCAAAGAAGACATAAGATGGCTAACAAACACATGAAAAGATGCTCAACATCACTCATTATCAGAGAAATGCAAATCAAAACCACTATGAGGTACCATTTCACACCAGTCAGAATGGCTGCAATCCAAAAGTCTACAAGTAATAAATGCTGGAGAGGGTGTGGAGAAAAGGGAACCCTCTTCCACTGTTGGTGGGAATGCAAACTAGTGCAGCCACTATGGAGAACAGTGTGGAGATTCCTTAAAAACTGGAAATAGACCTGCCTTATGATCCAGCAATCCCACTGCTGGGCATACACACTGAGAAAACCAGAAGGGAAAGAGACACGAGTACCCCAATGTTCATCGCAGCACTGTTTATAATAGCCAGGACATGGAAGCAACCTAGATGTCCATCAGCAGATGAATGGATAAGAAAGCTGTGGTACATATACACAATGGAGTATTATTCAGCCATTAAAAGAATACATTTGAATCAGTTCTAATGAGGTGGATGAAACTGGAGCCTATTATACAGAGTGAAGTAAGCCAGAAAGAAAAACACCAATACAGTATACTAACGCATATATATGGAATTTAGAAAGATGGTAACAATAACCCTGTGTACGAGACAGCAAAAGAGACACTGATGTATAGAACAGTCTTATGGACTCTGTGGGAGAGGGAGAGGGTGGGAAGATTTGGGAGAATGGCATTGAAACATGTAAATATCATGTATGAAATGAGTTGCCAGTCCAGGTTCGATGCACGATACTGGATGCTTGGGGCTGGTGCACTGGGACGACCCAGAGGGATGGAATGGGGAGGGAGGAGGGAGGAGGGTTCAGGATGGGGAACACATGTATACCTGTGGCGGATTCATTTTGATATTTGGCAAATCTAATACAGTTATGTAAAGTTTAAAAATAAAATAAAATTAAAAAAAAAAAAAAAAAAAAAAAAAAAAAAACTAAGATCATGGTATTCAGTCCCGTAACTTTGTGGCACATAGAAGGGGAAAAAGTATAAATGGTGACAGATTTTATTTTCTTGGGCTCCAAAATCACTGAGGATGGTGACTGCAGCCATGAAATTAAAAGACACTTGCTTCTTAGAAGGAAAGCTATGCAAACCTAGACAGTGTACTAAAAAGCAGAGACATCATTTTGCCTACAAAGATCCATAAGTCAAAGCTATGGTTTTTCCAGTAGTCATGTATAGATGTGAGAGTTGGACCATAAAGGAGGCTGAGCACCAAAGAATCAATGCTTTCTAATTGTGGTGTTGTAGAAGACTCTTGAGAGTCCCATGGACTGCAAGGAGACCAAACCAGTCAATCATAAAGGAAATCAATCTGAATATTCATTGGAAGGACTGATGTTGAAGCTGAAGCTCCAATACTTTGGCCACCTGACACGAAGAGCAGATTCATTGGAAAAGACCCTGATGCTGAGAAAGATTGAGGGCAAGAGGAGAAGGGGATGACAGAGGATGAGGTGGTTGGATGGCATCACTGACTCAATGTACTTGAGTCTGAGCACACTCTGGGTACATAGTGAAGGACAGGGAAGCCTGGCGTGCTGCCGTTCATGGAGTCAGAAAAAGTAGGACACAACTTAATGACTGAGCAGCAACTCTGATATGTTTTGTCCTTCTATTTATGTAATTATGAGCATGTATTTCTTATGTATTCTTATTTATAGAAATGCTATCCTGCTTTTTATTAGTATTTTTAACATCTGGAGTAGGAAATGGCAACCCATTCCAGTATACTTGCCTGAGAAATAGCATGGACAGGGGAGCCTGATGGGCTACAGTCCATGAGGCTGCAAAGAGTCACACACACACACACACACACACACACACAAGAGTCACACACAACTGAGCAACTAAACAACAACAACAACTTCTTGAAACAACTAAGAGATTTCATTTCAATACTTTTTGTTCCTTACTTTCTTTTTAAATAGAAGATGGGCTTCAGGAAAGCTTTTCTAGACGCACAGAGCTCTTGTTTCTGTTAATTCAATGTTTAAAAACATGGCTACATTTTTTTTGAGATGTCCTGTCTCTGTTTCTGTCCCTTACTCTTATCTGGACCTCCTCATTTCTTAATCTTTATTACTGGAATCAGTTTTGATGACACTCAGGAGTTCATCTTCCACACAGGGGAATCTTGTTCTGGATGACTTGTTTCTACAGCTCACAAGACCCCCTCTGCTCCAGTCACTTTCAGACCTTCTTACTCCAGGCTCCCTGCATTCACCACTATTGGAGAAGGAAAACTTCGTCCAGGTTCACACACTAGTCTTATAGTGGCTCACCATACTCTCCTGAAAATACATGTTGTCTTTTCTGATATTCCCCTTGCTTATCATTGTCAGATACCTATTTCTTCCCTCTGCTTCTGCCAACACAGATGTTGATATCATGCATGCCATGCAGCTGTTGGGGGTTTCTCTCTATGCCCTTGAATTTGGGGCTTCCTGAAGATACTTCATTATCTTTGTTTTGTTGAAAAAGTTGTCATGTTTTTCACTTTGTTACCTCGTTTGTCTTTTTTGATATGGTCATCTGTTAAGTTCAAAAATTTACACCCCTGCTACCCTTTTCTAGAATCTATGATACTTAAAATTGTATTTTAAATTGCTTTTGTTTGTTCTCAAATTTAAACTGTCCTCCTTGGAAAATATTGGCAATCTGGGGATATGTAAAAGTAGCCAGCAATTGTAATTGTCTAAATAAGATCTTTGAAGGAGACAAACCTCATTTGAATCTCCAAATTCTGGTAGATTTATTTTTTACAAACAAGGAAACACTTTATTTTTCATAGTCCTGCATTCAGGCCAACTTGGTTATAATTAGGAGTACATATGAGAAAATCCCAGAATGGAACTATTACGCATATTGTGGTCTCTGTGAACAGAACCTTGAAAGACAATTCAAGGAACAGTAACTTTTACATAGATTATGATATGTATGTTTTCCCTTGTTCTTCTAAATACATGACCTCTGCTTAAATAAGGAAGGAACAATAAAAAGACTATATATTTTTTAAACAGATGGTTTCCTAATATTCTGCTCACATGATCAAACCTAGTTCCCAGGAACTCTGTTAATATATATATATGGATGTTTATATATATGTGTGTGTGTGCGTGCATGAATCCTTTTCTAGGTTTTCCCTCTAATCATTTTATTCATGTCTTGTGTGTGAGGGATAAGACATCTATCCTTGGTTTTCTGTGAATACATCTAACCATGACATACTGACTTATGGGCTCTGGCCCTTTACAGATACCATGGGCATTTGAGAGGTGATAATTTCTTACTTTGAAGTATAGCCCAAGACAATGCTGTGATAATCAAGCTTGCAGTAATTGTGTGAGCAAGTTACTTTGGCCTATTGAAGGATGATGTTTTATTGGGTTATGAGTCTAAAATCAAGCCCCAGTCTCTACATCCACAAATACACAGACAAAATTATACACCCATCTTCTGGCTATGTACATGAGTTCATATTTAACTTGGGATTTGCCTATGAAACTGTTTTCCTGACAAGAAGTCACTTATTGGCATGGCATCTTTTCACTTGATTATTAAGATTCCTCTTCATCGTGTTCCCTTGAGCTTTAATTACAGCACTGCAGCTTGTTCAAAACACACTGCCAGATTTCTCCCTTGTACAGGAGACAGAACACATATTTCACATCCCCTGCACGTCCTTTATTCCTCTTATTGATTTCCTAGGCAATTCTGTATCGATTTTATCTTCATATTTCAATGCCTCCTTGGTCTTTTTCTTTCTTATTTTTCTGAGCTCTTAGAACTCTGGATTTCTCCTTGTTCACTCAGGTCATCCAATTAGGATTTGTGTGTGATCCTTCTTTGCCACTCTGAGGACTCTCTGTGATCCAGGCCGGAGCCCAAATATTCTTATCAGGATGGCTTTTATCTCAAACCCACACCATCTGTCTAAGCTCTGGTACCATCACCACTGTTTGTCTAAAAGTTTGAAAAGAAACTGTAGCAAGAACCTTCCTGCCCTAAAGTATCATGCTCTGGCCTCCTGTGTTCAGACCATTCCCTGCCATTAGCGTTACTCCTTTGGTCATTGTTGGTGCTAAAGAATGAAAAGAAAGTGTTGAATTCCTCCTTGAAAGTCTGCTGTCTTTGACCAGCTTTGGACTGTGGAGCTGGTTTGAATCTACTGTCTTTGGGTCCAAAAAACTGTGACAAGAGAAGTTCCATTGATGTAACATTAGCAAAATATAAACAATAGTCAAACTGATATCCATGGTCAAGAAGAAAAAGTCACCTGGCACTAAAGAGACTAGATATGAGAAACTGGAAATTGAGAACTGATGTGTCTCTCTCATTTTTTCTGTCTCTGCTTCTTTCTTGTCTTCTTATAACTGCTTCCTATTCCTGTAATTGACTCGTAAGTTATGCCCTCCATGATTTCAGCTTGTATGTGGCATTGGCTTAATATCACCTCCACTAAACCCTTCTGATAAGTGACTTTTCACCTCTCTCTAGGTCTTGTAGCTTAAATTGCTGCTGCTGCTGCTAAGTCACTTCAGTCGTGTCTGACTCTGGGCGACCCCACAGAGGGCAGCCCACCAGGCTCTCCCATCCCTGGGATTCTCCAGGCAAGAACACTGGAGTGGGTTGCCATTTCCTTCTCCAATGCATAAAAGTGAAAAGTGAAAGTGAAGCCACTCAGCCGTGTCTGACTCTTAGCAACCCCATGGACTGCAGCCTACCAGGCTCTTCTGTCCATGGGATTTTCCAGGCAAGAGTACTGGAGTGGGGTGCCATTGCTTTCTCAAGTAGCTTAAATTACTGAGTACCAAAATCTGATTGGTCAATGAAAATCCAGTAAAATGGTTTCCTAGTGTCATTTGTCTCCTGATTTAGTCAGTTATTTCTAGCTACTTCTCAGGATATGAAGGCCATATAGTGTTGATAATTTTAAAATGTTTCCTGGAAAATGCTCTTTTTGCAAGGGCTATAGATTTGGAAATCATACACAAAAGGGGGGCAATCTATATGTATAACCTAAAACACATCTACAAGTGTCTCCCAGTTTTTCCTACCTTCTAGTTTTGTGATTTGCCAATCTGCAGTTTCCTCACACCATATCATAAACCTGTTCCTTTGTTCATGGTATTTACTCTGACTCTAAGCTTCAGCTTACTTTAGTCCTTTGACTAAATGATCCAGTCTTTCTGATCCAGATAAAGCATCATCTGTTAGAAAATCTGTTTTGAAATGTTTTCTTCTTGAAGTGTTTTTGCCATGAGTTTTTAAAGTATTGTGAAGATGCCTCTGTCTTACCAATGTAGAGTATGGCCACTATACTGACTTTACATAGTCAAGTTGTTTTTCCTAGTAGACTCTGAGAATTTGTCTTTGTTGCTATAGCTTCAACTAATTCTAAGTGACTAAAGTGAATGTTGCTCAGTCACTCAGTTGTGTCCGACTCTTTGCGACCCCATGGACTATACAGTTCGTGGAATTTTTCAAGCCAGAATACTGGAGTGGGTAGCCTTTCCCTTCTCCAGAGGATCTTCCCAAGCCAGGGATTGAACCCAGGTCTCCTGCATTTCATGTGGATTCTTTACCAGCTGAGCCACAAGGGAAGCTCAAGGATACTGGAGGGAGTAGCCTATCTGTTCACCAGTGAATCTTCCCGACCCAGGACTCGAACCAGGGTCTCCTGCATTGCAGGCGGATTCTTTACCAACTGAGCTATTAGGGAAGCCCTGAGTAACTGGAGAGGACATGTACTAGAGGCAGTGTTGTTTTACACAGTGAATTCAGGGAAGACAGCTCTGAGAAGCTGGTAAGTGAGAAAACAACATTGTAGGAAGTGAGCTAGTAGATATTTAGAGGAAAAACATTCCAGGCCAAGGGAAGAAGTAGTGCAAAGACCTCAAAGCAAGAACAGCAAGGAGGCCTGTATGGTCAGACTGGGGATACATTGTATCTAGCAAAGCATTATGAGCTCACATTAATGCTGTTATCAGCTGCATCACAACATTAATTCAAAGGAAGCAGCTTTCCTCGTGCTAGAGGTGACTGTGCTCTGGTGCATGTTTAGTACATGAATTCTTATACTCCTGACCTGAGACATAGAATAGATTTAGGAAATGCAACTCACCCTAATACTAATAGCAGAATTACAAAGATCTGGGGAAAGTCATGGATTTTACATTTAGCATTTTGATCCTTAAAATTTTGGTTAAGTTTCTGGTTTGATTATCATATTATTGTTTTAACTCATAAGTGTTTTGAAGAAAATCATAAATACGAAAAAAATTACTTTATATAACTCTCTTCCTGCAGCCATCCCACCAAACCTGCTTCAGCATTTTTCATATAAGGGTAAACACATCTCTAAACTTCGATGGATGTGTCTTAATGCTGCTGCTGCTGCTAAATCACTTCAGTCGTGTCCGACTCTATGCGACCCCATAGATGGCAGCCCACCAGGCTTCCCCATCCCTGGGATTCTCCAGGCAAGAACACTGGAGTGGGTTGCCATTTCCTTCTCCAATGCATGAAAGTGAAAGTGAAGTCGCTCAATCCTCTCCGACTCTTAGCGACCCCGTGGACTGCAGCCAGGCCCCTCTGTCCATGGGGTTCTCCATGCAAAAGTACAGTTACAAGTAATTTATAGAAATTTTTATATTTTGTGGAGCTTTTTGAATGATAACCTCAAAAAATGTTTTGTTTATTTTGGATCATTTCGATGGCCCCTTCATAATTTGCTGCATCATGCAATTTCACTGTCTATATTGGCAATTGTGTTCGCGATCACAAAGAGGAAAAGAGTACTTTTCCAATGACCTTGGGCTCATAAGAAAAGGACAGAATTGAGTGTGTTTAATAAGAAAACAATGCATTTATGACAAGTTGGAGGTGATATACATTATTGCAAGTCAAGGGACAAAATAACTATTTTTTTAAGTAATTGAGCTAGAACAAGTGGTAGGAGAATTGTATTATCACACAGCTGCTGCTACTGCTAAGTCACTTCAGTAGTGTCTGACTCTGTGCGACCCCATAGACAGCAGCCCACCAGGCTCCCCCATCCCTGGGATTCTCCAGGCAAGAACACTGGAGTGGGTTGCCATTTCCTTCTCCAATGCAGGAAAGTGAAAAGGGAAAGTGAAGTAGCTTAGTCGTGTCTGACTCCTAGGGACCCCATGGACTGCAGCCCACCAGGCTCCTACATCCATGGGAGTCTCCAGGCGAGAATACTGGAGTGGGTTGCCATTGCCTTCTCCTTACCGCATGGAGTTCAGGGTATAATCTTGTATGATAGTGTATCCTATTCAGGTAACTGGCCTCAGGTTATTTACAGGAAAATGACTTCTTCAATCATGTGAAATAAATGATCTTATTTCTATTTTTTATTTCTAAATTCATTTGCATTTAACATATAAATTTGGCTTTTAGAGTGGTACCATAAGGTCTTAACCACAAAGAATTCATTTTAGTCTTTTTTTTTTTCATTTTAGTCTTACATTTATACATATTTAATTGATTAAATGATTTGTATTACAATTGGATACCTGTAAGAATTAGTTATTTTTAAGAATGGATAAGATTTTATTCAGGTTGGATAAATACTGTGAGATTATAACACATTTATATGGAAAATGGATAGATTTTTCTTAAAAAAAGAAGATATTTTAGCCATCCTGAATAGCAATGACTATGCAGGGAGCATGATAATAAGTGCAAGGTCTCTTATGTTAACAGAGACAGTCAACATTACAGAATTACCTAAAAATTATTTCAAATAACACTAAGAATGTGGACTGAACTAATCACTTATAGACATCACATGATGGGGGCAGCTGGTCATACTTTCAAATTGAAAGCATTGCAGAAAAAGAATGAGCTATTCCATGCTCCTTTTGTAGTCCATGCTTGTCATATGTGGCTTATTCATTTGAAAAATTAGGAATATCTAATAATTTCACTTTGACTTAAAGGTACAAATTTTTATTATGCCTCTTATGCCGTGGATTTTGTCTTCTCTGACCCAGGACTATGGGAGTAAAAAGGAGCTAAAGCATATATCTGGGGATGTGTGGATTTGGGGAGGGAATGTCAAGGTACTTTGAAAAGAATACTCCATGGTTAATACATATTTCCATGGAATGTTATCTCTTCTAGCAATTGGTGATAGTGAGTTACTGAATGCTGAGGCCGAGTGCTAGTGACAGCTGAAGTCTCAGTATTTAAAAACAAAACAAAACAAAAAAACTGGTCCAGAAACCAACTAGATGGTAAGGGGGAAAAAAGTCAAATTATATGATAAAAATATAGAATAAAAATACAGGGTCAGAAACATTGAAAAATATGGGGGAAAAAAACAAATGTGAATTCATAGGCACAATCTAAGAGAAATAAAATAAAATGATTCAGATAGCTAGGTTATACATGAATTTAAAGCATTGTTGTTGGTTTTTTTTTAACATGAGCAGCAATACTGTCAAGAAGTCAAAGCAAGCATGTATTTATGACCAAAACTTCTTTAAATTAAACATCAAATAAATTATTATTAAGTAGGTAATCATGTTTTTAACTATTAAGAAAAATTTTTAATTTTTAGGTAAATTACACCATCATTATGTCCTTAATGACCAGAGAAGGCAATGGCAACCGACTCCAGTATTCTTGCCTGGAAAATCCCAAGGACAGAGGAGCCTGGTAGGCTGCAGTCCATGGGGTTGCTAAGAGCCAGACATGACTGAGCAACTTCACTTTCACTTTTCACTTTCATGCATTGGAGAAGGAAATGGTAAACCACTCCAGTATTCTTGCCTGGAGAATCCCAAGGACGGGGAAGCCTGGTGGGCTGCCATCTATGGCGTCACACAGAGCCGGACACGACTGAAGCGAATTAGCAGCAGCAGCAGCAGCATGTCCTTAATGAGCTCCAAAATTGAGATCTAAGTTCTAATGGTTATAATTAGAATTTTGGTCCATTGTCTATTTTCTTTGTAATCACTGAACTATTAATTGACATTTATAATTTATTTTCTGATTCATTCATAGATGTTTTAAATTTTAGTGCAATTGTCTATAAGAAGATTAGTCTGTATATTCAGGCATCCTTAGTAAACATTCTCAGCTTTTAAGAACTTCTATTTCAGCATATCTACAGGAACAAGAAAAATGGGGTATACATCCTCCAAACCTTTCCCTCCCTCCCATCAAAGCTTATTATAATGTTTTGACATTTCAAGGAAAAGACAATATATCCAGTGATTCTGTAGCTAAGTCTTTACTTCTATTATCCTCTTCTTTCCTAGAATGTGCTCTTTATTTTATATTCCAATTTGAATAATAGTCACGTTTTAATTTCTCATCTTCTACAGAACAGCCCGGGTGCCCTAACCTCAGTCGTGCTAACTGGCTCTCACCCTGCATTGATTAAGAGTTCCCAGAGATAACAGTGTGTGTGGGTGAATGAATAATCTCCTGGCTTCTCAAGTCAGTTCTTCTGCATCTCTGCAGTCTGGCAATAATAACACCCACAATTTGAGTAGTGAGGGGCTAGCTGTGAACTCTGAAATAGCATATGTATGACCTTCTGTTGAAAAAATAAAAATAGAAAAATTAACATGAATATAATAAATCTTTTCCCAAAGAGAAGAAAATTACTGAAACATTTTCCTCTTATGCTCTGACTCTTCCCTCCTGACGGAGAACTATACTTAACAATCACATTGGGCAATTACCAACAGATTTAGAGCCTAAATCTCAGAAAGGTAAAGCTATTAGCATTGTTAGAAAGCTAGAGAAAATCGCACAAAAATGAGGTGTTTTGATACACTACCAACCAGGACTGGCTGCTAAACCTTCATCGCTATAATCCACTGTCACAATTTTAGCTCAGTTATTCATCATCCCTGTCACTGAAGCAGTCCCCATACTGGTCTCTCTGTCACCAAACTCTACTTTTCAACCTTGTTCCATTTTGCTGTTAGAGTCATCATCCTAATTCACTAATTCAGTCACATCACAGTGATGCTTATAGATGATTTCCCATTACCTACAGAAGAAAGTGGAAGCTTCCGAGCCTGGCAAAGAAGTGTCTCCTTTATTTTGTCCCAGCCTGATTTTTCAAGATTATTTGCCAATGTACTCATCCCTCCACAAGCCTTCTGCACAACCTCGTGCTTGCAGGATTAATGCTATGTTCTAGATACATGTGATAATTTAGTACCTTCTTACAGCTCCTGTTTCCTGCTGTTTCTCTTACCTTAAATGCTCTCTGCTCTCTCAGCCACTGTAGTTGTATAATCACTTGACAAGACCTAACACAAATGAAGACTTCTTTTCACATCTCAGGGCCATCACTGAATAATTTCCTCAGAACCCTATACTGTATGTATCAATTATTATAAAAGAATTATTTGTGTCTTTTTCCAATAGATTTTTAGGTCAAAGAGGACAAATAGTATATCATGTTCCGTACTGTTTCTCCTTCTATCTCCCTAAATTTGTCTTATAAACAGGATTAGTATCCATTTTTTTCCTATTAATTTGAGCCCCTCCAGGTTATAAGAAAAATTCTGTTTTGCATTGATGACATGAGGACTAACACAGTTAAATCAGTCAGTGTCCATTCACTAAGGGACACAACACTACTAATGCTTTATAAGGTTTTATTTCTTTGTTTGCCTTTAGACATGCTTGCATTAAAATTAGAACATATCGTTGATGTGAATATGTATTTATTTATTTACTAAAAAGTCAGGCACTGTAAAGAAGCTTTGAAATCAAATCTCAATTCAAATTACATCTGGGGAAAGCTACTTAACTTTTTGAATGTCACATATGCAAATGAAGGCTTCCCTGGTGGTGGCTCAGATAGTAAAGAATCCACTTGCAATGCAGGAGACCGGGGTTCGAGCTGGGTTGGGAAGATCCCCTGGAGAAGGAAATGGCAATCCACTCCAGTATTCTTGCCTGGAAAATCCCATGGACAGAGGAGTCTGGTGGGCTACAGTCCATGGGGTCCACAAAGAATCAGACACAACTGAGCAACTAACATTTTCTTTCACTTTCTTATTGAATAGGAAAAATTGAGTTGAATAGTAAGAAATAACCAAAATTCTAGCATCTTTCTTTACCCACACACACAGAATCATTTTGCTGTGAAAGACAGCATACACTGTTCTCTACAGAACAGATGATCGGTCAATGGTCAGCCTTAGGCAGATGATGGATTATAATGATTATAGTTACTACCATTACTATGATTAATATGATGAGATGATTAGGAGGAGGACATGCATTGCTCTAACCATCATTCTTCATCCAGTTTTCTCATAGCCAAGTCACTGTGTGTGTGCTAAGTTGTGTTCGACTCTTTGCGACCCTATGGACTGTAGCTTGCAAGGCTCCTCTGTCCATAGAATTTTCTAGGCAAGAATCCTGGAGTAGGTTGCCACTTCCTACTCCAGGGGATCTTCCTGACCGAGGGATCAAACCCAGGTCTTCTGCATTGGCAGGGCAGATTCTTTACCACTATGCCACCTGGGAACCATTACTATGATTATTATGATGCGATGAGGAAAAGAAGGACATGCGTTGCTCTCGCCATCATTTCTTGTCCAGTCTTCTCATAGCTAAAGCACATATAAAACCTTGGCTCAGTTGTGCTTGAAAAATATAGTGAAACTGCCTGGCCCGGTCACAACTTGGACATAAGTGAGTAGCCAATGGAATACTAAATCTTTGACAGATAAGAGAACGAATGACTGAAAAGCCAAGCACACATCAGCATTAAATTCAATCACTATTAATTGAACCTCTACTGTGAGCTGGCATTATTGGTACTGGAATAAAAAGACAAGGGAGGTGCAGCTCGTGCCTCTGAAGAGCTTACAGTTTGCTGTTACACAACACAGACAGAGATGTGCTTGCAAAGACATTTAAGAGAAAGACTATCAGAATGCAGAGAGAGAGAGGATTCATTTTACTGTTGGGATGTGCATACCTCTCTAGTCTCTAAGAAGGCTCTGGTTTTTCTATATGTGTCTCACTGTTGGTGGACTTTCTTACATAATTCAAATCATTCATTTTAATGGGATTCTGAACAATTTATGAGTAAGGTATAACAAAGAATTGTTGCTGATTTGCTTTTCTCTCAGTATCTCTGCCCCTTCTGTGCCCTCTTTCTCTCTCTCTCTCTCAATAATATATATATAGCAAGACTCAATTCCAACTCAGGGAAGATGAACAGATTTTAAGTGATATCTTGGCTTCTGTTAAGTATTCCAAAGCAGATAAGCAAAGGAGGCATATCACCCCTGTGTTGTCACTACAATGGTTTTCAGGTTCATTGGGTGTTTAGGGAGTTAGAAAAATATATGAGGTACTAAGGATCAATTCAACATAAATAACATTGTTCTTTAATGACATCGTTTAAAAGACATTCAAGGACAATTGTTATTGTACTTACAGAAATTGTTTATACATACTGAACAACAAAAATCCAGTTTCATGTAGGATTATAAAGATTTATTCTAAAGGGATCAATGAAGCTCTATTTCTATAAATTATCTGGAAGAAAAAAGAAACAGGAAATAACTTTCACATTCACATTAATGCAATTCACATTCACAATAATGGTAATTTTTTCTTTACTTTTCTGTTAATGTAAAATGTGCTGAAAAGAACCTTTGTTATTCTCAAAATATGTCTCTGATTACTATTTGCATATATCTACCTGAGAGGCAGAGCTACAATAATTATATGTTATCAGAACATTCTACTTTAAATCTGACAGAGCACTTCTATAGCCAACTATTCAATTAGAAATACAGATACATTGAAGGAAACCAATTTTTTAAAAACATGACTATATTCCTCACATTGCTGTTTATGTTCAAATTCCAGCCACTTAAATTGCACATGAGTTTAACATGAATGTAGAGGTAGTAATAAGCTCCAATGAGTTTTAGTACATTTTTCAGGCACAGCTCCACAAGTCTCGAGGTGAGGTATGTTTTTGTTCTGGTGATAACACATTTCATTTTTTATTTAGAAATATATCTCTTTGTAATACAGTGACACAAATTTCTCCTTTAAAATTTTCAGAACTCATCTCAGTTTAATAACCATCATGCTTCAGATTTTTTCCCTTAAACAGAAATTTTCTCTTAATATGTAGTTTAAAAAAGTTTTACATAGTAAGTGCAGTTGTTATTTCAAAATCTATTATATGTTATTACTCACATTTCAATTCTAATTATTTTTTAAAAGATGCATAATTTCCCCCAGAGCTTGAAAAAATACAGTGCATTGACATTATGCCATAAGTAAAAGAATCCAAACGTGAAATAAATTTCAACAAAAAGTATAAGTGGCTGGTGCAAGCTGAGGATGTAGGGAAGAAGACCCAGTGAGACTCTGAGCAAAAATATCTATTCAAATAAGTAAATAGTTCAGTGCTTTTCACTTTTCTCATTTGAAGAATTACCTTATTGGGGCACGGAATTTGTCTCTTTTAAAATAGCAAATTCAGAGGAAACTAAAATGCTGAATAATGAAAGTATATTTTCCTTATATAATTAGAGTTTCAAATATTGAGAGGAAACCGAGTTCTTAAAAATTTATAAAAACTCTTCTAAAAGATTTTTATTTGTAATAGTATCATACTGTGTCAATAGGAAAAGATATTTCTAATGAAACACCAACATGTATTTTATTCCTCTCTAATTTGTGAGGTAGTTTATGGAATTGTCATTAGTCCCTTGAATTTCTGTTTCAACTCTCCAAGGAAGTACAGGTAGAATATTTTAGAATAGTTACAGGTATAATAAGGTTATTTTATTCTAATAGCAAAAGTAAAAAAAAAAAAAAAAAGACAAGTACCAATATGACTGAGAAGAAAATAAATAGGTAGAGTTAATACATATGACAGGTCATTCTCAATCATGCTTTATATGTATTGTGGCTTTTGACATCAAAATTACATTCGGTGATAAACATAGACCTTTGAAATCTACACTGCTCCATTTTATGCTACTAAAAGCATTCAGAGCCACTATTGATTTAATATTCATTCTCAGTTTGAAGATGCATTACCCACAGCAAGAAAATACACTTTGTAATTTTGGCTTGGGTTAATGTTCCTTACTAAAACCTCAATTCATAGTGAAATAATTGCCTTCTCCTAGTATTGCAAAATCAAAAAAAAAAAAATCAGAGGTAACATTACAATTTGAAAGAAAAGTCTCTCGTTTCAAGCTACAGATGGAGATATGTTGCTCTAATAACAAATAGTTGGCTTCTCAGAAAGTATATCTGTGTATGTGAGTGTGTCTGTGTATGTATATAGACAACATACACACACACAGCATGCAGTACACAAGAAACATTGGTTAAGGTTCCAAATTGGACGATATTATGAAGAGTTAACTCCCATTGGCTAGAAGCTATAGAATATCACGGCCAAACTGGAAGCTTGAATCTAACAGTTTATTTTATTTTTACATCAAAATTAGCTGAAGTAGCAGACATGCAAGCATATATTAGACCTTCTACAAGGATAATAAGTAAATATATGTGTGTAGAATCTAAAGACGGAGAGGAAGTTTTGGGTTTATGCTTCTACTTGCTTAGAACCAAACAATGTACATTTCAAAGTTCCAAAGGCACATTTGCACAGACATTCTAATTATTAGTTCACTTTATCTCTGCTGGCGCAACGTGGTTCTCAGCTTTTTAATCACTTCTCTACTGGCACAGCTAATGTGCCTACAAGTTGTCTCGAATTTTAATATTGCTAAATTTAGTGACACAAGTTGTGATTAAATTGTGAAAACTTGTTTAATGCAAACCCTGATTGAAAAGAATACATGCTTATTTAAGGAAAATGTACAACTTTGCAAAAATTATATAGCGCTATATATAGTCCCACATTTAACAGCTTTACCAACCTGCAAAAAAGTTGGTTCTTGTAGAAAACTGCCAGGCTATGTAGTCTGAAATCTGGAGTCGTAATACCAGAGAGCTGTCAGTCAGCCATCCATCCATCTAATTGGCTTCTTACCATCTTTCCATCATGTTTTTTTTATAACTGGTCGCCTCTGGCTAAAATGCAAATCATGAGGAAGAGCCGTCTAGAAAAAGCTGCTGCTTTCTTAATTATCTGTCAGAGTATGGACCAGTGGACCTAGGGCCGCGCTGTAGAGTTATGCTAAGCAGCAAGGCATCATGGGAATTGGAGTGACAGCTCATTTTCCTCCTGTGTTTTCTGTGTTCGAATGACAATGCAGAAATATGGGTTTTCCCACACTTTCTCTGAACACTTGGGCGATTGCTCAGGGGAGCACAAAGCCCAAACTGTCACATTTCCAGACATGGTCTTATTGCTGTCACTATGACAGGATTGTTGACAAATGCCAGCAGTCATCTCGGCATCTTGGGAAATGTCTGCCATGATTGTGTCAACAGCCTGACAGAAATTGTTAATGTTTAAACTTCTTCCACTGACAGAATCCTGTCTTGCTGACAATATTTGTCATATGAAACTCAATCTTTGTCAAACTTGCTTAAAAATTAACACTTTCTCAATTTCTTTTTTTTTTCTAGTTTACTGCCTAGCAGTGCAAAATTTCAGCAATAGGATTTCAGCAAGGTAGTGTAACACAGCAATTTAGGTCCACATTCCATACAAATCCTCTAAACGATTATTAATTTATGTGGCCATGTTGTCCTTTTGACCTTTGACCTTTGCTACCAGAATAATTAGCCATATATGCGCGGTGTGTGTGTATATACATATATATGTATATTTATGTGTACATACACACACAGACATGTATGATACACACATAATACATAGTTATGCATCTATACTTACATGTGAGTGTGTGTGCACACTCCTGAGGAATCACACTTGTGAATTAGTCATGAGGTACAAAACACTATTCCTCAGGATACAATGTGGAAAATCAATTAAATCTTGCAGATTTTTAGCTTACATAAAACTCAGTTGTAAGTTTGTAGATACCCATTAACTAATTTCTTAGCTATAAATTTTGAATTTTGTTATTTTTAACTTTGATTTTAAAAAATCAATCTGACAGATTAAACAGTATCTATTGCAAGAACTCACGAAAGAGTTGTTTTGGAGTTTGTTTAAAAAAAATAATAATAAACCACATGATTTTGTCAAATCTGGAATGTGGGGGTAGCCTGTATTTCCAAATTCTGATAATCTGTTAGGAAGTATTTATGTGAGCAGTATAAAAGATACTAGTATTTTAAAAAGGAGCATCCTGTTTAAAATCCACAAGTGGTTGATTTTTTAAAATATTTTTGGTGAGACACAATGCTCTGATTATTAGAAGGCAGTCAAATCATCTCTGGCTGTACTAGAAATACCCAGTCATCCACAGGAAGCTGCATTTCTTAGACACAATGTAGAAAAGAGCTATTGGTTAGCTGAATATAGTGTCCATCTGTCCCTGACAGAACAATCCTGGTCAACCTTACAGTGACAACTTGTTAATAATAACATAACTATTATTAGTTGTATTATTATTAGATAGTATGTCATAATACACAAATATGGTATACACTTATACCAGTGGGGACATATTAAAATAATTTATTATTAGAATAGCAATATCCTTGAAAAATAGAGTGTGGCTAATGCTATTTACCTGAATTGCTGTCAAATATGATTTCTAGTTCCTCTGTAGACAGAGAATGGACCAGGTACTACCTCATTTGCTGAAATAAAGAAACTTTGTTGTTTTTGATATGGGCCATTTTTTTTAAGTCTTTAGTGAATTTGTTACAATATCACTTGTGTTTTATGTTTTGGCTTTTGGCCCCAAGACATGTAGAATCCTAGCTCCCTGTTCAGGGATCAAACCCACACCCCCTGCATTGGAAGGTGAAGTCTTAACCATTGGACCACCAGAAAAGTCCCAGGGGACTTCTTAATATGCTTTTCAGTTTCAATTTTTCTTTGCTTTCAAAAATTTATATATATATATATATATGTCTCAGATCAGTCGCTCAGTCATGTCCAACTCTTTGCGACCCCATGAATTTCAGCATGCCTCCCTGTCCATCACCAACTCCCGGAGTTCACTGAGCTTCATGTCCATCGAGTCAGTGATGCCATCCAGCCATCTCATCCTCTGTCGTCCCCTTCTCCTCTTTCCCCCAATCCCTCCCAGCATCAGAGTCTTTTCCAATGAGCCAACTCTTCGCATGAGGTGGCCAAAGTACTGGAGTTTCAACTTTAGCATCATTCCTTGCAAAGAAATCCCAGGGCTGATCTCCTTCAGAATGGACTGGTTGGCTCTCCTTGCAGTCCAAGGGACTCTTAAGAGTCTTCTCCAACACCACAGTTCAAAAGCATCAATTCTTCAGCTCTCAGCCTTCTTCACAGCCCAACTCTCACATCCATACATGGCCACAGGAAAAACCATAGCCTTGACTAGACGGACCTTTGTTGGCAAAGTAATGTCTCTGCTTTTGAATATGCTATCTAGGTTGGTCATAACTTTCCTTCCAAGGAGTAAGCGTCTTTTAATTTCATGGCTGCAGTCACCATCTGCAGTGATTTTGGAGCCCAAAAAAATAAAGTCTGACACTGTTTCCACTGTTTCCCCATCTATTTCCCATGAAGTGATGGGACTGGATGCCATGATCTTTGTTTTCTGAATGTTGAGCTTTAAGCCAACTTTTTCACTCTCCACTTTCACTTTCATCAAGAGGCTTTTGAGTTCCTCTTCACTTTCTGCCATAAGGGTGATGTCATCTGCATAGCTGAGGTTATTGATATTTCTCCCGGCAATCTTGATTCCAGCTAACGTAAAGGTATACATATTTATTAACTAATAGCATAATTAAATAATATGAAAATATAATAATAATATAAATGCATTTACTTAATTAATTACTAAATTTACTTCTTACAGGAGTTTTAAGTTCATATAACAAAATTGAGCAGAAAGTATAGGGAATTCTCGTATGTCCTGTGTTCCCACTCAGGCTCAACCTCCCTACCATCAATATCCCACCCCAGAGTGGTACATTTGTTACAACTGATGAACCCACATTGACACAGCATAATTATATTATTTTTCCTATCTTTTAAATTCCAACATTATCATAAGTATCCCCAACAGTATAATGTGAAGTCTCAGCAAACTTTATGCAGTGAAACAAATAGTAAATATTTTAAATTTTTGTTTATATCATAACTTTTCAACTCTGCCTGCAAAAGTATGGGTAATACATTTTAAAATATGGGTGTAGCTCTCTTCCAATAAAACGATTTCTAGAAGCAGACAGGGGTCAACAAACTGTAAACCTGTAAGTCAAGTCCAGCCTACTGAGGGGCTAAGTAATAAGATAAATCCTCGTTTCAAATATCTGCTCTACTGTATACTAGCTGTGTGATGGTGAGCATATTTTCAGCATATCACTTTATTATCTCAATTATTTTTCAAAATAACCGTATAGGAATATGTTAATTTCCTGATATTACAAGTCAGAGCTATAACTTGCAGAGGTCAAACTATGACCCCAGAGCTGCCAGGTAGATAAAAAACAGAACTGGGATTCTAATATGAGTCTGTCTGAATTCTTAGCTTTCTGCTTTTCTAAATTATGATATGTTATCTGTAATTCTTAGTTAATTCTGAAATAAAATTCTAGGTCAAGTTTTAAGACTTAGAGAACAGTAACAGAGAAAAAAGATTGATACTGAGGGCAGTATCAGTGATTTAGGGGAAAATGTGCTGCTTCACCACCTGAATTGCTTCCTTATTGATAGCACAGAATTTTGCCTTCAGCTTCTCTAATATTGATCACTTCCTAGAGTTGGCCCAGAATATCTAGGATAGGGTGCAAAAATGGAAGAGGAAGTATGCCTTCTAAGTAACTGATAAATATTTAAGGATGATTCTCTCAAAAATTCAAGAATAGTACCTATGATGGTTAATTTTATGTGTCAATTTGACTAGGCCACAAGGTGCCCAGATATTTGGTTAAACATTATTTCTCTGTATATCTATGAGGGTGTTTCTGGATGAGATTAATATTTGAATCAGTTAGCATTGGAGCAGGAAATGGCAACCCACTCCAGTGTTCTTGCCTGGAGAATCCCAGGGACAGAGGAGCCTGGTGGGCTTCCGTCTATGGGGTCGCACAGAGTCAGACACGACTGAAGTGACTTAGCAGCAGCAGCAGCAGCAGATTGGATAAAGCAGATTGCTGCCTTCCCAATATGGTGCTGTGCTATGCTAAGTCACTTCAGTTGTGTGCAACTCTTTGCACCACTATGGACTATAGCCTGCGAGGCTCCTCTGTCCATGAGATTCTCCAGGCAAGAATACTGGAGTGGGTTGCCATGCCCTTCTCCAGAGGATCTTCCTGACCTAGAGGTTGCACCCTTGTCTCTTACATCTCCTGCATTGGCAGGTGGGTTCTTTGTCACTAGCCCCACCTGGGAAGCCCTCCAATATGGCAGGTTTCACCTAATCTGTTGAGGGTTGAATAAAACAAAAAGAAGAAAGGGAGAATTTACTCTCTTTCTGCCTGGGAGTTTCCAAACTGGGACATGGATCCTCTGCGCTTGGACTAGAGTTTCGACCACTGACTTTCCTGGTGCTCAGGCCTTTGACATTGGGCTGGAACTATGCCACCAGCTCTTCTGGATCTCCAACTTGCTAATAGCAGACTGTGGTACTTTTCTCCTCCATAAATTATGTGATCCAATTGCTTATAATAAACTCATATATAGCAATAGATAATAATAATAATAGTGTATATACAAAAATCTCCTGCGTGTTCCCTGGAGAAACCTGATTAATACAGCATTATCTTAACATCCTTTCTAAGTAAGTCATGATAAAAGATTCCTCCAGGTTGGGCTTTGTGGACTGTCTTCATTTCATGGGACTATATCCATCATCCTTCTCTGGCTCAGTGTGGAAAGTGAACCATCACTTCCTGTTGAACATGAATCATCCAGGCTCTGTAAAAAGTACTGAATCAAGACCTTACAGCCAGGGGACACATCTGCAGAATTGAAGAGGCATTCCTAGATAATGCTCTGCTGCTCTACCTTGTCTCTCCTTGACAACTCTGTGTAATGCAATTCAGTTCAAATTTGTAAGTGTGAGGAGAGCATCTGTTTTGTTTTAGATTAAGTTGTGTAGAGGTGTCAGGGAAACGTGAATCCTGATCACTTACTACTTGGAGATCATAACACTTTAGAAACAACCCAGGAATAATATGGTAGAGTGTTTAAAAATCAAGCAAGGAATCCTTTTGTTTAGCATGAAAAAGGCATGTGTTTAGTAATGATGAAATACTACCAATTCTCCAGATATAAATATATATAATTGTCATTTTTATAATCTATGTTCATACAGGCAAATACTCTTCCACATCTTTTTAAATAACATCTTTTTTAATGTTTCACTTCTGTATAGCTTTACATATCTTATACACATGTGCCTTGTGATTGCCGCTGTTTGAAAGGATACAGTACTCTTTGTAGGAGGAATCTGTTCTGTTTTTCAGTGAAATAAACCTACATTCTTGAAAACTGTGTCATAAACTAGATGAGTTGAATGAAATATCTCTTTCATTCTCTCTCACTCTCTTTCAAACTCAAACTTCTTGAGGCCAAGGAGGGTTTTTCACAGACTTAACATTTGTTTTGAAGATGTTGCATTAGTATGTGAGAGGAGTTATCGGTTGCATTGTTTCATCAAAAAAAGATATATTCAAGTTCGAAATAAACCCTTCAGTTCAATTCAGTCACTCAGTCGTGTCTGACTCTTTGTGACCCCATGGACTGCAGCACGCCAGGCTTCCCTGTCCAGAGGTTACTCAAACTATGTCCATCCAGTTGGTGATGCCATTCAACCATCTTCATGTTCTATCATCCTCTTCTCCTCCTGCCCTCAATCTTTCCCAGCATCAGGGTCTTTTCAAATGAGTCAGTTCTTCAAATCAGGGGGCCAAAGTATTGGAGTTTCAGCTTCAACATCAGTCCTTCCAATGAATATTCAGGACTGATCTCCTTTCGGATGGACTGGTTGAATCTCCTTGAAGTTGAAGGGACTCCCAAGAGTCTTCTCCAACACCACAGTTCAAAAGCATCAGTTCTTTGGACTCAGCTTTCTTTATAAGTCCAACTCTCGCATCCATACATGACCACTGGAAAAACCAAAGGTTTGACTAGATGGACGTTTGTTGGCAAAGTAATATCTCTGCTTTTTAATATGCTGTCTGGATTGGTCATAACTTTTCTTCCAAGGAGCAAGTGTTTTTTAATTTCAAGGTTTCAGTCACCATCTGCAGTGATTTTGGAGCACAAAAAAATAAAGTCTGTCATTGTTTCCATTGTTTATACATCTATTTGCCATGGAGTGATGGGACCAGATGGCATGATCTTAGTTTTCTGAATGTTGAGTTTTAAGCCAACTTTTCACTCTTCTCTTTCACTTTCATCAGGAGGTTCTTTAGTTCTTCTTTGCTTTCTGCCATAAGGGTGGTGTCATCTGCATATCTGAGGTTATTGATATTTCTTCCGGAAATCTTGATTCCAGCTTGTGCTTCATCTAGACTAGCATTTCTCATGATGTACTCTGCATATAAGTTAAATAAACAGGGTGACAATATACAGCCTTGACGTACTCCTTTCCCTCTTTGGAACCAGTCTGTTGTTGTTCCATGTCCAGTTCTAACTGTTGCTTCTTGACCTGGATACAGATTTCTCAGGAGGGCAGGTCAAGTGGTCTTGTATTCCGACCTCTTTAAGAATTTTCCAGTTTGTTGTGATTCACACAGTCAAAGGCTTTAGTCAAAGTCAATAAAGCAAAAGTAGATGTTTTTCTGGAACTCTCTTGCTTTATCGATGATCCAACAGATGTTGGCAATTTGATCTCATTTCCTCTGCCTTTTCTAATTCCAGCTTGAACATCTGGAAGTTCACAGTTCATGTATTGCTGAAGCCTGGCTTGGAGAATTTTGAGCATTACTTTGCTAGTGTGTGAAATGAGTGCAATTGTGTGGTAGTTTGGACATTCTTTGGCATTGCCTTTCTTTGAGATTGGAATGAAAACTTACCTTTCCCACTTCTGTGGTCACTGCTGAATTTTCCAGATTAGTTGGCATATTCAGCGTGGCACTTTCATAGCATCAACTTTTAGGATTTGAAATAGCTCAGCTGGAATTCCATCACCTCCGCTGGCTTTGTTCATAGTGATTCTTCCTAAGGCCCACCTGATTTCACATTCCAGGATGTCTGATTCTAGGGGAGTGATCACACCATCATGGTTATCTGGTCATGATCTTTTTTGTATATTTGTTATGTGTATTCTTGCCACCTCTATTTAATATCTTCTGCTTCTGTTTAGGCCCATACCATTTCTGTCCTTTATTGTGTCCGTATTTGCATGATATTTTCCCTTGTTATCTCTAATTTTCTTGGAGAGATCTCTAGTCTTTCCAATTCTATTGTTTTCTTCTATTTCTTTGCTTTGATCACTGAGGAAGGCTTTGTTATCTCTCCTTGCTATTCTTTGAAACTCTGCATTCAAATGGGCATATCTTTCCTTTTCTCCATTGCCTTTTGCATCTTTTCTTTTCTCAGCTATTTGTAAGGCCTCTTCGGACAACCATTTTGCCTTTCTGCATTTATTTTTCTGGGGGATGGTCTTGATACCTGCCTCCTGTAATGTCATGAACCTCTGTCCATAGTTCTTCAGGCACTCTGTCTATCAGATCTAATCCCTTGTATCTATTTCTCACTTCTTTTCTATAATCGTAAGGGATTTGATTTACGTCATATCTGAATGGTCTACTGATTTTCCCTACTTTCTTCAATGTAAGTCTGAATTTGGCAATAAGGAGTTCATGATCTGAACCACAGTCAGCTCCTGGTCTTGTTTTTGCTAACTGTATAGAGCTTCTGCATCTTTGGCTGCAAAGAATATAATCAATCTGATTTCGGTATTGACCATCTGGTGTTGCCCATGTGTACAGTCTTCTCTCGTGTTATTGGAAGAGAGTGTTTGCTATGACCAGTGCATTCTCTGGACAAAACTCTGTTAGCCTTTGACCTGCTTCATTTTGTACTCCAAGGCCAAATTCCTGTTACTCCAGGTATCTCTTGACTTCCTACTTTTGCATTCCAGTCCCTCCCCTGTAATGAAAAGGACATCTTTTTTTTTTTATGTTAGTTCTAGAAGATCTTGTAGGTCTTCATGGAACTGTCCAACTTCAGCTTCTTCAGCATTCCTGGTCGGGGCATAGACTTGGATTACTCTGATATTGAATGGTTTGCCTTGGAAATGAACAGGGATCATTCTGTCATTTTTGAGATTGCATCCATGTATTGCATTTCAGACTCTTTTCTTGACTGTGATGGCTACTCCATTTCTTCTAAGGGATTCTTGCCCACAGCAGTAGATATAATGGTCATCAGAGTTAAATTCACCCATTCCAGTCCATTTTGGTTGGCTGATTCCTAAAATGTTGATGTTAACTCTTGCCATCTCCTGTTTGACCACTTCCAATTTGCCTTGATTCATGGACCTATCATTCCAGGTTCCTATGACATATTGCTCTTTACAGCATTGGACTTTACTTCCATCACCAGTCACATCCACAACTGGGTGTTGTTTTTGTTTTGGCTCCATCTCATCATTCTTACTGGAGATATTTCTCCACTGTTCTCCAGTAGCATATTGGGCACCTGCCAACCTGGGGAGTTCATCTTTCATTGTCCCATCTTTTTGCCTTTTCACACTGTTTGTGGGGTTCTCAAGGCAAGAAACTGAAGTGGTTTGCCATTCCCTTCTCCAGTGGACCACGTTTTATCAGAACTCTCCACCATGACTGATCCGCCTTGTATGGCTCTCCATGGCATGGCTCGTAGTTTCATTGAGTTAGACAAGGCTGTGGTCCATGTGATCAAATAGGTTAGTTTTCTGTGATTGTGGTTTTCATTCTGTCTGCCCTCTGATAGAGAAGGGTAAGAGGCTTATGGAAGCTTCCTAATGAGAGAGACTGACTGAGGGAGAAACTGGGTCTTGTTCTGATGGGCAGGGCCATGCTCAGTAAATCTTTAATCCAATTTTCTTTTGATGGGACTGTGTTCCCTCGCTGTTGTTTGACCTGAGCACAAACTATGGTGGAGGTAGTGAAGATAATGGTGAAAGTGAAAATAAAAGTGAAGACGCTCAGTCGTGCCCAACTCTTTGGACCCCATGGATAGTAGCCTGCACCAAGCTCCTCTGTCCATGGGATTTTCAAGGCAAGAGTACTGGAGTCGGTTGCCATTTCCTTCTCCAGGGAATCTTCCCAACCCAGGGATCGAACCCAGGTCTTTCACACTGTAGACAGACGCTTTACTGTCTGAGCCACCAGGGAAGGTCCCATGCAGGCACTGATCCATTCAGTGCCCCCAACCGTGCAGCAGGCCACTGCCAACCCACACCTCTGCCGAAGACTCCTGGACACTCACAGGCAAGTTTGGGTCAGTCTCTTGTGGGGTCACTTCTCCTTTCTCCTAACCCCTACTACCTCACAATTGTGACTTACTTGGACAGAGCATCATAGTATAAAATTGAGGTCATCTTGGAGTAAAGTGAAACCTTAATCCAATATGACTGGTGTCCTTGTAAGAAGAGATAAAGGGAAAGACAGCCATGCAACAATTGAAACTGAGTTTCCAGTGATTTATCTACAAGCCAAGGGAGTGTAAAGATTGGTGATAAAAACCAAAAGCTACAAGAAGTAAGGAAGAATTCTCCCCTCTAGTTTTTCAGAGAAAGCATGACCCAACTAGTACCTTGATTTCAGACTTTTAGCTTCCGGAATTGTAGAACAATATTTTTGCTGTTGTTTTAAGATACATAGTTTTTAGTACTCCATCACAAACACCCTAGGAAACTAATTTCGGTGCATTAAAGTATAGGAGTAATAGGCTTTATTTTGGAGCCCCATAAATCTGGATTAAAATCTCAACTCCATCATGTCTCTCATGATATTTCTTTCCTTATCTGTATAATGAGAACTCCTCCCAACTGGAACCTTCCTCAGACATTCATCAGAAGATAGTACCAACACACAGCCAATGCTGACATGCTCACCACATGCCCTGGTGTCTTGACTAGACCTAGATTGGAAACCAAAGCTTACGGTGGTGGCTTAACAGAATTCTAGCCTCCTTTAAAGTGTGTTCATGAGTATCTGAAAAAAAACAGTAGCTGAAGTGAAAGTGGAGATAAGTATGTTTTCCATTTGCTTATGATTTTCCAAGACAGTGAGGTATGACATTATTCTGCCTAGGAATCTTATTCTTTAAGGATTGTGAGTTTGGAATCACTTACCTTGTGACTGTATCAGTTCAGTTTAGTCGCGCAGTTGTGTCCAACTCTTTGCAACCCCGTGGACTGCATGCCAGGCTTCCCTGTCCGTCACCAACCCCTGGAGCCTACTCAAACTCATGTCCAAAGTATCTTTCAAATCCAAACCAAGACACTTGTTTGTGATGTATATCGTGAACCTGTGGAGACAGTGAGGCTGAATATCTGGAATCAGTTCTGCTAGGTAATTTTAAAGTGTGTGGCATTTTGTACATAGATGACCTGTGACCCAGACATCAGCAAACCACCCAGAAACTCAAGGAAAACATTTCTTCTCTCTATAGACTTTAAATGTTGAAATACCAAAGAGCCCACTTTACATCGGCTGGGTAGGTGTTTACTCCAGGAAATCAATGAGGTTACCTTTCCATAGGTCAACTTCATATACAGGAGAATAACTACAATATTCATATTTTATTTTGTCTATGTGTTTTATTTTTCTTCCACTCTCAAGTTAGTATAAAATGTGCTAAATAGAAAATCACTTATTTTCAAAGTTTTTTATTATCTTCCTGTGTCTACTTGAGGCAAAGCTTTACAATAGACAATAGGTCTACAAGGAGAATTAAATATCTTTTGTATAACAGACTTAGAAGATATTTTAGGAACACAGAATATTTTTTATATAGATAAAGTCAAACTGTAGAGGGAGTAGCAGAAATGAGGCCAGTTTACACAAAGTAAGACCCTGACCTGTGTCCCCAAAATCATAGAAAAACCATCTGATTCCATAAAATAATCTATTATTAGTGCAAAGGAGAAAAATATTTACCCCTCCCAAAGGCCAAAAAGTGGATAGAAAACCAAGTTATGTTAAAAGGATCTACAGAAGACAAAATTGCATTTAGATTTTATGTTAATAATGAACACTGATAGGTATTTTTATAACCTATGATTATTTGATAATTAAAAGTATTGCTGAATGTAAGATAATAGTGAGATGCATGGTTTGCAAAGAGAATGGAAGAACCAAATTAATAAGGTGACAGTGAAGGTTAATAAATTATTATTCAGGATTTTAGATAATTGGCATCATTTGGGAGCAGGAAAAAAAATGAAGCTGGAGAGATGAACTAGCGTAGTAAAACACTTAACAAATGGTCCATTTAACACCAATTATCATGCTGTTTTGCCATCACTACTAGTTCTTGTGAAGTATCTTGATATCCTTTGGGAAAATGTGTCATACAAATGACAAAATGAGATTAATTATAATAAATTCAAAACAAAACACTTTGGAAACCAAGCCTCCATTTCTAAAGCTTATTTTAAATAAACCTAGTGATTTGTGGTTCGTGGTTAGACAAACTTTGGCAAAGCATCACATTTCTGTAAAAGCCTGCTTCTTCTTTGCTCTTTTAATATCACTTGACCAACATTTACATGTTTACTTATTTTTAACATGCAACCCTCAACCCTCCCCCAAATATTTGATTTTAGAATGCTACTGGCAGTGATCCCTTAACCATGAATACTGATAACATAAATTATGTTCCAATATTTTGCTCATAGCTACATACACATTTAAATGCATAGTGAAAATCCTAGCTCTTGAGTTATCCCCTCTCTCTGCAAAGACAAGAGAATTTAAAATATTTATAATACAGGACACCATTATTGAATCTTTCCTTTTACGATCACCAAAATTAAGCTTAAATGCCCTCATATTTTCAACTGAATTCACCTACATTTTTCAGTGAATTGGACCTCAGCTTTCCACCCTGGTAGAGAACAATCAGAAAGTTTATAACACACTCTTATCAGCAGGCACAAGGCTATAGGAATTGGGCACAGGCCAACAATCTGTTTCTCCACTTCAAGTAAGAGTTGAGACAGCAAATCATTATTATTTTTATAATAACAACAGAAGTTCTAAATTGTCAGTTTATCCCTTGAACATACAACTCCTGCTTTTAAGACTTGGAGGAGCTGCTTTTCAAGAGACAACAGGAAAGGAAACTGGAAATCTCATCAAAGAAAGAGGTTTGTAAAAATTGCATTCTTTCCCTACTCTTTTTTTTAATTTATTTATTTTAATTGGAGGTTAATTACTTTACAATACTGCGGTGGGTTTTGCCATACATTGACATGGATCAACCATGGGTGTACATGTGTACCTACTCTTACTAAATTCTAGGCTTATGGATGGGAGTATCTGCTGAAATGAAGGAGGAAGTTTTTATTTGAGGTGAACTGTTCTTGGAGCTTTGGATTTCATGGAAAATGAGAGTCCTTGACAGCCCCTATAAGCCACTTCCCCACCCCACTCATTGTATAACTATAACTTGGAGTTGCCTCTTCATTATGGAGTGTGAACTTTGTTAATTTTCAGTTCATTAGTTGAATTCAGCCTGCCCAAGGCTCTGAACGACTCCGTACCCAGGAAAGTTTCCATCAGAGGTGGGAAGGACTCAAACTCTGCACAGTCTGGCATATGGTAGATATTAAATTCATACTTATGAATCATGAAGAGAATGAGAGACCCCAAAACAAAATCTTCAAAGTCCATTACATTGAGTTGCTAGAGGAGGTTCCTGTTGTATGAAGATGTTTATTGTTTGAAGGGCCTGTAGGCAGCTTGGGTGTTGTCAGTATTGATTTGTTTGATCCGATTCCTTACTTTAAGTTAGAATCAGGAATTCATTAAGGATAGAAATTATTGTATACACTTCTATATGATCCCCTGGATTTATAACAATGCTTCATAAATAGTAGTATCTGAATAAAACTTCGAGGATGATTGCTATGGCTGAATGTTTGTGTCCCCCAAAAGTCATATGTTGAAATCCTACTGCCCCATGTGATGTTTTTAGAAAGTGAGGTTTGGGGAAGGTACTTAGGTTATGAGGATGACGCTCATGAATGGGATTAGTGGTCTGATGGAAGAGAATCCCACAGAGCTCCCCCACCCCTTCTGCCACGTGAGTGTGTACAAGAGAAAACGGTGAACCTGAAAAGGGCCTTAACTGACCGTGAAGGCCCTTTGATCTTGGACTTTCAGCCTCCAAATCTGTGAGGAATAAACCTCTGCTGTTTATAAGCTACCCAGCCTGTGATAATTTGTCCAAGCAGCCAAACAGACTAAGACAGTGATCACAAGAGCTAAAGCTTGAGTGCCTTCTGTTTATCCCAGGCTGATGCTATTGAGGATGCTAATGACCAGGATGACAGTAACTTGGACAAACTGCATAAATAACTGTGATAACAATTCATTATTTTACCATATATATTATAGTTAGTACAGATATATGTATAGTTACTATATATAATATATATTTTACCTTATAATTATAGTTAGTATATATAGTTTTATATATATGTATATGAACAGTTAAGTGTATCAAAACTAACCCTTCATCCTGTGAGAAATGTTTAAGATGAGAATAATTTGGATAGAAATTGTATCTCATCCACCCAAGCCAGTACCATATGAACTAACTACTAATAAAATGACTATGAGTTTTTTTTTTTTAATTCCCTTTCAGGACCATATAGGTAAATTCAGAAAGTCTCAATATTTTCTTCAAACATCCAAATTCTCTCCTTTCAGGCTACATTGCTATAGTGTTTCAGTGACTTCCCAGTGGTAACAGAGCACCATTATTCTGCCTCTGTACATCTTATCTTTCTCTCTAGAAATTTTATTAAAAAACATAATTGACATAAGAGTTCTAAGAAGAAATAAAAACTAATAAAAAGAACAAAGGGATAAACTAATTAAAATGATGCATATATGTAGCCAAGGGTAATCTCCTTTTAAAAGAATTCTTCTGAATTAAGTTTATCAAAACTAGCTTCTTCACTTTTAACATGAAGCTTTGGGTATAACACATGTCAGTCTGGCCATTCCATTACAGGAATGACTTTCAAATATGCAGCAGATGGTAATCAAAATTGACTGGAGGCTCTTGAAGATATATGTTATGATTAACCAGACATGGACTGCACAACTCAGAAATGAAGGAATGTTGGGAACTCTTGAAGAGGAATTTATATGATAATTTGGAGTGTTATGATCAGGTGGCAACATAAGCCACTGCCAGAACAGCATGGAAAGTGACAAGACGTGTGGTTGGGATGATAGAAGTTGTTACCAAAGTCAAGAATGAATGACACTTGCTGACTTCTTACGTTAACCCTGTGACATATTATCATAAGTGTAAAATACTGTACTATCTCAGTGCGTACTTCTGACAGCTTCCAGACATTCACATGCGAGACGGGCATTTGTAGCTTCTGAGTGTGTGTGTGTGTGTGTGTGTGTGTGTGTGTGTGTTGGTCAGGGACAGACAGGATACATTGAACTCCACCCCCATGCCATATGGTTGCCAAAATGTCCTCATGGGGATCAGGATGTGAATTAATGACAGGTGTCAATCACTCAGTCTTACAGAGCCTAGGAACAATGATCCTTTGGTAGTTTTCTATGTAATTATTCTCCCTACACTAAATGTCCTGCAGGGTTCAGAGGAGTAAAGAGGGTGGACACTGGAGAAAAGAAAATAAGGGAAACATCTTCATTAACATCAGTCATGACTCCAAATCCTGAAATTTCAACATGGGACTTATGAAACATAAATATATTTGATATTAATTTTTAAATTTATTTATTGGTAATTACTCTCAATCTCACTACAGCTCAAGGAGAAAATATTTGGCAATTTGCTTCCATGCTGTTTTTTGAGATGTCAAAACTTTCTCAACTCTAATCCCTCCATTAGTTGATTTATTTCTTTTTTCCAAAGTGGACTGTTGTGAAAACATTGCTGGAGTCCAACATTCAGTTAGTTCAGTTCAGTTGCTCAGTCGTGTCTGACTCTTTGTGACCCCATAGACTACAGCACACCAGGCTTCCCTGTCCATCACCAACTCCTGGAGTTCACTCAAACTCATATCCATTGAGTTGGTGATGCCATCCAACCATCTCATCCTCTGTGGTCCCCCTCTCCTCCTGCCTTCAATTTTTCCCAGAATCAGGGTCTTTTCCAATAAATAAGTTCTTCCCATCAGGTGATCAAAGTAATTGGTGCTCAGCTTTCTTTATAGTCCACCTCTCACACCCATACCTGACAACTAGAAAAACCATAGCTTTGACTAGATGGACCTTTGTTGGCAAAGTAATGTCTTTGCTTTTTAATATGCTGTCTAGGTTGGTCATTACTTTTCTTCCAAGGAACATGTGTCTTAATTTCATGGTTGCAGGCACCACCTGCAGTGATTTTGGAGCCCAAGAAAACCAGATATGTCACTTTTTCCATTGTTTCTCCATCTATTTACCATGGAATGATGGGACCAGATGACATGAACTTAGTTTTTTGAATGTTGAGTTTTAAACCAGCTTCTTCACTCTCTTCTTTCACTTTCATCAAGAAGTTCCTCTTCACTTTCTGCCATAAGGGTGGTGTCATCTGCATATCTGAGGTCATCGATATTTCTCCCAACAATCTTGATTCCAATTTGTGCTTCATCCAGAACAGGATTTCGCATAATGTACTCTGCATATAATTTAAATAAGCAGTGACAACATACAGCCTTAATGTACTCCTTTCCCTATTAGGAACCAGTCTGTTGTTCCATGTCTGATTCTATATGTTGCTTCTTGATCTGCATAAACAGATTTCTCAGCAGGCAGGTCAGGTGGTTTGGGATTCCCACCTCTTGAAGAATTTTCCACAGTTTGTTGTGATCCACACAGTCAAAGGCTTTAGTGTAGTCAAGAAAGCAGAAGCAGATGTTTCTCTGTAACTCTCTTGCTTTTTTGATGATCCAACAGATGTTGGCAATTTGATCTCTGGTTCCTCTGCTTTTTCTAAAACCAGCTTGAACATCTATCTGGAAGTTCACAGTTCACATGCTGTTGAAGCCTGGCTTGGAGAATTTTGAGCATTACTTTGCTAGTGTGTGAGATGAGTGCAATTGTGTGGTAGTTTGAACATTCTTTGGCATTGCCCTTCTTTGGGATTGGAATGAAAACTGACCTTTTCCAGTCCTGTGGTCACTGTTGAGTTTTCCAGATTTGCTGGTATATTGAGTGCAGCACTTTCATAGCATCATCTTTTAGGATTTGAAATAGCTCAACTGGAATTCCATTACCTCCACTAGCTTTGTTCATAGCGATGCTTCCTAAGGCCCACTTAACTTCACATTATAGGATGTCTGGCTCTAGGTGGGTGATCACACCATTGTGGTTATCTGGGTCATGAAGATCTTTTTTGTAAGGTCCTCCTGTGTATTCTTGGAGAAGGCAATGGCACCCCACTCCAGTACTCTTGCCTGGAAAATCCCATGGATGGTGGAGCCTGGTAGGCTGCAGTCCATGGGGTCGCTAAGAGTTGGACACGACTGAGCAACTTCCCTTTCACTTTTCACTTTCATTTATTGGAGAAGGAAATGGCAACCCACTCCAGTACTCTTACCTGGAGAATCCCATGGTTGCGGGAGCCTGGTGGGCTTCCATCTATGGGATCGCATAGAGTCGGACACGACTGAAACGACTTAGAAACCTGTGTATTCTTGCCACCTCTACTTAATTTCTTCTTCTTCTGTTAGGTCCATACCATTTCTGTCCTTTATTGTGCCTATCTTTGCATGCAATGTTCCCTTGTTATCTCTAATTTTCTTGAAGAGATCTCTAGTCTTCCCCATTCTATTGTTTTCCTGTATTTCTTTGCACTGATCACTGAGGAAGGCTTTCTTCTCTCTCCTTGCTATTCATTAGATCTCTGCATTCAAATGGGTATCTTTCCTTTTCTCCTTTGCCTTTAGCTTCTCTTCTTTTCTCAGCTATTTGTAACTTAGGGTCTAACCTTGAGCTTCATGAGTATACATAGGACTAAAAATCGATGACACATCCAGGTGTACTGAGAATCATGCACTGTTCTAAATGCTTTGCAGTTCCTAACTCATTTAATTCTCACACTGGAATTCCCTGGTGGCTCAGTTGGTAAAGAATCCAACTGTGGCGCCTGCAGTGCAGGAGACCTGAGTTTGATCCCTGGGTTGGGCAGATCCCCTGGAGGAGGGCATAGCAACCCACTCCAGTATTCTTGCCTGGAGAACCCCCATGGACAGAGGAGCCTTGCAGGCTGCAATCCATGGGATCGCAAAGAGTCTGACACAACTGAGTGACTAAGCACATCACAGCACAATCCTCACACCAGTCCTATGAAAGAAGTATTGATGTTTTTATCCCCATTTCACAGATTCTGAAACTGGAGGCAGAAAGAAGCTTTTAAGTTGCAGAGCTGGATTTAACCAGGTCAAAATGTCTCCTATACTTAAGGATTTTAGCTACTATGCTTTCCTTCAACTCGCCTATCGGTTTTCACTTGCCCCAAGAGGAACACCAGCCACAAAGTCCCTGAAATCAATGTTCTTTACTGTTGTGGTTGGATTTATAGAACTTATAGTGGGTAACAAAGCTTTTTGCAGGATTGTGTTTAAGAATAAGGGGAAAGAGGGCACAGTGGTATAAAGACACATCCTGAACGAGGCTGGTCCCAAGTCATTCTCAACTACTGAGGAAATTTTTTCAGCTCATAAGTGTAATTGAACAAATTATTTCTTCTGTTAAATGTTTTTCATCTAAAAGGACCTGATTAGATAATTTCTATGACCATCTATAACTCTAGTATTCAAAGGAACATAGTATTTTAAAGTGGAATTAATTATAATACTATTAATCTTTATCTAAGCCTTGGCTACCATGTGATTTCCTCAGAGATGGTATCTGGAATACTTTATATAAAGCAGGTATCATTCCCTTACTTTCCTTTTCTACACCAAAACCTCATTGTTTTCATCATACCAGTCTTCACTGATAGTAGATATGTGTTTATTTCTTTGGTTTATTATCTGTTTCACCCACTGGATTGTATGTCCTTGAGGATAGAGACTTGGAATATTTATATTTACCATTTTAGACTTGACATCTGTCACAAAATATTGTATGTGCTGGACATTAACAAATTATTTCCCTCATTTTTCAGTATGGCCATGGAAGGAATTGTGCCACTCTACTGGAGTTTTTTAGGTGATAAAATTCAGTTTATTATTTGGGAATACTACTTTACTTATTAAGAATTTTTATAGGCAATAGCTTCATAATAGCCATAGTAATAGCTAAGCTATTCTTTAGCCTTCAAATTATCTGCTATTATAAATCTTAAAAGAAATTGTAAGTAAGTTCATTTTTTTTGCTTTGTCTTTTTGACTCTAAGATACTGTTTCAAACATCTATTATTTTACTCTTGCCTATGTGGTAGATTGCAAAGAAATGGCTTTCACAGTCCTTTACACCTCTTCCCCAAAGAGGGAGAATCTGCTTCCTCACTCCTTGTATATAGGGAGGGCTTCCGATCGTTTTAACCAACAGAAACTGGCAATAGTGAGATCGTGCCATTTCTACACTCAGACCTAAGTTTTGCAGTTTCCTTTCTTGTTGCTCTTGGAAAAAATGCCACGATGTGAATAAACTGATTCATTGAACTGGTTCAAATGATGGCCAGACATCTAACAAACATGTGAGTGTGTCCCAGGGCTTGCCATCTACAGACAGGTATATGAACTAACCTAGTCAAGACCAGGAACTTTTGACTAGACCAGAAGAACCACCCACTAGAATTTTGAGCTAAATAAGTAATGGGGTGGTATTTTAAGTGAATACTTTGGGATGTTTGGAGGCTAATAAATAAACTCAAATCCAACGATATTCTGAAAGCTCGCGCTGATATTTTGGGCATTCATTTATTTCCGTTGAAATGGGGCAAGAACTCTACACTATTTTTAATTCTTGGAACTATGCTCTGTAGATTTTCTTTCCTTTGTCTTTATCAGATTTGATGTGAGGTCAGAGGACTTTCTCTAGAAGCCAAATCTTTCCCACACTTCTAAAATACATTTTAAATGTATAACAGAATCCAACTTTGTGGTAATTATATATTTTATTTAAAAAATCTTTTAAGAGTCTTTGAAAAAATCCCTCAAGTTTCAATTTACATAGATAACTTTTATGGCATCTATTTTGTATAATTATAGCTGTTTTAATTTTTCACTTGTATTTGCTAAATTTGTTTAGATTTAGTATGCTTGAAACCTACTCCAGTGTTTTTGCCTGGAGAATCTCAGGGATGGAGGAGCCTGGTAGGCTGCCATCTATGGGGTCGCACAGAGTCGGACACAACTGAAGCGACTTACCAGCAGCCCTATGCTTGAAGTCACATGAAATGACACCTAAGTAAAAAACTTATTACACTGATTGGTGTCAGATTCTCTGAACCCAAATATCAGCAAGCTATTTCCTCTTATATCATTCACTTCAACCTCCCATGAATAAAAGTGCACCATAAACTTAATTTTGTTTACCCTTTGGACAGAGAGCCTTCCTAAGTGAAGTACTAAGTCTAAGACCCTAGTAGTTAAAAGAAAAAGATGAGAACTTGTAAAACAATAACCAAAATAAATAAATTAGGGGACAAACTGAGAGAGTGGCACTGATATATATAGACTGCTGCTGCTGCTGCTGCTAAGTCGCTTCAGTTGTGTCTGACTCTGTGCGACCCCATAGACGGCAGCCCACCAGGCTCCCCCGTCCCTGGGATTCTCCAGGCAAGAGCACTGGAATGGGTTGCCATTTCCTTCTCCAATATATAGACTACCATGTGACAAATAGATAGCTAATGGGAACCTGCTGTGTATCATAGGAAACTCAGCTCAGTGCTTTGATGACCTAGAGCGGTGGGATGGGGCAGGAATGGGAAAGAGACTCAAGAGGGAAAGGATGTATGTATACATACAGCTGATTCACTTTGTTGTAGAGCAGAAACTATCACAACACTGTAAAGCAATTATATTCCAATTAAAAACATAAATTTTTTTAAAACCCATAGAATATATAACAAAAAAATTGAATGAATAAATGAATGGTTCTGCAAGAATAGGTAAGACTTACTCTGAAGCCTTTCTCCTCTAGTCCATGGTACTTCTCTGGAAGTGGGCATTTTGTCCACATTATCACCTGAGTTGGGCACTCAGGTGCACCCATAATGTCACCTGCATTACATAACATTTTAAATGCAGGTCTCAGCAGGCTCACAGCTTTTCACATTCTCTGACAGATATTCACGTTGACACTAACTGCATGATAAACCCCAAGAAAGTGACAGGAATTCTATAAATACCTGGATACAGAATTCATAAGGGAACACAGTAGGTCAATAAGAGATTCCTAAAGTAAGAAACTTTGCCCAAGAATAGACTCCATCAGTTTGATTTGGTCAAATCAGAGGGAAGAGTTTGAAAGAAGCAGCAAAAAGGTTGAATAAGAAAGACTAGCACAGGCATTTTTGAGAATTTGGCTGAAGAAGGAATAAACTTAAAGAGGTAAATCATGTTTCTATCTAAGTCTTAGAGGAATATCATTAAGGGAGGAGAAAGGAGAAGATAGATGAAGCCAGAGACCATGATAGGAGGGGCTGAGTAGCAGACAAGAGAAAAATAAATAATTGTTGGCTGAATATGATTTGGCTGGAAATGTGTTTAGAACCTGAAAGTTTTCCACTTCCTGCTAATGATACACAATATTTATTTATTTTTCTCTCAATTTGGATGTGTTCTTTTGCAGTCAGTGTAGTGGATCATCATAAGGCTGTCATGGCATAAGGTAATACATATAATTGAATATGGAAAATATGAACTGCTAAAGGAATATGATAATAATCACAGCAAAAGTAAGTGTATATATGAATCCTTCGGCTCTAAAAATGAAGAGCCAGAGCAGATAGATTCCATGAATGAAAGGGGAAAGAAACCAACAAAAAAAATAATCCAGCACAGTGACCACTGTCCAAGTGACCTGTGACCAGATTTCTGAGTAGGATTCTCAGCGCTCAGTGAGGAAGGCCCTGCCAAAGCCAGAGTGGTGTGCTTGTGTCCCGACTATGATGTTTTTATGTTGCTGGGTTTCGTGAGATCTTCTCTGTAGACATCTATCACAAACGGATTTTAAAAGAATTAAAATCTGCTTATTGCTCTAGGCATCTTTTACTTTGTTGTTGTGCTTCTCTCATTTTGGTGGTTCATATTTAGTCATTGAAAATAATGATGAATCTGGAAAAAGGAAAAGCTGTCTGCCTGTGGCTGTAGTTAATGTTTTTGATGCTATTATCTGATGACAACTTATTTTTTATTGTAAACTCTTGGGAGTGGAGAAGCATATAATGGGGCTTGGTGATACTATAGCCTTTCTTACTGTCTCTGACATTGCTTTCAAGTTTGTTGTATTATTCTGATTTTAAACAAACGTATATTAGACAAAGACAAGCTTAGTGAAGGCCACTCAATAGGCAAACTGAGTTAGATGCATGACCTACACTATAATTTCAATATTATGTCTGGGTTCTAAGTTGTTAGATGGGACTTTTACAGCCTAAGAAGTCTTTAGTATGAAGTCATTAAGTAGTGACATGGCCAGATTTTAGGGTGTGATATCCATACTTTCTTAAAGATTTCTCCCTAAGTCCAGGAATTTCTCACATTTTAACTCATTGTTGACCTTGAAATTTACTGATGAACGTTGTGGAAGAACCAGTAATGATCTAAAAATCGAATGCAGATGTAATCACATCTGGCTGTGCTGTGCTCAGTCACTTCAGTCGTGTTTGACTCTTTGCAACCTATGGACTGTAGCCTGCCAGGCTCCTCTGTCCATGGGATTCTCTAGGCAAGAATATTAGAGTGGGTTGCTGTGCTTTGCACCAGGGGAGCTTCCCAACCCTGGAATTGAACCCATATCTTCTGCATCTCCTACATTGCAGGCAGGTTTTTTACTCACTGAGCCACCTGGGAAGCCAATCATATCTAGACCCAAATGCAATTCAAATAAACATATATTTGATATCATTTATATAAAATTTAGGCTTCCCTGATGGCTTAGACAGTAAAGAATCTGCCTACAATGCAGGGGACCAAGGTTTACTACCTGGGTCGGGAAGATCCCTTCGAGAACGGAATGGCAACCCACTCCAGTCTTCTTGCCTGGAGGATCCCATGGACAGTGGAGTCTGTAGGGCTACAGTCCATGGGGGTCAAAAAGAGTCGGACACGACTGAGTGACTAACACTTTCACTTTCTTTCATATAAAATTTTAAAAATTATAATTGTGTTCTTCATCTTCATATGGTACAGAAACGGGTATACTACTTTTGAACACTACTATCTGTTTGTCTTCGTGTTGTACATATGCTTCAAATTACTTATTCTTTCCAACATTCTCCGCCATTTCCATAGCACATACTTCCAATCAACATATACTATCATAGGTACTGTACTTTTTTCCCTTCAAATACATACAAACTTTTTTGGGGGTTCCACAGGTAAGTGAAATAATACATTATTTTTCTGTGTATGACTTCATACCACTAGAGAGCAGAACAATGTTTGCCAGGGGCTTAGAATTGGGGAAAGGTGAAATGTTGGTTAAAGCATACAAACTTCCAGTTATAAGATGATTCTTGTAAGTTCTGCAGATCAGTGTGGTGATTATAATTACAAATTCTATACTGTGTACTTGAAATTTGCTAAGGAAGTGCATCTGAAGTGTTCTTACACCACTGGGTGGGGAAAATGGTAACTACTGAGATGATCAATGTGTTAATTAGCTTGATTGCGGTAATCATTTCACAAAGTATACATGTATTAAATCACCATGTACTCCTTAAGAATTCAGGCTGTACAACATAAATATATATAATTTGTGTCAATCATTCCTCCATGAATTTGGGAAATTTTTTAAAAACAAAAAACTCCCCAAATAGGTACAGAATTTCATTTCTTAAAAGAAAACTTAACTATGTTCCACCTATGTTTAGTCTTCTTACATAGTCCCTGAGTGCTACATGTATGGTTTCTACAAGGTTTTCCTTGTTTTACCCATATTATACTTTTTTTCATGCACAGAAGAGTAAGTAGCAAGTTTGTGCAGTAAGAAAATTGTGCCTTCTAAGCACTTGCCACCCTTTTTCTTTGCTCCTTTCCAACTCTTCCTTCTTTCCCTATGCCCTTTCTTTCTTTCTAGGCTTCTTAAAGTAGTAAGAAAACTATTCAATTTAGCAAATGTCATTTAAAGCCCATCATATCTTCAAATAAATCACAAATACTTCATCAATTAATCTAATTCATTGCTTCCAGTAAGATGGAAACTTTAAAAGAGGGTGAAATGACTCCATAATCCAGAATTTCACATTAAAACAAACAGAAAAGCAACCATTTTATTCAGACAATCTTCTTAACCTCACAAGACTATCATTTTTAAACATCTCAGGTACCATTCTCAAGTCTCCTAGTGTTTTCTCATGTGATTTTCTCTTCTTAGAATAACCTTACCTTTCATTCTTATTTGTCGAAAGCCCAATAATACTTTACTTACAAAAATAGATGGTCAGCCTATGGACCACAATTTTCAATATTTGTCTTGACTACTGAATTATTTGACTTTCCTTAAATTTTACACTCAAGAAGAATGCCTGCATCATTTCATCCTAGTCCTGGCCCTGTGATTTATCCTTTAAAATCTCCTATATTAAATCTTACCTAATGCTTCAGGTAGAATCAATTCTTTTTCTCCTAAAATTGCAAATGTTTGGCCATACTTTTATAACCATGTTTATCACATTACAGAATAATTATACAAAAAGAAAAAAAAAAACCTTGTCTTCCTATATTTCTGTGACCCCAAATAAAGCACATCCTTTAGACCACATTTTGAGCTAAACGTATTTGCTGGATGAATAAATTAATGAAAGATAAAATCAAAATGAAAAAAAATCTCTAAGGTGGGGCATTTTTCCTGCTGCCCTTAACACAGTCATGGTAATGCCTTAATTTACTTTTCAGTGATGCTTTCCTTGGAGACTTTCATCCAAAGTTAAAGATATTTTAAGCAACTTGGAGGCAAGAATCATGTTTTCTATTATTTTAAAAAATATTTATATTTATTCAACTGCATCAGGTCTTAGTTGGGCCACGTGGGATCTCTTGTCGCAGCACAGCAAGTTGTGGCTCCTGGGTGTCGTTGCTCTGGGCCACGTGGGATCTTAATGCCTGGACCACAGATTGAACTGAGTCCCCTGCATTTCAAGGCAGATTCCGAATCACTAGACCACCAGGGAAGTCCCAATATCTGTTTTGTTTTAACACAATATACACCAAAGAAACTGGGGATTGAATCAGGCTTAAAGCTGTGAAACAGCGACCCCCCGATGGAACAGAGATAACCATTTTGAATCCTAATTACCTCAGGAAATTTGGTGGCGAGAGTAAGTGTTCTTTCATGACAGGACCCATATTTGCCTTCACCTCTCTTGTACCAAAAGTATGGTATATATGCAACCAAGTTTTGATAAATAAATAAATGCATAATCTACACAAATGAACTACAAAAAAGAAATTAAGCATTCTGAATAATAGGAACTTCTTATGAATATTGCTCTTCTGGTAAGTTATTTTTTTCTTAAATCATTTTTAAAGATGGAAATATAAATACATAAAAGAACAAAAATTGAAGTTATAATGAATTTCTAATGACTGGACACCTACTTTATGCCAAATACATTATTTTTCCTAGTCTTTACATATGCACATGCATGCATACATGCTAAGTCACTCCAGTTTTGCCCAACTCTTCACAACCCCATGGACTGTAGCACACCAGACTCCTCTGTCCATGGGATTCTCTAGGTAAGAATACTGAAGTGGGTTGTCATGCCTTCCTCCAGGGGATCTTCCCAACACAGGGATTGAACCCAAGTCTCTTACGTCTCCTGCATTGGCAGGCAGGTTCTTTACCACTAGTGCCCCCTGGGAAGCCCAACATATACACAAGTTAGGTATTATTTTTCTTGCTCCAGTTTTTTTTTTTTTAGTATATGTGCTTCAAAAAAGTACACATCTTTCTTCAAATAAAGAAACTGAGGTCAAAGAGGTAAATACAGTACCCTAATTTAGTAAAGAATTTTGCAAGAACTCAAATTCAACTCCAATTCTAAGGTCTTTATGTTCCAACATTTTCATCCATGATAATTATATATTCATTCCATTTTGCATAACAGGAAACTTAGAGAAAATAAGTTTTGCAACTAAAAATTGTTTTGCAAAAAAAAGGCAGAGTCTGGGTTAAGGACCAGTAAGTTTCACTCTGTTGTCCACACATAGAACCATTGTTGCTTCTGCCCCAGTTGTGCCTCAACTCATAACTTGTTTATATTTTAAAATCTCTTTCCACCTTATACATATTACCTATTTTAATTTTCCATAGAATTGTGCTGTGAATGGAGTACTGAGAGGCAGACCTTGACTCCATGCACATGTTTCTGTAAAAACTTGCTCCACCTGTAGCAGGTGTCCACAGCTGTCAAAGCAAAAAACATCGGGGTCTTCCTTGACCCATCTTCCTCTCACATTCCTGCTGCTAAGTCACTTCAGTCGTGTCCGACTCTGGGCGACCCCATAGATGGCAGCCCACCAGGCTCCCCCGTCCCTGGGATTCTCCAGGCAAGAATACTGGAGAGGGTTGCCATTGCGTCCTCCAACATTCCTTCCTAGTCCTGGCAATAAATCCTGTTGGCTCTAAAATACATATTACAATTCAGCTACTTCTACTCTCACTCTGGCCTGAGTCAAAATCGTTTCTTACCCAGATTATATTAATAGCCTCCTAACTGGTCCCCGAGGACTTTCCTGGTGGCTCAGCGGTAAAGAATCCGCCTGCAGTGCAGGAGACAAGGGTTCAGTCCCTGGGTTGGGAAGATCCCCTGGAGAAGGAAATGACAACCCACTCCAGTATTCTCTTCTGGGAAATCCCATGGACAGAGAAGCCTGGCAGGCTATAGTCCATGGCGTTGCAAGAGTTGGACACAAGGCAGTGACTAAACCACCACCAACTGGTCTCAGCTTCCATCCTTACCCTCCTACCTATTCTCAAGGCAGCAGCTAAAGGAATCTTTTTAAAAGACAAATCATATCATCTCATTCCTTTGTTCAAACTCCCTCCTTGTTCCCTATGTCACTCAGTAATTTCTCACCATGATCCATAAGGTTTGTCATAATCTGTCTCCCTTTTCCCCTATGATTTAATCTCCTCCCACTCCTCCTCCCTTGACTCACGTCCCTCTTTCACACTTGCTTCCTTGCTGTTTCTCAGGCACTCCAGCAGGTACCCTGCTTCCTTAGGGTTCTTGTGCTGGCTGCTCCTTCTACATGCATGGGTCTTCCTTAGGTTCTGCTGGGTTAACAATTTCATCTGCCTTGTTTCAGTTTCCCCTTCTCAGTGAGATCTATCCTAACCATTCTGTTTTAAATTGCACTTCTGCTCCCACCCCCTGCACCCTAATCCTTCTTCCTCTTCCTACTCTTTTTTCCCCATATGGCTCACTGGAATCTAACATCATATTTGTTTTACTCACATGTTATATAAGCTGTGCATGTTCTGTCTTCCCTAAATAGAATGAAAGTCCAATGATACTAGGCGTTGTTCCCTGTTTTGTCCACTGATATATGCTAAGTGCTTTTAACGATGTCTGACACACAGAACATTCTTGTGACAAGTGGTCTTACTCTGTTTATGAATGTTGCACTACCGTCAGCTTACAAACCTCACCCTCCTCCCTTCCCCTTGTGCTTCATTTTTGGGAAAGCTGAAAAAACCCCAGGTGTTCCTTCTTGGTCACTTGTTAAAGATTGAAATCATGCAAGCCCCTTTGTAAGTGAAACTCACCCCAGCACCACCCCCTAACTGCACATAAAATCCTGAACCTCTCCTTTCCTTGGTCTCATCAGCTATTTTGGACCTGCTTGAGAGATAGGCCTTGCCCGCACCAGAGACTCCAGTCCTCTAATAAACCTCTGAATATTATTTTAAGGGGAAGGGGAATTGTGACATCACTCTAGACACCCAAACCAGATTTTGGATAGTGGTCCTTTCTGCCTTCCCAGAGTAGCAGCAACAGTGCTATAAAAATATGAGTGTTAAAGATTTTTAAAAATGCAAATGAAAACTGACACACAGAATCTCAATTGACAATTACCAAGGGAAGGTTCAAGCGAATAGAAAGACTTTGGTCTTCCTGCACATGAGATGAGGGAGATCAGCAAAAAATTTCATACCAGAGGGGGCAAAAGCATTGAGCCTCCTGGATCATAACCAGAAGAAGAACATGGAGATGACAAGAGAGGTCCATCTGCTCCCAGCCCCACCTTATATGGAAAAAGCTAGAGCAATGCTGTCCAAACACCTCCTTGAGGTTATGTGTGCGATGCCAGCTCTTCCAGGTCAGGAAAAACTCATGAACTTCAAACTAGACAAGGAGACCTCAGACGATACATGGTACCATACTCTCAGACACAAACACAATATTAATCCATCACCTCCATCCCCTCAGAAGAGGATTGGTTGAGAGCTCGGGAACTAGAGCCCCTGGTTAAGAGTGTCGTACCAATGGCACTAAGGGCATTCCCCTGGGGCTCAGTGGTAAAGAATCCGTCTGTAATGCAGGAAATGTGGCAAGAGCTGTGGGTTCGATCCCTGGGTCAGGAAGATCCTCTGGAGAAGATGAAATGACAACCCTCTCCTGCATTCTTACCTGGAAAATTCCATGGAGAGAGGAGCCTGGTGGGCAACAGTTCACGTATCACAAAGAACTGGACACAACTTAGTGACCAAACAACATCCAGTGGTAGTAGGGGAGAATACAGTGGCGTTTATTGTTGATTTGTTAATTTGTTAGTGTTTATTTGTTAATAAACTTGTATAAAAACATTCAGTTGTTTCTTTAGGAGCAGGGGTTTTACTACTATGGTAACGTTACATGTAAAGACCTAGGAATCCAAGATCTAAAGATATTTTGACTGAATTAATGCTTGTATTTGCTTGGAGGTAAAGAAGCTAAGTTTTGGCTGCTAAACCAGCAGATAAGCTTTATTTGACAGTTGTTTTTCTACACATTCCATGTTGTTGAGTTAACATATGCAGAGCAAGGTCTAACATATTCCTGTTGGTAAAAAACAAAAATATTATAGGAGATCAATATAAAGTTGCACCATGCTATCTGACCCATGGGAATGCTGCTGTCATTGTGTTTCTTTGATAAATTCTTGAGCCATACGTGGTATGGGCATTCTGGTGTCTAGATCAGTTATAACCTGATTATGTGTCAAAGAGGCAGTGCAGTTTATCCAGGAGCAAACTCTGTTATATTTGTAGGAGTTGTACCACTGAGAATACAAAACTTTCTTCTGATAATGACCTCAAAATGTGGGTTAGAGGTTGGTATGTAGGTATTTTTAGTTCTTAAGTGGTTTGATTAAGCTAAGGTAAAGTTTATTTCCCCTCAAGGCTTTTATGACTTACTATATACCCTCAAATTTGTCTTTTATTATCTTTCTTTCACAATCTGGCTAAACTAGTCATTTCTATTTTAATATAAAATTCTTTCTCCTTTTTCAATCTTAAAAGTCAATTTCTTTTTTTTTACTTTTCAGATAATTAAATTTTTTCTCTCAAGTATCTGGTATTCTATAGTAGTGGGATTAGATGTGTATATAGGAATATTCATAAAAATAAGAAAGCTATGCTACTCATCTGTAATTATAAACAATTCTATTAGATTAGAGGAAAGACAGAGAATTTTGCAGTGCTAATACTCCTTTGAAGCAGAATCACTGGAAAGATTTTTAATAGTTATCCTTAATTTTGCCAATGTGGAATATTGGTTTTTTAAAAGCTTTTTACTTGCAACACAATATATTTTCTTATCTCTAGACTCTTAAATTGTACAGATCATTGATCCTTTTGGTTGTTTTATTTAAAGAGCCATAAACTATATTAATTTCTAGCCTATTTACTTTCTTAGGCTATTTGGAAATGTCTAACCACACATCATTGAATATTTTCTAAATGACAATTTCACATTTTAACTTTTTTCTGGTTAAATGTGCTTGAATTTACTTTTAAAAATACAGGATAGGTTTCTCCTTATGTCAGTGGTTGAGTCTACTCCAGAATCCTACTGGAAAGTTCCCTGCAGTCTATGTTTTATCTTAAATTAATTTACAAACTGAAACTGTGTTCAATCTTCTCTTCAGGAGAGGCTTTTGAAGTTGCCTTATGTAGTGTACTTTCAATATTGTATTTAAAATTTTTTATAACTGTGCTACTTAAATTTTCTCCTTTCTACTCTATTGATTTTGAATATCCTCTCCATCAATGGGCTAATGATTAATTGAGCTACTTGGTGCAGATCTATAGTCCAATATAATAAGTATTTCACAAAATTCTTAGAGTGACTTGCTGTTTTGATTTCTAAGAACAGAGTGCAAAGACAGTGAGTATTTGTTGCTTTGTCTTTTAATTTTCCTCAAACTAAAGCATATTAACTTATTGATTTTAACATGTCAGAAATCCCACTTAATGACCATTTTTATACTAAGTAAAAACTATTTTTTGTCCCTATTCAAGTAAAATCCAGGAATTTGGAAAAAGGTGCAGCCTAATTCAGAAAGTCAAAGTGCTTCCTAGGAGAAGTTTGATATTTTGACATAGACAAATTCATGACAAACAAAAATCAGAGGCAGTTAGACACAAAGTGTGTTTATAAACAGTGTCTTGAATTTCCCAGCCAAACAAAAGTCTAGGAACAGTGTTTTCTTAAGTTTGTGGAAATTATTTTTCATATTTTAAGTACCAAAAAAAAAATTCACATACATTGAGCAAAAATGACATACATGATCTTTGTGGCAGCACTATTTATAATAGCTATACACTAGAAGCAACTCAATTTTTTAGCCAGAAAATCGATAAATAAATGATGGTCTAGTCATACATATGAGAAAGGGAATGAATGACCTATTTTATTATTCACACCAACATGGTTGAATCTCACAAACAGGATGGAAGATGCTGGACTCCAAAAATTATAGATTGTCTGATTTTCTCAATATAATGTACAAACACAAAGAGAATCCTGGGAAATTGAAGTCAGCTAGCGATTACCTTTTTGTAGGGGAGAAAGGGGAATGGCTGAGATGCTGACAATTTTCTCATTTTGATTTCAGCGCTAGTTATATGCATTTATCATGGTGTACATTTAAGTTTTTTTTAACTTGTTCTATATTTAACACTTCAAAAAGATTAATAACAACAAAACCTAGAAATTCAATTCTGATAAATTAGCTATAAAATAAATCTTTCAAATACCTCCCACGTACACACATACCTTCCTTGGACCCCTCTACCTCTTACATATTTTTTTCTATTTAGATAGGCACAAGCTCACGTTGCATTTCTCAAAGAGACAATCCTGTCTCACAGCAAATTTTTGCCATTATTACAAATACGTAAGTCTGAATGGCTAACCACTAATGATTCTTTCTCACTCTGCTTTCTCTCCGCTCTCTCTTTCTATCTCCCTCCACCCACAAACTGAATATAACATTGTAAAATACTTATATATTTGCATTTTTAAAAAAGAAAATTGTTTTATTAATTCCCCTTACCATTTTAACCATTATATATATATATATACACACACACACACACACACACATATGTCAGCATGAACTACTTAATACATCATCTCTGAAGAATTAAAATTTCTAACCAACTTCAGAACAATATTTTTGCTCATATTATGAAATAACTTTAATGTCAATCCAATACGTTCTTTCTTAGACTCCCAAGTAAAGCCAGAAGGGGCAGAGGCAAGTTCTGTGTTAAAAATATTGTAGCAGGAGGAGAAACAGGAAAAGGGTGGAAGGAGGGTTTAGAATTGACAGAACATTTTGTGCCTCCAAAATTATTCTAATGCCATTCAATTTTAATTCAGGGTGAAGATTCGGGTCAGTTGCTCATTAATCCAATCTGGCTTTCGCTTCTAGGCTACTATTATTAACTCCCTTATTCAGATGTTATTCAAATGAGTCTCTCTATTAAAAGAAGCGAACTGATGCAGGCAAAACATATTGTTAGTAAATCTTCCCCAGTTTGGCAACACATTAATGATAGATCTGGCATTCTCAGTGTCAAAAACTCCATCGGCATCTGTTACAACAGAATCAAGATAAAATGAGGGAGATGAAAACAAATGGAGGCAGGGAGGGGAAAGTGCTATCAAATATTTGAAATGCTCTACAGATTCTTTGTCTCCAAAGACTCTCACTTTTCAACAAATTGATCAAGAACTTGGTACCACATTATGCAAGTAACTTATCTGCGGAAATACAAACAGGTAAACATGTATCGATTACTATGGAAATACTCGGGGCAGATAGATGCTGTCAGAAGAAACTATCTGAACGTGTCTTTTATGGATTCCTCCTCCTTTGTAACTCTTTTGTCCCTATTTATACCCATTCCACCAGGCACATCCTCTTTTACACCCAAATGTCCAGGAGCTTAAACATGGTGCCTAACCGAGCATTAAACAGTACAGCATCGTTACTTCTCACTACAGTTCATCAGCCATGAATCTCATTCTGGAAAAACCTTATCCTATAAGTTGATTGCACTTATCAGGCATTCAGATCTGACTAATGTAATTCTTCATTAACAATTTATCCTACTAAAGACGCTGCTGCTGCTGCTGCTAAGTCACTTCAGTCGTGTCCGACTCTGTGCGATCCCATAGACGGCAGCCCACCAGGCTCCCCCGACCTTGGGATTCTCCAGGCAAGAACACTGGAGTGGGTTGCCATTTCCTTCTCCAATGCATGAAAGTGAAAAGTGAAAGTGAAGTCGCTCAGTCGTGTTCGACTCTTCACGACCCCCTGGACTGCAGCCTACCAGGCTCCTCCGTCCATGGGATTTTCCAGGCAAGAGTACTGGAGTGGGGTGCCATTGCCTTCTCCGACTAAAGACCCTAATAGTAGTTTAAGTCATCAAAGCACAGACTCTGGAGCTAGGCTGTGAGGGTTCAAACCCTACCACTAGCTGTGAGACCTGGATTAAGTTTTTTGACTTTTCTTTCCCAAGTTTTTTCATCTCTAAAATGGATAATAAAAATAGTACCTACCTACTGGGCTTTTAAGAGATTGAATGAATTAAAATATGCAAGTTATTTAGGGCAGTGTCTGACAAAGTAAACACTGTTTCATAACTGTTATTCTTATATGTCAAGGAAATTTTATTTTAAATAGGAGTTCTTGGAGATACGAGTAATCTAAATCCAAAGAAAGACTTTTTAATGGGAAAAATACTAGAACAGCTTATGAAGCAGCTAGGGGAAAATATATACAAATATTTTAAGAACTCTCAAAATAGGCCCTGTCTCTAATGTATGATTACTGCTAGATTAGATAATTGAGGTCCAATGAGATGACATTGCCTCGCTAAGGACATAGAGTTAGTGAAGGATGGTGACAAAGTTTGTCTTGGTAGAGCTAAGAGGTGCAGCACTAGGGATCTGGGTCTTTCAATAAAAGTGATGAGACCCCAAGAGCTTCAATATGCCAAAATCTCTCTTCCCCTGTTCTCAAATCTACATCTCTTTCTAGTCTGTCTTCAGCTGTGGGTAATACATCCAGGTGCCACCAAGACACTTCTGTTTCTGTAATCCAGTGTATTCCTCTGTCTATACACAGGAATATTTTGTACTCCACTGCTGTTGGAGATAATGATTATGTTTGAAATCAAAAGGGTTTTTGCTTAGGGTGGCAAATTAATGAAGTAACAAAGTTTGCTTATAAAACTTGCTCGGGCTCATATTCCATATCTCCTGTGATAAGGATGACCTCCATCCTCCTAGCGTAGGGAGGATGCATTCCCATAGGAGCTTTTTTCCCCTGATTTCAGGGGAACAAAGTGGGTCAGAGTGTTCTTCTTATACAGACTCTTTCTCAAGTAAACTTTAATTCAAAATAATCTGTATGGTATCTTGGCACATTTGGGGCTCCTCTCCCCAAGCCCAGTCACTCCTATAGCTGCTGCTGCTGCTGCTAAGTCACTTCAGTCGTGTCCGATTCTGTGTGACCCCATAGACGGCAGCCCACCAGGCTCCCCCATCCCTGGGATTCTCCAGCAAGAACACTGGAGAGGGTTGACATTTCCTTCTCCACTCCTATAGCTAACTCCTACCAATTCTCCTATCACTACCACTTCTTCTAGAATTTCTCACTAGACTAGACTCCTTGAATTATGCTGAATTAGAGGCCTGATGTTATAAATTCTTGAAGCTTCCAGGTATGTGCTGTGTTTACATTACAGATGACCTTGCCCCTTTTGATGGTCAATTTGCTAGTGCATCTTTTTCATTACAGTATACACACTACAGAAACAGTGACTACGCAGTTTCAAGAGTAGTCAGTCCCTACAGATTTCCTGGTTACTGCTCCATCAAAGAAAGTAGCCCAAATCCTAAAAAGTGTGGACTAATTTGCTGGTTTCATTCCAACACAGTATCAGGATCTACCTGTATTTACAAAGTCTAGTGAGGTCTTATTATGCCCACCTTTTGTAACTGGTCCATCCAACATGAGGATGATTCATTGTGAGTAAATACTGGTCACATTCATGTGTGTGCACCTGAGACCCAGCCCAGCATGCTACAGAGAGAGACTCGGGGATGTGATGGGGCTGGCGGTGGGTGTGGTGGAGGGAATAAGGGGTGGGGAGGGTGGGGGGAGCAGGCTAACAAAAAGCATTTGCTCATGTTCTCCACTCGGTCAGTAACACGTTCGCCTCTCTTTGATGAAAAATCGCTCTCACTAAAACCTTCCGGTATACAATCTCACTCAGAAAATATTTTAGACTTCCTCTCAACACTCTCTGTCCCTCTAAGGTATTCTCAAAGTATTATTGGCCCATATTCTGTGAAAGCCCTTATCATATTTTATTAAAATCTTCAGAGTTAGTCCGTTTCTCCCACTAAACCATAATCTCTTTGAGAACATGGGTCTATTTTTAATTTGTGTTTGAATTCCAATCACATAATTTAGCATACATTGAACGTGTGCCTGTTGAGTTTTGTAACACAGAACTAAGAGTATGCCACCTAGATGTTCACTGAAGTGAACCACAGAGGTGAACACAGGACTATTAGGTGGCTCCTCCTCAAACCATCCCCTTCAGACTCTCATCTTTCTTCACACCCCCATCTTTCTCAGTATCTCTTCTTGTTTATATAATCTTTTTCCATGTATCCCTATCCCATAACAGGTGGAATATGAAAATTTGTCTCTGAGGACTTAAGTCCTAGGCAAATTATCCTTCCAAGTGAGAGAAAGTAAAATCCCAGAAGGAATAAGCCACTTTCCAGATAGTATCTCTATTTATTGTACCCCTTCCCTGAATTTAGGATCAATATTCTTAACTCAGGGAAGACAATGTATTCTAATTTTCTAGCATATGTCCTGTAGAATGGCAGCTTTCCTATAGTGTCTCGTTTTCTTTCTAACAACTGTCTCACACAGACAGTTCACTCTGAACTTACCCCTCGCATAACTAGATCAGTAGGAAAAAGTCCACCTTTCTACAGATTCTATAGCAAATAATTCTCTTCTGAGTGTGAAAGGACTCAGAAAGTTGAGATATCTTTGAAAAGTAGAAAAAATGTTGGCCTCCTGTCCATTTTGGAGGTTATAAGTTATTTGGTTCTAATTTTTCCCTCCCCCAGCAAATAAAAATCATTTCTCACTCGCTGACTATCATGGATGGGATTATGTAACTGCCATGGACACGTCCTAATGAGATGGACTTCTTAGATGTTTCAGCTCTAGAATGCTCCAGTTACTACACTACATACTTTATGGACATTCCTCTGCATGCTGTAGATAAGGAAATTGAGGCACAGGAGCTTTCTAAAGTTTACACAGCGATTGAACTGAAACCCAGTTCTTGCAGTGCTCACCTTCTCTGCCTCCAACTCTAAAGTGCCTGAGTACTGTGTCTGTGTACCAGGTGAGTGTACATTTCTGCATAGTGAAGACCACATCTTTACTCTGTTCAGTGCTGATCCCAGGGCCTTAATGATTCTTAATTACATTTTTATATCATAAGTGAAAGAATCATAAGTGTGCTGAAGGTTAAGAACTGACTTATATTTTATACCTTAAATAGTAAAAGAAACATTCACTTGGGTTTTTTCCCCCCAATTTCAATTTCTTTAAGCTTGTTTAAACAAAGTATTCAAAGAAAACACTTTAAAGAAAACACTCTTTATGAATGACAGTTTTGGAAAGAATATTATACTCACAATGAAACAGCAGAATGTACAACATAAGGATAGCTAACATTTGTCTAGTACTTAATAGGAGTGAAGGTTTTCATGGACATCACTGAAATGTCCATGATTACAGGGAATACCCTATAATCATTAGGATAGCCTTCAGATGTGATTGTTACTATTACCCTCAATTTCACAGATGGGAAATTAGGTCTCCTGACTTACTAGGTATTTTGCTAATGTATAAAGCAGACAAGCAGTAGAGTCAGGATTGACCGTAAGCAGTCCGTCATCATAGCCTTCATTCTTCAACATTTGCATTAATACAACACTGAGAAATGCCTTCGCTTTTTTGTACTGAATATTTTAGACTCTTAAGGACTTATGATTTGTTTTATGTACTCTCTAAATTATAAACAATAAATCCCCATTAATCTGTCATGATTCTGGCCTCGCCATGGTACACCATGTGCACATTCCCTGATGATCACTAGAGGGCAGCAGTCATGTTTTTAGGGTGGGTTAATTCTAACTAGAAAATGCATTGGAGAAGGAAATGGCAACCCACTCCAGTGTTCTTGCCTAGAGAATCCCAGGGACGAGGGAGCCTGGTGGGCTGCCATCTATGGGGTCGCACAGAGTCGGACATGACTGAAGCAACTTAGCAGCAGCAGCAGCAGCAATTCTAACTAGAAACCATGATTGTATGCAAAATATAGTCAGGCAACCACTCTTCAGTTGTGAAAGGATAGCGTAAAACCAGTTTAATTTGCCATGAATTCAACAAATAATTTTATGTGTCACTTTGGAGACAAAGAGAGACATTCTCTACTCCATGAGTTTGCAATATATCTGGGGGAGAGCTATGCACATGTTATAAATTTTAAAAAGTAGTGTGGACCCTAAGACTTGGAAGTTTAGAAGAACGAGCTATTGTCAGCCAAAGAAATAATATTACGTGCTTATAAACTGCTTTTACAAATGTCAAAGATTTTGTTTCTATTGGATTCTCACACCTTTATAGGAGAAGTATAATTCTGTCCTCCTCCTAGATGAGGAATCTGATCTTCAGAGATGGTTTGCCCCAATTCCTGGTTTGCTACTAGCATTGGTGAGATTTTCATTTGCATCTTCAAACCATTCAGACCATTGTTCTTCCTACCCTGGCAGGAACTTAACATGTAACTAACTGATAGAAATTGACCATTTCTACATCTTGGTGTTTTGACTAATTGTTCTTTTCCCCACTGCTTTCCATCTGTCTAGATATAGTTAGTATATTTTTGTTGTTTGCAGACTTAATGCCTAAAATGGCTGAATAGACCAAACAAGTGTGTATTTTTTTTGTTGTTTTTAATTTAAAAAAAAAAAAAACTGAGTTCTATGCCTCAGACCTTGTTTGCCAAGTTTCAACAAGGAGAGAATTTTATGGTCAAATTATAAAACCCTGAAAATAGGACTTTATAATGGAAATGCTGATACAACCGTAACTATAGCATAGCAATTGCAGCTCTATAAGAAAATTGGTTTAGATAATATACCCTTCTGGAATGAATGCCATTCTAAATGATTGTGCATCTCCATAAATCTAAGCTAACTCAGTAATTCAAAATTACAAAGATTTAAGTTTAGTACCAATAAGCAATAAACTTATGGCTACTGCTATAATAACTGCTGGTCGCTACACCCTTATTTCACAGCAGGTGGTCTGCTCCATGCTGGTTGCAGACTGAATGAAAGCAGGCAACACTTGGAAACTAATTCCTGAAGTTGATGGAAGACTCCAGAGCCATTTCAACTGGTGAAATAGTGCTGTGCTTTGTGCACTTTTCTTTTTCTTTTTAAATTAAATGCTTTGAGACATTTGACCTTTCTGACAAAGGAAGGGCAAACACAGCTTTACTCTCAGTTCATGTCACAAATATAAGTCTCTAGATATTTCAAACCATCTTCGGCAGATTGTTTCTTGTTCATAAGTCATTATTAATACAATATCCCTGTTAAAAAAGGAAAATAACTTATTGTCATTGAGTCAAAAAAAAAATTGAAAAAGGGCTTTAGTTCGTCCATCAGTGTTTGACTCGGGACAACCAATCCAAGAAATCTTGCTCCCTTATTCCTAATCTTTTCATAAGACCATCACCTATTTTGTTTGAAACGTATGTTCAGGTTTCACAATTTAAAATGCTCATTTTTAAACGATGAGGTAGACATAAGGAAAAGCCTTCCTTCATAGGAAGAAATAGTTTCAGGCAATCATTGATGAGATTCAGTCCTCCTGGTTTTAGAATTCTGACATGTTTCTTGAATATCGATGAAGTGTTTTCCTGAACTACTATAAAATATATTAACAAATCTTTATTAATATCAGTGGTTTAGGTGACTTAAAGTTTGGCCTAGGTTTGTATGAACCCTACCTTTTCTTTTCTTTTTTTTTAAACACTTCCTTATCCAGAGCACTGGTGACTCAGTGGGGAAGAGTCTGTCTGTGATATGAGAGGCCCGGGTTCCGTCCCTGGATTGGGAAGAGTCTTGGTGGCTCAGATAGTAAAAAGTCTGCCTGCAGTGTGGCAGACTGGGTTGCATCCCTGGGTTGAGAAGATTCCCTGGAAAAGAGAATGGCAACACACTCCAGTATTCTTGCCTGGTGAGAATTCCTTGGACAGAGAAGCCTGTCAAGCTACAGTCCATGAGGTCACAAAGAGTCGGACATGACCAGCTACTAACACACACACACACACACACACACACACATCTAGAACCCAACCTTACACAGAAGAAACACTGAATAAATTATTTTCTCTTTTTTCTTACTTTGAAGAAAGTGGGGTTCATTTAAAGGAGAAAGTGGTATTCAAGATAAAAGAAAGAGAGAGGAGATGATTGTTAAAGCCAAACTCTGATGAAAATTATTGAAAATAGTAAAGAATATAGCTTAAAACACTAAATGAACATAATATCGAATTTGATATTAAATGATTTTAAGCATCATGGATTCCCATGAAACAATAAGTATAGTATGAGGTGGTCTTACAGAAACCTCTGTTAAAAAAAAGATGTTTCTTTAGGCTAGGGCTTTTTTACTTAAAAAGAAAAAACTTATGTATGTTAATCAATTTGAGAATAAAAACATTAAATAAAATATGTAACTTTATTCTTGTGTGTGCATGCTGAGTCACTCCAGTCATGTCCGACTCTTTGTGACAATCCCATGGACTGTAGCCCAGCTCCTCTGTCCATGGAATTCTCCTGGCAACAATATTGGAGTGGGTTGCCATGCCTTCCTCCAGGGGATCTTCCCAATCCAGGATTGAACCCACGTCTCTATGTCTCCTGCATTGGCAGGTTGTTTACCACTAATGCCACCTGGGAAACCCGATTTTATTTAAGGAAGCATATTTTATTTTGTTTTATTTATTGAAATATAACTGTCTTACTTTTTTTCCTTTTTATTTATTTAAATATGGTTGACTTGGTATATTTTTTTAAAATTTGTTACCAGTACTTTGAATACAATAATCATAGTAAAGTCTAACAAGTGGAAATTCATAAACTTTGGGGCCACATATGGTTAAAAAACATTCTTCAGGAAATTTCCAAACTGCTGAGCTTTGACTTCATTGATTTGCTTGTTCATTGACTTGCTTGTTACTGTTTTACAAAGTGACACATTTACTCATGTAACACTGAGATGTACAAAAAGAATATATTTTCTTTTTAATTCACATAAGTCTCATGATTGCCATTTCCGTGGATAATGGGGAACTCCATTCCCTGTCAATCCCTTTGGACCACTCAGCTCTAGATAATTTATCAGTTTAAAACTGACTTTCTTCTTTAGTTACTCCAAAATCTTCACTTCAATGTAAGCGGTGTTTAGATATAGTAGTTTAGTGAAGATTTAGGAGTCACTGGGAGGATTCACACTGTGGCATGAGCAGTCTGCTGTCTCTGCCTGGCTTTCGGTATCTCAGTTTCCTGGGGCAACAAATTATTTTTGTTTTCTTGTGCAGGTGCTTTTATTTACTTGCACTTAGAGAATACATTCCTACCCAAAGTAAACTTTTCAAAGAAGGTGCTCAATATAGCAGGGATATTTTTCTAGAAAGGATGTATACCACCTGCCAGTGCAATATTAGCATAGTTTACACAGCATATTGTAACACAAATGTTAGACTTGTATACAGGTCATGTATATTAGATTTCTATAATTCATCTATATTTTTGGATGTCGCTGGGGTTCTTTGCACTAACTGGCCATTTTGAACAGACCACAGGTTATTCATTCTCCTCCATGAAATTTGTTTCCAATGATACGCTACTACAAATGATATTGTTGTGATTATTCTTGTACCTATCTCTTGGAAAATGACTTATATTTTAACATTATATCTAGATCTGAGAGAAAGATTGCACAGTACTAGAAGATGCTGTATTCTTCAGTAGCTGTTTGGTTGAAATGAGAGTTTGGGAAGGCGGCAAGGCTGTTTTACATATGGGACAAAAATGTTAATGGATACTTGCTGACCAGAAAAGTTAACTGGGCTTAAGACTGGCTCGCTGTTCCCAAATTAATTTTCTCTTCCTTCTGATATCACAATAGGCATATTTCAGCCTATTTTAGAATTAAAAGTGCCCACCTGACTGAGTTCTGGTTAAAGGAAGTAGTATGTAATATTTTTAGGACTGTTCCATAAAATAGCCCATATAAGAGTCTGTTTCTCCTCCACTTTCCTCAGTCACCTTGAAACCCACATGTTGGAAAGTAATAGAATCCTAAGATGGAAGAGGAAAGTGAAAGTGTTAGTCATTCAGTCGTGTCTGACTCTTTGTGACCCCACAAAGTATAACCCACCAGGCTCCTCTGTCCACAGAATTCTCCAGGCAAGCATACTGGAGTGGGTTGCCATTTCCTACTCCAGAGAATCTTCCCAACCCAGAGAACAGGACTGGGGTCTTAAAATCTACAGCTTGGAAGATACACCCCCTACAGATCAATGTTACCCATTTTGACATTACATGGGAAAGAAAGAAACTTCTATCATGTTTAAGGCATTGTACACATCTGGGTTTCTCTGTTATAGCATTTTGCATAACCTAAACTATATACTATTTATGAATCTGTTTCCCTTCTCTTTAAATGAAGATAGCAATAACCACCCAGTAAAGTTATGTCAGATCACATGGGAAGTGTCTAGTATAATACTCAGCGTGAAGAAGTGAAATGAAAGTCACTCAGTTGCATCCAACTTTGTGACCCCATGGACTGTAGCCCACCTGACTGTAGCCTGCATTATAGACAGATTCTTTACTGTCTGAGCCACTGAGAAGACCCAATACTCAATATAGTGATGCACAGTATTTTTTTTTTTTTAATTTTAAGAGTTTTTGAGCAAGGAAGAGGCATTAGACTTCTTTCTAGCTAATTCTTCACATTCAAGGAGAATACTGAGATGTATAAAAGATGATTATATATTTTGTGGGGGAGGGGCTTCCCAGGTGGCACTCGTGATAAAGAATGAGACACAAGGGACGCGGTTCAATCCCTTGGTTGGGAAGATCCCCTGGAGTAGGAATTCTTGCCATTCTTTCCATTCTTGCCTGGAAAATTCCATGGGCAGAGGAGCTTGGTGGGCAACAGTCCATGAAGTCGCAAAGAGTCGAATACAACTGAGCACACACAGAAACTTTTTTTTTTTTTTTTACATTTTTATATTCTGGGACTGTGAACATAAAATTGTGCTATAACTAAAAAGAAAATGTAATTTTCACGAAAGCTTTCCATTATCCCTCTGAAAGCACTCAATATTAAATGAAAAAAATAAAGCTTTTGACGAGTAGCTTCTTTATGCAAAAAGTACAGTGAAGTCATTTCCTTAACCCTCAGTGACATAGTTAAGGGAAAAGAAAAAAAAGATAATCATGTTCTGGTTCTTCTTCTTCTAACCTGAACATTCTGGAGCCGTACACTGGTGAACAGCTCCACTCCGCATGCTTCTGTGACCTTGAACCAAGAGGAGTTACATCAGTGATCAAAGGAACAAGGAGGATTCTCAGATAAATATTAGCTTCACACAAAAAATGTTCCAATGTTGCCCTAATCTACAGGCAACATTTTTTCACATCTGACATAAATATTAATGAATTTTGTAAGTCAGGAAATGTTTAATGAGCAAGGGTTTCAAGCCAAACCATAGTTCTGTCTTCCTCTGTGTTTTTGTGCCCTGATTGCTTTCATTGTCTTTCCCCCCACTTTTGTCTCACACAAAGACATAACTTTTATTATTTGCACTATGTAATAAAATTTTATCACTAAAGACTATCAGTACTTAGAGTATCAGTGGAGCATAGATTTCGATCAAAGGGCATGTGGCATTTTAGTGAACAGTTTATTCTGTAATAGCCTTGTGGTTGGTTGAAATATTACAGGTTGTTCAGTAAGAACTTTCCCTCTTTAATTAGTTGTGTTATCTGTGCTTGATATTACAGAGTGTTCTTGGGGGTTCAGCCTTGAAGATTTCACTTTATGAGCACAGTTTCCAGTTTGAAGATCACAGAAAAGCATTATCACTTCAAGGTCACCTAAATTATATTTGTTTTGCTGTATCAAATCTAAGCAATTTCCTTTACCTTGAATTGATTTCTCATGGGGTTACTTTCCTCTGATTTATCTTACCATTTGCAAAATTGCCCTTTCTTCTCTCCAAATGACACTGTATCTGTTCAAGCATCTATCCAAAAAGTTTTCTCCCCCCATCCCCTGCCATTAGCACATCCCATGAAGTTACAGAGATGTCGTGAGTATCTTCTTATCATTTGGAATATGTTCTCACCATCACTTAATACACACATTGCATTCTTTATTGTCTGTTTCTTGAAAACACTCTAAAATCCATCCAAATCTCAATATCTGAGTGCATAGTCATTTTTTACTTTTTTCTACCACCAGCCTAACAGGTTAGCAAACCTTGGATATCATCCATTTCTTGAAAAGGTCCTTGAGAAAGACATTCTGGGGTTGTAAAACTAGGATGAAACTGGGAAACTATCTACATCTCAAAGAAAAAGAATTTATATTGTGCGTTTTCTCAAGTAAATGCTTTAAGAAAAGGGAGACTGGGGGCCGACTGCCAGGAAGAAACTTATTTACAGTTAGCCAAGGTGAGGAGACCACTGAGATTATCTTAATCAAGAGCCTTTCTACAGGAATAACATGTCCTCTTTGTTTGCTATGCCAAAAGTAAATCTCATATCATACGCTTTCTGTCTCTTGAAGGTGAAAGTGAAGTCGCTCAGTCTGTTCGAATCTTTGTGACCCCATGGACTGTAACAGCCTCCGAGGCTCCTCCATCCATGGAATTTTCCAGGCAAGAGTACTGGAGTGGGTTGCCATTTCCTTCTCCAGGGGATCTTCCCAAACCCAGGGATTAAACTCTGGTCTCTGCCATTGCAAGCAGATGCTTTTACCATCTGAGACACCATAGCACCTGTCTCTTGGTGGGCTCTAAATAATGTCCTCAGATGAGGAGTGTTTGCAGTCTCTAAACAGTTTGGTGCATTACTGGAAGGAAAAGGACACTTACCCCATTATTTTTCTCTCAGCGGCCTAGTAGTGCTCATATATGAAATTATTCCCTAGGAAATCATTTACTAAATTCATAAATGCCTTTGGTAAAAATAGGATGCAAGAGATTTCTGTGTATTAATTTTTTATCCTGCAACTTTACCAAATTTATTGATGAGCTCTAGTAGTTTTCTGGTAACATCTTTAGGATTTCCTATGTATAGTATTGTGTCATCTGCATAAAATAAGTTTTACTTCTTTTCCATCTTGGATTCCTTTTCTTTTTCTTTTTTCTCTGATTGCTATGGCTAGGATTTCCAAAACTATGTTGAATAAGTGTGGCAAGAGTAGACATCCTTGTCTTGTTCTTGATCTTTGAGGCAATGCTCTATGTTTTTCACTGTTGAGAATGTGTCTGCTGTGAGTTGGTCATATATGGCCTTTATTGTGTTGATGTAGGCTCCTTCTATGTCTACTTTCTGGAGAGTTATTTTTTGTTTTTTTTTTTTAATCATAAATGGGTATTGCATTTGTCAAAACCTTTTTCTGCATCTGTTGAGATGATGATATGGTTTTTATTTTTCAGTTTGTTAATGTGATTTGTGGAAGGGACTTAGATGGTCCTCCAAGAGTCCTGTAGTCTAGTAGTTATCAAAATGACAGACTCTTGAATTCTTTCCTATGAGAAGCTTGGAATTCTCATTTTCCTACAATGGAAAAAATTGGACATGAGAGAATGGTCATGTCCCAGGTCTCAAGTGAGCCCCTGGGAGAGGCTGCCAAGTAAGGGTCCTCAGCAGGAAATTTTTTCATAGATTTTTTGGTTTTGGACAGAGGTAGTGGAATAGTTTGGGCCCCACAGTTCAAAAAGAAGCAGTTTGTTAAAATTTGAAAATTTCCATGTCTCTTTTTATAGCTGTCCTTTTACAGTTGATTTCTTAGTTTGGATTTGCTATTTTCCTCTTGCTTTTTTCCCATAAGGTATTTGGAAAAATTGAAAATTCATTTTTATGATGATTAAAAAAATAAAAATCATTTAAAAATAAAGGAATTGGGGAGATTTTACTCCCAAAAAGGTTAGTCTCAGGATCCAAAGGAAGTAATTCCCCTTATTTCTCAATCAGTAGAGAGCAAATACATCTTGTGCATTTTTATATCCAAGGAATGGTTTTTAATAAACCTAAATGTTGTGGACCCCAAATCACTAACTCCAGTAATAATTTACTTCTCTATAATTTAAAAAGGAGAATTAGGAAGTTAAGAGACAAATGAAGCATAATAAAATAAGCTTATTAATACACTCAATGTACTAGTTTTTGCCTTAATTCCTGCCATCTAGGCTTTTCTTACTAGATTCTCAAAATCCATAGGCTAGAAATGTTGTGATATACAATCTTTAATGTTGAACTTTGTGCTACAGGGAAAATATACTCAGAAGACAAACAAGAACTATTTTCATATAACTGTAATGGCATTTTTCCTATTGATTTGTCATGTATTTTTTCATGTATTTTGAATATCATGTATGAAACGAGTTACCAGTCCAGGTTCGATGCACGATACCGGATGCTTGGGGCTAGTGCACTGGGACGACCCAGAGGGATGGTATGGGGAGGGAGGAGGGAGGAGGGTTCAGGATGGGGAATACATGTATACCTGTGGCGGATTCATTTTGATATTTGGCAAAACTAATACAATTTTGTAAAGTTTAAAAATAAAATAAAATTAAAAAAAAAAAGAAAAATAATCTGAAGTTCTCAAAGCAGTAAGAAGATCTTCTTATTTATTTTCCTAAATATCTAAAATTTCTACAAGATGGTCATAGATTCCCAGTCAATGAACCAAACATACCTAAATTATCCAGTTTTCTATGATTTTAAATTCTTCACACATTTGTAAAACAAAAGCAATTTAAATATTATGTATTCTCATATCCAAATAATAAGTGTTGAAAGGAGTCCTCTAATTCTACCTTGTGATATAGATTCTGTAGAATGTGTTTAACATGTTGGACTTTCAGACTGAGAGAATGAAATGATGCTTTCCTGGTCAAAAAGATAAGTAGTTTCCATATTCTCCATGGGACTAGACTTTGGGTTACAAAGTATCCTAAGTGAATCAGCAGTTCTGTTATAATTTTTCTGTTTTTTTCTCCAGATTTAATAAAAGAAATATCCAAGATAAATTTCTAATTGGTTGCGATCCTTGAAGGAAGGTAATGATATTACACATTTGTAACATCTTTGGAAAGGAATAAAATAGAAAATCAATGAGAGACCTTTCTTCTCTGCTCTTATGTTTGTTTACAGGAGTTCTGATAACAGAGAAAGTACCAAAAAGTTATTTTAATAGAGTTTGAATTTGAATTTTAGTGACTCAAGCTGGTATTTATCCTCATTCACAGCAATCAAACACTCTTATCTTCCCGCATATACGCTACAGCAACTAGAGCAGGGATAGGCACATGGTAGGAGTTGGATTAATTTTTGTTGAATCAGTCATTCTTACATAGACTTATGCCTAAGTGATCTTAATCTATGTCAGATGTTAATTCTCAATCATGTGCTCCAAGCAAGTCCTTAGCTTCCAAAAATAGTTCTTCATTTTTAATTCATGTTTTATAGAGTGAAGAAATTGGTTGCAGAAGGAAACAATTCTTAGATATAACTCATTATTCCTTTTTCAGGAAGCTTTGCTGAGATGCTAAATATCTACACGTATTTTAATAGCAAAAGCCTCTGTTGCTATAAACCAAGGGTGACTAATGCTGACCAGAACTCTTTTGTACACTGATTCTTAGTGCCCTTCTCGGGTGTGGTAAGACAGAATCAATAGACCATTGCTCCTAACCTTTACTTATGGGAGCTAGGGAACAATTTCAGCTGCTCTTCTTCACTATCTACTATAATAAACCATGGAAAACTTGTGGATGAGTTCAGAAATAACTCCAAGCTACATAGAAAAAAAGACAGAGAGAAATGCAATCTCACTTTTTAACCTAGGCTGTTTATGCATTGAAATTTATAAATCCTGCTTGAGGAGACTGGCTTTCCTTCAGAGTACAAATAATTTCCAAGTGCATTATTATGCTGTCATTATTTATGTTCATATATATTGTAAATAAAACGATATGTATCATGAAGTCACCTGACCGCTCTGGTATTCAGTATATTTATGTATAAAAAATTAAATTTGCTCAGTGGTAATTTCAGTCTAAAATTCTGTTCTCAATTTCCCATTATATTGAAACTCATTTTTTACCTTTCTGACATTAAAATAGTATATGTGATTTACAAAACATACTTTGGAATGTCACATGATTACTGCAGTTTTATTTCCAACCTTGGTCTCATAGCAATTTATGCCCATAATCTTGTTAACTGTTAAAAGTTTCTTAAAGAAAGTGATCTCAAAAGGAATCAGTATAATAGATTGCATTTTTGTGTGGCAAAGCATCAGCTTTTTTCTACTAACAGTACCTTTGAACATCGTACTATTCAACCAAGCATAGAAATGTTCTTACCCTTAATAAGCCTCAGTAATCAAAGATTCTTTTCTTTCTTCTTTCAACAACACCTGAGTTAAAACAGAAGATCTGTGGATGGTTTTCTCCTAAGAAATCATTTGCAATGAAGATCCTTCTCTTTTTCTCTATTTCATTCTTCTTTGATGTCTTCATTCTACCAGGTAAAATGAATATTATTGCCAGGAGGAGTCAGCTTTAAATAAGGGCGATACCAAGATTTTTTAAGTAAATATCATTAATGTTATAGAATCATATTAACACCATAGCAGGACAACATTATATTTATTTGCAGCCCCTAATGAGAAAATATTTGGATAATTTTAAGGACATGCACTAATAAAGACTGTAGTTCGCTAAGTTTGTAAATTGTTGGAAGAAAATACTTACTGTGATCTCATCAGTCCCTGAAGAGTGTATATCTATTCAATATTTAAATTCTACTAAATTTAATATACACTAATATACTTTTAAAAATTGAAATGGAATGAATTTAGGTTTGGAAATTATTCATCCCACATTTTTATAGTGTTGATAACAGAGGTTATGTGAAGTTTAATGACAAAGGTGTGTATAGACAAAGCTATGGTTTTTCCAGTAGTCAGGAACAGATGTGAAAGTTGAACCTCAGAGGAGGCTGTGTGCCAAAGAATTCATGCTTTCAAATTGTGGTGCTGGAGAAGACTCTTGAGAGTCCCTTGGACTACAAGGAGATCAAACCAATCAATCCAAAAGGAAATCAACCCTGAATATTCGTTGGAAGGACTGATGCTGAAGCCGAAGTGCCAATACCTTGGCCACCTGATACAAAAAACCAATTCATTGGATAAGCCCCTGATGCTGGAAAAGACTGAAGGCAAAAGGACAAAGGGGCAGCAGAGGATGATATGGTTAGATAGAATCACTACTCAATGGACATGAATTTTAGCAAACTACAGAGCAACTTAATGTGCAGTAGTCCATGGGATCTCAGAGTCAGACGTGACTTAGTGACTGAACAACAACAAATAGCATTTATTATATCCATAAATGAGATTAGCTGCATGTCTACTCTCTTCCAGTTGAATTCTTCTTCCTTATCTTGCTGCTTTCCCTGAAACACCAAGACATCTGTCGCTATTGATATCAGAGATGATCACCAACAAATAAATCTGAAGTATCCTATTCTCTCATTGCTACTCTGCTCTAATGCTCAAAAATAAATGTTAGCTTACAATTTCTTCACAAACGTGGAAAAGTAAACCAGCTTGAAAATATAGCCCATATAACTCAAAGATTGCAATTAATTTAAATGACTAATCTTTTCCTTCATCATCTTCATAAAAACTTATTAGAATATGCTTACTAAAACTCCCTCTATTTCTATACATATATATTATGTATATTATATAAATTTCAAAATGCACTGATGCTTTTTCTTGTTAATAATAATGATTGTAATAGCTACCACCTGTTCTACCTTCTGCCTACATTAATTTATCTGTTCTGCCTTTTGTCTACATTTATTTATTTCTCCTTATGATAGCCATGTAAGGTATCTTGCTGCTGCTGCTGCTAAGTCACTTCAGTCGTGTCCAACTCCGTGCGACCCCATAGACGGCAGCCACCAGGCTCCCCCATCCCTGGGACTCTCCAGGCAAGAACACTGGAGTGGGTTGCCATTTCCTTCTCCAATGCAGGAAAGTGAAAAGGGAAAGTGAAGTAGCTCAGTCATGTCCGACTCTTAGTGACCCCATGGACTGCAGCCTACCAGACTCCTCCATCCATGGGATTTTCCAGGCAAGAGTACTGGAGTGGGGTGCCATTGCCTTCTCCGGAGTAAGGTATTTTAGGAATAACCAAATTTTTCGTTTACTGATTCAACCCAAGTTTAAAGAAGTGTGTGCTACTTATTTATCATTTTCTAAAGCCTCTTATAGTATATAGGACCATGAAATAAAGATAAGTACATGAATGTCTTCACTTTGGAAAATTATTTTTTAACTTCTAGTTATTTTTTCTTTTACAGTGGACTCTAGGTCTGTTGGAAATACTTTGTCACCACCAAAAGTCACATGTCTACGGAAGCTTGAGAAACTACACTCAGAGACACATAATTCCTCTACAATATTTGAAAATGCACAATATGGTACAGAGGAAAAACAGAAAGGTAAAAAAAAACCAAATAGAATTATATCTTGCATATTTTAATTACTATCTGTCAAACAGAATTAAGGAAATATCCTAAGGATGCTTTTAGCCCAGTTACTTAACTCTTCTTATCTTTTATCTTCTAGGCTTATAAGGGCTGAATTTCTTGGTTGTTTTTTTTTTTTTTTTTTTTTGGTCATGCCACGCAGCATGTGGGATCTAAGTTCCCTGACCAGGGATTAAATCTGTGCCCCCTACCTTGGAAGTGCAGAGTCTTAACCACTAGACCACCAGGGAAGTCCCTGAATTTCATGTTTAAAGTGGAAAAGAAGCTCCTATTTTACGTCATAGGGTCTTATTTTTGATGAAACTTTTTCTAGACAAATGTCCTCAGTATTTCCAGGCGGGAAAATTTTCCAACCATTGCTTCCAAATTTCTACTTTTTTACGTGTTGTTAGTACCATTAAGCTTAAGAGTAAGACTTGTCTCAGTTTTTCTTTTATCTGACAACTGGCAGATTTTATTTTTGTTAATCACTGCTGCCCACCGTTTGTAACTCTGATAACCTTGGCTATCATACATAAAAGATATATATAGAAAGAGTAATTAAGGTGTTCTAATGAATGCCATGAAAGGTATAATTAAGATAATTTGAAGAGGCAGCTGAACAACAAAAGTCCAGACTGGGTGCTGAAGAATTGTTTAAAAAATGTTTTTTCTTTTTGTTTTAATCTTTATCTCAATCATGATTTAGATTATTATTCAGCAAAATACCTTCTAAAGTGAGAATGATATGAACACCATGCTAGTGATACAGATAAATTTCTGTGGGAGGGTAAACAAAGAGAGTTACTTTGTGACATTATTCAGAAAAAGACTTAGTGATAAGGTCTTTGGTAGAGTTTAATCAATCGTGGGTCTCTTTTTTTTTGCCAGAGTGTCATTGCTAAAGCCTACCATAGTGCTCAATATATGCTAAGTCACTTCAGTCGTGTCCGACTCTGTGCGACCCCATAGATGGCAGCCCACCAGGCTCCCCTGTCCCTGGGATTCTCCAGGCAAGAACACTGGAGTGCGCTGCCATTTCCTTTTCCAATGCATGAAAGTGAAAGTGAAGTCGCTCAGTCGTGTCCGACTTAGCGACCCCATGGACTGCAGCCTAACAGGCTCCTCCGTCCATGGGATTTTCCAAGCAAGAGTACTGGAGTGGGGTGCCATTGCCTTATCGGGCTCAATATATAGTAGGAGCTCAATAAAGATTTATTGAATCAATCAATAAATGAATAGATAGATAAGTGGATAGAGGGAGAGAGAAGAACCAAAGAAATAGTCTTCAGAAATTCAGGGATCAAGATAGCAGAGTAGGAGGTAGGGGAACTTATGTCCCCCCGTGAACACACAAAAATGCCATCTACATGTGGGACAACCCTCACTGAAAAATAACTGGAGACTGGCAGAAGGACTCCTGTATAAGCAAGGCTGTGAGAAGGATATACGTGAACTAGGATAGGAAAGGCCAAGTGATGAGTGCCCCTGGGAGGGGTTTCCAAAGAAAAGGGAGATTACACAGGAGGAGATTTACCCTGGGGAGGAAGTATTTCAAACCCCTTATTGGGTACTCCAGCCTGAAGTTTCTACAGAAGGAAAACAAGCCTCCTTGGCTGTTTGGGGGCTGCTGGGAGTAACAGAAAGACCATGGGAAGGCTGGACTTTACTCATGAGAATCCCTTGCACATACTGACTTGTCCAGGAGCCAGAGTGGAGAGGGCGGATTGAGAACTATTCCAGTGGCTGCCTGACTTCCCATGACCACCCTGGCATATGCCCCAGCCTGAGATGAGTGAACACCCCAGCGCCACTTATTCCACGTCACAGCAGCGCACTAGTCCTAAAGCTGCCACAACTGGGGAGAGAGCTGGGCCATGGGATAAGAGGTGACTTGCACCCTTAGCAGCTGGGTTGGGTAAGGGCAGCCATTCTTGGTGAGTACTCTGGCAGTGCATTAGAGGCAGCTTGGAACTTGGACGGCAGCCAGTCCACCGCAGCCTGTGCACTGATAAGTGCTGAGAGCCATACAAGCCTCACCTGCCCTGTGTGTTCACAGCAGGCTGGGGCTAGGGGAGTTTGGGGAGTGATTGTCTGTGAGGCACAAAGAGAACTTGGACCCAAGGCTGCATCTGAGCAAGGCAAGGGCAATAGTTTCTGGCACGTGTATGGGTGGTACCTTGGAGGCAGCTTGGATACCCATCTGTAGCGGCTGCTGCAGCCTGGGTCCCGTCATGAGCCAAGAGCAAGCATGAGTCCCTCTTGCTTCAGCGCTCCCTCCTCTAGGGCAAGAATCTCAGTGCTGGGAGAGCAGAGAGCACATATTTAAAGGAAATGGAGCCAGCTCAGACCTGACCCTCAGCGACTAGAGATTCAACCTTACCCCTGATTGGGCAACAAATACCACTCAGTAGAGGAAAAGCCCTGCCTCACACCTGCCTTCAGCTCTATTCCTTCCATGTCCAGCCCCACTACCTACCAAGGTGATAACTACCATCACACACTGAGAAAACATTTGATTTGTACCTATATCAAATCCACCTCTTCAAGCAAAGCACTGGGCACATGTAAACTGAATAGGGATCCTCCCATATAAGGACACCCCTTCAGGACCACTGCAGGTAGCTCTTTCACCTAAATTCATAGAAAAGCTAAGCAAAATGAGAAAGCAGAGGAACTGGTCTCAGTTGAAAGAGTAAGAGAAAAATAAATCATAAAATGGAAATAAATCATTTACCAGGTAAAGGGTTGAACACATTAGTAGTAAGAATGCTAACTGAATTAAGAAAAAGAATAGATGGTGAAAGAACATAGTGAAAAATTTAACAAGGGACTATAAAATATACAAAAGACCTGATTGTGAATGAATAATTTAATAACTGAAATTTAAAAACACACTAGAAAGAATAAATAGCTGATTAAATAATACAGAAGAATGCATAAGTGATCTGAAAGGTAGAATAATGGAAATCACTCAATCAGAGACTTTTGTTAAAAGAAAAGCACATTTAAAAAATATGAAAACTCTTCAAGATATCTTTGGTATAACATCAAGCATACCAACATTCACATTATAGGGATCCTGGAAGGAAAGGAGAGAGAAAAGGAGATTCTGATTTGATGCAATTATAGTTAAAAACCTCCAAACCTAAAGAAGAAAACAGATAACCAAGTAGAGAAAGCACAGAGAGTCCCAAACAAGATGATCCCAAATAGACTCATTCTAAGACATATCATAATTAAAATGGCAAAAATTAAAGAGAGAAATCAAATTCCTCCTCCTTGTGAGGACGCAGCAAGAAAATGGCCATTTATGAACCAGGAAGTGAATTCCTCACCAGACACCAAATCTACTGGTGCCTTCACCTTAAACTTATAGCCTCCAAAACAGGGAGAAATAAATGTCTATTGTTTATAAACAAATAAAAAAATTCTAAAGGCAGCAAGAAAAAGAGTCATTTGTAAAGGAACTCTCATAAGGCTTTCAGCTTATTTTTCTGCAGAAACTTTGCAGATGGAAGGGAGTAGCATGATATATTTAAAGAGCTGAAAGGGAAACACTTGCTATCTATAATACTCTATCCAGCAAGATTGTTATTTAGAATTGAATAAGAGATAAAGAACTTCTCAGAAAAGACAATATTAAAAAAAGTTCAACAATATTAAAACTACCCTAAATTTCTTCTCTAAGTAGAAAGAAGTAAGAATCTATAGGAAAAGGAAAATACCACTAGAAAGGCAAATGTATAGTAAGAGCTGAGGATCAACCACTTCATATGCTAGTGTGAAGATTAAAAGACATAAAAATTGCAAAAGCCACCATAATGGAAATGAACAGCTATAGGACAAACATGAAGATGTAAAATGACACTGAAAATATAAAATATGGGAAAGGAGCATGATAACTCATAATCATGTATGTACCCAGCATCAGCTCAGTTCAGTCGCTCAGTCGTGTCTGACTCTTTGCGACCCGCTAAATGTACAAAGCAAATATTAACTGATGTAAAGGGAGAAATTGGCAATAACACAATAATAGTAGGGGCCTTTACATCCCACTTACATCAATAGACAGATCATCCAGACAGAAAAGTAATAAGGCAATAGTGGTCTTAAATGACACAATAGAATAGGTGGACTTAATAGATACCTATAGGACATTCTATCCCCATCAGCAGACTATACATTCTTTGTAAGTGCACATGGAACATTCTCCAAGATAAATTGTACACCAAGCCACAAAACAAGTCTCAACAAATTTAAAAGGATAGAAATTATATCAAGCATTTTTTCTATCACATAATATGAGACTAGAAATCAATTACAGAAAGAAAAATAGGAAAAACTGAAACATGTGGATACTAAAAAATATAGTACTAAAAAACCAATGGGTCAATGAAAATATTTTAAAAATCAGAAAATACTTTGAGATAAATGAAAATGCCAACACAATTTTTAAAAAATCTATGGGATGCAGCAAAAGCATTTCTAAGAGAGAAAGTCATAGCAATGTAGGCCTTTCTCAGAAAACAATAAAAATCTCAAATAAACAACCTAACATACCATTTAAGAGAATTTAAAAAAGAAAAACAAACTAAGCTCTAAGTCAGCAGAAAGGACATAATAAAGATCAGAGAAGAAATGACTAACACAGACACACACAAAAAAATAGAAAAGATTAATGAAACAGAGCTGTTTTTTGGAAAAGATAAACCTTTAGTCAGGCTCACCAAGAAGAGAAAGGACCTAAACAGAAAAATAAGAACTAAAAGAAGCAACAGTATGGATCAATTGTTGTTATTGTTCTGTCACTCAGTCCTGTCCCACTCTCTGGCACCCCATGGACTGTAACACGCCAGACTTCCCTGTCCTTCACTATCTCCCAGAGCTTGCTCAAACTCATGTCCATTGAGTCAGTGATATTAATCAATACCACAGAGATACAAAAGAGTCATAAGATCATATTATGAGCAGTTATATTTCAACAAATTAGACTACCTGGAAGAAATGGACAGATTTCTAGACAATGTGCCAATGTGTAAATCAAGAAGAAACAATTTGAACAAGCTGATCACTAATATCACATCAAAAATAATAAAAATACCTAGGAATAAAATTAATCAAAGCAGTCATAGACCTATAATCTGAAAATTATAAAACATTGATGGAGGAAATTGAAATGATACAAAATAATGGAAAGATAACCCCTGTTATTGAACTGGAAGAAATGATATTGCAAAAATGGTGACAATATCTAAAGCAATCTAGAGATTGGTTGGACCACTCATATTTAGTGGCTCTAGAGGACAAAGGTATTAATAAATTGCAGGCTTTCCATGTATCCCTTATTGAGTCAATACCTAATCAATCAAAATTTGTACAGATGTGATATCTATATTAGGAATAAGATATTTTCTGATTTACTTGACTTGCTCTGATACAGAGAAGAAAAATTCCAATGAAAAAATGAGAGAATTTCTTTTTCTCCCCTCTGTGGCCTGTGCTTCTTTTTTTAAATACATGTATTTCTTACCTGGATTATTAATTCCATTCAACCTTTTTTTTTTTTTCAGCTGGAAGTAAAAAGCACTACGCTCTCTTTAATCTGACACATGCATGTATAATGTTTGGTGGTCAGTGTAAAAATAAATGTGGTGAAAATGAATTTAGGATGGTATATTGTGATGTTTCTACATCGCTTTGCTGCATTAGACAATGTAACCCTAAGATGTATAAATAACTGAAGAGACCGATTTACAGAAAGAGGATCAACATGAACTGTCTTCTCACTACTTCATTACATCCATTACTTCATTCACAGCTTCATGTTTCTGTTCATAAATCTCTAATAAATAAAGGATTAAATAACATACATTTCAACCTGAACCATTCATGAACATTGTGCCTACTTGGAGGAAAGAGTCAAGAGTACAGACTAGAGCTTTGAACTTGGGAATAACAATAGAATGAGAAAATCCCATCATCGGACTATGGTGTTAAATTAAGTTCTGGGGACAATTCTATGTTTAATATGAAAAGCATGCTGCCAATGATTAGTGATGAATATCAAGCATTCTTTCAGAAGAGACAAGAGTGGAGAGAGAGTTTATGAGAGATGGAAGGTATGTGTTACCCCTGAACTAGTGAAAATGGTTGCAAGAACTTTGAAATGTGGAGTCACTGTAACTTTCTTAGTTATGCTTTTCCTCTGTTTATTGATAGAATTCTAAAAATAAAAATAATTCAAGTAACATTGCCTGTCTTTTGAGAAAAAATAACTCCAAATGGTAGTATGGAAGGGAACTATTTGAATGAAGAAAGAGAACATAAATCTCTGCAGCTTATGGTAATAATAATAATAACTTTGAAGTGTTATAATTGCAACTTTTTGTTTTGTGTTGTGTTTTTAAGATATTTCCTCATATCACATAATTCTATCAGCTTGTTATCAGCATCTCTAATCTTAATATTTTCCTTGTATGTACATAATTCTAGGAAAAAACAATAGAATGTATATATATATGCAAACCTATATGATAAGGTAAAGCTAAACACAAGAATGTGTTGACTGAAGGATGGCTTTAAAGGGAAAAGGTTAGTAGCAGTCTTACTGCATAATCTAGCTTAAAGGGTTTGCCCTTATTGACGCTTCTAGTGAAATCTAAGAATATTATCACGGCTGTGTGCTTGGCTGGCAGTCCTGATTATAACACAACTTCTAATGTATGAACTAAAGCTTTCTATGAACCAGAAAGCAGGCTCTCAGCAGATACCACATCTGCCAGCGTCTTGATCTTGGACTTCCCAGACTTCAGAACTGTGAAATAAATTTCTGTTGTTTATAAGGCAAAAAGTATTAATCAATTAATATTAATTAAAATACTCTGGCTGTCAAAGGAGAAGATAATCCCTTTTTACAACATTTTTATTGGGGTATAGTTGATTTATAATGTTGTGTTAGTTTCAGGTATACAGTAAAGTGAATCTGTAATATATATATATATATATACACACACACACACATATATCCACTCTTTTTAGATTCTTTTCTTGTATAGGCCATTACAGAGAATTGAATACAGTTCCCTATGCTATACAGGAGGTCCTTATTAGTCATCTATTTCATATATAGTAGTGTGTATATGTAATCACTTTTTTAAAAAGTATTCAAGGAAGGTATTACATGGGATGGATGAGATTTGGTACTGAACAAATTCCATGAAGGCAGAAAGCATCTATTTTGTTTCCTGGTCTCTCTAGAGGCCAGCAGAGTATGCGACATATAGTAAGTGATCAATTAAATATTAACTAAATGATTGGATGTATAAGTGGCTAGAACAGAAGACCAAAACTAAATATTTAGGAATTCCTAGTTTATGGAGCAGGAAAAGGAAAAGGTATAAGGTAAGGAATCTTCAGAGATTTCTTACAGGTACAGACATGGATTCACACAAAGTATAAGATAATTTCCAGGAGGATTTTTGGGCAATGGTGTCAAATAGTAAGAATTGACAGAAGATAAGGCCTTCTTTGATAAGGTAAGCATAGCTCAAGTTTCTCATTTTGAGGAGATTCCAAGTGTGTCTGATTGTATGATCTCCTGAGAATTAACTTATAGGATAAATAATAATATTTAAGAGTCAAATAAGAATGTGCAGGGAAACTATTTATCTATGCTTTTGTTTCTTTACATTCTGTTATATCTGCCTCATTTGAGGTTTAGTGAACAAAAGTCAATATTAACAATAGAGATAGGACATATCTCAAGTCTCCATGTCTAGTGGCAGTTTTAGTTTTGAGGTTACATAGGAATCGTTATTCAGAGAAGGTGATGGCACCCCACTCCAGTACTCTTGCCTGGAAAATCCCATGGACGGAGGAGCCTGGTAGGCTGTAGTCCATGGGATCGCAAAGAGTTGGACTCGACTGAGCAACTTCACTTTCACTTTTCACTTTCATGCATTGGAGAAAGAAATGGCAACCCACTCCAGTGTTCTTGCCTGGAGAATCCCAGGGACAGGGGAGCCTGGTGGGCTGCTGTCTATGGGGCCACACAGAGTCGGACACGACTGAAGGGACTTAGCAGCAGCAGCAGGAATCATTATTATTAATAACTCTGTCTTAGCTATTAGAAATGGTGGCAAAACAAGGGTGGACAGGCCTGGCTTTACAAGAATCAGAATATTCAAGCACATATGATAATGATAAAATTCACTTATTTAGCATAATTCATATGAAAAGGTTTGAATCCACCTTTGGTTAGTGGCCTGAAAATCTTGGAATTCCTATGCAACCACCTTCCTCAATGTCACTATTGAAATCATTCACTAGGCATGCATGCCATTATATGGACTATTAATAAAGAAAGTTGTAGTCATGGTTTTTGATTTTTGATTCCCGATTGATGTGGAAATGCAAATTCATATTATTATATCACTCAGAATTTACTATAATTCTTTGTGCTACAACTAGTATTAAATCTTTTATAAGATTACTAGTTGTAAGGCTGCAGAGACAAATGCAATCTTTTGAAAAATTCCTCTTTGTAGTCTGTGCCTATCGTTGTAAAGCTACTTGTCTCTTTGTTTGTTTTTTTTTTTGAATAAATGTCTTTAATAATAGTCTTCAATTTACTTAAACCTTTAAAGCTTTTTGTCCTAACTGTGTTTTCATTCATTTTCTATTACTGATTTTTTTTAATATGCCCATTCATTTGGGTTTTATATATCCAAGCATTTCTTTAAACCTCTAGATAATGACACTTCTCTCCATAAGACAAGAAAACTCTTTTTTAAAGTTTACTTTATTTTTTAATAGACTGCCTTTCAGGGCAGTTTTAAGTTCACAGCAAAATTGAGAGAAAGGTACAGAGACTTCCCCCATATTACCTCCTCCCACATATGCTAGCAACCCCTAGGAGACTGATGCATTTATTACGACTTTTGAAACTACATGACAAGTCATTTTCACCCTAATTCCATACTTTACCTTAGGGTCTGCTCTTGGAATTGTACACTCTATGGGTTTTGACAAATGTATAATGACATCTACCATTATAGTGTTATACAGAGTAGTTTGACTGCACTAAAAACCTTTTGTGTGCCTATTCATCCCTCTCCTCTTCCATAACCACTCAGTTCAGTTCAGCTCAGTCACTCAGTCATGTCCAACTCTTTGCAACCCCATGGACTGCAGCACACCAGGTTTCCCTGTCTATCATCAATGCCTGGAGCCTGCTCAAACTCATGTCCATTGAGACAGTGATGCCATCCAACCATCTCATCCTCTGTCATCCCCTTCTCCTCTTGCCTTCAATCTTTCCCAGCATCAAGGCCTTTTCCAATGAGTCAGTTCTTCTCATCAGGTGGTCAAAATATGGGAGTTTCAGCTTCAGCATCAGTCCTTCCAATGAATATTCAGGACTGATTTCCTTTAGGATTGACTAGTTTGATCTCCTTGCAGTCCAAGGGACTCTCAAGAGTCTTCTCCAACACCACAGTTCAAAAGTGTCAATTCTTTGGCACATAGCTTTCTTTACAGTCCAACTCTCACATCCATTCAGGACTACTGGAAAAACCATAGCTTTGACTAGACAGACCTTTGTTGGCAAAGTAATGTCTCTGCTTTTTAATATGCTGTCTGCTGCTGCTGCTAAGTCGCTTCAGTTGTGTCTAACTATGTGCGACCCCATAGACAGCAGCCCACCAGGCTCCTCTGTCCCTAGGATTCTCCAGTCAAGAGTACTGGAGTGGGTTGCCATTTCCTTCTCTAATGCATGAAAGTGAAAAGTGAAAGTGAAGTTGCTCAGTCGTGTCCGACTCTTAGCGACCTCATGGACTGTAGCCTACCAGGCTCCTCCGTCCATGGGATTTTCCAGGCAAGAGTACTGGAGTGGGTATGCTGTCTAGGTTGGTCATAACTTTTCTTCCAAGATGCAAGCGTCTTTTAATTTCATGGCTGCAGTCACAACTGCTGTAATTTTGGAGCCAAAAAATAGTCTATCACTGTTTCCATTGTTTCCCCATCTATTTGTCATGAAGTGACAGGACCGGATGCCATGATCTTGGTTTTTGAATGCTGAGTTTTAACACAGCTTTTTCACTCTCCTCTTTCACTTTCATCACTTTCCTCTTTGCTTTCTGCCATAATGGTGGTGTCATCTGTATATCTGAGGTTATTGATATTTCTATTGATTCTAGCTTGTGCTTCATCCAGCCTGGCATTTTGCATGATGTACTCTGCATGTAAGTTAAATAAGCAGGGTGATAATATACAGCCTTGATGACTAGCAACTATTTATATTTTTAGTTTCCATAGTTTTGCTTTTCCTAGAATGTCATATGATCGGGTTGGCACCATTGAGTGCATAACTTTTCAGACTAGTATCTTTCACTTAGTAATACATGTTTAATTCCCCTATATCTTTTCATGGCTTGATTGTTAATTTAGTTTTAAGCACTGAACATAATTCCATTATCTGAATATATCAGAGTTTATCCATTTACCTACTGAAGGCCATTTTGGTTGCTTCTAAATGTTGGCAAGGATGAATAAGCTACTGCAGACATTTGTGTGAAGGTTTTCACATAGACATAAATGTTCTACTTCTTTTACTAAATATCAAGGAGCATGTCCACTGGATGGTATGGTAAGAGTATGTTTATTTTTGTAAGAAACCACCGATTTGTCTTGCAAAGTGGCTATTTCCATTTTGCACTCCCACCAGAAATGAACAAGGGTTCCCATGGCTCCACATCCTCCCAGACGTTGTCAGTGATCTTGAATGTTGGCCAGTCTACTAGGTGTTTAGTGATAGAAAATTTATTTTCATTAAAGTTGTATTCTGCACTCACCCTGCATTGGTCTTTTTGCTGGGCTCAATTTATCCATGCTTTTCCATATCTCACTCCACAAATAAAAATTACCTCATAATATGCCAAAAATCTAAATATAAAAAGCTAAAACACTAAAATTGCCAGAAGAAAATATAGGTTAAAAGTCTGCTTTGTAAGTTGTATCCTTGCTCAATGAAATTGCATGGAAAAAATCTGATTACTATTCTGCACACCAAACCTTCTTTAAGAAGAAGATTGTCCCCATGGGCTACCTGTAGCTGTCCCAGTTATGCATACTCTGCTCTTCACCTTCTATAAACTGACAATCAGGAGCCAAATAACTGAGTGCTACAGAAAGGCAAATGTGAAGTGGTACATTTTATCACTTAATTTAATGGATAGTTGTTTTCAGAGCAAGAGTGTTTAGGATTTCTTTGATCTGTCTGAGGAGTGAATAGGATAAGGAGGACCCTTGATATACAGTATCCTTCCCCACTGCCTATCATTCATCTATGGAATCTTGTATGTCTTTTACATCTCATAATAATTTATTCATCTCATCCCTACTATCAGCAGATTGACAGGACAGTGGTTAGAAAAGTTTAAATAACTTAAGAGTTATTGTAGAAAATAGGTCAGGCTTTTGAAAGTGTCTCTGATGGAAACTTTCACATTTGGTCTCTCTTGTTGTTTTTGAATTTCCTAGAGATTCATTTTTAAATATTCTAAACCTTGCCATTCTTTTATCTATAATCATTTATTATGATTCAGGGGCCAGTTAATGTGGTGGTGAGGTTAGTGGGAGGGGACGCATTCTTTAAATCTGTGATTTTTTTTTTTTTAACTGCAACATGAGAGGATTTGATTAGACTCGCTAAGCAGCTTCACATTCTTTACCAAAGTATGACACAGATTCTGACTCTCTGGTTTGTTCTTCTGATGTTTTGTAGACTGTATGGATCCAGTTTCCTAGAGTAATATGTGGAGGCTTTTAGCAGTATTGGCATACCAGGATCTTGTTAGAAATGCATTTGTCAGTCTCCATTTTAGACCTACTAAATCAGAGATGCTGAGGTGGGGTCTTGCAATCTGTTTTTAATAAGCCCTCTAGGGGATTGAGATGTAGCTAAAGTTTAAGAACGAATATCCTAGAAACTTTCTTGACTGTGATGGGATAGAATCAGCTAATTGCTCTGGATGCTGTGTAATACCTCCAGCTCTTTCTCACATATATGAAGTAATAGACTGGGGCAGTGTGCAAATTGGATCAGAAATCACCTCTAGTTCCATAAACAGAATTAAAACCATTGAACCTAAAATTGTGAAATCGGATGATTTATTATATGAAATTCATTTCATACTTAAAAACCTATTGTGTAATTTTCCATACTCATTAGTGACTCCAGAATGATCATGTTAATTTAAATAATTACACGTTATGTGAATCGAAATGTCATTCAACCCCTATCCCTAATTCTCATTGATTTCATCTGTTAACAGAAAAGATATCAATAGAAACCTTTAACTGTAATTCCTTTAGACTTTTAGCTAAAATCTTATAATTCAGACACTGAGACATAATTTAATACTAAGAGTATTAGAATATTTAGCATTATATGTAACATGTAGTAGAGGATTTGTATTACTATAATGTTTTTCCTTTGGATTGTTTTAGCAATCCAAACACATATCCTTTGAAGTTCCTTAAAGATTGTATTTTTATGAGAGTCTATTTAGGGTAACACAAGTAGGTTTTACTTTTATGAAAAAATTTAATAATGATTTTTGTGACCCTGTTCTTTGAACATGGCACTATTCAATCAAGCATACAAATGTTCTTGCTATTGGTAAGCCTCAGTAGTTAAAACCACTTCCCAGGAGAATCTATAAATAAAAGATTTCTCTGTTTCCTCATTTGAAAACATTTGACTTGAAAAAGAAGACCTGTTGGCCCTTTTTTCCCTAAGAAACTTTCTACCATGAAGATTCACCTCTTTTTCTTTATTCTACTCTTTGGGGTCACAATTCTACCAGGTAACATAGAAATGGTTATGGGCATTCTTGTGCTAATGAATTTGAGGAAGCATCAGTTTTTTCCTTGTTAAACGTATAGTAATAATATAAGGATTAAAAGATCTTTAGGATAATGCAATGTCGTACTCTGGATTGAACACTGGAACATAAAGAAGGCAATAGTGGGAAAACTGGTGAAATATGAATACAATGTGTAGTTTAATTAATAGTATTACAGCAATATTAATTTTTTAGTTTTGATAAGCGTACCATGGGTAAGTGAGACATTACCCTGAGGGAAGCTGGTCTCTCTTATCTTTGCAACTCTTCCATAAATCTAAAATGATTTCAAAATAAAAAGTGTAAAATGCCTGAAAGATCAATTCATTAGTCTCATCACCTTCATCCTGAAACAGAGTCGATTCTTGCGGAAAAACATATTCTTTGACATAATCAACTGGTAAGTGGTAGTTGCTGCAGTATAAGGGAGAGAACTATTTACCTCTTTCTTCTTTTTAAGCTATTTCAGTCTGTTTCCAGTCTAGGTAGACTTTCTTAATATTCTGTCCCTGGTACTACAGGCAAATCACGTCCCTTGTTGGCCTTTCTTAAGATCACATGAATGTTGAGTGTAATATCTTGTATATGAGCTACATTTTTCATGAGATTTTCCCCCTCAAGGATTATCTCATCACATCAGGTACCTAACAAGATTCTCTTCTCCTGAATTAATGTGTAAGTATGAACTGTACAGAAATAAAATAGTAAGTTTTGGAGATGGAGAGATCACTGAGTTTTCCCTTCTCCTTAAAGAGTTTAAAGTGAAAGAGTAAGCTCAAATCTGTCCAGTTTATACTACTGGCACTGAAATTAGGCTCAATTCACTCTCTCAGGAAAATATTCTTTTGTAGTAAGAAGCTGACATTTTTAGGACAAGTGGAAATTGTAATAGATATGTACGAAAATGAATTAACTTATTCTTTCTTTATGAATATTATAAAGTCCATCGTGACAATTTTCATTTTTGCCATTTCATAAAAAATTTTCACATAATAAACTGATAAATTATCTTTTAAAGGTTGTAAGTGAGAAAATTCTACATAGGGGCAAAACAGCAGGAAAGTAACAAAATAATACAATCAATTGTTAATTTAACTAGGAAATAACTTCCTCTACCTCCATTCAAAACTTGTTAAAAAAAGGATCTCTGAATTTTTTTCATATCTAGAAAGGACCAAAAGGAAATTCTACACAGATTCATATAGCTTTTAACATGGGATAAATCTTTTTAAATTTCTTCTTTTAATTTCAACATTAGCTAAAATTAGTAGATCACTACAGCAAGTATTTTTATGTTTTATTGGCATAATTTTTCCTTATAACAACTACATCAGGTGCTCCTATAATGGCTAATATTATTCATTAATTTATCAACAAATTTTAAATTATGTGTTCTGTAGACTTAGAAATTATATACCACTTGAGACACAGTGGCATAGATTACAACATCAGTGATATTAACTTTTTGTATATTTTTTTCTTGTAGTTTAAAAGTGAGGCCATTATTATTGTTAATCACACATGTACCAAACTTTTAGAGAAATTCTATTGTTAGTGATAAAAATATAAAAGTAACAGAAATATATCAAGATACATATTTTCTTAATAAAATTATAAAGTGTATATGTGAAAATTGGATACTTTTAGACAATAATAAAGCAATAAGAATGTTATCTTTCACCTTGTAGTTAACCAACATATGGTGGCTGAACTAAACTGGATAAAATTAAATGTCTTATATATGACTCTAGAGTTCCTCAGTTGTTTTTTGTATATCACCTTCAGATGGTGGAAGTTCTCACTCAAAATTCAGATACAAAAACTCATTCATTTCCACTCCAACAGTTACAGATGAAAAAGTGTTTAGAAAAAAATCCTTACATTTTCCATACAGAGAAATTTCCACTGAAGTCACTTAACTTTCCTCTTCATTTTCTAGAGGTTATAAAGGCTCAAGTTCAAAAGTTTGTTATTGCTAACAATCACTTTTCTTTGTCTGCTGTGTACTTTGGACATAGGATGGTATAGCTTTGTACAAAAAATGGTAATCATGATTTTCCCCCTGTTTTCAAAAAGGTTAATGATAGTCTAAGAAATAAGATAGCAAGTCAGTGAAAACAAAAACAAATTATGGGTTGAATAGATACTTTAGGAGATGTCATGCATGTTTTTAGCTTAAAACATTAAGTAGAGTTTTATATATTGTTTAAAGAAATTTCCTAACATGTGAAAATGCTCTAGATGTCAAATGAATGATGCTATGAAGTAATTTGTGAGAGCAATAAGAAAGATGACTTTCTTGAAAGCGATCTACGGAAATTTCAGAGAGAAGATAGTATTTGAACAGTGTATCTGAGGACAGACACACTATACGTTTGGCTTATCACCATATTGCTAGAACAGTGATTTTCTTTCCTTTTTTTCCCCAAGGACTTACGGATTTATTACTTATTTATTATTGGAATTTAGTTACTTTACAATGCTGTGTTAGTTTCTGCTCTACAGCAAAGTGAATCCTGATGCATATACATATACCCCGCCTTGTCACTGCAGAGCACGGATCCCTGTGACATACAGCAGGTTCTCATTAGTTATCTATTTTATACAAAGTAGTGTATATGTGTCAATCCCAATCTCCCGATTCATCCTCTCCCCTTTCCCTGCTTGGTGTTCACAGGTTTGTTCTCTATGTAGAACAGTGGTTTTAGATGAGGGGCAGCTTTGCCGCCAAGGAGACATTAGGCAGTGTCTGGAGATCTTTTAGTTTGTACTACCGGTACTACTGGCATCTAATGGGTAGAGGCCAAGGATACTGCTAAATATCCTTCACTGAAGAGGATCACATCCCACAGCAAAGAAGTGTCCAAAGGGTCTATAGTTCTTAGGATGAGAAACCCTGCCCTGGGAGGTGTCACAGAGTCAGACAGGAAGTGAACTTAACAGTTGAATGAATAGATGGATGCTTGCAAAGATGAGTATTAGTGATCCAGGGACAAGCTTGGGGAATACTCATATTTAGAGGTGAGAATCAGGAAAAAGAAAACAACAGTATTTTTAGAAAAGGTAAAACAAGGGGAAAAAAGGGATGTGGTCAGTGTAGGATGGCATATTGCACAACGGGGTTAAATGTGACAAATCTTGTCAAAATGAGCGTAATTCAAGTTTCTATCACTGGCAAATTATTTATGGGCTTGGTAATAATAACTCCCCTAAAATTATTGAGGGAATAATGATATTTAGAAGTTAGTCTTTAAACTGTGCAGAGTAACTTTTTTGACTATAAATTGTGTCATAGTCTGCATTGCCTCAGTAATAGTGAGAAGACAGCTAATTTTTAATAGAAGAGGTAGGTTTTATACCAGCTATTTATACCAAGAATATCAATAAATAATCTGAGTCTATGGTCCCACTAATAAGTATCACGACTCACCACCAACTGTTAGAAATATAGACAGAATATCTGGACAGGAAGAGCTGGGCTTTAAAGGAATTATTGGACACCAAACCTTAATGAATGACAGAAACTAGTGGCAAGATTTATTTGCTTTTATACCATGAATATACAGTAAATATTTAAGTCTGACCTTAAAATTTAGGATTCTCCCATGCTATTTCTCCTTACTCTCATTGTATTTTAAGATGCATACCTATCAAAAGTGATGTTAATGTTTTAAAAGTCTTCAAAATAAAGGGTTTCTGAAAGTATGTGGGTTAGCAAATGAAGTAAAATATGAAATTAAAATAGACTGACTTAGAATGGATATTAGAGGCTAACAGTCCAACATCTCTCAATTCCCTGAGTACTCCCAACTATCCTAAATAATCAACTTCTAGTGAGAGTCAACCTCCAAACTACAAGATAAACCATGGAGCTTGGAGCATAATTTTTAAAATCATATTATGGCCAAAAATGGACCCATCTTTTAGTCACTCTTCTTTTTTAAAAAATAAATGCTGACATTAAACATATGTATAAGTTCATTTCTTTGCGGGGGGGAGTAAGTCTCAAGATATACAAGAGAGTTGTAGAAATTCAGACAAACTGTCTAACATTGCATCTCCTTCCATTAAAAAAAAAAAGTGAAATCAAGCTGCAATAGAAATCTCTAGAAGGAGAATTCACAAAGCACAATTACTGTGCTTTGCTCCATTGTGTTCAGTCTAAATGTGTGTGAGTAAGAGATAAATCATGTTGACTTTTATGGTTACTTGGAACTATCCTACTGTTGCTATTCAGTCACTTGTAAAAAGGAAGTTGGGACACCTAACTGCAGTCCAAGACACTTTCTGATATCCAGGATTTACCTTGCATTAAAGGACAGTGCATTCACTTAAACTTCCTCAGTAAGATTTTCACAGTCATAAATTAGAAGGAGGCTTCTTTTGTCCTATTCTATGCTCTTTTGCAGGCTTTCCTGGTGGCTCAGATGGTAAAGAGTCTGCCTGCAATGCAGGAGAGCCAGGTTCCACCCCTGGGTAGGGAATATACCCTAGAGAAGGGAATGGCAACTCCAGTATTCTTGCCTGGGGAATTCCATGGACAGAGGAACCTGGCGAGAAACAGTCTATGGGGTCACGACACAATCCCATGTTGGACACAACTGAGTGAATCCCACATCACATGCTCTTTTGCTTCTCAGATATTCTCCTTTTAAAATATGAGTGTCATAGTTAGACTGCTAATTTCAGTCACTGTTTCCTTCTTACAGCAAGAAAAAGATTTCCACACTATGGTAGCGTGGATATGAGGAGAGAGTGCGCAAAAGGTAACGGTCGATGTAAAACTGAGTGCCACATATCTGAAGTTAGGATTGCTTACTGCATAAGACCTGGATCTCTTTGCTGCTTGCAGAAGTACAGATGACAGAAGAAAAGAAAGAGACACATGTTCCAAGAAGAAGGGACCAGTGTTACTGTCTTCCTTCACAGCCTTTCTGTACATCCTTCCAGGCCTGTGTATCACTATCGTGTGCAAAGAATTAAATAAAATTTAATAGTGAACCATTCAGAAGTGGTTCTATGTCACACACACATCTGGTGCCTTTTATTTTCTCTTGATCTCTAGGTACCAGAAACAAGCATGATTTCTTTTATGCAAGTTCTTCAAGAACTATTCACATTTCTATATGCCCCGTGCTAGTTGGCATAAACAATGTTGGAAGAAACCCTAGGTCCGAGGTAGTGACCCATCTTATTTCTGAGATACACGCCTCCATGGAGATGTGCTGGTATTTTATTATTAAATGCTGTTTATAGACTATCCCGTGGAAAGAAGTATAAATCCACTGAATGTGTGAGGTAAGACACTGAGATACAGATCTCTCAAGTGTCTCCTGAGAGAGACAGAGGTGGAGTGAGAGAATGGGAGAGTGTAAACAGAAGAGCAGAAGAAAGTCACAGTCACTCCAGTTCCTACCCATTTGTTTACATAGTGAAGAAAAAATCTGTATCAGGAGAATGAAGAGGGAGTGTGAAGGGAAGAAAATAATTTCATAAAAGAGAATTCTGACCTAGGAAGTCAGAAACTATGACTAACAGCTGAATTCAGCTCCTCCATCCTGAGAGGTGAGCCTGTCTGAGGAGACACAGGCAGCAGATGGTAGGAGGAGGGATCTTCTACCTTTAGCTCCGCTCTGCCAGACTCCTCTCACTACCTCCTCTGAAGGTCCAATGGTAGGTTTCCCCACGGTCCTCTCAACAATGCATACATATCATACATTTTCTACTCAAAACATGCAAATTCTTCTTCCTTTATGATTTTAGGAATACAATTTAGTAAATTGTATCAATTCAGAATTCTTTTTAAAAGAAATCATCAATACCACAACAGAATAATAAAACAGAAATTTCCCTTCCTCCTAAAATAAATAATCCTTTGGCCATTCAACTAAAGAAAAAAGACATCTATTGAGTGGAGACTTATGTACCGGACTTGGACTCAGAAGGAGGCAAGTATTTGCTGCTACTGCTGCTTCTAAGTCGCTTCAGTCTTGTCCGACTCTGTGCGACCCCATAGATGGCAGCCCATCAGGCTCCCCCATCCCTGGGATTCTCCAGGCAAGAACACTGGAGTGGGTTGCCATTTCCTTCTCCAATGCATGAAAGTGAAAAGTGAAAAGTGAAAGTGAAGTTGCTCAGTCGTGTCCGACTCTTAGCGACCCCATGGACTGCAGCCTACCAGGCTCCAGGCCCCAGCTACTCTCTTGATATGTTTCCCATTGTGTCTCCTCCCATATTCTAAATGCAAATATGAGATCTAAGGGTCTATGTGCATACTGAACATTATCTATTACTGGAAAATGCATGGAAAAATCATTTTTCCCTATTTAGATAAAATTTCTAGATATATTTCTTCCACAAGAGACTGTTTAATTTTCAATTTTAATTTTAAAGTTGAATTTATTTTTAAAAATAATTATTTTAATAAACATGAGCTCCCATTGAAAGTGAAAGCTGCTTAGTCATGTCTGACTCTTTGTGACCCCATGGACTATACAGTCCATGGAACTCTCCAGGCCAGAATACTGGAGTGGGTAGCCATTCCCTTCTCCAGGGGATCTTCCCAACCCAGGGATCAAACCCAGGTCTCCCACATTGCAAGTGGATTCTTTACCAGCTGATCCACAAGGGAAGCCCAGCCACAAGGGAATACTGGAGTGGGTAGCCTATCCCTTCTCCAGCGGATCTTCCCGGACCAGGAATTAAACCACAGGCTCCTGCATTGCAGGTGATTCTTTACCAGCTGAGCTATCAGGGAAGCCCATGAGCTCCCATTAAGAAATAGTTATTTGCTAGGCATACATTAGAGGCTTACCTGCACTCTTTCACATTTTAATAACTTAAAATAGACTTTGTTTAATGTGTTACCTTGTAGTGTAAATATATTCAAAAGTATTTTTACAACATCCATTTCAAAAAGACTTTCTCAACCTTAGCACTTATTGGTATTTTAGTCCAGACAATCCTTTGTTGTGGCAGCTGTCCTGCACTCTGTCTTTAGCAGCAAGATTTTTCTCCCCACTCCAAGTCTCTATCCATCAGATGCCAATAGCACCCTTTCCCCTTAATTGTGACAACCAAAAATGTCTAACTACATTGTTAAATATCTCCTTTAGAGGGCAAAATCACTCATGGTTTAGAGTCGTTCATTTATAATTAAGCACTCTTTCTTACAGATATGTAAAGATATAAATGGAAACCAAAAAAATCAGCAGTGTTTTCAGACAACCAATAAACTTCCCATTTTATGAGATGAAATATCTCTTTGTTTATAAAAACCTATATCTATTTTCTTTTATGAGAACAAATTAGATATTTATGAGAACAAGTATCTATTAATGATTTCTTTTAAATTTACCAAGGCTAGCTTTATGGCCCAGGATGTGATCTATCCTGGAGAAGGTTCCATGTGCGCTTGAGAAGAAGGTGAAATTCATTGTTTTGGGATGGAATGTCCTATAGATATCAATTAGGTCTAACTGGTCTATTGTATCGTTTAAAGTTTGTGTTTCCTTGTTAATTTTCTGTTTAGTTGATCTATCCATAGGTGTGAGTGGGGTATTAAAGTCTCCCACTATTATTGTGTTATTGTTAATTTCTCCTTTCATACTTGTTAGCATTTGTCTTACATACTGCGGTGCTCCCGTGTTGGGTGCATATATATTTATAACTGTTATATCTTCTTCTTGGATTGATCCTTTGATCATTATGTAGTGACCATCTTTGTCTCTTTTCACAGTCTTTGTTTTAAAGTCTATTTTATCTGATATGAGTATTGCTACTCCTGCTTTCTTAATGATTTCTTTTAAAAAGAATGCTATTACAAATGACCTAGAGATGATGATACATTGATGACTCCAGAAAAAAAATTAGCCTACTTTTTGAACAGTAAATATACCAGCCACATGAAGAAGGATATTAGTAATTTAAATGCTTGAGGTGAAAGTTTGAGTATTATCTACCACCAGATACTGGGTCATCATTACCTCAAGACCTGCAAAATAGAATTGAGAAGCCTAATATGCTATTAATATGGAACAAATAAGAATTGAGGTTTTTAGTGACCAGCAAGAAATGGTAGATGGTGAGAGGTTTCTTAGAAGACATTTGAGGCATTTCTGAACATGCACTAGTCTGTGCTGGTAGAACTTCCATCTTTCAGTTCTTGATAGAGAAAACCAAAACCATCCAAAGTTTTTATTTGGTCTCTCCTTGTTTAATCCAGTGTATATTCAAGCTGCCAGTCTCTGCCTTCAGAAAAAGGAACAAATGTGATAATCTTGAAGAAGGTAAACCCATGACTATCAAGTATGAAATTAATATTTTTCCCTGCAGAAATCTTTTAATTGCATGTGATATAAACTGAAAATTCTCTAGAATTTAATGAAGTTCTGCAGCCAGAAAAGAAAGAGATGTCACAGATTATTCATATTGTCTTCAGAATTTATTAGCAAAAAAGGAAAAAATGCTTATAAATGGGAAGATTTCTGGTAACTTTCTTGCTCATGCACTGTAATTTTCATTACATTTATTGACCAAACAGCTAAATAATCTTAAATTAGTTAGCTCTCAAGAGCTGAAAGTTTACATTTTCCCCTCCTTTGGCCCAGAATCTAAATTTCCATGACATTATGTATTTCCCTTTATTTCTAGTGTCCTGTCTCAATTGGTCTTGAGGAAATAGACACCACAGGGTATCGGATATTTTTGCTATTATTCAGTAGCTCAATAACACTTAATCAATTAAAAGCATCATGTTGAAAACATCGAATTCAAGGGCAGGACTAGGAAAAGAAGAATTACCATACAGTCCTGATATCATACATTCAAACCCGATCTATCTCAGAATTTATTTGACCTCAATATCCTTGGGCAAGAACAAAATCTAATTTATTTAGACAGCATCTGATTAATGACTCATTTCTCCCCAGGTATGATGTCATGGGTTTTAGATTTGAAGATTTAAAAAATTACAGCTTCTGTTTTAAGGCACTCATTTATTGTTTATAACCTTGAGTTTTAAATACTATTCAATTTGATAGAGTTAAAAAATAAATAGCACAGGGGATCTGCCCCCAAGATCAACATCAACTCATAATACTGACTATAAGTGAGTTAGATTCTGCCTTCCTCACCCCTTCATTTTTTTTACCAATTCAATAAATACTAGTTGAGAACCTACTGTGGACTGTAGCCTACCAGGCTTCTCCGTCCATGGGATTCTCCAGGCAAGAATACTGGAGTGGGTTACCATTTCCTTCTTCAGGGGATCTTCCAGACCCAAGGATCGAACCCAGGTCTCCCGCCTTGGAGGCAGATGCTTTAACCTCTGAGCCACCAGGGAAGCCCAAAGCAGTGGAAATGAGATCCTTAATGTTAGAGTCGTATCCGACTCTTTGCGACCCCATAGACTGTAGCCTACCAGGCTCCTCTGTCCATGGGATTTTCCAGGCAATAGTACTGGAGTGGATTGCCATTTCCTTCTCCAGGGGATCTTCCCAACCCAGGGCTGGAACCTGGGTCTCCCGCATTGTAGACAGACGCTTTACCGTCTGAGCCACCAGGGAAGTCTGGGTGGTAAGATTGGGACACATCAATAAACAACACAAAAATCCCTAGATTTGTGAATCCATATTTTAGAGTTAGAGAAAAATACAAACAGCACACATAATATATAAGCAAATTATATTAGAAGGTAATAAATTAAACAGAGGTGGGGACCCCAAAATGCTGTTGGGCTGTAGTAATTTAAAAGGATCTTTTAGGGGTCCCTTATTAAAAAGTTGCAATTAGAGCGAAAAAATGAAAAAGGCAAAGATGTGACCATAGGAACATATCTGAGATTTGTGAGAAATGCCAGTGAGGCAAGGGTGGCTGAGCAAGAGTGACTTAGGAGGAGAGTCCTGGGTGAGCTGGTCAGAAAGGAAGTGTACATACAGATTAGTCGGAGCCTTGCAGGAACTAGAAAGGATCTTGCCTTCTATTCTGAGAGAAAGCCTGTGGATTTTAGCCAGAGGTAAAACATTCTTTGAATTTTGTTTTAAAAAGACATCTCTGAAGCACTTTCATGATTAGGAGATATTGAAATAATATGGTAATATATAATGATAGCTTGGTCCAGGGTGGTAACAACAACAAAAAGACAGTGAGGAATGGTAGGATTATGGATATGTTAAAAGTAGAGTTAGTCAAATTTTAAGAGATTTTTTTTCCCTTTAAGCTATTTTCTAATCTGTCTCTTTCTATTCTTGACCAAAATTCTTAAAAAACAGCCCAGACTCATAGCCTCCACTCTGTCAAATCTTGTATACTCTTCTCTCCAATACATTTTACCTGTATCAATTAACTGAAAATCTTCTTGCTAATATTATAAATGTATTCTTAAAAGCAAATCCAAAGACCCATTCTAATTCTTCATCTTGCTGGAATTCTACATGTGGCTGGAATTGGTCACTATATTGACAATCATTAACTGACTTCCCCATTTTAATAGTCTCTTGGATGCTGTGGCCTCTAGCATTTCATCCCTGAATATCCTTTCTTCTTGTTTTCCCAAGATTATCTTGTTTATTACAATGACTTCTTCTATCCAAAAGTATTTTTCTCAATATCTTTCTCAAACCACAGAGCTGTATTTATTACTAGTTTAGAACTTATATATTTTGCTGGTTTCCAAAGTTTTTAATCTTGATATATCCAAACAAAAAGCCATCTTAAAGACATTAACTTTCTTCTAAAAATTCCTTTAAAATACTATACGTAATGGTTAGAATATATAACTGACAGACCAAGACTGGTCAAGTGAATTTCCAGCTCATAAGAAGGAACACTGCTCAAACTTTCCAGGTTCTTTAAGGTCTGGTCTATGTTTAAAGATCACCTCTAAAACTGAACAGGATATCACAAGAAACTCAATTACCCTAAATCCAAACCCTGGCAAAATAATTCACTATTTCTAGGTTGACCTTGAGTCATCTATTTAACTACTCTGTTTTCATTTTCCTCATCTACAAAATGAGCATGACAACAATATATTCTTTGTGAGGTTGTTACGAGGACTAGAAAATGAATTTAATATATTTTAATAAACATGGATTTGATGGACTGATAAGATATTAAGGTCTCAGGAATATTGATTAGTTTAAAAAGTACTACCCTGGCAAAAGATTTTCAAAAAGGTAGGAGCATCAACATGCATACACTGTCAGGGGTAAGATGGATAGCTGGTGAGAAGTTGCTGTGTGGTACAGGGAACCCAGTCTGGAGCTCTGTGATGACCTGGAGGGGTGGGAAATTTTTAATGAATTACTCTACTGTATGTTTTCTGACACACACATATGCAGTATTTAATGTTCAAAATGTATGTGTGGTAGCTATGTCTATTACATTCTGTAGAGCAGATGAGTGGATGCTTTATCCAAAATAAATAAGTACTATGATAAAATTGAAGGAAAAGAAATAAGCTTGACCATCAAAGTATCTTCTAAAGCATTCACTGCTTTACAACTGGCTTTTTAAATTGAATTTTTAAGAAAAATAAAATCTAAAAGTACCAGAACTATTTGCTTCTGTTTAATATAATTTAATGTATGAATACAAAGCTGTGAATCTGGAATCTCAAAACTTCTTTCTTTGCGTTGTCCCAAATGAATCACAACAAACTAAGAGGCTATGGGGGGCTCCATTTTCTACTAAATAATGTGCAACAAAGCTGTTTTTCTATGTGCATCTATAAATGTTTTAGTTTTTAATAAACTACTGTATGAGTAAGTATTTTCATGCCTACTGTGTTACAGTCATCCAGAATATATATATATATATATATATACACATATATATATATATATATATCAAGTAAGAGATAACAAAGAATCAGAAGAAACCATAACTCTCATATAAGGGTTTATATTTTGGCTGCAAGAATAAAGTATTGCAACAAATGTTCAAGAAAAATACGTGCAGTGAAGTACAAAATTGTGTTATGTAGACTGTTAATAAGAACATATCCCTTTGCTCTGTATAATGAAAACAATTTCAATTAAGAGTAAGATCTGGAATTGACAAAGTATTGAACAAATGATACTGTAAAGAAATAAGGATAGGTTTTTAAAGTGAGAAAACATGAGAATAAAAACTATAGGCTTTTTAAGAACTATAAACACCATCTTAACGAAAGTCTGGGAAAGTCAATCTGCTCTTAATAATAAAGTAAGAAAAAAAGATAGGAGAGCAAGAGCCCCTAGGAGCCACCTGAAGTTTCATACTGATGTGAGCTGTAAGATAAGGTAAAAAATGTATATAAGTAAAATGTTTTTATCTTGTTTATTGTCAGAAACAACTGGTAAATTGTGTTATAAAACAATTTTACTTCTCAAACGCTCCATCTCCTATGCACATGATCTCATGACTAGAACAGGTTTTCTTTTACCCTTGAGTAAAAAGTCCCCCCTATGAAAAATTAGATTGATGTCTAAGATGTCTTTCTTGATTGCAGCCAGAAGTGAACTTGAACCAAAGTATAGATTTGAGAGATGCCAAGACGTGAAAGGAATATGTAAACCATTTTGTGATGATACTGAGTATGATTACGGATATTGCATTAAATGGAGAAATCAGTGCTGCATATAAATGCTGGAAATCAGAGTATGATTGAACGTCAAAGTCTGGAACAGAATTGCATCGTATTGACCCAAGGGTGGGTAAAAAGAAAATGTTTGCCGTATTGAATGGAAATATGTACTTTTGAATCTTCAATATCATTATTTACACAAATAAAAATAATCTGCAGTCTCTAACCTGTTTATTCTTCACACACTTTCTTCATATTTCAGATGGAGGAACATATTAATTCAGCAAGGGAACTCTCTAATTGTGCTTATCATCTCATTTTGACCACTTTTGCTACTATAGGAACTAGGAAAGAAAAGATATCATTTAGTTTAACAAGAGATTATTAATGTCACATACTCTTGTGTGCTTAAAATTATTTAGGCTACTTTGTCTGAAATACTTAAATTATACTGTTTACATGGATGTTGATATATCTTGTGATTCCATTTAATCAAGACAAGTACTAATTTCTAGACTAGCCACTTCAAAGGTAAGCATATTAGCTGTCACGCAGAAAACAGAAGACACACCAGGGCCTACAGGGAACAAAGAGAGACCTGTAGGCTGCAAGTTTGAAAGTAGAATGTCTGTGGCTCAGAGACACATTGTTCAAGGACTTTCACCCACATAGTTTTTATTATACTTCCACAGATAGCTATGAAAGCTGGAAAGTTAGGTTTTTTGGTTTGTTTGTTGGTTGGCCAGGCTCCACAACATGTGGGATCTTAGTTCCTGGATCAGGGTTCAGACCTGTGCCCCCCTGCATTAGAAGTGTGGAGTCTTAACCACTGGACTGCCATGAAAGTCCCTGGGGAATTTGTTCAAAAACAAGAGTAACAAAGTTTTCTAAATTAAAACTGGAGATTCAAAGATTAAAAAAACTCAAAACCATTATACAGCAGACGACTCAGGAATCATTAAGAAACTTAACACTCTTGAAGACTGTTAGGCCTTGGATGACTTAGTGAAGTTCTTCAGCTATCATCCTGTTAATAAACCAAAGATTCAATGATTTTCTAAGATTTAGAACTAAACTATGAACCAAACAGTTTAACTATAAATACAGATATGTCTGTCCCTTATCCCAAACTCTAGTGAGCTTCAGGTATATACTATCATTGTTTCTTGCTTTAAGAAATCTCACCAGCCACAGGACTTGGAAATTTGTAATGTTTTCCTTCTTTTTAGCACATCTTTCTTTAATGAAAGGAGCATATTTATTGGAATTTTTGTTGAAATCTATATGGCACCCCACTCCAGTACTCTTGCCTGGAAAATCCCATGGATGGAGGAGCCTGGTAGGCTGCAGTCCATGGGGTCGCAAAGAGTCAGACACGACTGAGCAACTTCACTTTCACTTTTCACTTTCATGCATTGGAGAAGGAAATGGGAGCAACCCACTCCAGTGTTCTTGCCTGGAGAATCCCAGGGACAGAGGAGCCTGGTGGGCTGCCGTCTATGGGGTCGCACAGAGTCGGACACGACTGAAGCGACTTAGCAGCAGCAGCAGCATTGGAAAGGTGAGACCAGAAATGGAAACACTCTTTGCCCAAGACTCACACAGCCAGAAAGTAGTAAAGGGACATTCCAACTCATTCAGTCTGTCCACACATCCTATGCACTGGCCTACCAGACAGCTTAGATATACCCATCCAGTTCTCCTGGGCTTGGTGGGGAGAAAAAGGTGCTTTGTTCTGCATTTCAAGCATCACTTAATCAGAGCCAGAGAAGTGATGAGACATTGTCCAAATGGAAGAAATGGTGTAGACAAGTTTGTGCCTGACAAAAATGGAGAGTGTGACTAAATCAGTGGCCTCAGACGTGGATAAGCATCAGAAAAATTTAGGGGTGTGTATTTAAAACTGCAATATTCTGAACCATACTAGTGAATCACAGAATGAGACAGTTCACTGGTGATTCCAAAGACAGTGTGTTCTTTAAGTCATCCCATTTGATTCTAAACATTATGAAGTTCAGAGAACCACCGATTCACATCATCCATCTGTTGCTTCTGAGCATGAATTCACCTTTTAATTTTAGATTCAGTCATCTACCATTTACTAAAGCTTAAATAGCTTCAGTGCTGTTATATGCAGAGAGAAATTAGAGGAGCTCATTATTGCCTTTCAGAAATTTGTTCATTCACAAGTTCATTGATTCTAGTGTAGTGAATAAGAACATGGGTTCAAGAATCATCCTGCTTTGGTGCCTAATGTCAGCAATGGCAGTTACTAGTACAGTGACTTTGAACAAGTCATTAAGTGAATGCTTCTAATCTTCATTTACCTTCATGTGAATGATAACAGTAAAACGTGGCACAGTGACGACAGCAGTATCTACCTCATAAGCTTGCTGTTGTGTTTAATTGAGACAATTAAAGTGCTCAGGTGGTAACAAATATGTAGCAAATATTCAATAAATACTGTTACGGGGCATCTAGTAAGAACCAAGTCTTTGGCTAAATATAAAAAATAAAAATAGACGGACTTCCCTGGCTGTCTAGTGGTTAAGATCATTCTTTCTGAATGCAAGAAGCATGAGTTCGATCCCTGGTCAGGAAACTAGATTCCACATGCCATGCACAGCCTGACCTAAAACATAAAATAACTATATAAAGATTAAAGTTTCTAAAAAATTAATTAGTTATGAAATAAAAAGAGTGGAGTTGTAAAGAATATGTATACAATCTATATACTTTTCAGGACATTTCTTTCACCATTGCCCCTTATTCAAGCCATATTTAGTGTGGTAAGTCATAATTGGGCTTTCCTGGCGACTCAGAAAGTAGAGTCTGCCTGCAATGCAGGAGACCCAGGTTAGATCCCTGAATTGGGAAGACCCCCTGGAAAAGGGGATGGCTATCCACTCCAGTATTCTTGCCTGGAGAATTCCATGGACAGAGGAGCCTGATGGGCTATAGTCCATGGGATCACAAAGGGTCTGTCAGAGCAACTAACACTCAACAAGTCATAATTACTTATTTAAACTTAAGAAGACAAAGCATTCATTCCCCTCAATCATTTTCCATAACCAAAGAAAGGGAGAAAAGTGGGTAATAACCCTTTATGAATTGGTCTCTGATGCCTTAAGATTAGAATTCTGACATTCCCTTTCTCAGAAGTACCATTTTCTAAAATTTTCTGGGTAGATAAACAATAAATACTGTATTTGCTGTTATAACTTTATTTCAATCCTCATTCAATAGGTCTGTGTTAAATATGTATTCTCCCCTATGCAACACTTTAAAATTGTCAAAATCCCTCACTCATGGAATTTATATTTGAATGAGATGTGGCAGTTAATAATGACAGTGTTAATAATTATACCAAACCATAAGAATAAATAACTTAAAAAAACAAAAGCTGACAATGAATCTAGCTAATTTCAGATAATGACAAATAAAGAACACCAAAAATACATTTCAGTGTTGCTTCACTATATTCACAAGGCTCACTATAATTATTAGTCACAGAAAAAAAAACCTTTAAAATATTCTCTGATAAGAATGACATGTGAGTAGCAGAGACCAAATTTTTAAAAAAATAAATTGTGATTCTGGGTAAAAGAGTGAGAGGATTACAACTTGAAAGAATGCTTGATAATGAGGCTGAAATATCACATATCACACCCATACACACACACAGTCAAAATCCTTCTGAAGAAAAGGGAAGATTGCTGTTGGGTGAAGGGTAAAGAAAAGTGTGCAGTGAGAAAATAAACTTCATCTGAGTAAAATTTGAAATGACACACAGAAATGGATCACATGCAAAATATGTATGAATGATTAATAACTATTGTGACTTTATACTCCATAGGTTAAAATTCACCTAGACATAAGTAGAGGAAGCAAGTTAAAACATGTAAATGTACATAATCAATACTCTGTTTTCAATCTTAAAATGTAATGTTTTGATTACCACATTAATTTCCTTAGCTTAAGATAACTCATAGATACATTAATACCAAAAATAATCAATATATTTGAATAGTTATAGAATTCTTTCTTTCCTCAAACCACTAACTTAAGTGACGGTGTTACGAACAAAGATATTAGGAGGAAGCATCAGTAAGGACATATATTTTCATTAAGTACTGGAGAGGCAATGGCAACCCACTCCAGTACTCTTGCCTTGAAAATCCCATGGACGGAGGAGTCTGGTGGGCCGCAGTCCATGGGGTCGCTAGGAGTCAGACACGACTGAGCAACTTCACTTTCACTTTTCACTTTCATGCATTGGAGAAGGAAATGGCAACCCACTCCAGTGTTCTTGCCTGGAGAATCCCAGGGATGGCGGAGCCTGGTGGGCTGCCGTCTATGGGATCGCACAGAGTCGGACACGACTGAAGCGACTTAGCAGCAAGCAACCACTAAACTATGGTCACTGGAGGTAGTTACAGATTGATATTTCTATGTCACTGTATAAAAAGGTAAAATAGTAATGGGCTTTGCCTACTTAGCTGTGGCTTTATTTTCTATTTCCCTTGATGGCTCAGTGGATAAAGAATCCATGGCAATGTAGGAGACACAGCAGATGCAAGTTCAATTGTTGGGTCGGGAAGATCCCCTGGAGGAGGAAATGGCAACCCAGAACTCCAGTATTCTTGCCTAAAAAAGTCCCATGGACAGAGAAGCCTGGTGGGCTACAGTCCATGGGGTCACAAAAGAGTCAGACACTACTGAGTGACTGAGTACACACTATTCCTTAATCAATAAATTTAAATGCCCTTTCCCCTTACATTTCCATCCTCTTTCCTACCACTCACCTTTTGTTTATAACACAAAACTGTTGCCCTGAGCTCAAGGATACTTCTGAAAGTGTGAGGGTAGACATCTGCCCACACACTGAAAGACGTCATTGTTACCTGAATCATTAAGATAAATATACCCATTGTACTAAGATTTACTACTACTCCTAGTAGTGGTAGTAGTATTGATTAGGCAGACTTTCAGACTACAAAAAAGTATTGTATAACTGCGAGCAAATTCTCAACATCAATTCTTTCATGTGTAATTTTTTTTTAATTCACAAGTAATAATATAGCACAAAATATACATTCGTCGCTTCAGTTGTCCGACTCTGTGTGACCCTATGGACTGTAGCCCACCAGGCTCCTCTGTCCATGGGGTTCTCCAGGCAAGAATACTGGAGATGATTGCCATGCCCTGCTCCAGGGGATCTTCCTGACCCAGGGATCGAAACCGTGACTCGAGTCTCCTGAATTGGCAGGCAAGTTCCTTACCACTAGTGCCACCTGGGAATACATTCGTTAGACTATAAAATTTGTCACCAAAATCAAGACAAAACGCAGAAGCCAATGGACATTGAATAATATTTTCTCACCAGACTATGCTTCTAACAGCTATCTTTAAGGTTGGTTTACTTTTCAAAGTTTATATCATTGTCTTTAACACCCAATTAAGGCTTACTATAAAATAAAAGCAACTAGTTGCACCAGAGTTCTGTGTGACATACTATTTTTGACTCATCTCATTGGCAATATACAATAGTTTCCTCTACTCTTTTGAACAGCAAGGAAGATTCAGGTTAGATTAGAAAAGATATTTGTTGGGATGATAGGAAAGAACAGTTTACACTATTTACCAGTGTCTAGATTCTCCTTAAAGTAGAATTCCCGGGAAGTGTTTTTATTTTTTTCAAAAGTTTCTGCTTCCAGAAGGAGTCTTCAGCTGTAAAAATAAAGGGTGAGAACAAATGAATTGTATCATTTCTTTTACCTTGGTAACCACAGGTTTTCATTATTATGTAGTTTCCTTTGAATTCTAAAACAACCATTTTAGGTGATTTGGGTATTCAGTAATAATAATGGTTAAGATTATTGATTCACGATGTGCATGCATATTCAGTCGCTCACCCTTGTCCAACTCTTTGCGACCCTTTGGACCCACCAGGCTCCTCTGTCCATAGAATTTTTCAGTCAAGAAAAATGGGTTGCAATTTCCTTTTCCAGGGATGTTTAATTCCAGTTTCACTACTAACCAGCTAGCTGGTTGACTTTGGGGGAGTTACTTCAATCTCTGTGTTTGTATTCTTGTGCATAAAAATGGAGCTAAGTATTATACCTACTTCAAAGAACTTTCATAAGGCTTAATATTAGTTTATACAAGTTACACAGAATAATGTTGTTCAGTGGCTCAGTCATGTCCGACTCTTTGCAACCCCATGGACTGCAGCATGCCAGGCTTCCTTGTCCTTCACCATATCCCAGAGTTTGCCCAAGCTCATGTCCATTGAGCCGGTGATGCCATACAAGCATCTCATCCTCTGTCATCCCCTTCTCCTCCTGCCTTCAATCTTTCCCAGCATCAGGGTCTTTTCCAGTGAGTTGGTCTTCACATCAGGTGGCCAAAGCATTGGAGCTTCAGCTTCAACATCAGCCCTTCCAATGAATATTCAGGGTTGATTTCCTTTAGGAAACAGAATAATGCCTTGCACATAGTCTGTATTTAATGGGTGTTTTTAAAGTGCAGTAAGATTACAAATTTCAGAGCAGCTGAGCCTCTTGGACTTGTGGATTCTAAAGTTAGGAACCATCAGTAATGATTAGAGTTCGCATAAGATATTTTTGTAGTGGAAAGAAGTAGAAATCATAGCAGAAGATCCAGCCACTGATATATATGTATTCTTTGGTTTTCTTAACAATTTAATACTCAATGTCCTCATCTATAAAAAGTTTTATTATTCTTTCCAACTTGAAACTTGCTAAAAGTGTCCATTAACCTGTACTGATATATAAAATTAATCCCCTAATGAATTCTTCATCTTTAATTTTAAAGCTTTACATTGGTAAATTTAATTGTACAAAGTTTTAAGGGGACTGTTGAAATAGTGCATTGTTTCTAATAGTGAAGAGGAATGAAAATGGCATCATGATTTTGTAGTAAAAATAGATCATGATGTTATTTTAGTTTTATTATTTCTAAAACATGAAACCTAAAACCCAGTGCCAGACCAATGAAGACTTTATGCAGAAAGTAGAAAGTGTCAAGATTTTAACTGGAGACTTGTAAGAGAATAGCATTACACTTGGTATTTTCTTCTGATACTCTTTCTTAGCATTATGCTTTTCCAGCATTCCCAACATCTGTGTGACCATCTAACTTCATAGGAGGAAAGTTATAACATTTTCTAAAAATCCAAAATCCTGACTCAAGTAAATAGAAGTATGAAGCCTTGCGCATCATTTGGTTCATATACTTCAGGTCAGTTATCCACTATTTTAAAAAGTTCCTCCTTGCTGTCTCTCTCTCTCTTTCTTAATCACTACTTGTGATCTCATCCTTTTCCATTTTCTACCTTTCATTTTCTTTGCCTTTGCCTCTAAAAAGTTATTTTATTAATAGAAATCTAAAATCTGAATTGCTCCCATATGAAACACTATGACATCCATTTTAAGCAATAAATCAATAAATTAACTTGTCTCCTATGTATCCAGTTTTGTTCTACTATGTCATTTCCTTAGGAGAATTGAGATGAGAATCACTCATATCCTTATGTTTGTTCTGGGTGATTCAGATGTCACTGGTTCTAATGTCATATTTAAGCAAAGAGAGAAAAAGTCATGCAATTTATGAATTTAACTGATGTTCCAATTTGATCAGTTCAGTTCAATCAGTCAGTCGTGTCCAACTCTTTGCAGCCCCATGGACTGCAGCACACTAGGCTCCCCTGTCCATCACCAACTCCCAGAGCTTACTCAAACTCATGTCCACTGAGTCAGTGATGCCATCCAACCATCTCATCCTCCATCGTCCCCTTCTTCTCCTGCCTTCAGTCTTTCCCAGCATGAGCCTGATAGGATCCAACTTGATAGGATCAGCTTATTTTGTATGGGTGAAATGGATACAGCTACACTAAAGCAAAATGGTTTATTTGGTTCTAGGTCATCTCCTTACCCATACCATTATAACAATGCCTGGCTTTACAATTATTTTTTGTATTTTTCATACTTGTTAATTTGTTCTACAAACATACAATAGTCTTATTAAATCTCCAGCTGTTTAAAGGGTTATTTTTGATGTTTTAGAGAGATATTAAGAAAATGATTTTTCGTGACTTGATTATAAGTATATAAGCAACTTTGAGATAAAGAATGGATCACAAAAGTAATGATACTGGACTACTGTTTTTAAAACTCAGATTATACAATACCCTAATAACTTGTTTTTCCTCAATGACCCAGGAAGTTAGACCATAATTCATTCAGTTATAAGAATACATTTTTTTTTGGATTTTCACACCTAGCCAAATGGTTTATGTTTAAATATATTTAGATAATATTTTTTGCATATGTTACCTATTTAATCCTTAGCATAAACCTCTAAGTATGATTGGTGCTACAAATCCAGTCTTCAAAGAGAAAATCTTGAGGCTCATCTAGTGAATATTTATCCCAATTATACAGTTAGTAAACAGAAGAGCCAGACCTCAAGATTAGTTCTCTGTATCTCTTTCCATTTTTAATGCACTGCTTTCCCCTATGGGTGAGCTATTCCTACGGATGAGTCATTATATGGTATATAAAGAATCACACTGACTATTCTTATAGTATAGCTATGATAATTTTTAATGTAACAGTACTAGAACTGTGTTCTAGAAATATTTTCTGCTTGTAGAAAAATTCCATAAATAGTATCTGTCTCAGGCCATATGACTTTACATGGTGAATACTCATTACTCGGTTATGAGAGTGAAGAAGGTCAGGATTTGGTGGTGTGGACCCTGGCACCACACTACTTAAGAGTCCATTTCTACTCTACCAATCATCACATGTATGATTTGAGGAAATTACACAATCCCTCTGTGCCACAGTTTCCTCAGCTGCAAAATGAGAAGTTTCTATGTCATGGAAATTGTCATGAGGATTCAACTCATTAATCCCTATAAAGTGCTTAGAACACTGCCTAGCGTGTAAGTATTCAAAAGAGCATGTGGCTGAAAATGTTGATATGTGCTTTCAATTAAAGAATAAGGAAGGCTTTAACCTCATTATTGGCTTGTATAGCTGAAAATAAGTTCACATTTGGTTCTTTGAGGTCATAAGAGAAGTCCTCTATTTTTCTTTTGCTGTTTCACAATACTTAATGAATATCTGCTCAATCTTGAATGGCAGTCTTAATCAGCATAGTAATCACTCTGAGAAAGCTATAAAAACAAGAGTTCATCTTTCTTTTATCAAAGAATAGCACACCTCTGTCATTTGAGCTCTGCCTCAACTTCACTCAAGGAACAATATCAACAATGAAGATACTTTGTATTTTCCTGACCTTTATCTTGACCGTATCCTGTGGTCCAGCAGGTAATTTTCCTTAACATGGGAAAAGAGGGAAGGACAACTGTTGTGTTTTGTTTTGTTTTGTTTTTTTAACAAGTGCTTTACTCTGGAAAATAAACCAAATTATAGTTAGGAGATCCTATATGAATTCACAATGTGATTCACTAATTATTTTGTGTGGAAGAAGAAATTAGTGGAGCTGAGAGTTGAGAATATAAAAGGAAACCAGTTACCAACATGGTACAATTAAATCTGTTCATTGCTGTTTTTGATGAGACTATGACTCCTTATATACTCCATAATACCCTGTCTTTTTAAATTCAGTCTAAGGAACTGATATTATAGTTTTTGTCAAAATTAAGCTTTCTACTTCTATTGTTGTTGTTTACTTTTTTGTAACCCCATGGACTATAGCCCATTGGGCTCCTCTGTCCATGGGATTTCCCAGGCAAGAATACTGGAGTGGGTTGCATTTCCTTCTCCAGAGAATCTTCCCAACCCAGTCACAGAATCCACTGCTTCTGGACTGCAGGTGGACTCTTTACCACTGAGCCACCTGGGAAGCCCAAGCTTTCTACTACTGGTCCAGTAACTTGTGGTAAGGGAAAGAGGTGTTGGAGTGGACGACTATTTAGAACACAAAATATGTAGACTATTTTATCTACATCATTTTGTCTTTTCTCTTGAGAAAATGTGCACAGATTATTTATGAATATTCTATTTACAATAACAAAAAAGCTAATGGCAAAGGAAATATTGTTGGGTAAATAAGTACTTATGTTGTTTGTTGTTCAGTCACTAAGTCATATCCAACTCTTTGCGACTCCATGGACTGAAGCACATCAGCCTTCCCTGTCCTTCACTATCTCCTGGAGTTTGCTCAAACTCACATCCATTCATTCAATGATGCCATCCAACCATCTCATTCTCTGTTACCCTCTTCTCCTCCTGTCCTCAATCTTATAGGCAATAAAATCCATATTTTTTAATATAGTTGCCTGGACATGATTTCAGAAACAAAATCATTTAACTCTATAAACAACTTTATTATTATCTATCTACCTATTTATCCATCTACCTACACAAGATGGTTAAACCTTGATTCATGATCAAAGACACTTTTTCCTAGTTTTACAGAGGAAAACAAGAGAAAAAACAAAACAAATTGAAGAAAGAAAAAGACAGTGTTATCTTGTTCGTGGTGCTTGCAAGACTTCATGCGGCCAATGGGAATACAAATATACTGACTGCGATTTGGAGCCCTGCTGTGTTGCACGGGAATACGCACCACCAGTTCAACCCATCGCTATCACTAAATCTTATAAAACTGTAACTTACACTTCTACTATACTGTATAATACTGCCAATGCAAGTTATAATTCTAGTACATTACATAATACTACACATGTAAATTATACTTCTACTACACTACATAATACTACAGATGTAAATTATACTTCTGCTCCACTACATACTACCAATGCAAGCTATAATGACTTGCATCATAGTACGTATAGTACAGATGTAAATCATAATTTTACTACACTGTCTAGTACTGCAGTGTAAATTATAATTCCACTATATAACACTATATTATAACAATATTGTTAATAAAAATGAACTTTCTACCTTCTACAAATCTATTTTCACATATTTTCTAGACTTCTGGAATATACAACTATATAATGACAGCTAGTGAGTTCAATGTTAGGTTAGTACCAGAGAAATAAAGAAGAGTGGCACCCTCTCCATTAAACCTGCAGAAGTTCTTCTCCACCCACATGGCAAACACCCTCCACACTTAATACTTCTCTTTACCTCTGGCCTGTGCAATAGCCTAGTTATTTTCACAAGATCTTTTAAGTATCAGCTATCAATCATGGTTTATGCTACCTTTCCACAGTTTCAGCAAAAATGCACTTGGGCCTTGGACACAAAGTCTTACACATTTTAGTCATGTAATAAGATCATATGATAATATAATTGTGAGAAAGAGCAATGAACAAAACTCACAAGAAGTAAAATGTGATGAGAATAAGAGCAAGTTAAAAATATTAGAAGATATACTTTTTCTTCTGATGGTAACAACATTTGGAAACTTACAGAAATGCTTAATGATAAAAATCATTTCTAATTCTGCCATCCTGTGCCACTATTTCTCATAATCAGTAACATAGAGAGCCAATACATGAGTCTTCTCTCCTGGTACATAAGAGTTTATTTAATTCCTTCATGTTATAATTCTGTATTTAATATGTCTGTCCTCATCTTTGTCTTCAATAAATCTATTGTGTTTCCAGTTTTCCACATTCCACATTAATTTTTATCACAATGTAAAGCTGTTAACAAACTGTTTTATGAATTATGAATCTTTCCATCAGTAAATGCTTGATATTCAGAATCTCAAGTCTCCACTGAGTGTATTTTTTACATGTAGCTAAAGCACTCCAGTGTTCTTGCCTGGAGAATCCCAGGGACGGGGGAGCCTGGTGGGCTGCTGTCTATGGGGTTACACAGAGTCAGACATGACTGAAGTGACTTAGCAGCAGCAGCAGCAGCAGAGCACACATCTGGAAGAAAAAGGTCAGAGCAAATGAAAACAGTTTAGTCAATTTGAGATTTAAGAAGAAATGGTAAGTCTCAACTTTCTTTTTGCTATTGTTCAGTCACTCAGTTGTGTCCAACTCTTTGCAATTGCATGGACTGCAGCACTCCAGGCTTCCCTGTCCTTCACTATCTCCCTAAGTTTGCTCAGACTCATGTCCATTGAATTAGTAGTGTCATCCAACCGTCTCATCCTCTGTTGTCCCCTTCTCCTCCTGCTTTCTACCTTTCCCAGTGTCAGGGTCTTTTCCAATGAGTCAGCTCTTCGCATCAGGTGGCCACAGTATTGGAGCTTCAGCATCAGTCTTTCCAAGGAATATTCAGGTTGATTTCCTGTAGGATTAACTGGTTTGATCTCCTTGCTGTCCAAGGGATTCTCAGAAGTCTTCTCAGCACCACAGTTCGAAAGCATCAATTCTTCGGTCCTCAGTCTTCTTTGGGGTCCAACTCACACATCCTTATATGGACACTGGAAAAACCATAGCTTTAGCTATTTGGACCTTTGTCAGCAAAGTAGTGTCTTAGCTTTTTAATACACTGTCCAGGTTTGTCATAGCTTTTCTTCATAGAGCAAGCGTCTTTTAATTTCATGGCTGCAGTCATGGTCCACAGTGATTTTGGAGCCCAAGAAAATAAAATCTGCCACTGTTTCCATTTTTTCCCCATCTATTTGCTATGAAGTGATGGGACCAGATGCCATGATTTTAGTTTTTTGGATGTTGAGTTTTAAGCCAATTTTTTCACTCTCCTTTTTCACCTTCATCAAGAGGCTCTTTAGTTCTTCCACTCTTTCTGCCATTAGGGTGGTTTCATCTGCATAACTGAGGTTACTGATCTCAGCTTTCTTACTTGAAAAAATTGATGAACAACACATTCATTAGGAAATACAGTAAGAGTTACAGATTTAAAGGAAACTTTGACATTTTGAGTTTAGATTTTCCTACTGTAAACATGTATGAAATGCAGGAAAGAAAAAATGTACTTCAAATATAGATTTGAGATATTTCAAATATATATTGAAAGCAATGAGAAAATCACTTAAGGGAATCACTTAAAGGAAAATGAAGAAGAAAAAAGTCTGAAATTTCAAGCAATAACATTTAGATATATTAAGAAAAAGTTGGAAACTACAAGGGGGAGTAAGAAGAAGCTAGTCAGTGAGAACTCTCTCCCAGGCTTCATGCCTTCCCAAATAATAATATCCCAGACAAAGAAGAAAAGAGGCAATCCATTCCTACTCTGTGTGTGTGTGTGTGTGTGTGTGTGTGTGTGTTAGTCGCTCAGTCATGTCCAACTCTGTGACCCCATGGACTGTAACCCACCAGGCTCCTCTGTCCATGGAATTCTCTAGGCAAGATTATTGGTGATTCCTATTATGCCCTGTGTTAATTTTTGATCCACAGAATTGATGAACATAGTAAAATGGTTTTTGTTTTAAGTCATCAAGTTTCAGAGTAATTTGTTGTACACCAATATTAACCAGTGTATAACTTCCAAGCAAAACAAAAGTGTAAAAAAAAAGAAAAAGAAATAATACATAATGAATCACAGCCAGGAATTCTGAAATGATGAAACTGAGTTCAGTTCAGTCACTCAGTCATGTCTAACTCTTTGCAACCTCATGAACTGCAGCACACGAGGCTTCCCAGCCCATCACCAACTCCCACAGCTCCATAAAGTCAGTGATGCCATCCAACCATCTCATCCTCTGTCATCCCCTTCTCCTCCTGCCTTCAATCTTTCCCAGCATCAGGATCCTTTCAAATGAGTCAGCTCTTCCCATCAGGTGGCCAAAGTATTGGAGCTTTAGCTACAGCATCAGTCCTTCCAATGAATATTCAGGATTGATTTCCTTTAGGATTGACTGGTTTGATCTCTTTGCAGTCCAAGGGACTCCCAAGAGTCCTTTCCAAGGAAAAACAAGATGGTGAAAGAGTAGGTGGGTGTGGAATACATCTCTCTCCACGCATATATCAGGAATACACCTTCAGATACAGACGTGCATGGGGAACACCAGCTGAGAGCGAATCAGAGTACCTGACCAGCAGAAAAGAAAATAAAGACCCACACAAAACTTAGTAGGATGAAGGAACTAGAGGGGGAAAACGGGAGTGTTAGTGGGACTGGACCTGCCCTCAGTGGGTGGGGGAACTGAAGCAAGGGTCCAATCCCCACATCGGGGCAATTGTCTGAGTCAGAAGAGAAACATTTAAGGCTGAGCGTGAAACAGCTGGTCTGTGGCAGCCTAAATGGAATGAGAATCAGACAGTCCTTGCTGCAGCCATACATACCCTAGATGGTGCAGTGGCTGGGAGCTGGATTTTAGGGATTGTGGAGCAATCCAAGGGCGAGGGCTGCTGTTGACTGTGGAGAGATGGATCGAGGGGATGTGAGGAAGGAGACTGTGGTGGGAAATGCTTGTGAAGGAAAGCCGGGCAGCCATGGAAGCAAGGTGATACTGCTGAGTCACGCTAGGTGGTGGAACAATCACCACAGCCTCTCTCCCTCCACACGCCAGCACTGGCTGCTGAACAATAAAGAGGCTGGCCCATCAAATGCCTGATGCACTGAAGTACAAAGTAGGACCCCACCCAGGGTGCTCCTTTAAGTGCCTTACACGCTGATCAACAGAGTAGGACCCCAGGCAAGGGGGCCTTCTAAGTGCCTGAACGGGGGGAGTTATGGAGAAGACTGGTCAAAGAGGCCTTCTGGTCACCAGCTACAAGAGGCTTGAAAAAAGACTCTGATAGGGCCATAACTCCTTCCGTGGAGGCAGTCCGTGTTCCTGCACGCTTGGCACTTCCAGGGTCCCTGCAAGCCAAGCAGCTGCACTACCTTCATGGTCAACTCTCACTGGGACAGAGCTGCAACAGGCAAAAAAGTCTTGTGCCTATGAACAGAGGATCGCTTCAGTAGTGTCTGACTCTTTGCGACCCTGTGGACTGTGGGCTTCCAGGCTTCTCTGTCAGGGAGAGGGTTCTCCAGGCAAGAGTCCTGGAGTGTTTTGGCCAATAATGGTTGCCATACCCTTCTAGAGCACTATATTTCCTGCTGCCCTAGCTGCCAACTCCCCTGAATACCTGGTGCTGCCAGAACCCTGTGACTTAAGCAGCTGGACCACCGCCACACCTGGCCCTCACAGGGGCAAAGCCAAGTCCTCCAGGGCAGCCTCAGGAGCAAACCGCAGTGGACAACCCATATCCAGAGGTGGAAATAAAACCACAATTGAAACCCAGGGGTGTGTGACTAAGGAAGAAAATCCAAAACCCTTCCAACCAGCTGTACAAGCTGCAGATTAAATCCGCATGATCAACTAGGCAGACTCTGTGTCTGAGTTATATATAAAAGGTTATTGAGAGCTCCCACAAAAGAAAACGCACTAGGTCTGATAGCTGTTGACACTGGAGGCAAGAACACAGAGGAGTAGGAGCAGATCAGAATCTGAGCTGCCCTCACAGCAGGTCCAGAGATCAGCACAGTGTTAGAAGGCATTCTATGGAGGTGAAGTGGACTATGACTCCCAGCGAGGGAAAGGACTCTGATAGCAGTGACTCAAGAAAAACATTTATTAAAAAGTTAAAAAAAAATTACTCATAAGAAAGAAAAACATTTATTATTCTTATGTTTTGACTTGTTCTATATATTCTTTTGGATTTTTTTTCTTTTTTTTCTTTTTCTTCCCCCCTCTGTTGTTGTCAATTTTATTGGAACTATGAATTCTAACTAAGCTTTTGAGCTTTTTTCTTTTTCTTTTTTTCTCAATCACATTTTTTATTGTTGTTATAAACCTCTGCCTCTATATTGGGCTTTTGCAGTTCTGAGGAGTGGTGTTTTTTTGTTTTTTTGTTTTGGTTTTTTTTTTCTCTCTCTCTTTTTTTAATTTTAATTTTTTTAACCTACCATTTTTTGGTACATTTATTCCTTTGTTTGCTTTTCCTACAGTTCTTTTCCCCTTGCAGTTAATCTTTAATATATATAAATCTTCTTCGTCTACTTCTATTTAACTTTGCATATCTATTCTTTCTTTCTTTTCTGTCTTTCCTTTCCTCTCAACATATTTGTTAGTTTTGTTTTCGTTGCTTTATGCCCCAGTTGGTACCTTGCTTTAGTCTTGTTTTCCAGTTTGTGCTTTTAGTTAATTTTGTTCTTAACTGGTAAATATAATTCTTGATTTCCTTTGTTTACTGGGTCAATCTATTGTACTTTATTTTTGTTGTAATGTTTTCACTTTGCTCATGGATATACATGTATATGTGTATATTCCATTACTTTAGTTATTATTTGCCTGGTTTTGTAACTGCCATTTGTCTGGGGTTCATCTTTGGTTTCACGTTTTTGGATATTTGTTTTAATCTCACATAACAAACCATTTGTGGAATCCTCACTCCTGACCAGAGGTCAAGCCCTGAGCCTTTAGAGTAGGAACACTGACTCCAAGACCCTAGACTACCAGGGAACCAACCCTAGGAGGTATCAAATAGTGAAAACTCACACAAAGGAAACCACTGTAATACCAGACCAGGCATCACCCAACTACCAATAGCAACCTGTGCACAGGTCTAAAGTTAAGTTGCTCAGTTGTGTCCAACTCTTTGCGACCCCATGGACTGTAGCCCACCATGCTCCTCATCCATGGGATTCTCCAGGCAAGAATACTGCAGTGGGTTGCCATTTCCTTCTCCAGGGGATCTTCCCAACCCAGGGATCGAACCCAGGTCTCCCGCATTGCAGGCAGACTCTTTAACCTCTGAACCACCAGGGAAATGCACAGGTCTAAACAACAAACAAAACAAAAATACAAACCCAATCATCAGCAAACAGGATTACTACCACCTCATTCAGCCTTGCCCATCAGAGGAAAAACAAACAAACAAAAATTCAGCACAAATCTCACCCTATAAAAAGCTTACATAAACCATTGGACAAACCTAAGAGAACAGAAACCAAAAGGAAGAAAGAATTCAACCTTGAAGCCTGGGAAAAGGAGACCTCAAACACAGTAAGTTTAAAAAAAAATAATGAAAAGGCAGAGAAATACTACACAAATGAAGGGACAAATGAGAAATACGGAAGTCCAAATAAATGAAGAGGAAATAGGCAAACTGCTGAAAAAGAATTCAGAATAATGATAGTAAAGATGATTAAAAAAAAAAACCTTGAAAGCATAATGGAAAAAATGCAAGAATCAATTAACAAAGATCTAGAAAAATCAAAGAATAAACATGCAGAGACAAGCAACACAATTACTGAAATTAAAAATACTCTAGAAGGAGTCAACAGCAGAATATCTGAATCAGAAGAACAAATTAGTGAGCTGGAAGATAACATGGTGGAAATAACTTCCGAAGAGCAGAATAAAGTAAAAAGAATGACAAGAACTGAGGATAGTCTCAGAGACTTCTGGGACAATTTCAAACGCACCAACATTCAAATAATAGGTGTTCCAGAAAAAAGAGAAAGGGTACGAGAAATTTTTTGAAGAGATTATAGTTGAAAATTTCCCCAACATGGAAAAGGAAATAGTCAATCAAGTCCAAAAGGCACAAAGAGTCCCATACAGGATAAACCCAAGGAGAAACACACCAAGACACATACTAATCAAACTAACAAAGACTAAACACAAAGAAAGAATATTAAAAGCAGCAAGGGAGAAGCAACAAGTAACATACAAGAGAAACCCCATACACTTAACAGCTGATCTTTCAGCAGAAACTCTGCAGGCCAGAAGGGAGTGACAGGATATATTTAAAGTACAGAAAGGGGGAAATCTACAACCCATATTACTGTATCCAGTAAGAATCTCATTGAAAATCGATGGAGAAATCCAAAGCATCTCAGACAAGCAAAAGTTAAGAGAATTCAGTACCACCAAACCAGCTTTACCACAAATGTTAAATGGACTTATATAGTCAAGATATACAAGAGAAGCAAAATGATCTACAAATTAACCCCAAACAATTAAGATAATGGCGTTAGGAACATGTATATCAATAATTACTTTAAATGTAAATGGATTAAATGCTCCAACCAAAAGACACAGATGGGCTAAATGGATACAAAAACAAGACCCATATATATGCTGTCTACAAGAAAGCCAGTTTAGACCTCAAGACTCATACAGACTGAAAGTGAGAGGATGGAAAAATATATTCCATGCAAATAGGAAGCAAAAGAAAGCTGGAGTAGCAATTCTCATATCAGACAAAATAGATATTAAAAAAAAAAGATTACAAAAGATAAGGAAGGACACTACAGAATGATCAAGGAATCAACCCAAGAGGAAGACATAACAATTGTAAATATCTATGCACCCAACATAGAAGCATCTCAATACATAAGACAAACACCAACAGACATAAAAGGAGAAACTGACAGCAACACAATAATAGTAGGAGATTTTAACACCCAACTCACACCAATGGAAAGATCATCAAAACAGAAAATTAATAAGGAAACACAGTTTAAATGATATATTAGATGAGATGGATCTCATTTATCTCTTCATGACATTCCATTCAAATGAAGAAGAATACACCTTCTTCTCTAGTGCACATGGAACATTCTCCAGGATAGACCACATCTTGGGTCACAAATCAAACCTCAGTAAATTTAAGAAAATTGAAATCATATCAAGCAGCTTCTCTGACCACAAGGCTCTAAGACTAGATATCATTTACAAGAAGAAAAAAAAAATGTAAGAAACACAAACACATGGAGATTAAACACCACGTTTCCAAATAACCAACAGGTTGCTGAAGAAATCAAAAGTGAAATCAAAATATTTCTAGGAACAAAAGACAATGAAAATATGACAACTCAAAACCTATAGGATTCAGCAAAAGCAGTCCTAAGAGGGAGGTGTATAGGAATACAATCTTACCTCAAGAAACAAGAAAAAGATTGAATAGACAACCTAACTTTACACCTACAACAATTGGACAAAGAAGAACAGAAAAAAAAAAAAAAAAAAAAAAAACCACCCAAAATTCGTAGAAGGAAAGAAATCATAATGATCCGAGTAGAAATAAATGAAAACTAACTGAAAGAAATGATAGTGCAGATTAATAAAACTAAAAGCTGATTCTTTGAGAAGATAAAATTGACAAACCTTTTGCCAGATTCATCAAGAAAAAAAAGAGAGAAGGATCAAATCAACAAAACTAGAAATGAAAAAAGAGAGGTTACAACAGACAATCCAAGAATTCAAAGGATTATAAGAGACTATTATGAACAATGATATGGCAATAAAATGGATAACCTGGAAGAAACGGGCAGATTCTTAGAAAAGTTCAATCTTCCAATACTGAACCAGGAAGAAATAGAAATTATGAACAGCCCAATTACAAGCACTGAAATTGAAGCTTTGATCAAAAATCTCCCAAAAAACAAAAGCCCAGGACCAGATGGCTTAACAGGAGAATTCTATCAAACATTTAGAGAAGATCTAATGCTTATCCTTCTAAAACTTTTTCCAAAAATTGCAGAGGAAGGAACACTTCCAAACTCATTCTTCAAGGCCACCATCACCCTGATACCAAAACCAGACAAAGACAACACAAAAAAAGAAAACTACAGGCCAATGCCACTGATGAACATAGATGTAAAAATCCTCAAAAAAATTTTAGCAAACAGAATTCAGCAACACATCAAAAAGCTCATATACCATCATCAAGTTGGGTTTATTCCAGGAATGCAAGGATTCTTCAGTATATGCAAATCAATCAATGTGATACCCCATAATAACAAATTGAAAGATAAAACCATATGATAATCTCAATGGATGCAGAAAAAGTCTTTGACAAAATTCAACATGCATTTATGATTAAAACTCTTCAAAAAATGGACATAAAAGGAGCCTACCTTAACATAGTAAAGGCCATATATGATAACCCTACAGCAAACATTATTCTCAATGGTGAAAAACTGAAAGCATTCCCTCTAAGATCAGGAACAAGACAAGGGTGTCCACTTTCACCACTTTTATTCAACATAGTTCTGGAAGTCCTAGATACAGCAATTAGAGAAGAAAAAGAAATAAAAGGAATCCTGATTGGAAAAGAAGAAGTAAAGCTTTCACTGTGTGCAGATGACATGATACTGTACATAGAAAACCCTAAAGATAATATCAGAAAATTACTAGAGCAAATCAGTGAATTTAGCAAAGTTGCAGGATACAAAATCAATACACAGAAATCACTTGCATTTCTATATACTAGCAATGAAAAATCAGAAAGATAAATTAGGGAATCAATCCCATTCACCATTGCAACAAAAAGAATTAAAATCTAGGAATAAACTTACCTAAGGAGACAAAAGAACTGTACACAGAAAATTATAAGGCACTGATGAAAGAAATCAAAGATGACATAAACAGATGGAGAGATATTCCATATTCCTGGGTAGGAAGAACCAATATTGTGAAAATGACTATGCTGCCAAACACAATCTACAGATTCAATGCAATCCCTTTCAAATTACCAATGGCATTTTTCACAGAACTAGAACAAAAAATTTCACAACTCATGTGGAAACACAAAAGACCCCAAATAGCCAAAACAGTCTTGAGAAAAGAATGGAGCTGGAAGAATCAAACTTCCTGGCTTCAGATTATACTACAAAGATTTAGTCATCAAGACAGTATGGTACTGGCACAAAAAACAGAAATATAGTCCAATGGAACAAGATAGAAAGCCCAGAAATTAACCCATGCACCTACAGGTACCTTATTTTTGACAAAGGAGGCAAAAATATACAATGGGGTTAAAGACAGCCTCTTCAATAAATGGTGCTGGGGAAACCGGACAGCTACATGTAAAAGAATGAAATTAGAACAATTCCTAACACCATGCTGCTAAGTTGCTGCTAAGTGGCTTCAGTCATGTCCAACTCTGTGTGACCCCATAGATGGCAACCCACCAGGACCCCCCATCCCTGGGATTCTCCAGGCAAGAACACTGGAGTGGGTTGCTATTTCCTTCTCCAATGCATGAAAGTGAAAAGTGAAAGTGAAGTCACTCAGTCATGTCCGATTCTTCGCAACCTCGTGGACTGCAGCTTACCAGGCTTCTATGCCCATGGAATTTTCCAGGCAAGAGTACTGAAGTGGGTTGCCATTGCCTTCTCCATCCTAACAGCATACACAAAGATAAACTCAAAATGGATTAAAGACCTAAATGTAAGACCAGAATCTATAAAACTCTTAGAGGAAAACAGAGGCAGAACACTCAATGACATAAATCAAAGCAAGATCTTCTATGACCCACCACCTAGAGTAATGGAAATAAAAGCAAAAGTAAACAAGTGGGACCTGATTAAACTTAAAAGCTTTTGCATGGCAAAGGAAACTATAAGCAAGGTGAAAAGACAACCCTCAGAATGGGAGAAAATAATAGCAAATGAAACAACTGACAAAGGATTAATTTCAAAAATATACAAGCAGCTCATACAACTCAATACCAGGAAAACAAACAACCCAATCAAAAGTGGGAAAAAGATTTGAACAGACATTTCTCCAAAGAAGACATACAGATGGCTAACAAACACATGCACATGAAAAACTGCTCAACATCACTCATTATTAGAGAAATGCAAATCAAAACTACAGTGAGATATCACTTCACACGGGTCAGAATAACCATCATCAAAAAGTCTACAGACAATAAATGCTGGAGAGGGTGTGGAGAAAAGGGAATGCTCTTGCATTGTTGGTGGGAATGTAAATTGATACAGCTACTATGGAAGACAGTATGGAGATTCTGTAAAAAACTAGGAATAAAACCACCATACGACCCATCAATCCCACTCCTAGGCATATACCCTGAGGAAACCAGGGTTGAAAAAGACACATGTATCCCATTGTTCATTGCAGCACTATTTGTAATAGCTAGAACATGGAAGCAACTTAGATGCCCATCGGCAGATGGATGGATAAAGAAGTTGCGGTACATATACACAATGAGCCATAAAGAGGAATACATTTGAGTCAGTTCTGATGAGGTGGATGAACCTAGAACCTATTGTACAGAGTGAAGTGAGTCAGAAAGAGAAAGTTAAATATCGTATTCTAATGCACATATATGGAATCTAGAAAAATGGTTCTGAAGAATTTATTTACAGGGCAGCATTGGAGAAAAAGACATAGAGAATAGATTTATGGACATGGGGAGAGGGGAGGAGAGGGTGAGATATATGGAAAGAGTAACATGGAAACTTACATTACCATATGTAAAATAGATAGCCAAGTGGGAATTTGCTGTATTTACTCAGGAAACTCAAACAGGGGCTCTGTATCAATCTAGAGGGGTGAGATGGGAAGGGAGATGGAAACGAGATTCAAAGGGAGAGGATATGTGTATACCTATGGGCAATTCATGTTGAAGTTTGACAGAAAACAACAAACTTCTGTAAAGCAATTATCCTTCAATAAAATAATAAATTAAATTAAATTTAAAAAAAGTCTTCTCCAACACCACAGTTCAAAAGCATCAATTCTTTGGCGCTCAGCTTTCCTTATGGTCCAACTCTCACATCCATGCATGACTACTGGAAAAAGCATAGCTTTGACTACACAGACCTTTGTTGGCAAAATAATGCCTCTGTTTTTAAATATGCTATCTAGGTTGATCATAACTTTTCTTCCAAGGAGCAAGCATCTTTTAATTTCATTTCTGGAGTCACCATCTGCAATGATTTTTGAGCCAAAAAAATAAAATTGGTCACTGTTTTCATTGTTTCTCCATCTATTTGCTATGAAGTGATGGGACCAGATGCCATGATCTTAGTTCTTGAATGTTGAGTTTTAAGCCAGCTTTTTTACTCTCCTCTCTCATTTTCAAGAAGCTCTTTAGTTCCTCTTCACTTTCTGCCATAAGGGTGGTATCATTTGCGTATCTGAGGTTATTGATATTTCTCCTAGAAATCTTGATTACAGCTTGTGCTTCATCCAGCCTGGCATTTCTCATGATGTGCTCTGCATATAAGTTAAATAAGCAGTGTGACAGTATACAGCCTTGACACACTCCCTTCCCAATTTGGGACCAGCCTGTTGTTCCGTGTCCAGTTCTAACTGTTGCTTCTTGACCTGCATACAGATTTCTCAGGAGATAGGTCAGGTGGTCTGGTATTCCCATTACTTGAAGAATTTTCCACAGTTTGTTGTGATCCACACAGTCAAAGGCATTAGCATAGTTAATAAAGTGGAAGTAGATGTTTTTCTGGAACTCTATTGCCTTTTCTATTATCCAACGGAGGTTGGCAATTTGATCTCTGCTTCCTCTGCCTTTTCTAAATCCAGCTTAAACATTTGGAAGTTCATGGTTCACATACTGTTGAAGCCTGGCTTGGAGAACTTTGAGAATTGCTTTGACAGTGTGTGAGATGAGTACAATCTTGCAGTAGTTTGAACATCCATTGGCATTGCCCTTTTTTAGGATTAGAATGAAAGCTGACACTTTCTAGTCCTGTGACCACTGCTGAGCTTTCCAGATTTGCTGGCATATTGAGTGCAGCACTTTCTAGCATCATCTTTTAGGATTTGAAATAGCTCAACTGGAATTCCATCACTTCCACTAGCTTTGCTTGTAGTGATGCTTCCTAAAGCCCGTTTGACTTGGCATTCCATGATGTCTGGCTCTAGGTGAGTGATCACACCATCGTGGTTATCTAGGTCATGAAGAACTTGCTTGAATAGTTCTTCTGTGTATTCTTGCCACCTCTTGTTAATATCTTCTGCTTCTGTTAGGTCCATACCATTTCTGTCCTTTATTGTGCCCATCTTTGCTTAAAATGTTCCCTTGGTATATCTAATTTTCTCGAAAGATCTCTGGTCTTTCCCATTCTGTTGTTCTAATGGGAAAACAATAAAATGGGAAATTATTAAATAACTGCAAAAATTTCCCCTTTGATAAAAGTAAAAAACACTGGCATAAAATGGTCAACATAAACTTTTTTAAGAGCTCTGAAAATTAATCACAGACTTGAAAAAATCCAAAGAGCATATATTCAAGAAAAAGTGCTAAATCCCTAAATACCTTTGTGGCATTTTAACTGGCCTTCCAACTCATCCCAGCCCATTCCAGTAGCCTTGCAAACCAGCCATCTCCCAACTGTAATAGTTAGGAACATACAAAGAATATCTTAGTTCAGTTCAGTCGCTCAGTCGTGTCCTACTCCTTGCAACCCCATGAATAGCAGCACGCCAGGCCTCCCTGTCCATCACCAACTCCCAGAGTTCACTCAAACTCGTGTCCATCGAGCTGGTGATGCCATCCAGCCATCTCATCCTCTGGCGTCCCCTTCTCCTCCTGCCCCCAATCCCTCCCAGCATCAGTCTTTTCTAATGAGTCAACTCTTTGCATGAGGTGGCAAAAGTATTGGAGTTTCAACTTCAGCCTCAGTCCTTCCAATGAGCACCCAGGACTGATTTCCTTTAGGATGGACTGGTTGGATCTCCTTGCAGTCCAAGGGACTCTCAAGAGTCTTCTCCAACACCACAGTTCAAAAGCTTCAATTCTTCAGTGCTCTGCTTTCTTTATAGTCCAACTCTCACATCCATACCTGACAACTGGAAAAACCATAGCCTTGACTAGACGAACCTTTGTTGGCAAAGTAATGTCTCTGCTTTTCAATATGCTATCTAGGTTGGTCATAAGTTTCCTTCCAAGGAGTGTCTTTTAATTTCATGGCTGCAATCACCATCTGCAGTGATTTTGGAGCCCCAAAAAATAAAGTCTGACACTGTTTCCACTGTTTCCCCATCTATTTCCCAGGAACTGATGGGACCAGATGCCATGATCTTTGTTTTCTGAATGTTGAGCTTTAAGCCAACTTTTTAACTCTCCTCTTTCACTTTCATCAAGAGGCTTTTTAGTTCCTCTTCACTTTCTGCCATAAGGGTGGTGTCATCTGCATATCTGAGGTTATTGATATTTCTCCCAGCAATCTTGATTCCAGCTTGTGCTTCTTCCAGCCCAGCATTTCTCATGATGTACTCTGCATATAAGTTAAATAAGCAGGGTGACAATATACAACCTTGACACACTCCTTTTCCTATTTGGAACCAGTCTGTTCTATGTCCAGCTCTAACTGTTGCTTCCTGATCTGAATATAGATTTCTCAAGAGGCAGGTCAGGTGGTCTGCTATTCCCATCTTTTTCAGAATTTTCCAGTTTATTGTGATCTGCACAGTCAAAGGCTTTGGCCTAGTCAATAATGCAGAAATAGATGTTTTTCTGGAACTCTCTTGCTTTTTCCATGATCCAGGGGATGTTGGCAATTTGATCTCTGGTTCCTCTGCCTTTCTAAACCAGCTTGAACATCTGGAAGTTCACAGTTCATGTATTGCTGAAGCCTGGCTTGGAGAATTTTGAGCATTACTTTACTAGCTTGTGAGATGAATGCAGTTGTGCGGTAGTTTGAGCATTCTTTGGCATTGTCTTTCTTTGAGACTGGAATGAAAACTGACCTTTTCCAGTCCTGTGGCCACTGCTGATTTCTCCAAATTTGCTGGCATATTGAGTGCAGCACTTTCACAGCATCATCTTTCACGATTTGAAATAGCTCAACTGGAATTCCATCATCTCCACTAGCTTTGTTCGTAGTGATGCTTTCTAAGGCCCACTTGACTTCACATTCCAGGATATCTGGCTCTAGGTGTGTGATCACACCATTGTGATTCTCTGGGTTGTGAAGATCTTTTTTGTACAGTTCTTCTGTGTATTCTTGCCACCTCTTCTTAATATCTTCTGCTTCTGTTAGGTCCATATCATTTCTGTCCTTTATCGAGCCCATCTTTGCATGAAATGTTCCCTTGGTGTCTCTAATTTTCTTGAAGGTATCTCTAGTCTTTCCCATTCTGTTGTTTTCCTCTATTTCTTTGCGTTGATGGCTGAGGAAGGCTTTTTTATCTCTCCTTGCTATCCTTTGGAACTCAGCATTCATATGCTTATATCTTTCCTTTTCTCCTTTGCTTTTTGCTTCTCTTCTTTTCACAGCTATTTGTAAGGCCTCCCCAGACAGCCATTTTGCTTTTTTGCATTTCTTTTCCATGGGGATGGTCTTGATCCCTATCTCCTGTACAATGTCACGAACCTCCGTCCATAGTTCATCAGGCACTCTGTACCAGATCTGTATCAGATCTAGTACCTTAAATCTATTTCTCACTTCCACTGTATAATCATAAGGGACTTGATTTAGGTCATACCTGAATGGTCTAGTGGTTTTCCCTACTTTCTTCCATTTAAGTCTGAATTTGGCAATAAGGAGTTCATGATCTGAACCACAGTCAGCTCTTGGTCTTGTTTTTGTTGACTGTATAGAGCTTCTCCATCTTTGGCTGCAAAGAATATAATGAATCTGGTTTTGGTGTTGACCATCTGGTGATGTCCATGTGTAGAGTCTTCTCTTGTGTTGTTGGAAGAGGGTGTTTGCTATGAGCAGTGCGTTCTCTTGCCAAAACTCTATTAGCCTTTGCCCTGCTTCATTCTGTATTCCAAGGCCAAATTTGCCTGTTACTCCAGGTGTTTCTTGACTTCCTACTTTTGCATTCCAGTCCCCTATAATGAAAAGGACATCTTTTTTGGGTGTTAGTTCTAAAAGGTCTTGTAGGTCTTCATAGAACCGTTCAATTTCAGCTTCTTCAGTGTTGGGGCATAGGTTTGGATCACTGTGATATTGAATGGTTTGCCTTGGAAACGAACAGAGATCATTCTGTTGTTTTTGAGACTGCATCCAAGTACTGCATTTCGGACTCTTCTGTTGACTATGACAGCTACTCCATTTCTTCTAAGGCATTCATACCCACTGTAGTAGATACAATGGTCATCTGAGTTAAATTCACCCATTCCAGTCCGTTTTAGTTCACTGATTCCTAGAATGTCAACGTTCATTCCTTGCCATCTTCTGTTTTACCACTTACAATTTGCCTTGATTCATGGACCTAACATTCCAGGCTCCTATGCAATATTGTTCTTTACAGCATCAGACCTTGCTTCTATCACCAGTCACATCCACAACTGGGTATTGTTTTTGCTTTGGCTCCATCCCTTCATTCTTTCTGGAGTTATTTCTCCCCTGATCTCCAGTAGCATATTGGGCACCTACTGACCTGGGGAGTTCCTTTTTCAGTGTCCTATCATTTTGCCTTTTCATACTGTTCATGGGTTTCTCAAGGCAAGAATACTGAGGTGGTTTGCCATTCCCTTCTCCAGCGGACCACATTCTGTCAGACCTCTCCACCATGACATGTCCATCTTAGGTGGCCCCACACAGCATGGCTTAGTTTCATTGAGTTAGACAAGGCTGTGGTCCATGTGATCAGATTGGCTAGTTTTCTGTGATTATGGTTTCAGTGTGTCTGCCCTCTGATGCCCTCTCGCAACACCTACCATCTTATTTGGGCTTCTCTTACCTTGGATGTGGGATATCTCTTCACAGCTGCTCCAGCAAAGAGCAGCAGCTGCTCCTTACCCTGGACAAGGTCTCCCCTCCTGACCTTGAACGTGGAGTAGCTTCTCTCGACCGTCGCCCCTGACCTGGGACGTGGGGTAGCTCCTCTCGGTTGCCGCCCCTGACAGACAAAAAGAAACACAAAGCACGATTATAAAATGGACTAGGAGTTGGATAGACATTTCTCCAAAGACAATATAAAAATGCTCAACAAGCACTTGGAAATATGTTTAACCTCAATAGCCATCTTGGGCATGCAAATCAGTACCTTGATGTGTTATCACTTCCCACCCACTAAACGGGATATAACCAAACAACATTAACAAATATTGGAGAGGATATGAAGATATTATAACTTCCACACAGTACTGATGAGTAAAGTGTGCAAACACTTTGAAAAACAGTTGAGCATTTCCTAAAATGGTTAAACATGGAGAAATCATTTGATTCTGCAATCCTATTCTCAGATATATATGCAAGAAAAAATAAAACCGTATGACAACACAGCTGCTTTAAATACAGAAAAATTAATGTTGTGACTAAAGTTGGTGGGGAAAAGATAAAGTATTTAAATGCTTAAAGATTCCTATAGATTATTTACAAAAAAATAATATAACTTTCAAATACTTGAGGAGAAGGCCATCACAGAAGAAGGTGTAAGTTGTCTAAATTTTTTTTTTTTAACTGGAGACAAAAGATACACTCTGTGGTTGCAAAACAAGGAGAAATTTTTATGTTTATAGTAACCAGAACACACAAAAATAAGAAAATTGAGGTAGGAAATTATATTCATTGCAAGTTATTTTTCAATATTTATTATTTTACTGTGCCAAAAACTTTAAAATAAGTGGAAACTAATTGAGCCTTTCTAGAAAGAAACAGCACTTCATAAATATTCAAGTCACACCTGAAAAAAAAAAAGGTAATAAAAATTAGTGACAAAAGTGAGATGTAATATCCAGACTTTGGTAAATGAGTAATTTGGGGAAGCTAATGAGATGGCTGGATATAAGGTAGGATTTTGGATATGTGAACATATTGATGAATTTTCATACTGGGTTAGTTATTGGAATATATTTTGAAAAATAATCAGAAGTTTAACTGACAGTAGTGCCCATTTGTTTTACATCTAAAGTGGTAAATATTTGTCTCAAGCCCACTCCATGCATGATCCTTTGTGTTGGTATTTAATTGATCGCCATTGGTTACAAGAATGTCATGTTACAACTATCTTCTACATACAGATTCTTCCCTAAAGACTGATTAATATCAAATGTTTTCAATTCTGCCCACAACTCTAGTCAGTGGAGCAGAGATAAGAACACAAAATTAAAACAATTTCCGGAAAAAGAGAGCCTTTCTTCCACTAGAAAACTATAAATAGCAAATGTCTCTTGGCTTTATAGAAAGTGTTTTAGTTGTTAGCAAATCTTTCAGTAGCTTCTTTCTACAAAATGAAGATCTTTTATTATCTTTTTCATTTTCTGTGTTATGCGACCTTCGTTCTACCAGGTAATAGATGCTTCTGGTATGATTGTATGTATCATATGGTTGTTGTTATTGCTCCAGGCTAAAAATAGAAATATTCAATTATAAATTAGAAAGTGTAGGCTCCTAATAAAATCTTTTGGTTAAAAAATCTCTTGAAAAGAAAGTCTCTTGATGATATTGAAACTCAGTTTCCTATTTTAGAATTGTGCTATACCAATACTTTATTTCAATTTGAAAATCAAAATGCAAATAAAATAAGCTGATTAAGGTGACATTTTTTTCTTCTTGGAGTGTTTATTTGTTTTGATATTCAAGTTATTAAGAATATAATAATTTATTTAATCTTCTATCAGTGAAGACTTCATAATAAATTGAACCCCAGGGAAGATGAATAGACTAAGAATAGGTATATATCTCTTGGGATACCAATAAAAAACTCTATAAAATGATCCAGGATATAGTCTCAAAATATTCTGGGCAATGAGGTGCAGTAAGAATAAAAAGGCAGGTAAAGAAATAGGACCTTAAAAATCTTAGTTGAATTAGTTAATGCATTAGTAAAGGAATACAACAGTGGTTTTAGAATCAGTTAAAAGTGAATCATCAAAATATGCAGCTCCAGTGATGATTACATGCTCTTTTTAATATGTGTTGCCACTGAGGTAATCCAGACTCTAACAAGGGAGATACAAATACGTGCCCCAAAGTGTGTTAATTTGGCACTAGAGAGCTGGAATTTCAAAAGGTGCAGCATGTATTTAGAAATAGAACTGAATTCAAACTTAGAAAAATCTAGATTTTATTACTAATTCCCTACCCAATAGCTTGTGCACACTGCCACTTAAAGAATTTAAGTGGTTTTTCAATGTCCTTAACAAAAAGCAAAGGAAATACAGCAGAATCAATAGCAATTGTAGAAAAGGTAAAATATCTGATATAAAAGTTTGTTCTTGTTATGAAATGCCAGCTGAAATGGACAGAATGCTCTATGTTTGGCCTTTCATAGATCAATCAATAAATAAAAACAAATTTTAAAAAACAGGAAAGGCAATTCAAGATATCAAAGTGAGTGGCTTTGAAAGAGTTCATCAAGTAGTACATATCACTTGCACAATGGTGTGGTTTGACTATTGATAAAACCTTAAAGTAAAAAAAGAAGCAATAAAAAGTGTCTAATCTAAGTGAATACTTTGTGAAGATGTCAGATGAGTGTTTGCTCCAAAGTGATACCATGCTGGAGAGACTAGTTGTGAAATGATGAAATCAGTACTGAGGTTGATTAAAACATGAAGGAATGGCCAGTATTTTAGGGGAAGTGCAAGCATAAAATAATCTATAGGGATAGTGAACATAGCATACTATAATAGTTTATATAGTGAGCTTGCCATTAAATGGGCCAGGTTTTCCCTTAAGGACCTGGAGCTCCTTTGTAGCTGTGGTAAAAGCTTTAGTTTTCTTAACTATAAAATGGATGGTAATTTAATTTCATAAGGTTTTGAAAAGATTAAAAGAAACAGTGTAAGCAAAGTATTTATCACACTGAAGACTGCATTGCAATATTTCAAGAAATGAAAGAAGAGGAATAGAAGTAGAAAGAAAAAAGGCTAGAGGAAGCAGTAGAGGATAAGGAGTACAAGGATGTACTCAAGTGCAGCCAGCTCTTCTTTCATTAACAATAAAAATTATACCAATAATATAATAAGCAAAGTATATAAGCAGTAAAATAAATAAAAAGAAAGAAAAATTGTACAAAACAAATAACCAAAGGCATATAAATTAAAATTGCAGTGGATGCCATTTTGGGGGGGATGTAAAATTTACATACACTTTTGGTGGCAATATATAAACTAAAAACTCTAGAATCAAACTCTTTCACCATTATCCTAAACATATATTATGCAAAGATTAAGATATGTAATATGAATTTGTTTATAATAACCTGACATGGTTGTAGGGCAGAAGTCAGCACAATATTGTAAAACAACTATCTTCCAATTAAAAATAAATTTTAAAAATAACCTCATAAAGTTCTAAATGTTATGTAGCTGAAAAATTGATAAATTATCTTATATATAATTTCAAGGGAATATTGTGTAGTTCTAAAACTTTTGAATCTTGTTGAAGAGCAATATATGTCATGCAATCTAATCATGTATTAATTCAGAATATTTCAATTTTACATGTATAATGGAGATATATAATATTTTAGTGTCTTTTTATTTTTTGGCATTTTGTAAATTTGTTACAGTGTACACATAGGACTTTTTATAATCACAAATAGTACATCCTTAAATTAAAAAATCAGTAATTTCAATTACTCTTCTTTTACTCTAGCCTTGGTGGATCCTGAACGATGCTCAAAATTGTATGGTCAATGTAAGAAACGCTGTGCTAGATATGAAAAGCAAATTGAACTATGCTTGTCACCAAGTAAGATTTGCTGCATTGAGAGGGCATTCGAGGATGATTGATCTTGAAAAGGAAGATTTACCTCTGACCAAAGGAGTCGGACACGAGTGGGCGACTGAACTGAACTGAACTGAAAGGAATCATGTGTGCCCCCAGTGCAGAGAGATGTCGGAATGCAATTAGAAGCTCTGTAATAAATAACTAAACCAATATTGTTATCTTCCTTCATAAATGTTAATTATGTCCTCAACGGAATGAGGTAGGATCTATCTTATTTTCTCTAAAAGGTTTGATAGAGGCATGCTGTGCTGTGCTGTGCTTAGTCACTCAGTCATGTCCGACTCTTTGCAACTCTGTGGACTTTAGCTTGCCAGGCCTCCCTGTCCATGGGCATTCTCTAGGCAAGAATACTTGAGTGGGTTGCCATGCCCTCCTTCAGGGGATCTTCCCAACCCAGGGATCGAACCCACGTCTCCCATATTGCAGGCAGATTTTTTACCATCTGAACCACCAGGGAAGCCCAAGAATACTGGAATGGGTACCCTATCACTTTTCCAGGGGATCTTCCCAATTCAGGGATTGAACCCAGGTCTCCTGCATTGCAGGTAGATTCTTTACCATCTGAGCCAAGAGGAAAGCCCTGATAGAGGCATATCTTTTGCTAATTTCTTATTGTGGGTACTATATTTGCATCAGTGTCGGACCACTTTTTTTGTGTCTGGTGGTTCACCTAAACTTATACCACTGAGCACTTTCCAATGTAACTATGATCTCTATAGAAACTTGGTTCATGAAAATTAATGCTTATAAGTTTGTCAATTGTCTAAATATCTTCATCACGTTATTGACATTAACAGACAGGAAACCTAAGTAAGAGATGAATGCATGAACTACAGTAGAGCATGGAGATATTTATTGGCCTTTTCACTCTTCTACCAAGGTTTTTCTCTTTCAAAAAGACATTTTATTTTATATTATCTGATGCCTATGCACTTGACCCTTGAATACCTCAAATTTGAACTGCAAGGTCCACTTACATGTCAACTTTTTTCAATAGTAAATACTACAGTACTATACCATCCTGCTTGGTTGGATTTGGGGAGGCAGAACCACCAATAACAAGGAACCAAGATACAGAAGAAGAGTGGACACAAAGGACAGCTTATAATTATATGTAGATTTTTGGCTGTATGGAGGGTGAGAACACCTAGCCCCCACAGACAGTGGGGCCTGGCAAGCTATAGTCCATGGGATTGCAAAGAATCAGGCATGACTGAGCAACTAAGCACAGGACAGCACAGCATAAGTACTAAACACGAATAGTCTTTTAATGTTAAAAGTTGGGGGAGAAACATGAAGACTAGAATTTGTTTTTCAGCTAAAATCAAGGGATAAATCTACCCTTTATCAGTATTCTATAATGTCCCCAAACATATTTTCAATCATCATATTCTTTAGAACTAATTTAACTACATGCCCAAGATTATTGCCTTTTTTTTTTTAATTGAAAATCTGGTGAACCTAGGGAATGTCTACCTTAAAGAATTTGTACCAAGATGGACTTCATATAGCCACCAGGGGTTTAAGTGTTGTGTACCTCAGAGGAAAATGTTGAACTCAAGTAGAATGTATCCATTAGAGGCAAGAAGATTAGCCAGAATCTGTTCCTCTATAGGCTCAAGAACCAGATAACAGTATCCAATTCAAGGATTTGAGAACAGAAGAGAGACATATATAAAGAAATTCAAGGATAAGTAACAAGTTGACAACACTGAATGCAATAAGAAATAAGGCAAAATAACTCAAGATTTACTTTAAAACTTTGAGGAGAGGGATTCTGGAAGATGGTTACCAGCAACACAGTTTTTTAAAATAGAACAAATAATAGTAAAACCAAATTGCGTGAAAAAATTATAACAAACTAGGTGACAAGATATCTCCACAAACTTTATCATAAAAATGGGTGGAGGGGGGAAAAAACACCAATAGCTTAAAGTCTATTGTGAAATCTGTATCTAATGGGAGAAATTAGATGGAAGAAACGCAGCCTTTCTTTGGATGTGCAGAAAAGTGGAGTCCCATACAATGAATGCTGTTGGAAGAAGAGCATACCGATTTGTTTATATCAGCTATAACTAGGAGGGATTTTTCACTTTAACAGTAGGCAAGTGAAGTGATTAGCAATATATGAAGGGGTTGAGAAAATCTACTCCTATGAAATCCTGAAATTGAGCAGATAGGGATCATTTCCAAGAAACACCTCCATATTAAGAAAAACACTACTGGGAGTGGAAAGGAAACTTGGCCACGACTGGGAAAATTGAGGAAAGGGAAAATGAGTTTTAACTCATGCCTGCAGTCAGTGGAAGATCTGTATCCAGAATTCCCATTTCCCAATAGCCTGATTCGGTGTTTTAATTAAGAACAAAGATCCATGTACATTATCCCCAATTCTAGAGCTCCAACCAAGGTATTGACAGCACTATGTATTGACTTGCTTTTCATATTTCACTGAACTCTGACTCCAAGAGATACCACTCTCTTGGAGCCTCAGCTGGATTTCAAGTAAATTATGAAGTCTTAGAAAGGATTTATATCTATTACTTTGTCTTTCCTCAAACTTATAACAGGCTTGTAACCATAGTAGATGTTAATCAATAAATGTTGGAAAATAATAAGAACATTTATCCTAGACATTTCAATTTTCCACCTGTTCTTTTTTCCATTTCAAAGATATTTATTAGATGCCCATTTTCATTGAAATATAGTGGATGTACAATATTATATTAGTTTCAGGTGGACTATATAAAGGCTTGACATTTACATATGTTATGAAATTATCACCATGATGTCTAGTAACCTTATGTCTCCATACAAAGTTATTACAGTAGTATTGACTATTCCCTGTGCTATGCATTACATCCCTGTGATTTATTTATTGCATAACTAACTCGAGGTTTGTACCTCTTTTTCCTTTCTGGTAACCACCCATTGGTTCTCTGTATCTGTAAATCTGTTTTCATTTTGTTTTATTTAATTGTTTTGCTTTTGAGATTCTGCATATAGGTGACATCATGAAGTATTGGCATACTGTCAGTAGGAGGAACATATATTTTTGAAACTCCTGGATCAAAGTACATTTTTAATGTTTATACACAGGATGTCATGCCTGTTTTTCCACAATAAGCCCACAAGTCTTGATTGCTCTTTAAAGAACAAAAAATGAACAGATGTTATGAAACATGTCACAAATGCATTTATTTATATTTTTCTAATTCCAAGTGAGTTAAATATTTTAGGTCAGTTTACTGGCTATTTTCATTTATTCTCCTATGACTTGCTTTTTTTCATAAATAGCTCTTAATTTTCTTTAGAATGACTTGTAGTTTTAAAATAATTTGCGCTTATTTTTTATGTACAATAACCCTTTGGCTATTACATGTTGTAAGTATTTTTATTTAAGCTTTTCTGGATTTTCATTCATAAAGAAATTATAAATGTGTATATATTAAATAATATTATATTTTGTATAGCTATTAAGGCCTTTCTTCTTGATTAGAAAGTCCCTCCCTGTAACAAGATTATAAATATGTCCATATTTATTTTTATATATTCTATATGCATGCATGTATAAATATACATACAGATATACATATATTTCATTTTAAAGAATATAATTATATATAATTTTATTAATATTCAGCATATGTTAGCAGACATGGGTTTTTGCACATTTTTTCTGATAGTTTGCTGATCCCAACATCATTTGTGCCACATTTGTGCCACATTTTCCACACAGATTTGACATGCTATATTCATGAGAAACTAAATTTATGAATATACATGTGGACCTGCTGATCAATTGACCAATTTTTTTAAAATATCATCTTATTTTGAATACTGTGACTTTGTAGTATACTGATACCTAGTAAAGTACATCTTTCTTTGTGCTGTTTTTTAGGTTATTTTGTCTTTAGATCTTGCCCTTGATCCTATCTGCTCAACCATCAGAAATCAATATTACAACTCTGATATCACAGAGAGTCTCACTTTCTTGGGTTCTTATAGAAGTTTCTTCTTTTGAAGAACAAAGAGACTTTGCTATTGTACTTTTATTCAGTACATGTGATAGACTGTTAATTAAATTATTAGATGGGTGCTGTGCTTTGTCTTATGAATACCAGTTGAAATGATGTGCAATATGATTACTTAAAATATTTAACAAGTTCAACCAAAGTATTCCAGAAATAGCAAAATTATTTTTTTAAAGCCATACTAACAGGATTAGATATCTCAATGATTTCATAATAATAATATCACATAATTTTCTAGTATTTTACATTTACAAACATTTTTATCTTTGCTGTGTCATAATCAATGAAAGAAATCAGAGCAAAATCACATTTTCACTGGTGAGATTTAAATAATTTAATCACACCTTTCATTACACAGTGTAGAAGGCAGTCAAGGGGTGTGACTCTGGTATCTAACATCTTGGGTTCAATTGCAATCATTACTATTTATTAACTGTACCAAGATGGGCAAAGTATTTCATCTCCTTATGTCTCAGTTTCCACATTTATAAGCAAGAAATAATAATTTTACCTACCTTGTAAGGATAAAATGAGTTAACATATAGAAATAGTTCAAAACAGTGCCAAATGCTAGCTTTTATTGCTCAACAATCAAAACATAGTCAAAGCTATATAGTCATTCTATTAGTCTTATACAGATGTGAGAGTTGGACCATAAAGAAGGTTGAGTGCCAAAGAATTGCTTTTGAATTGTGGCACTGGAGAAGACTCTTGAGAGTCTCTTGTATTGAAAGGAGATCAAACTAGTCAATCCTAAAGGAAATCAACTCTGAATATTCATTGGAAGGACTGATGTTGACGCTGAAGCTCCAATACTTTGGCCACCTGATGCAAAGAGCCAATTCATTGGAAAAGACCCTAATGTTAGGAAAGAGTGAAGGCAAAAAGATAGGGGGTTGACTGAGGTTAAGATGGTTAGACAGCATCACTGACTCAATGGACAGGAGTTTGAGCAAACTCTAGAATATAGTGGAGGTCAGGGGAGCATGACCTGCTGCAGTCCATGGGGTCACAAAGAGTTGGACATGACTTAATGACTGAACAACAACAATGAAAAGGATGAGAAGCCTAGTTAGATAAATTGACTAAAATGTTTCTTAACAAATCAGTAACTTAAGAAAGGGGCTTCCCTGGTGGCTCAGAATCTGTCTGCTATGCAGGAGATGCAGAAGATATGGGTTCGATCCCTAGGTTGGGAAGATCCCCTGGAGGAGGGCATGGCAACCCATCCCAGTATCCTTGCCTGGAGAATTCCATAGACAGAGGAGCCTGGAGGACTATGGTCCATGGGGTTGCAAAGAGTCAGACATGACTGAAGTGGCAGAGTACACACACACACAGAACATAAGGAAAAGAAATCAGGTACCATAACGTCTAGACAATTACTCTTCCCAGATTAAAAAGAGGTCCACCAAAGGAACCCACAGTATATGGAGAAGATGTTCTTTTGCTATTCTCATACTAATTTCTCCTTTAATGAGTTTTTGTGATTTCTGTAGCAGCAAAGGTAGCCTTTGCAATGACTCAGTCAGTCAGTTTAGTCACTCAGTCATGTCCAACTCTTTGAGACTCCATCAACTGCAGAAATCACAAAAACTCATTAAAGGAGAAATTTGAGGTAAGCTCCAGGAGTTGGAGCTTACCTCAAATTTCTCCTTTAATGAGTTTTTGTGATTTCTCAAACTCCTGGAGCTTACTCAAACTCATGTCCATTGAGTCAGTAATGCCATCTAAGCATCTCATCCTCTGTCTTTCCCTTTTCCTCCTGCCTTCAATCTTTCCCAGCATCAGGGTCTTTTCCAATGAGTCAGTTCTTCACATCAGGTGGCCAAAGTATTGGAGTTTCAGCTTCAGCATCAGTCCTTCCAATGAATATTCAAGACTGATTTCCTTTAAGATGGACTGGTTGGATCTCCTTGTTGTCCAACTGACTCTCAAGAGTTTTCTCAATTCTTCAGTGCTCAGTTTTCTTTATAGTCCAACTCTCACATTCATACATGACTACTGGAAAAACCATAGCTTTGACTAGAGGGGTCTTTGTTGGCAAAGTAATGTCTCTGCTTTTTAACATGGTGTCTAGGTTGGTCATCATTTTTCTTCCAAGGAGCAAGCATCTTTTAACTAATTAATTAATTAATTAAAAGACACTTAAAAAATGCCTGCAATGACTAGTGTGCTGAAAATGAAAATATGTCCTAAAAACATTGGTCTTAGATGAGCACCAGAGGTTTGATAGCATTCTTTGGACTGAAGGTCATATCAAATCTGAAACTATCAAGATTCACTTAGAATAATTATCAAGGTTTTGAACATACCCTAAGAATAAGTATCCTTTGGAAGACCTATACTATTTTTGCAAATGTGCTTCATGATTGGCCCTAGGAATTCAAGTTTCCTGTATAACACCTATTGGATAATCTGGAAATCTGTTTCAGGTTTCTTGGTTCAGAAATTAAGCATAAGGAGGTTTATTGAATTTTTTTATCTTTAATAGAGAAACTTTCCTTGCTTTCTAAGAATACAGAAATGGAATGCCTTTAAATTGGGCATTTCAGTAACACAGCTCTTTAATCAGTTCAGCTCAGTTCAGTCGCTCAGTCGTGTCCGACTCTTTGCCACCATTGGTGGCACCATGAATTGCAGCACGCCAGGCCTCCCTGTCCATCACCAACTCCCGGAGTTCATTCACACTCACGTCCATTGAGTCGGTGATGCCATCCAGCCATCTCATCCTCTGTCGTCCCCTTCTCCTCCTGTCCCCAATCCCTCCCAGCATCAGAGTCTTTTCCAATGAGTCAACTCTTCACATGAGGTGGCCAGAGTATTGGAGTTTCAGCTTTAGCATCATTCCTTCCAAAGAACACCCAGGACTAATCTCCTTTAGAATGGACTGGTTGGATCTCCTTGCAGTCCAAGGGACTCTCAAGAGTCTTCTCCAACACCACAGTTGAAAAGCATCAATTCTTCGGCACTCAGCTTTCTTCCCAGTCCAACTCTCACATCCATGCATGACTCCTGGAAAAACCATAGCCTTAACTAGACAGACCTTTGTTGGCAAGTAATGTCTCTGCTTTTCAATATGCTATCTAGGTTGGTCATAACTTTCCTTCCAAGGAGTAAGTGTCTTTTTAATTTCATGGTAAATACATTTTCCAATAATCCTATTACTTCTAGATCTTAAAAAAAGAACCGCAAAGCAAAACTTGACTTGGATCTTTAGCTAAATATCTCCTTTATATGACCATATATAAAATAACTACTTACATACACCATTCAAAGAACTCTCCTAGTAAGTATTTATTGAAGATGTCATCATTTGGCATTTTACAAATATGACATTATACACATTATTATTTGGCTGTGTATACATGTGTGTGAATGAGCGTTCCTGGTGGCTCAGAGGTTAAAGTGTCTGCCTACAACGCGGAAGACCCGGATTCGATCCCTGGGTCATAAAGATCCCCTGGTGAAGGAAATGGTAACCCACTCCACTGTTCTTGCCTGGAGAATCCCATGGACAGAGAAGCCTGGTAGGCCATAGTCCATGGGGTCGCAAAGAGTCTGATATGACTGAGCAACTTCAAAGAAGAAAGAAGAAAAGATGTGTGTGAATGCAAGTATTCATTGTGAAATTCTCTTATACCTATTGTGTTTTAAAATCCACATTGCATGTGAGAAACAGCAAAGAATTATTTATTTCTGTAATGATGAAGAGGGTTTTAACAATAACTATAGATCACAGGGGGAAAGATTCTAACAGCAAAAGTAATAAATTAGCAGAAAAAAATTTCTGCTACTTTTAAAATTCAGTGGTTTATTTTTGCATAGTTTCTTAAGCAATAAAAAAAGAAAAGAAAAGATCACACTGTCATATTTATACTCCTCAGACCTCCTGTAAGAAATTCCAGTGATATGGGATTATTTAGACAACTAGCTACTAAAAATCATGATAATCTGCTGGCAACATCTTAAGCCCTTTATATTATCAAGATAAAGGAGAAGTGTTGGGATATTTAGTTAATAAAATATTAGCCATTAAAAATGATGTAACAGAGTCTATGTAGCAAAATGGAAAAATACTGCCAAAGGCAAACATTGAGGACAGAATAACTGGAATAAAGATGTAAAAATGCAAAAAAAAAAAAAAAAAAAAAAAAAAAAGATAAAGGAGAAGCAACGTCCAGCACTTTTGCCCCAGACACTGCTAAACAGGAGTGTTAACTTTGATAAACATGAATGACTAAATTCATATCACTGTAGGAAGAAAAATATTAAAAGATACACTCTCCACCTTCTTCTTACTGAAAGACTTCAGAGCTGCTGACTTAACTGACTTTCTTCAGTCATGAAGATTCCTGTCCTTCTCTTAGTTGTATTTTTCTTCCTGGCCCCACTGTCACCAGGTAAATTGGAAAAGTTAATTGAGTGGTTGAAATCTTTATAGAGGGATAAGTTTTGGTTGATAGAGTGACTGAATTGCCAAGAGAGTGGTTTGTGATAGCCCCAGAAGTAAGTCTTACAGAAAGGACTTGTGATCTTACTAAAAAGTAAGGTTCCTGGTGCGTTATATTATTATGGGAGAGAGTTTAAGGACTTGAGCAAATGCTTTGTTCTCAGTCTAGGCTGGCCATCCAGAAAGACCAAGTAGATAGGATATTAAAGTATAATCGTCTGGATCCTGAGAAACAGTGAGGCACTGTGCGTAGTGCAGTAACAGTGTATTTTTCACTAACATACACTGAATGATAGATTTGGCCACAATACCATGAATTAAGTGTAGTAAGTACATCTATTTAATATTATCATGAGGATTACAGATATGTAAATATGCCAAGTGCCTAATATCGACTATGATGATGTCCTTCTGAAACATTTTGATTACTTTTACATTATCTTGAAATGTCTGAGAAAGAAAGTAACTTCTTGGTGTCTCATTTTGGAGGAAGAAACTCTACTTTGACCTCTATTGGAGAATAAAACGCAAAGTTTACTCTGTTGGATTTCATGTGCTTGAGTAGTGTACCCGATGGGTCTTGATAGAGATCATTGGATGGGTTGTTCTGACATATTTTGGGCGACTTAGGATAGAAAAAGAAGTTTGTTTGTTTGTTTTTTGTATATATAAGAACACTGTAAAAACACATACCCCCCAAAATAATTCCATTCACTTTAAAATCAAACAAAACAAACAAGCAAACAAATAAAACTATGGGGAATTTTTATTTAGAAGTGGCCTAGAATTTCAATAATTTACTAATTGAACTTACACTCCATTCCTTAATAGTATAAATGAAACCAAATTCTCTAACAGTTAAATTTAAATTTAAAACTCAAAAACCTAAATATTTTGGAGAAAAGAGTCAAATGACTTCAACTGTTTTGCAATTAAAATAAAATTTCTCAGATGAAAATTATGAGAATTGTTATTGTATGACATCTTTCTAACTCAGAACAAACAGAATTAAAATCATGTTTTGCTTTTTACCAACCCCAAACAAAGGTTTCCTTAAAATAGAAAAGACTAGTATACAGAGCAACCACATTTGGGTAATAAAATATTACTTTCAATCATGTGATCATGATTTACATGTGTCCCTCGTGTCATCTGCTTTTGAAAAACTTATATGAAAACCTTCGTGACATTTTCAGTATCTTCAGAAACCTAAGAGACGTGTTTATGTGCATGGTTTCATCTAAAAGTTGAAAAATTTGCAATTCCTTCTTGTGCATAAATATGAATTTTTATATGATGCAATAGCTGTTATCTAGAGAAAAGATATTTGTTGTTTTTGTTACTAGTGGAAATATGCTAATTTAGAATTGCCACTTAAATAATGCTATTCTTTTCCTCATACTGGTGCTTGACAGCTGTCATCTTCTGTTATTTGTAAATTCCAATTAAGTCGACATACATGCTTCACACCCCTCATGTAGGATGGTATAATTTGAGGATGCATTTTTAAGCTGGTGAGATAATGTCTTTTCCCTCCAGCATCAAAAGCAATAAATAACATCTCTCTAGATATTATAAATAAAGAGACATCATTAATTTATACAGTGGAACAGTGATATCACATGGACTAAAATATATGAAAAAAAAAAGTCAATGTAATATGGGTTTGACTTTTTCCCTATACGGCCTAGTTATCCAAAGTAACAGAGATCTTATGCTAGCTCAAGTTTGCTGAAATCTGAGGGCATCAATATATATCAGGTTATCAGTACCATCAACTCCATCACAACTAGATCCTATAAAGTAAGATTCTAGGTGAAGAGCGAAGACCACTGTTTGTATACCTTCTTTGCGGATACCTGATAATTCACCATTACATTTAATGTTTTTACTTTGTGAGTCCCCCTCTCTTGGTGACTCATTTAAAAATGCAAGCATTTCTTGAAGAGGTGAAACAGCAAGTCTTCCATCCATGATATGGATGATTCTGTCCATTGGTATATGTTGTGATCAAGGAGAATTTGAGTACTTTATAAAGGAGGGGATTGTGAAAAAAAAAAAAAAAGGAAATGCTAAGCGATTTTACACTTCTTCACGGTGTGTCTAAGGCTGCTCATGCATGGAATCACTAGTACAGTGTTTCCTTCTTCCCTGAAAGCCTCAGATCTGTGTGTGTTCAAGAATCCCTCTTAACCCAGTGCCTGCTAGGGTTCTATTCATTCTTCCTATCAGAGAGAGTTCTAAAGATAAAAGCAAAAGAGCTATTTAAACAACATGAATTGATTTTCCCATTCTTGACTTGTAAAGTCAAAAAATTTAAATATTTAATTTCTTTTGAATTAGAGGAAAAAGTAATCAGGTGGGTAGGTTACACTTAGGAATATACATTGTCTGCTGTAAAGCTATTCTGGATCTAACAATAACTATTTATAAATTTTCATGGAGAACTAAGCTGTAGCCAGTAGCAGGCCCGGCCAAAAGTTGCAGAGAGAGCAGACAACAAATCACAAAACTGTCATGGTTGGATAAACAGTGAAATAAATGACTTCTTAAAACCCTATTGTAAAGGGAGTGAGGAGAGGAATCTTAGCATGTGCAGATGTTATAATAAATTTCATATCAACAACTGATTTATTCCATGTTCGGGGCCCTATGTCACATATAATAACTAAGTGGTTTATGTGCTTTTTTTTTCCTTTTAACAGTGAAATGTGCCATGAAAGACACCTATAGTTGTTTTCTCAAGAGAGGCAAATGTAAGCTTGCATGCCACAATTTTGAAACACCAGTTGGTTTCTGCACAAAACTAAATGCCAACTGTGGTATATAGAAGTCTGAAATAAAAATCAACATCCCTGAAAAATAAAACACAGTGAGTATCAGGATTAGTAATAAATGAGCCTGAATTACTAACCACTCCTGCACAGTATGTGTTGTTTTCTTGGTCACATGACATCATTTGAGGAACTAATTTCTCTTTTAAGGATCTGATATCTTTTAAAAAATATATTGGGTGGTTCTGTGAAAACCATTTCATTATTTTGGATATAAATTCTCTATTAACTGGCAGGAGAATGCTGCTGCTGCTAAGTCGCTTCAGTCGTGTCCGACTCTGTACAACCCCATAGATGGTGGCCCACCAGGCTCCCCCGTCCCTGGGATTCTCCAGGCAAGAACAATGGAGTGGGTTGCCATTTCCTTCTCCAATGCATGAAAGGGAAAAGTGAAAGTGAAGTCGCTCAGTCGTGTCCGACTCTTCGCGACCCCATGGTCTGCAGCCTACCAGGCTCCTCCGTCCATGGGATTTTCCAGGCAAGAGTACTGGAGTGGGGTGCCATTGCCTTCTCCAGGCAGGAGAATGCTAAATGACACCAAAATATTTATTATTATTAGGAGCCTTCAATTCAAAGGTATCCAAACTGCTAGGAGCACTTCTCCAAATGAATGAGAAGTTGAAAGAGACCGAAGAAATGGAACAAATAGGATCTTCATCAGATTATAGATCAAGGGACGTGACTTGATTCACTACAAGCAGGAAGTCCAGGAGTCAGTCCAACCCTTCAGTTTCATGCATTTGTTCTCTTCAGTTCAGTTACTTAGTAGTGTCCAACTGTTTGCAACCCCATGGACTGCAGCACGCCAGGCTTCCCTGTCCATCACCAACTCCTGGAGCTTGCTCAAACTCATGTCCATTGAGTCGATGATGCCATCCAACCATCTCATCCTCTGTCATCCCTTTCTTTTCCTGCCTTCAATCTTTCCCAGCACCAGCATCTTTTCCAATGAGTCAGTTCTTCGCATCAGGTGGACAAAGTATTGGAGCTTTAGCTTCACCATCAGTCTTTCCAATGAATATTCAGGATTGATTTCCTATAGGATTGACTGGTTTGATCTCCTTGCAGTCCAAGGAACTCTCAAGAGTCTTTTCCAACACCACAGTTCAAAAGCATCAGTTGTTTGGCACTCGGCTTTATGGTCCAACTCTCACATCCATACATGACTACTGGAAAAACCATAGCTTTGACTAGATGAAATTTTGTCAGCAAAGTAATGTCTCTGCTTTTTAATATGCTGCCTAGGTTTGTCATAGCTTTTTTTCCAAGGAGCAAGCATCTTTTAATTTCATGGCTGTTGTCACCATCTGCAGTGATTTTGGAGCCCCCAAAAACAAAGTCTCTCACTGTTCCATTTGTTCTCTTACACAAGGAATTTTATTTATTTATTATTTTTATTGGACTATAATTGCTTTACAATGTTGTGTTATTTTCTACTATACAGCAAAAGGAAGAAGCTATATGCATACATACATCCCCTATTTTTTGGATTTCCTTCCCATTTAGGTCACCACAGAGTATTGAGTTCCCCATGCTATGCAGTTGGTTCACATTAGTTATCTAGTGTATATATACATATAGTATCAATTGTGCATCAATAGTGAATTGAGAAACTGAGATTGACATATACACACATGGAACTTTAAAAAGATGCCACATCTGGAAATAAGACATAGCCACTAATATTCATTGGAAGGACTGATGCTGAAGCTGAAGCTCCAATACTTTGGCCATCTGATGTGGAGAGCTGACTCATTGTAAAAGACCCTGATGCTGGGAAAGATTTTATAAAGTTGAAATGTTGACTAACTACTACCATAATATATAGCACCTTGTAAAATTCTCAGTTTGTGAGTTGTGTGTAATGACAAATCAGAGAGTTTTTCAAGGCATAAAGCCAGATCTCTTTCCACCAACTATAGGAACAAAGAACAAGATGAGGCTTTGGGTCCCATTCAGAGGTTTTCCCACCTCTCCCTCAGCTGGATTTCCGTCTAACAATACATAAAGAGCTGTATTTTGAATGTTTTTCTTCTTGGCTCCTTTGTACATGAGAAGCAGAAAAGACAAAGCTAGAAAGGGAAGTCTGCCAGGCATTAAATACTGCACTTGGCAAGGTGGAGTCCAGCTCTCAGAACTAGAACTTGAAGTACACACTGACAACTGGGACATCCTTCTTGGTAATTTCTAGATTTAATTTCAGCAGCCCAGTCTTCAGTTCAGTTCAGTTCAGTCGCTCAGTCATGTCTGACTCTTTGCCACCCCATGAATTGCAGCACACCAGGCCTCCCTGTCCATCACCAACTCCCGGAGTTCACTCAAACTCCTGTCTGAGTCAGTGATGCCATCCAGCCATCTCATCCTCTGTCACCCCTTCTCCTCCTGCCCCCAATCCCTCCCAGCATCAGAGTCTTTTCCAATGAGTCAACTCTTCGCATGAGGTGGCAAAAGTATTGGAGTTTCAGCTTCAGCATCATTCCTTCCAAAGAACACCCAGGACTGATCTCCTTTAGGATGGACTGGTTGGATCTCCTTGCAGTCCAAGGGACTCTCAAGAGTCTTCTCCAACACCACAGTTCAAAAGCATCAATTCTTCGGCACTCAGCTTTCTTCACAGTCCAACTCTCACACCCATACATGACCACAGGAAAAACCATAGCCTTGACTAGATGGACCTTTGTTGGCAAAGTAATGTCTCTGCTCTTGAATATGCTATCTAGGTTGGTCATAACTTTCCTTCCAAGGAGTAAGCGTCTTTTAATTTCATGGCTGCAGTCACCATCTGCAGTGATTTTGGAGCCCAAAAAAATAAAGTCTGACACTGTTTCCCCATCTATTTCCCATAAACTGATGGGACCAGATGCCATGATCTTCGTTTTCTGAATGTTGAGCTTTAAGCCAACTTTTTCACTCTCCTCTTTCACTTTCATCAAGAGGCTTTTTAGTTCCTCTTCACTTTCTGCTGTAAGGGTGGTGTCATCTGCCCAATCTTAGCTGTTATTAAATCTGGGAATCATTTTTTTGTCAAATAATAAATATAATGAGTCTCTCAGCTAGTGAAAGAAACTAAGAAAGCACATTTCACTGGTTCCCTATTGCCCACAGGATAACAAAGCATATAGTAAATCTATACTGTGGCCCACCATAGGGTAGCAAGCATACCTAGAACACATGGGTACAGGGAGAACTGATGGGAGTTGATTGAAATAATCCAGGTGTACAGAGATAAAGGCTGACCTAAAGATAAAGGCTGACCAATTTGAGACATTCTAGCAAATGTTTTAGTCCCAAATTATTCTCCACATATTGAATAAAACAAATACTAGTAAGACTTCAAGATAAACTGCCATGTTATATTATTATATTGTGTTTGTACTTTTCAGTGTTAACTCAGAAGTATATCAAAAGAGACAGAAAAGAGCTTACTGTGCTGCTGCTTCTTATCAATCATTTCCTAGGTTACAAGAGTCCAGCCACAACCTATTCGCTTTTATTTTGACATGGACTTGGCCAATTTGAGAACTGACAGGACAGGAGACCGCCTGCAATGTAGGAGACCCAGTTTCAATCCCTGGGTTGAGAAGAGTCCCTGGAGAAGGAAGTAGCAACTCACTCCAGTATTCTTAGCATCTTAACAAATAAAATTAAACCCATGAGTGAAAGATATGCACTGTCCCTGTGCATATCTGTTGATGGCTAAAGGTTTGATTGAGGAACCAATAAGTTTATTTTGTTTCCAAAATAGGGATTAAGAAGCTAGAGGTTTCTCTAGGAGTAAGACACTTGAGTCAGGAAGGTGGGGGAAGAGTAATACCATAGTGATTAAGTATTCATGTTCTGAAGTTAGATTTGTTGAGTCTGATTCTCAGCTTAACTATGTTTTTTTTTGTTTGTTTGTTTTTTTGTTTTTTTAATTTTATTTTATTTTTAAACTTAACATAACTGTATTAGTTTTGAGCCATGTGATTTGAACAAAAATTATTAGCAGCTCTTTAAGCCTGAATGTCTTTATTTATAAGATAAAAATAATAATACACTCACTGAATAACTTTGACATAATTAAATGAGCTAATCCAAGTAAAACACTATCTGGTATATAGTGAAAGTGAAAGTCACTCAGTTATGTCGGACTCCTTGCAACTCCATGAACTATACAGTCCATGGAATTCTCCAGGCCAGAATACTGGAGTGGGTAGCCTTTCCCTTCTCCAGGGAATCGAACCCAGGTCTCCCACATTGCAGGCAAATTCTTTACCAGCTGAGCCACAAGGGGAGCCCAGGAATACTAGAGTGTAGCTTAACCCTTCTCCAGAGGATCTTCCAGACCCAGGAATTGAGACTATTCATTACCAACTGAGCTATCAGGGAAGCAGGCTAGGATAACTTAGTGACAAAGCTCAAAGACAAGCAACTTAAAGCTTTACTCTAAGGTAGTACGTATTAATATTTCCCAAGTCATAAGTCTCTCAGAGAATAAAGAATAGCAAGCCAAAAAGATGAACAATTATAGTAGCTATGTTTATGTTTTAAAATCTCCAAATTCAAACTGCTTTTGCTAAGCTAAAGATTTAGGGGCAGATAGTAATAATATTGAAAAATGTAAGAGTTTCTAATCATTTTATTCTCAAGCATAATTAAATTCTGTGGGCTTCTTGTGTCACAATAGAAAAAACACTGTCAACATCCCAGGAGCACACCTTCAGCCTACTTCTTAAGAATAAAGTCCTGAACAAATGTATTTATAAGCACTATTTCAATCACTTGAATCCCAACTCTGTGTCTCTAATCTTCACTTATTTCTTTGGTTCAGGATGCAACTCTGCCTATTGGATATCTTATGAAAACTCTGTGCTGCTGCTGCTGCTAAGTAGCTTCAGTCGTGTCCGACTCTGTGCAACCTCATAGACTGCAGCCCACCAGGCTCCCCCGTCCCTGGGATTCTCCAGGCAAGAACACTGGAGTGGGTTGCCATTTCCTTCTCTAATGTGTAAAAGTGAAAGTGAAGTCACTCAGTCGTGTCCGACTCTTAGCGACCTCATGGACTGCAGCCCACCAGGCTCCTCCGTCCGTGGGATTTTCCAGGCAAGAGTACTGGAGTGGGGTGCCATTGCTTTCTCCCATGAAAACTCTGTAGACTTCTTAAATTCAACACTATCAGCATAATTCTGTCTTCTCTTGTTCTCATCCTCATATCCTGACTTCCCCTATATTGTTTGTGATCATTGTTAGCATCACCTAAAGGACAAGACTATTTCCTTATCATCTCCATCTATAAGTACATTTATTCCAGTCCATAAATACTATTTGAAACTGCTCTTTTAATTCTTGCCAATACAGACTTTCTCCAGCCCTATAGTCAGCCCTGCTTCCCCATGTCCATGGCACATACCTAATGTGATGTTTGTCTTTCAGGTTAGTCCCTACTTAAGTTACAGAAAGAGTCAATAGGAATCAAATCAATCACTATTATAATACTTTGGCAGTCCAGTGGCTGGGGCTCTGCACTTCCAATGCTGGTTCCTAGGTTTGATCCCTGATTAGGGAACCAAGATCCCACATGCAGTGTGGTGAGGCCACCAGTAAATATATGGATAAATTTTTTAAACTAAAAAATAAATCAGTCAACATGGGTTAGGCACTTGGGGTGTAACACTGAATGGAAAAGAATATAGTTTCCATGAAAGCTGTAACTATTAAATATATATTTATTTGTATGACATGTGCTAAAGTAGAAGAAATCTAAGTTCTAAATTTACCTTAAAGTAAGGGGCTCTGGAAAGACTGTATTGAGAAAATAGCATTTAAACTAGGATCTGAAGAACATGAAAAAGATAAGCTGGATGTTACCATAGAGTTGAGAAGGGGCACATGTTGAGAAGAATAATTACAGATGTTTCTGGTAAATGCAGTAGGTAAATGTATAAAGTCCTGAGGTAGAAAAGGGCAAAGACACAGTACAAGTAACAGAAAAATTCAATGTGGTTGCTGAATAAAGGAAGAGTAGTATTAGAAAAATATATGAAGGTGAATGCTTGGGTGAGCCAAGGTCGTGAATGGTCAAGGGAAGTATATGAGAGCTTAAGGGGGAAGAGTACAGAAAGTGAAACAAAAGAGAGCTTTGTGACTGTTGTGTAGGGAATGGAAGATCAAGGGTGTGTACATCTAGATAAATTCAGAGGCTGTTGGAGAATTACAAATGAGAGATGGTGTTAGAGTGCATTCCTACAATGGAGATGAGTGGAACTAGATGAAGCTTGCTGCACATGGGTGGCAGAATCTTAATTAAGACAAAATAGTCCAGAAGTCCTCATGGGTAGTGCAGTAATTCCTCCTCCTCTCCACCAGGTAAAAGACGAGCTTGCTCACACTAGGTTTCTAGTGTTCCTCGGTGATATACTTAAGATTCTAGAAAGTTATTTAAGTATCAAACTGGAGGTTGACTGTCAAACTCAACTTTGTGTGGAAAGTTCATTTAAGTGACTTTATAATGAAGCCACAAATACTAATCTCAACCCCCATCCCAAAGGAGGATCCCTAGTCACAGCCTCAGCCAACTTCTCTCAATAGTTCCTACCAGAGCTGTAGTTCAGGTGTGGCCTTTCTTTTTTGCTGTTTCTAAAATCATCTTTACGTGAGCTTTGGTAATCAACCCTTACCTGTTTCCTTAAATTACTACCGAACTGTATTTTTGTGTCCTTGAAACTTGAGAACAATTTTTCTCCTTTTCATGACAATTTTAGTTTCTAATTTCAGAATCCAGTCAGAATCTGGATTTATCATACTCCTTGTAGTTTTCAAGTTTGGATTATGGATGTTCTTCTGTTCTAATTGCCAGTGTGGATTGTCTGGAACCCCTCTTTTCTTTGGCCAGTAGTGTAGAAGTTGCGGCACAACTTCACCAGGCTTATCTTTAGAAAAGAAAATTTCTAAAGTTACTCTCAATCCTAAGCATGCTGATTCCTCATTTGTATAGAATACTTATTCTGTCAGTTTCACTGTGGCCTATTCTTCCTAATATTATCAGCTCCTCACATGTGGTGACATACAGAGCTGCAAGACTACTTGTTGAGCTATATTTTTAAAAATATTCTTTCTTATTTTTAGCCTGTGAAATTCCTCATTCTTCAGACTGCATGATGATAGTTATATTTTTATGAAGAGTTTTCTATTTCTCCACCTTTGGCTTTAACAGCACCCATAATATAAAATAAAACCCTTTAAAACCAGTTTTTAAAAATTTCCTGGATGAAATAATACTTGGATTATAGTCTCTGTAGTTATAACATGAAAAAACCTTCTGATTATGTCTTACATCCTAAAATTGAAATTTTCTCATTGTTGCATCAAAAAGAGTAAATCCACATGAAAGTGAAAGTGAAGTCACTCAGTCGTGTCCGACTCTTTGCGACCCCATGGACTGTAGCCCACCAAACTCCTCCGTCCATGGGATTCTCCAGGCAAAATTACTGGAGTGGGTTGCCATTTCCTTCTCCAGGGGATCTTCCCAACCCAAGGATCGATCTCAGGTCTCCTGCATTGCAGGCAGACGCTTTAACCTCTGAGCCACCAGGGAAGCCGTAAATCCATGAGAAACCCTAAAAAAAACTGATGATTAAAAATTCATTATGTTAATGTGATCCTCAGAAAATCTTGAATAGCTAGAACTCCAATATACAAAACCTTAGTAAATTTATATAATGTATATATTTATTTTGGAGTGTAGTTATACACTGACACCTATGTTCTATCCTAGCAACATATCCATATACTAAATTTGACCAGAAAAGAAAAATAACTTTCAGAATTATTTCCCTAGGTGTTTTTCTCTGACACGAAACCACAAACCTCTTTGTGATAGAAAAAATGTTTAAATAATTTTACTATTCCTCTATTTTTTTCTATTAAGTGGTCACTGAATAATAAACTCCCTGCAATATTCATCATAAGGCTATAATCATAATAAAAGAAGTATTATTTATGCATATATCTTTGCTTTATAAAATGTCTCTATTTGGGAAACTCTTAATAAGTATGTTAGGCTATACATTTATACTAAATTTTGAAAAATTGATTCTGCAAGGATCTGGTATAGGTATTTGTGAGATACATCACACTTTCTATATTTGGGTTGAGACAAGGAGAATTGTAGAAAGAAGAGTGACATCTCTAGAATATATCTTTTATTCAACCAAAAAATTTCATCCATTTTGATAGAAAAAGCACTATTTTTGACCTATTGTTTCAGAATCTCTTCTAAAGTAATTCTATGCCTCAACACTAGGTTCCAGTACTACCAGCATGAGATCATTAGAAAGAAGTCTTATATCCCAGTATCACTTGCAAACTGTGGCTAAATCTACAAAAAGATATTAGAATTTCCTCTCTAGACAAAAGTTGTGAAATCATCATGACACAATCAAAACATTATTATTTTTTATTATTACGTGCATTCTCGTTGGGATTCCAAGAACTGCCATACCATACTTCTTTGGATTTCCAACTTTTTCATAGACTCAGTTTCATTATAAGTGAAGTATGGATTCAATAATTAGTACTTTTCCAGATTATGGGTATATTTGTGGACATAGTACCATTAATTCCTGAATATCACTAGCTCACAGCCAAGACTCCACAGAAATATGTAGGACTCTTGGAATGATATGAGACTTACCCATGAAACCAGAATCCTCCTATTTTCCTTCCAGGTAAGGCTGTCGGTTTTCCTCTTCACATCTCTGCTGCTTGTACTTGCTCCGAAAGTACACAACCAGGCATAGCCATCACCTGCAAGTCTTCCTTGATCTCCAGGGGCCTGAACCTGCCATTTGTCCTGTAGGGAAATAATTAGAATTTCTCCCTCTCTCACTCACTCTTGTGCTTTCTTCCCTATACCCTTTCTTGTGCATTGGTCTGAAGCAGTGCTGATTCAGGCCCCAGGTAATACAGTTGAACAACAGTCTGTAATCAATATATTTCCACAGCTACTTGCCCTAGCCTTACCATAAATTATCAAAAGCAGCCCATCATACTGGTTGGCAGATTGAAATCACCAAGCCATTCCTCCTTAGTGACGCAGTTGCTGCTATTAGTCGCTAAATCATATCTGATCCATTTGGAAGCCCATGGACTGTAGCCCACCAGGCTCCTCTGTACATGGGATTTCCTGGACAAGAATACTAGAATGGGTTGTTATTTCCTTCTCCAGGGAATCTTCCCAACCCAGGAATCAAATCTGTGTCTCCTGCATAAGCATGTGAATTCTTTACCACTGAGCAATGAAGGAAACCCCAGTGACATGGGTACATTCTAACTTAAACCTAAATATAAAGCACCTAGATATAAAATTCATCTAAATAGATATAGCCACAAAAATTATAGCCTCTTCATCCTTCACTTGGCCAAAGTCAAAATTACCTTTTCTCTTAGATGTCATTCCCTCTTTAACACTTCTTAGGAAATAGAGCTGCATCTCTGTTTTGCTGTTGTTGTTTTTTAAGATACGTTTTCCCAATCCATTTGAGTACTAATACACCTTGAATTCTGTTGACTTTTCTGGACCCAGGATTATAAACTTCTTACATAATGTCTCTGAAGAGGTGACATACCATACT